>NC_136251.1:12205000-13410000 GCF_053564925.1 Oryzias latipes
TCTATAAGCTCTGTTCCTACTGTAACATCCCACCCGTCTGGGTTGCTGTGTGAAGTAAATGAAACGTCTCCGTCTGTGTCAGGGAGAGGCGGAGCTGGAGGGTGGAGGATGAGGAGGAGGAGGCAGAGCAGAAGGCCTGCAGAGGCTGAATGAAGCTAAACTGAGCAAAGTTGTAGATGATGATGATAAAGCAACAGAAGAAATGTTCTGCTAACTGAACCAGAGGATGGAGAGAGCTCTGCTGCCATAAGTGTGAGACACATTTCCCATCAGTCCCTGCATCTCTGCAGAAGGTAGGATGGCAAGTAACAAGATTGGGAGTTGGCATGAAAGGGCAGACGAGGGGGAGCTCAGCTTCATGAAAGGCTGGTGAAGGAAACTGTCCCAGACTGCCGCCCTCCTCCAGCCATTATCCTTTTGAATTTTTACATCTTCAAAATACATTTCTCCTTATTTATCGGACTATGACATCACCTTGATGTTTTTTTCAATATTTTTATGTAAATTTTGACTGCTTTTGTATATTTTTGACCAACCTTTACTGAAGTTGTGTGTTTTTTGTGTAATTTTTATTTACTGTGTTTTTGCAATTTTTCCTAAATTAGTACATAAACTTCGAAAATAAAGTTGGGTCTTTATAGGTTGTTTTTATGCAACTTTGGTCCTCTTTGGCTTTCAAAATAAAAATGTTCTTCACAATTAATTCCCATCTGGAGCAAAAAGGAAAAACAATTCCTGAATTGTTTCAGGCAGAGAAAAAACTGAACTGCATTTCTTCGCAGACACAAGGCAATGCGTTGTGGGTCTGAAGGACATCCTACTGGGCTGGCATGCAACCCAAGAGCATGTGTAGAGTGTCATCTGGTCTTTTTCTTCATGATGCAAGCATCACAAGTGTTTGTGTGCATGTGGATTATCACAAAGATATGAGATGTCCAGCAGAGTCGACCACCTGTGATGAGAAGGTCAGAGGTCATTGGGGGAAATCCCTTAATGCAGCTGCTGCTTTTGAGCATACCGAGGTCTGACATCATTTCCTGAGGCCTCTAGCTTTGACTACAGTTATTAACTGTCATGTTTGCTGCCAAATGTTTTAACAGCCAAGAAATCTGGATGACAATGTTAGGAACAAGAGTCAAACTCTGAGTTTGATTGCAAGAACCGTCCCTCATCCCCAGCTGGCAGAACCACTGGAGCCTTCTTTGTTGTAGCGTTATTCCTCCTTCCAGACCAGTTTCAGATCAGTTTCCTTTCTGCAATCTGAATAATTGCTTTGAGAAGACAAGAGTAGGAGGAGATTGTTCCAGAGCTCACAGACGGTTAAACAAGAAGAAAATCTGTCTCACTTCCACAGGATCAGAGTGACACATGTTGCTCTTTTTCAAATGTCAGCGTTTTGCTCAAAGTTGGAGCGGACTCCGGCGTGTTGCTTGGCAACGGCTGGCTGTCAGCTCCCACTCAGGTGTGAGCGTCTCTGCAGCAGATGAAAAGATCTCCCCGTGTGGGCAGTTTATGAGCTGGACAGAAAATGGAGGGTGTTCGAGGCTCTCACGAACGCTTTCAGGCGAAGTGTTGTTTCCGTGGTGACCATTATGGGATGCCAATGTGGTTGCTTGGAGAGAAAACGGAGGAGTTGGAAGAGGTTGAGGCCAATATTTTTTCTCCAGTTTTCACAGTGAAGAGTGTGGGGGTGGGACACTTTTCTTCCTCTGCCCATGAGCACAAGGGAAGGGTTGGGAGCAGGTTATTATTTCTACAGCCTCAAAATTAAAGCAACCGGCCAAACTCTGTTTCTGTAAGGAATCAAAAATGTTGACATCTGAAACTTTTCCAAAAACCCATCAGAACTGACAAATACATCTGTCTCTTCATGTTGCTACTGCAATCAAGCTAAGTGCTGACAAAATTAAAAGAACACAAAAACTTCTCCAAACTATTTTCATTTCAACCAAGAGGCAAGCCACTGACTTCCAGTTTGAAGCACGTTCAGAAATATATTCACATCGTGTCATTTAAAGTTTGTGTCAAGATTGTTTTCAAATATTTGGTTTCGTTTTCTGTGTTACAAAAATCATGAACTGTGTGATGTTTTAGTAATAGCACAAGAACCTTAGTTTGAAATAAATTATCAGTTTTCCTGAAAATCCTACTAATACTAATAGTATCAAGTATTAGCAGTTGTATGGCTTTTCCTTCCTCACCAATGAAGAAAACTAAATTTAAATCTTTTTCAACCCCTTGATGGAGTTTCAATTTTAATCTGTCCTAAGGATTACCACTACTGGGCTTGTCACATCTTAACACAGTTACCCATAATTCCAATGTAAATGTCCTTGCATTCAACTATTTTTTATTTTTTTTACCTCTATCATGCATTTATGACACTTGCATTTACAATTTAAGTCTTGATTTTTGAATTGTGCGGCAAACATTTCCAGCTGAATGAACCCCTTTACATCTGAGATTTGGCTCCGGTGTTAACGTTCTTTCAACTATCGTAATTCTTCGATCATTTACGCAATTCTGAAGCAAAGAAATGTAGCTTTGCGCTCATATGTCACACTTTACAATCACAAAGTGTTTACGGAGTCAGTGTAGGCTACATCAGCTGATGCTGTCATGGAGAAAAGCAGCTTTATATCGTTTTGCAAAGCCACATTTGAAAAGCCACGTTTGTCCGCATCAGAATCAGCTGATCCATGTTCATCGCATAAGCCAGTGTTTTTCAACTAGTGTGCCGCGGCACACTGGTGTGCCGTGGGAGATGGTCAGGTGTGTCGTGGGAAATTGTCCTCATTAACTGATCTAAAAACATTTACCATGTCCAGGAAATCAGCTCTTTGTTCATCCAAACAGGCACTTATAAAACACTGAGTAGTTAGGAATATGTAAAATATTTTTTTTGTGTTTATTTGATTCTATTAAAGACACTTTGATAAGAATGACGGTACCGCAATTTAGCCGCAGCTTCAGCTCTGTTTTTGGAAAAGTCCCGCCCCTTTAACTGTCTCCACCAATCATTCTTGGAGGCTTAATCATGCGTCATCAGTCTGACCAATCAGAAGTGGTTAAAGTCTTCACTTCCTTGTCCCGATTTAGCTCCTAAAGTCTCTCAGTTCCAACAAAAATACCAGCTAAAGCTCGTCTTTAGTGGTGTAGCTTTCTGCGGGATCCGGTATCAGACCGTGGAACAAATGAACAAAATAATGAAGCTCAGAGACGCTTGTCTTTCTGCGTTCGGCGGCTGTTTGTACTACATCTCCCATGATGTATTGGGTTAAAGTGACAGCGTCTGAGCGCACAATGAGTCTTTCTTGTTAAACGTCTTGAAACCATAACAAACACAAACAGTTTTTAAATCTCTCAACTTAACTTTTATTACATCTTTTAGAAAAAACAGCTGCAACGTCCAGCTTTTTCTGCCGCAATTATCACAAAAATGCATGTGATAATGTGGAGGGGCTGTAGATCAATACAGACTATGACTTTCTCCACTTTTTTTTAAAAAATTTTGGATGGTGGTGTGCCGCAGGATTTTTGTGAAGGTTAAAGTGTGGCATGGCTCGAAAAAGGTTGAAAAACACTGGCATAAGTGGTCAAAGAGTTACAGTACGCCAAAGAGTCCAGTATTCTGGTGAGGTAATAGTTGAATCATTGGTTTCAAGATATGAACAACGGTAAAGCTTGAATGTTTATGCCAGAAACGTTTTGTATGTATGTTTTTTTTTTTACTTTTGCAAACTCTTTGTGTGTGACACAGTCAGTTAATTTGGTTTTCTCAACCTAAACACACAGTAAAAACAAAGAAAACTTTTGCATGAACTTTTTTTTGTGGCATAAAACTGAATTTATTGCACTATTTTAAGAAAAAAAACCCTCATAAGCGGCAACTTCTTTTTTATTACAACGAAACATCAGATGGTAAAAGCCGTTCAAGCTGAACATGTGTGTTTTTATTGTGGGTGTGGTACCGTCAGCAGAGGAAAATGGAAAAATGTGACTTTTCCTCTGCTGACGTGAAAACGAAAAATGGCTGCACAGATTTAACAGCTACGGTTATTAGAATGCTACGTTTTTAGGAACTGTTCCCTTCATTAGACCAACTTTTTGCATCAAGATAAGAATTTGCATTTCCTGAATGAAGCGGTCACTGTGATGGGTACAAAGACTGAACTCCATGGAGATCCTCACTCAGCTGCATCAAGTGTTGGTTTGGGAGAGCTTTTTTAAAGAAGACAAAAAGTTTTTTGGACTAGATAACCAATGAAAGCAGAACCAAAATGTTCTCCCACATGAAGTTCTAACTATTTCCCCAAAAAACAGGAGCTCTGGTTGAATCAAAATACACTCAAATCTGCAGGAAAAGGGTCTCTGTGTTGCAGAACATGGGATCCTCTCCAAACACAGTGCTGCAGCATCAAACGCCTCCACCACTGCTGTCATTATTGTGCGTCTTTGAGTGTGTAATGTCTCCAGGAGGGTTGGCATGACGACAAAGCCTCCACCCCCAGCAGCGTTTGCAGGCATGAGCTGGTCTCCAAACTCCAACGCACATTCATCTTCAGCATGTTTCTGGCTTCAGCCCTTCCTGAACCGAAAATAGATTGTCAGAAAATCAATCTGGTTCTTGTCTTTCCGTGTTTCCTGTTTCTCCACATCTCCTCTGCTCGGAGTTCAGGCTCATGAACAGGTGCAGATCTTGGTGGTAGTAGCAAATATTCAAACGGCAGACGGCTCGCAGCCTCTTCTCCGAGTCACTGCGGTGAAGGTTGTGTTGTGCTCCTGCAGTGTTAGGATTTAGCAGCTGATCGGGGATTTTCTTGCTCTCATTTAATTGGATCAGATAGCAGGTTGTTGGATCAGGTGACTCGATGTTGCATAAGACCTTTGATGATTGTGTGTTTGCAGCAGGATGTGATTTTAGCTGCAGCACAAGCAGCTGCTCAGACCGACAGAAAAGATGGAATCAGCACTTTGACACCCTTTCATTCAGTTTCTTTTAAACTTTTCCCAAACAGTCAGCATTTTCTGAACATCATGCATTTATTAGCAAATGACCGTTTTTAAGAGTTTTCTGCATTTTGGTGAAATTATGGAAAACTTTTGACCAAAAATGATCAATTCTCAGAACATTTTTAAACAGTGAAATCCCTGCAGAAGACAACTATCTTCATCAGAATTTTTGATTTTCTGAAATTTGTTTGATTCACACTTTTTTTTTTCCTTTAAAGTTTTGATTTATAAAAGAAAAATTTAGCACTGATTTCCCCAAATTCGATATTTTTAAACATAAAATACAGTACTTTTTTTCATCGGAAAAGAAAACTGATGATGCAGACGCTTCATTAGTCATTAAACTCTAAATTCGGATCAGTGCTCTTGTCTCCAAACAGTAGACACATTTGGAGCGGTTCCAATTTAGACGAAAACTCTCTGGTTGTTCAATCAGCTGATCAGAAGCGTGTTTTGAAGCCGGAGAGCTCCAACTTATCGATGGACCTCTGGTTGCTGAAGGAGGCTTTAGTGATCCGACTGGTGGGACTTCCTTCTTTACTCAGCCACACCTTCCTGGAAAAAAATAAGACTTCAGTTCAGAGTGAAGCTTCACTGCCGCATGTCAGTGTGAGGTCATCGCTGATTTCACTCTTTTTATTAGAACTTTTAGCCCCTTGATGCCTGAAGTTATTTCCAGCTATGAAAAAATGAATTTCAGCAATGTTTTTCCTTTCATAGATGCTAAATTTGATTAATCTGGAGCTGAAGTGGTTTGATGCATAATTGGATCAATAGGCGTCAAAAGGTTGAAGTAGCTTTCCTGTGAGGCCTTTTTAACATCTCAATCAAAATAAACACTGGATCATAGAAAATAATATTTTAAAAAGACTATAAATTTACTAATGTTTGTGTGAAAAAGCTGCACAACAGAGGACACAAAACGATGGAAAATAACCAATTAAACACTAAATATGCTATAAGTCAATTGAATAATTAAATTAGCTGTCTAAAAGTACAGGAAACAAAAATATTCTTTTAAATATAAGAATTAGCTTTTTGTTAAACAGAGCAAACAACAAAAGAGAATTCACTGCTTTAAAAAATGCTACATGAAATATTAATTAGTATGTTAATAGTAATGAGAAAAAGGTGGAAAAGAACTGAATAATGATCAAGGCAACAATTAAATGAAATTATGCTCAAATATATGAAATATTTGTGATTTTCACATATTTTCAGTGGTTTGTGGGGCTGTGCTGTTGGTTCTTAGGTGCGACTTGAAGGACAGCAGAATAAATGAAAGCAGACAAAAAAAAATGTAAACAGCAGACAGTTGGGGATTGAGCTCTTGATCTGAACGGCCAGAGGCATGATGGGAAAATCTATGACTGGGTGACGCTACAAATGGACAGGCTGTAGATTAGAGGAGATCGCAGCGGATCAGGATCAGAGACAGACAGACACTGGGGGGGTAGAGTTAGTGCCCTACTTTGTTTTGTTGGTCAAAAACTCTCCAAATACATTTGACTGATCTGCCACACACATGCACACGCACATGCATGCACACGCAAGCACACACACACACGCACGCACGCACACACACACACAGCCTCAGCAGTGGGATGTCTGCTGGTTTGTAATCTGCTGTGATTCTCTTCTGAATCTCTGATTTTTCGTCCAAACTCCTGATGCTGCCGCTCTGACATAATCGCAGCACAGAGAGCATGTCTGCCTGTTTTGACATCACAGCTCTTAGTTTCATCAGCATCACACACTAACCGAGGCTCTAATCTCATCCAAACATCCAAAACATCTGGAGTCTGCTAAACTGCAGGTTTGGAATCAGGAATGTTTCACTTCTCGCAATAAAGACGCTTACATTTTAAGTCTTGTTTTACTTTCTTTTTTTCCAATAAGCATCCATAATGATGAGGTTTTTGAAAAAACTAATACAATTATTTGAGCTGAATTTCAAAATAAATGTACAGTGTTTTTCAGGAGTAATTTTGGCTTGTATTTTTATGGAAAGCAGACTCATATATCAACAGTACAAATCAGTAAAGAAAACTTAACTCACTAAAGTGTTTACGATTGTCATTTTTAGAGACTTGCACAAACAGACCCTGAACTGTATGTCTAACCTCTTAACCCCCTACACTCCTGCACGTTCATTGAGATCCACTGTTGAGAATCTTGTGTGTTCCAAAAACTGGTTTCAAGACTCGGGGAGACGTCGCTCCCCGAATTTGGAATGACCCCCACTCTGTCTCTGCGCCAGATTGACTCAGTCGAGTGTTTAAAAACTCAAGTTAAGCCATTTTTATTTAGGAGAGCTTTAACCCTTGTGCTATCCTAGGCACTTTAACGTTGGGAGTTGGGTCATCTAGACCCACTAGACAGTGCTCTGAACCTTTTTTCTTCAATGATTTGTGATCTTCACTGGTGTCCATGATTACATGAAATCTTTCCACCTTTATCCACCTTTGTCATGGTAGGAATAACACGTCAATCTAAGGGTGGGGTCATCTAAGATAGCACAACGGTTAAGCTGACTTTTACTTGTGTTCGCTTTTGTTTACTTCTATGCCTGTGTGTGTTTCATTGGGTTTCACCTGCCTTAGCCTCCCTGTGCCATTCTGTGTTCTCTGAATTGATCTTGTTCTGACATAGTGAAGCATTTTGTGAGTCGCTCTCTGAGAAAAGTACTATAGTAGTAAAGATTTACTTACTTACCGAAACCCGATATTTAAAAAACAAGATCATTATGTCAAGAAATAACAATAAACCCATTTTTGATATCACTACCATGCTTTTAGCAAATAAATATTAATATTTTATGTGTTATTTGTTTTCATTTACATAAAAATACAAAATAATAAATTAGATTCAAATAATTAGGAGCAAACAACAAAAATATTAATTTATATTCAAACATAAACACACGCACACACATATAAGCAAAATAAAAATTACTATTAATAAAGTTAAAGAAGCCAATAAAATGAACAACATTAAAACGGAAAGAAAAATATTTAAAGCGTGCCCCTTCCTGCAGCTCATCTTCTTCTGACATACTGATGAAGGTCATACAGATGCAGAGTGAATCTTCCTCACCTCACCAAACTGAACTCAAATAAAGACCTTGGAGAATCTCTCCATCAATCCTGAACTCACTCTGCAGATTCATTAAGATCAGATTTTGGTTTTCTTTGATTTCTTTCCACTCATTCTTTAAGACGTCCATCATTTTTCTACAAAGTGAACCGTCCACTCAGTCAGTGGAAGCTTCCACTCGTCTTCTTCTTGCTTCACATTTCTTTCAACTTTTCACAACATTCTGAGACTCTGAAATGAGCCCAGAGGAAAAGCTGCTTCCTGTATCCCAAGCTGAACAGGAAGTGAGGTCGTGGTGAAAGTGGAATCTATGGGAAGGACATCGGAAAGTCACACGGAAAAGATCCCTGACGTAAGGAAGTGTGTGTCTGTTTTGCAACAAAGTGATCTTCTCATGTGGCGTTCATTGTCTGCATGGAAATCACAGCACTGGTGGAGCTACACAGTGATCAGATTTTAAAGCAGAGATGCTTCGTGACTGCCTAATCTTCACATAAATGTAAAGTCAAAGGGTTTAGGCCATTTGTACAGGCAAAGTTCTGGTTTAAGTTTAAATCATTTAAGATTCTTACTTTTATCTCTTTTGCAAACTTTAGCTTCTTTCTTTCATTTTCTCCTGATTCACAACAATTTGAACACAGAAATACTCAGAATTGCAAATTTTAACTTAATTTTCTTCTTACATGTCCTCCATGGTCAGAAAGATAAAAAAAAACATGTTAAAAACACCAAAATACCATTTACATTGGAGTGGGTCTTTAAAAATCCATACTGCTGTGATGAAAGTTGTCTTTTGAATGTTTTACAGAACAGTTTTAGAGTGAAGTTTTACAACTGGACACTAAAAGGCTGCGTCTGCTATGATGAAACTCTGCTGGGGTGCAGCAGAAAGGGGAAAACAAACATGTGTATGTGTGTGTATGTGTGTGTGTTTGTATGACAGCAGCAGATTGTGGCTAAGATGAGGTCACCTTCATGAGCCGTCCACGCCCAGCTGACCTCAGGCCCTGCAGCACAGAGACGTCCCACTCTGATCTATGCTATGTTTCTTCATCCATTCTTGGTTTCCATTTTATGCACATCACAGTTTTGACGCGAGAAATGAACAGCGGTTGCATTTCTCTAACAAATCTGAGGCTGTTCCATTCAAGGACCAAAAAAAAGGAAATAAACTAAATCAGGGTGAAGCAACTCCCCCAGCAAACCTCATGGCGATGATTGAACCAATTATTAAACTTGAACACAATATTTAAGTGTTCAAATACAAACCTTTTTTTTTTTACATCTGAACATTTTTGGGATGTGTTTTTCTCTCCTGATAAATGAAAGTGTAAAAAAAAAAAGAATTAGTGTTGCAACGATAATTTAATGTGACCAGCTGGTTTCCATTCACATGGATGGATTATGATTCAAATGGAGTGAAACCAGCTTTTATGACGTTAACGAAAACAATTTAGCCATTTGGAAATCTGTAAAAGTTTTATTTTGAAAAATAAAAATAAAAAACTGAAAAATAAAACAATCTGAGAAATGTTGCCTTATAATATCTGTTTTAAGGTAAAATTTTAAAATGTATTTAAAACGTAAAATATAAATTTAAAAATTTACATTTTATATTAAAAAAAGGTATAGAAAGCATCACTAAGGAGTTTTTTATGTTTTGCCATCAAAAAAATAAATTAAACTTTAAAATGTTCTCTACATCTGTAAAACCCCAGACATTTCTGATTATTTAATGCTGAAAAGCATAAATTAGAAATAAATATTAAATCATGCAGGTTTGTTTCCGTTCAGAATCTCTGCAGTTTCCTTCCAAAATCACAGCAGAGGTAATGAAAGAGCTCCACCTTGTGGCTGAAAGCAGCTCAACAGCCTGCAGTGATGGAGGAGCTCCTGCAGAAACCACAGAACCTTCCAGATGTGTTTGTGTGTGTGCTGGTGTCAGGGTGTGCGCTCACATCTCCTCCACCTGCTCAGCTGGACCCTGCACCTGACCCACCACCGTCCCACCGTAGGTGTTCTTCACCCACCCCACCAGGCCGAGCCGCAGACCCTCCTTCTCTGTGTACTGCAGGCGGGAAGGGAGGAGGAAGAGATAACGATCTTTGGAGGCATGTTTGTTTTAAATCTTCTTAAAACCTAAACAGAAACTGAATAATGGATAACTGGTTAACAGAAATGAAGGGTTCATGGGGGATTTAAAAAAAGTTGCTTCCATTAAAGACAAAAACGACCATATTGGGGAAAAAAGCACTCATAAATTGGGTATAATTGCAGTTTTTTTTTTATCTGTTTAATTAAAAACAATGCTCTAATTTAGTGAATTTTTTTGGATAAAAAGTGCAAGTAAATTAATTTTTTAAAGTAATTTATAAAGGCAAATATTAATTAAAAATAGATTAGGCATCAGAAACAGTAAGATATGAGGTTAAGGTAATTTAACATTTTTGTAAATGTGTAAATTACGGACCCAAAATTGCATGTATTTAAAAGTGTACATTTATTCTTATATGTGTCATTATTTTAAGAGCTTTTGTTAAATGTTGAGGTAATGTTCTATTCTGATTTATAAATAATTAATGCTGGAAAAAGAATTCAAGTAAAAAAGAAAATCCAAAAAATTGATCTTCCAGAATCCTTTTGGTTCTGGCTTTGACTAAATAAAGTTATTTGCCACATTTCTTTTTGTAAAAAAATAACATCTACATTCTTTAAGCATTCTCTTATATTACAATCATTATTTGGGTTCAACCCTCTAATGTTTTCAAACTGCATGTTTTTGTCTGCTTCTGATCCATGACTTGAATAAAGAAATACTCAGAAATGTAATATTTTTTTATACATGTCCTCCATGATCACAGAAATACCACAAAAACAAGTTCGAAACACCAAAAGCATGAATTTCATGGGAGTGGGTCTTTAAAACTTTTTTTTAACTGGTCCTCCTGTCCAACAGCTGAGCAGACAGATAGGAGCTGCAGCATTTGTTTGTTGTTATTTAGGTGTATTGTGCATTTAAAGATCCATCACTCCAATAAAAATGGTGTTCTTTTGGCAGTTTTGTCACAATAGAGGACATGTATTAGAAACGGAAGCTTAAAATTGAGTTTCTGAGTATTTCTTTACTCAAATCTAATCTAAGTCTAAATATAATCCTTAAATTTGCATCATATCTTAGTTGATTTTAAAGCTATTTTAGTAAACAGTTCTTACATTAGCATTATTACATTCATTAAGCTATTTAAGGCATTTTATTTCGATTTTATTTGAGTTTCTTTTCTATTGAGCCTTTCTACCAGCTTTATGCTACCTTTAACTCATTTTGCTGCTTTCTATGCTGTTTTTGTTTTTTCTACAGGTAGTTTAGCATTTGCCTATTCTCTTCAGCGACACCTGCATCGTTCTAATTTTGCTGGTTATAAACGTCCTCATTTTGATTATATTATGACCATTTTTAAAAAATTAGTAAGGTTAATAAACCTCATGAGCATGTTTACAATATCATATTCAACTAGATTAAAATTCTTTATCAACAAATGTCATTTTCATTTTGAATATAAATATCTGGGTTGATAAAATTACAGCCAAATACAATTTTTCTTGATTTTCTTAGCAAACTTGTATTCTGCAGATTCACCTTCAGACAACATCTTTAAAAGATAAGAAAATATGTAAATGTTGTGTAACTGGAAGCAGGAAACTCACCATCCTGAAGCAAACCCCTGGAAAACGGTCAAAGACAGAGGAACAGTTAGAAAGTCTCTTCAGATCAGCACAGATCTGTTCTGCAGCTGCTAAATAAAGCAGCACAGATCAGTTTTCAGCAGCAGGCTCCACACAGCAGATGGGAAAACATACACACCCTGAACGTGTCCGAAGATTTCAAAATCCACAGAAACCAGGCCACTTCCCGCAGACATGCTGCCTGACAGCTGCCCCGTCAGTGAGGAAGAAGAGGATCCCTGCGCTCTTCTTCTCCCTTTTCATCTCCTCCTGACACTTTAAAGGAGGACCTGGGGGCTGATGGTCTTTGTAGTCAAGTGGTCTGAAGTGGTTTCACCATGCATGCGTGAAACAAAAAGGATCTCTAGCTGCAAAAGAAAAACCCCAGAAACATTTTTGCTTTTTAGATGAGATTCCATGTAAGATAGAGCGCCATCTTCAGGTACATCATCTTTCTCTGTTTTTTTTTTTTTTGGGCCAAACTCTTATTTTATTACATCAGTGTTACAATTCTTTACCATTTCTTTTGTATTTACTGTTTTAAACTGATTTCTGCTTTTAAATATAATTTGATGCTATTTTAGGTTGTCAAGTCTGGGAATTGAATCCACAGCCAACCAACGGACAGCAGCTGCTGCAGCCAGCTTTACATCAAATCGTTTTTGTAATATTTGTATCCATAGCGCCACCTTGAGAAAATAATAAAATGTGTCCTGTTGAGGACATTCAGCATCAGTCCTCCATATTTGTTCTCCAGCTCTTCTTGCTTGAATTTTTCAAATCAGCGGTTTAGATTTGTGCATCTTTAGGGATGTGCTTTGTTTTGATAGGCAGATGGGTGCTCCTATGTGTGGACTGAACATAGAAGAGGTTCATTTTTGAAGTCTCTTTTGAAACCAGCCTGTAGTGGTCGTTTGAGGAACTGCACCATTTCTGTTCCCTAACGTTTTCAGAACAAGAGGGCGACAAGATTGGAGACCACTACTTCAGAACTATTCTGCTGTCATCTAGTGCACATCAGATAATTGACACGTGCATTCATTGGGCTCTAGAGCTGCTTGAGCTTCTGCCCTTCTTGTCTCCAAATAAAAAGTGCCCTTTGTTTTTTTCTTCTTTGCATTGACATCAATATATTTCTGTTGGAGATACAAGAAGAAAATGTGGCTGTGAAATCTCCCGGTGTTCTATTAAACCTTTTTTTCTTGTAATGTGGCGGCTCTGAGTCTTTGGGGCTCCGGTCAGACTCCGAGCCGCCAGAGAGAGAGAAAAGAGAGTGAGAGTTAGGGGCAGCTGGGGACAGTGAGAGGAGATGCTGCCCCACCGAGAACTGAAGAGATGACGTGACGGTGAAGCAACTGGAATCTGAGAGTTCTGGCCCAACTAGTCGCCGACCATTGATGTAACGAGCTTAAATATGGTTCCTATTTTGGAAAAACGCTCTATATTAGTCATGAAGTCACTTTTTACTTTAGTCAGATGTCTGAGCGCCGCATCTATTCAACAAAGAGCAGATCGTTCAGGACAGGAAGCTGGTAGCAAGTTTAAAATAAAACACCGGGGAATTTTCAAAATAAACAGTGTTTGTGGCGAGTTCAAAGCTTCTTCACTACAATATATCTGTTTAAAATGGTATTTTCTGATTAGATTTGCCTTCTTTAATCTATCAGTTTCACAATCTTTTTGTATTCAAATCTTTCCAGTCACAACAAAAGCAGAACCATCTGCATTAAACTTTATTCATATCGATTATACCTGCAGCACATTGTGCCAATATAAATAACCTCCAGTCTTTTATTGCTTTGAGTCTATGATAAAGTGAACTCATGTTCACAATTTGTTCACATAAAAAAATGACACTTGTGTCACTTTCACCTACACAGGTATCACAGTGGATTATTTATTAGCAGTTGACTTCATTTCCATATTCTTAAAAACAAAACGTGTTTTTGCTGCCCTTTTCCCACCTTGAACCCCTCCCCCTCTGAGGTCCTTTGCACGTCACTAATGGACTTGATTTTAATTCACCAGATGTACAAAGCAGCTGCTTTAATTCAATGTTATGATCAGAACCCCTGAATCTTTTGAAGATTCAGTTGAAAGAAAGGACCTCAACAGAAACTCACACAGGAAAGTTTTATTAACAGAACACAGACGTTTTTTTTCCTTTAATGTTCACCAACATATTTTAACACAAAGTCTGGTTTCTTCACAGTATTGCATTTCATTTTACAGACTACAGGACTGCTGAGCGAAGGCACAAAACTAGAGATCACTTTGCAGACAAAATCCCAAAAAGACAAACAAAGATACCAAACCATCTCCTAAACATTTCACATGAGAACAAGTGATCACCGATGGAAAAAACACACCATAAAGTGACTTTTCTGCTGCGTTCCAACTCGTCTGCCTTTGGTTCCTCCTTCTTTCACACTGCTTTCAAAACTAAAATCTGTTTTCCAGATGTTTTCTTCTGATATTCAGCCCCGCCCCGCCCCTTTGTGAGAAACTCTTCCAGACCGCTGGTTGGTTCAGTGCAAATGTCCGTCAAATCCCAGTAAAATAGAGCTGGCTCTGCTACAAAAGTACACTGATGAGATTACAGCTTTTGATTAATACTTTGCTCTGTTGGCTACACAGGAAGCATGCGGTCACCAAAACTGGATGGAGAGGAATCATTGCTTCATGCACGCTTCAGCACCGAACCCACAGCAGGAAGCAGGAAGCACTGATGCTGCCCAATGACGAAGAAGGGGAGACCCCGATAAGTGAGCTGTGTTAGCTTAAAACATAACGGCTATCTTCACACCCACTCAATAGCCAAACCCCGAAAAGACTGTCCAGTGACCTGGATTTTAACGTAATGCGCACACCATCACTACGGTTTTTAAACCGCCAAATATGACGAAGTAAAAACCTAATAAATACAAACTTAACGAAGACTTTTTGAGTCCTCTATGTTCTGATACTAAAAACCTGGATGACTTACAAAAAACAGACTGTCAAACTTTTCTTTAAAATTGTCCAAACACAATGCATTGTGGTCCATCAAGTGAGCATCAACGCATGCTGGTTTTTAGCAGACTTCCACAGCACTGGAGTTTGGAATTGTAGATTTAGACACAAAATGGTGAACGCTCCGTGGGAATTTGGACATCGCTAAAATTAAGTTCATTTAAACCATTAACAAAAAAATTGTGGGTTTACAGTTTGAGCATCTGTTTGTCATAGAAAAACCTAAAATGGAAGCCGAGCCCCTTTTATAGTGTCGTTCTTTTCCTCGCTCTGAAAGTCCAAAATAAATCTCTTAAATATAAAGTGCAAATATTTCTGATCCGTTTGTTTTTCTGACCAGATTTCTTTTATTAACCCTAATGAGTAAAACGGTTTAAAAAAAAACCTCATTAAAACAAACAAACAGTATTATAGACACTAAACAGAGGAATACTGTTTTCATTAGAAGTAATCACATTTTTCCCGCTCTCCACGCTTACCTGCAGGTTTGCTCATCTTCACCTTGTTTTTGGAAAAGTCCAGACTGATCGATCCATCATCAGCAGTGGAATCTGCTTGATGCGTTTTCAAGCAGCTAGGTTTTCTTTTTCCTCCTTGGGTCTCCAGGAAGTGACCTCTAAATGCTCCAGTTTTACTGTGGAAGGAGCTTCAGCAGCTCTCCAGGAGTTTTTCCCTCATCCAGCTGCAGATTCAGTTTGGTTTTTACATCAAAAGAGCTAAAGGTTTGCAGAAGGTTCAGATCTGACAAAAACCTTAAAACTTTTTCTAAGTCTTTTTTTAACTTCCTGATTTCTGTGTAGTGAGAAGTAGCAAAGACGACAGTTTGTGTGAATCATAAAATGAAAAAATGTGAACCTAAAACTCCTCTGACTCACTTTCATGGATACAAACTGAGCACTGGCCCTTTTGTCTGAAAAATGTCTCAATGAACGAAGAAGCTAATGGTTTCTTGAGCTTTCTTTTTTATAAATCACATCTGTTGGTTTTACAACACCCCAAGGTTTTAGTTGAAGAATTCCCACTGCGGCAGGAAGCCAAGATGGCGCGTGGACAACTGTCAAAACCTTGATAGCGAGTCTCACAGACGACACGTAAACACAGAGCAAAGGTACGCCGCACGCGGTCTGCTACGCCTGCAGCGGCGATGTACGAGCTGTCTTCTGCTTTGTACATTCATGAAGCTACAGGTCGGTTTCTGGGACGATGAATCTAAAGTGTCTCCTTCTGGACATCATTAAAGAAACTTTCTTTCAGGAGAAAAGGGTTCCTGACGTAAAGCAAGTCAACCAAAATCCTCCGAACTGGCAGAGAAAGTGGGAACTTCTGAGGTTCCACAGACACAAAGTGCATTTTGCTCTTTTGAAAAATTATAGAATTTGGCAAAAAGGTGAAGCTTTTTGAACATTCATTGTTGCTGCTTTTGTGTCACAAGGAGGACAATGTTTGTAAAACTACATCAGGACTCAAATTGGTGTTTCCTCCCATCAGAATCCAGAAGTTCCCTGACAGAAACACCTTTGTTTTTGACTCAAACAAATGATGTGACAGTCGCTTCAGTACGGACTATTGACTGTATGGGAGAGCTGGACCGATTGACCCGTCCCACCTGGCGTTCCAAACAGGAAGTACCTGCTGGTTCCAAGAAGCCAAAATTCCACAGGCTTCTACAGAAAAATAAACAGCTGTTACTCAGTCATTCCATTTGTCAGAACAACCATTCTTGCTTCAATACCTTTTCTTTTTTTTTTTTTTAAACCATGCTTTCCTGTAGTGCAAGTTTTTCAAGTCATAAGCTGACCGATCAGATCATTCAAAAGTAGGTAGTTTCACATTGAACGTTCAAAATGTTAGAAAGATTCTCCCGAGCTTGCTTTCAAGTTCTAGGGGCGTGGCCTTCCAACAAGCTCACTCCTGATTGGTGAGAGTGGTTGCAGTAGAAATGTCCACTCAGTCCGACTTGGACCGCTCACTGCCTACTGACGTCATCCGAGTCCAGCATTGCAAAAAATGGTGATCGAAATGACTATTTTGTCGGAGCCAGAAGTCTTCGGGTGACTTTGCACTCAGTCCAGTTCTCATGTACCGTCAATAGTTTAGACTGCAGGACGAAGAAAGGAGGATGAGGATGCAGCAAGTCAGAGATGCTGCAGAACAGCAGTACTTGACTGCATTTCCCCCAAACAAAAATCTGTTCTTCCTTAATCCAGAAGTGAGGACTTCCTCCTGGTCCTGCTGTCCCAGAACTTGTCTGTGCTTTTAGGCTTATAAGCTCGAACAGAACCCAAAACGTCTCTCACTCAGAGTTTCTCCACTTTTGCTCCCTCAAACTGATTATAGTCTCAGTTGTTGTGTAGTTTTGTGGTCACAGCTTTAACATCTACCCGAGGGCCGGTCTTTAAAACTCTACAGAAATTGACATGGAGAACAATCATGGATGAGAAGAACCCGATTGATTTTTTTATCCTTTTGCTCGGTTTTTCCTTCATCTTCACCGTGCTAAACCTGGTTGTCTCCTCCTCTTCCTCCTCCATGTCCTCTCTCTTTCCAGGCAGCAGCTTCTACCTTCTGTAGGCGTCAGTGCTGCATTCCAGCAGAGGTTTGATGTAAATGAGGAAACCGGGCCCTAAACCCCCATCCTGGTTTCTAGAGACAAGGACTAAACCAGGTTCCTGCAGGTAACTGACACAGAAAATGAGCGGGTCATGCTCTAAACTGGATGTGAGAAATGAGTGGAGATGTTTAAACACTGAAGCACGTCTGATTTTTGTGCTGATGAAGATGCTCCACCCTAAAAAGTGTTAAGAGTTTAAATCTCTCCTGCAGCTTTTTCTCTCTACAATCACATCATAAATAATGGGATTCAGCTTCATTCTGGTTCTAAATGTAAATGTCCAGATTAGCAGCAGAATTGCTGTTAATAATCTGGGATTCTCCACAGTTTCCTCGGGTTAACTCGCTGCTGCCCCGCCCACCCCCTTCAGTCCTAGGCCTCGTACCCGGTGGAGCGGCGCCGCTGGTGGTTCCAGATGTCGTTCCTGTGTTCGGGCCGGCAGAAAAGCCTGGACGACTGGGCCAGGCGCTCCCGGTGCTCCCGCTCTCGGTCCCGCTCCCCGGACACTTTAGAAGGTGGGGGGCGGCCCCCAAACTGGGTGAAAGACTGCGTTCTTCTGTCAGAGAACCCTGATGAGAACAGCTGGCCTCCCGCTGACCTGCAGGGGAGGAACACGCCGGAAGGAGACAACGTCAGAGCAGTAGATTTTTTCAGCCCAAACATTATCAGCGCCTTCAGTGGTCATCCGAGGAACTACAACTTCTGCTGAAACATCTGGTTTCTTTTAAAATTGCGCTCTATGATCTGCTGTAACTAGCCATTTACTCAACTACCATAATTCTAGCAGTTCTGATGCTGACAAAAGCTGCTTTGTGCCAATATGTAAACACCTGACGGTAGTTTGGCTGAGTCAGAATCAGGAATTTATATTGTTTGTGTAAACACTTTACTACTGTAGTGTTACTTATCAGCACAAAGCTGCTTTTCTACCCTTCAGAATGATGTTAATTGTGTATTTTGTTGAGGATTTCTGGTCAAGTCAAGCGAAGAACTTTTGGGGGGTACGCCTGTACGAAACCCTTCAGAGAGGGTTGGGGGGGTTTGAACTTTCGGTGGGTGACACTTCTTTATATTTAGACTTTAGAAACATGTGGTTTGATCATAGAAGAGCTTCTCACCTGCTCTTAGTGATTCTTTGAGCAAAGTTCTCAGGCTGAAAAACACAGAGCAGAGGAAAAAACAGGACTTTAACTTCAGTGCTCACAACAATCCCATCATGCTTCTTCTGGACTTAAAAGAGGTTAGAAATGTTCACATAATCTTCCAGATACAGACTTTTTTCGGTCATTAGTTTGAAAAGTCTAAAAACCTGAGAATATTGAGAACGAAAACAGACAGTCAACACTAAATTCCTCTATACCAGGGCTGCTCATTTCTGGTCCTCGAGATCTACCACCCTGCCCATTTTCCAGCTGTGTTCATTCAGTTAAATTGTGAAAACATCTGATGGAGCTCATCAGCAGCTGGCAGGGCTTGGAGATCTGGAAAACAGGCAGGTTGGTCGACCTTGAAGACCAGGAATGTGCAGCCCTGCTCTAAACCCACTGGTGACCAGGGATTAGATGTAAGATCTTAAGCCCGAGCCCGAGTCAGAATCATTACGTTCGGGTCGGGCCGGGCTTCTCTCTCGCTGACTTTTTTAATAAATATATGTTTATAAAAATGTATACTAAAACAATGTGTTGATACTAAACCAAGGAATACTTGTTATAAATAATTTGGTTAAAACAGAGAAGGCGCTGTAAGGTAATTGCTATATAACTACTAACAGGAAGCGCAGACGCAGTATTTCTCCGCATAATTAAGCGAGTGTGCATCAAGATCTGTTTCAGTCTCTTTGTCTGGCCTCTTATTCTGTGTTCCAGCGGTATTTCGTTGTGCAAATGCATTTATCATGATCATAAAAATATGTAGATTATTTTAACCTTAAGAATTCTTGGGTTATTTTTCTGCCAAAAATTCTATGGGATAAATTTAAATTTCGGGTTTGCTTCGAGCTCAGCCCTGCAAATCAAGTTAATTGGTCGGGCTCGGGCTGGGTTGGGCTTTAATGCCTAGGTCGGGTCGGCCTGGATTTTTTTTGGCCCGATCTTACCTCTACCAGGGATCTAACAAGTCTCTAAATACTCTGATATTAGGGATCTGTTCCAGAAAAAACGAGTATGAATATTTGAGATGTCAGAGAACGCTGATTTGCAATCTTTAAAATGCAAAAATAAAGATGGATTTTAAGTTCGCATTTTGTGGTGTGGCTGCTGATCTGTGCGGATCAGCAGCCACACCACAAAATGCGAGCGTCAGTGTACAATTACGGGAAAGAGGGCTTGAATTGGACCCGAGAAGCTTTTGATACCCAGCTGTTGCAAAAAACATGTTGGGTTGATGAAAGATAAACGGAAACTGTGCAAGGAGGTCAGATACAACAAGAAATGACTGACTGTAGTTAAAAGACAGACCCCGGTAATCTGCGGATACCTGCTGGTGGTTGCACTGAGGCGGGCTGCCGTTAACCTGGTAATACTCCACCAGTCGCTCAGTTAAGGCGATGCGGGTCAGCAGGTTCTCTATGAACTCTTGGATCCGAACTTTGCCGCTGGTTTCCTGTCGGACCGCAGCGTCGAGGAACCTCTGGATGGTCGACACCTCCCTGAAAAGATGCATGCTGGGATGAGAACAGAAGCAGACAAGACGATGAATACCCCAGCGGCGTCCGCACCTCTCCCGCCGCTCCAGCTCGTTCTCTGAGGCGTTCAGCTGCTCCTTCAGCGCTGCAATCACCATGACCGCCACATCCACCTGCTGACTCAGTGACCTCTCCCTGTCTGCGACTTCCTGTCTCTCCTGTGCCAGGTGCTGCGAGTGAGCGCGTTCACACAGGAGCTCTGTGTCAGTCTGGGCCAGCTCAGTGCTGAGCCGGGCCAGCCGCCGCTGCATGGTGCTGTCGGCTGCTCGCAGCATGCTGGCCAGGCGCCGTCGTACGGCGGCCGAAGCCGCTGCTGCCTGCAGGCCGGAGAACGGGCTCTGCTCTGGAGGAGACAGCACACATCATTATGAGCTTTGTCCATGAGCTGCAGCTCCTGACGGTGGAACCATAGCAAACGTACCCATGAGCTCCAGGTCTGGGAGCAGTTCTGGTGGGGGGCTGAGGGGGGCGGGGAGCGGGAACGGCAGATGTTGCTGGTGGCTAATGTGGCGACATGACTCCAACCTTCTGGTGGACAATCTGAAGTTCTCATTTTTGCCTTTACTATCATCTTCATTATCGTCTTCTTCATCTTCTGTCCCTGCTTCCTCCTCTTCATCCTCCTCCTCCTGCGTCCCCACCCCGACGCTTTGGGTGCGCCTCCTTGCAGAGCTGTAGGAATGGAAGTACCCGCTGTCCCTGCTGTCGCTCAGGGAGCGGACGTGCGGAGCCCTCCCCGTGCTCTGCTGCCCCCTGCGGGTCGGGAGGCTCATTTCATGCCAGGGGATCGCCGCTGTCAGCGGGTCGGGAAGTTTTCCCGTGATGCTGAAGCTGCCGGAGGTCACATCTGGGGATCGGTATGAGTGGCGGTATTCCAGGTGGGCACGCAGCGAGGCCAGGCTGCAAAATCGCTCCTGCTCGCCGCAACGAGGGCAGCGGAACGGGAGTTTGCAGGAAGAGACTGCCTCTGGGACGGCGCTGCAGGCCTGGACGTTCTTCTCGAGGAGGAAAGAGCTAGCACTTCTGGAGCACAGCTTCTGCTGCATCACTAAATCTGAAAATAAGATTGACAGGAAGACAGTATGATACCAAAATTTTTAAATACTAAAGACTGCAGGTTTCACAGGGTGGAAAAGGTGCAAAGATCTCTACTATCTGGCATTTCTTCTTTTGTCTATGAACAGATGACATTTTTCAGTCACGTTTGTGTCCCATACATCGACTGTATGAGAGTACTGGAGTGAGGGAGTGAAACGTTTTCGCAATATAGACGCCGCCATGTTGAAGCCAGACGACGTCAGCAGTGATTGGTCCGAGCATGGTTATTTTTACAAATAGAATGACTCTTTATTTCTCATTAGCACTCTATGGGATTTTGGCTTTTTGCAGCATGCAGGCACTTCCTGTTTGGAATGCGACGGGGGAAGAGTCACTCAGTCCAGGTCTCATACAGTCAACGGTCACAATGCAGCACTAAAGCAGCTCTGAAGTACTTCTTCAATGATGATTTCAAAAATCCAAATACTGACAGAACCTCACTAAGTAATGATACAGTGTTTCCCCGCACATTTGTGTTTCACGTATTCACAGATTTTTTTTTCCAGTCATGTGACTCCTCTGGTTCATCACAAAAACTCAGTTCCACAGATTCCTGAATCGCTATAACCAAAGTTTTTGCCCTGCATGGAGAAATGACGCTAGCTGACTCAGAAGCAGCCGGAAAATATCCTGAACTCCTAGGAAGTTAATCACGGAGAATAATCATCATCTGGAACAGGAGCTTCATATGAATGAAACCGGCCTCTTCAGGAAGATGACCTCTACACTTAACTGATGAAGGAGGAAGCACAGGCTCCTGGTTTTAAGGCACAGAGAGACAGAGTGACACTCCTAATGTGCCTTATAAAGTACGCTACAGTACACTCTAGTGCTCTGAATCTGAATTAAAATAAATCTATGTTGAGCAGTATTCCAATGTTCTTGCTCCAATGTTTAACAAAGCATCAGAAATGATCGCTGATGGACAATCTTCGGCCGTGGGGGTGGTTCTCCGTATTCGCGGTTTCAGTGTTTTCACGGGTGTCTCTGGTCTTTAACCCCCGTGATTACGGAGGGAGTACTGTAAATTTATTAGAGGATTGGTCACAAATATTTCTTCAGAAGCTGGGTGAGACGTTCATGGAACTATAGTAAAAACAAAAACTCACGACAGTACAACAAAAATTCTGAATTCTCTTATTTTACATCTGCCCTCATCAATTAGTTCAAACTGCTCGTGTACTGCGGTTAATTATGGCTTCCTTTCTGCATGATGGAGCTTCAGCTTTCATAAGCAAACAGGAAACAACTCCCAGAATATTTCCGGTGTCATTCATTAAGGTCATTTCCACAATAACGGCATCTTTGAGCATCCAATTAAGCTCTTTGGCCCTGATCCTGACACACAGAGATTTCTCCAGTTTCCTTGAACCTTCAGATGCTGTTCTGTAAAGCCACCAGGTTGACAAAGATAACTTTATTTAAACATTTTGTCTTTGACAAAGATAACTTTATTTAATCATTTTATCTTTGACAAGATAACTTTAGTTATTCATTTTCTTTTAACATTTTTTTAAAATCTTCTAATGGACTGAGACATTAACTAAACGCCTAACTAAACTAAACACCTGAAAACAATTAGTTAGCTGTCTGCAGAATAAGGCATCTTGTTCAAGTCAAAAGGCGGCAAAATAGGGGGGAAAAAATTCTGCTGCTTTTCGAGGACAATTAGTCCAGCAATGGGCCTTTTAATTTTTGCACTGTACCTAAAAACTCACACGATGAATTAATATGCTAATATTTCATGAGAACAACAAGGCCACATTTGAAGATACGTTGTTCTTTGACTGCATTATCTCACCTCGTTAATAGCTGGAGTCTGTCGGTTCACGCTGCTGCTGCTCTGAAGGAGCGGCGAACGGCTGCGTCAGCCCGAACCGAGCCGCGCGGACATGTTCGGCGTGACGTCGCTCCTTTTCGGCTTCGAACAGTAACGGGTCAAACGGAGGCTTTCGCAGCGCGAGGACGCAACCGGACCGACCAGAGAGCTTCCACACCGCGACCACGACAAACCGAGACGCCCGAGTGACCGTCACTGAGTAAGACGTCTGCCCCTATGATGTCATCCATTCTGGAGACCATTGTTGCCAGATAGAGGAACGGGTTTTCAGCCCTAAAATCATCTTAAAACCGCCAGACCCCACAAAAAAACACCCAAAGAGTCAACCAATAAATAAGTATTATTTATTTACTTTACTTTTTGATTGAAATTCTAACTTTGAGACATTCGTATTATTATTATTACATCTACCATTTTTACAGTCTGAGCAAGACAAACAGTAACTGGCAACCACCCATAAACAAAGCTCACGTGCGCCCCCTTTTTCTCTTCTTCAAACATTAAGAACACTAAAACAAAAAATAAAACAACAGGGCGAAAACTATGGTGTCAATGTATTGCGGATTAAAACCGTTTAAAACCACGAATTAAAAACTCCAAATCCGCGAATCAAAATGCATACATTGAGAACCAAAACCAGCGATTTGCAACCAAAAGATATAACCAAAGGACAATCATATTTCTCAGCTGCCAATTTGTTTTCTCATCATTCTGAATTTGTCATTTTGAGTCATGTTTAATTTCTTGATTTGTTGTCCATTAATGTCATATGTTAGTATTTTTCTACCAGGAGACTTTAGTTATCTGACTTCAGCATGGACAGTTAGACCGGTCCATATGCAACATTTTTCTTTAGAGGTACTGCTGGGATTTGGACCCAGGATCCCAGTGTACTAGAAAGGTGCTTTAGCCAACTAAGCCACAGCGCCTGATAACAATTAACTAAATGGTTTTTCATAAACTCTAAATACATTGAATGGTTTCAATGATTTTTTTTCGTTACATACTGATTTTAAGGGAACTTTGCCTGTTTTCTAACGTTCTTTAGTTTGTTCTAGATGTATTTGAAAATAATTAGTAATAGTATTTACAATATCACCATTAAAAACAGCAATTGGTAAAGTCTGTCAATATGGAATATTTCTGCTTAAGCCTGAAAATGTATTTCAAGGAGAAGCTCTTTAACAAGGCACTCGTATTTTCCCTACCAGGATAACTTTGTTTTCAGACTTCAATATGGACCAACATGCTGGCGCATATGTGATACATTTCCTAAGAGGCACTGTTGGGATTTGGACCCTGGATCTCCTGTTTACTAGACAGGCGCTTTAACCAACTAAGCCACAGCGCCTGATAATTTTTGTGGTTATTGGTTTTTCACAATTGTTGAATACATCAAATGATTTTTCATTTTTTCTTTGGTATACGTTCATTTTAAGGTAAATCTGCCTGTTTTCTAATGTTTTTTGGAATGTCTTATTAATATTTTTGAAAAAATTAAAGTAAGCAAAAAAGAAAAAAAATAAGAAATAATCAATGATTTTCCATTATTGGAATTTCCTCTAACAGAATAATGTTCTTATCAGACTTCAATATTGACTGATATGCTGGTACATATGTGATACTTTTTTTAAGAGGCAATGCTGGGATTTGGACCGAGGATCTCGTATTTACGAGGCAGGCGCTTTAACCAACTAAGCCACAGCGCCTGAAAACACTTAATAAAATGGTTTTTCACAATCGTTGAATACATAAAATGATTTTACATTTTTTTCTTTGGTATACGTTCATTTTAAGGTAAATTTGCCTGTGTTCTAATGTTTTTTGGAATGTCATTAATCTTTTTGAAAAAATTTAAAGTAAGCAAAAAAGAAAAAAAATAATAAGAAATAGTCAATGATTTTCCAATATTGGAATTTTCTCTACCAGAATAATGTTCTTATGAGACTTCAATATTGACTAATATACTGGTGCATATGTGATACTTTTCTCAAGAGGCACTGCTGGGATTTGGACGCAGGATCTCCTGTTTACTAGACAGGTGCTTTAACCAAGTAAGCCACAGCACCTGATAATTATGATGCAAATGGTTTTTCACAATCGTTGAATACATCAAATGATTTTACATTTTTTTCTTTAGTATACGTTCATTTTAAAACAAATCTACCTTTTTTTTCTCTAATGTTTTTCGGAATGTCAAATATTTTTGAAAAATTAAAGTAAGCAAAAAAGAAAAAAAATAATCAATGATTTTCCAGTATTGGAATGTTCTCTACCAGGATAATGTTCTTATCAGTCTTTGATATGGACCAACATGCTGATACATATGTTATACTTTCCTTAAGAGGCACTGCTGGGATTTGGACCAAGGATCTCCTGTTTACTAGACAGGCGCTTTAACCAACTAAGCCACAGCGCCTGACAACAATAAATTAAATGGTTTTTCACAATCGTTGAATACATCAAATGATTTTAATTTTTTTTCTTTGGTATACGTTCATTTTAAGGTAAATCTGCCTGTTTTCTAATGTTTTTTGGAATGTCTTATTAATCTTTTTGAAAAAATTAAAGTAAGCAAAAAAAATAAATAAATAAGAAATAATCAATGATTTTCCATTATTGGAATTTTCTCTACCAGGATAATGTTCTTATGAGACTTCAATATTGACTGATATGCTGGTATTTATGTGATACTTTTTTTAAAAGGCACTGCTGGGATTTGGACGCAGGATCTCCTGTTTACTAGACAGGCGCTTAAACCAACTAAGCTACAGCGCCTGATAATTATGATGTAATTGGATTTTCACAATCGTTGAATACATCAAATGATTTTAAAATTATTTATTTTGTATACGTTCATTTTAAGACAAATCTGCCCTTTTTTTCTAATGTTTTTTGGAATGTCATAAATATTTTTGAAAAATTAAAGTAAGCAAAAAAGAAAAAAAAAATCAATGATTTTCCAGTATTGGAATGTTAATGTTTATATTGGTAGAAGGATGTTGGAGATGGAGCTGCCTGGCAGGAGGGCAAGAGGACGGCCAAAGAGGAGATACATGGATGTCTTAACAGAGGACATGAAGTTGGCTAACGTTAGGGTAGAAGATGTCCATGATAGAGTGAGGTGGAAAAGGATGATTCGCTGTGGCGACCCCTGATGGGAAAAGCCGAAAGAGAAAGAAGGAATGTTTTCTACCAGGATGATGTTCTTATCAGTCTTTGATATGGACCAACATGCTGATCCATATGTGATACTTTCCTTAAGAGGCACTGGTGGGATTTGGACCAAGGATCTCCTGTTTACTAGACAGGTGCTTTAACCAACTAAGCCACAGCGCCTCATTATTATGATGTAAATGGTTTTTCACAATCGTTGAATACATCAAATGATTTTAAAAAAATTTCTTTGGTATACGTTCATTTTAAGACAAATCTGCCTGTTTTCTAATGTTTTTTGGAATGTCTTGTTAATCTTTTTGAAAAAATTAAAGTAAGCAAAAAAGAAAAAAAACAAGAATAAGTCATTGATTTTCCATTATTGGAATTTTCTCTACAAGGATAATCTTCTTATCAGACTTCAATATGGACCAACATACTGGGGCATATGTGATACTTTTCTTAAGAGGCACTGCTGGGATTTGGACCCAGGATCTCCTGTTTACTAGACAGGCGCTTTAACCAACTAAGCCACAGCGCCTGACAACAATAAAATTAAATTGTTTTTCACAATCGTTGAATACATCAAATGATTTTACATTTTTTTCTTTAGTATACGTTCATCTTAAAACAAATCTACCCTTTTTTTCTCTAATGTTTTTCGGAATGTCAAATATTTTTGAAAAATTAAAGTAAGCAAAAAAGAAAAAAAATAATCAGTGATTTTCCAGTATTGGAATGTTCTCTACCAGGATAATGTTTTTATCAGTCTTTGATATGGACCAACATGCTGATACATATGTTATACTTTCCTTAAGAGGCACTGCTGGGATTTGGACCAAAGATCTCATGTTTCTAGACAGGCGCTTTAACCAACTAAGCCACAGCGCCTGACAACATTAAATTAAATTGTTTTTCACAATCGTTGAATACATCAAATGATTTTAAATTTTTTTCTTTGGTATATGTTCATTTTAAGGTTAATGTGCCTGTTTTCTAATGTTTTTTGGAATGTCTTATTAATCTTTTTGAAAAAATTAAAGTTAACAAAAAAGAAAAAGAAAACAATAAGAAATAGTCAATGATTTTCCATTATTGGAATTTTCTCTACCAGAATAATGTTCTTATCAGACTTCAATTTTGACCGATATGCTGGTATGCATGTGATACTTTTTTTAAGAGGCACTGCTGGGATTTGGATCGAAGATCTCCTTTTTACGAGACAGGCGTTTTAACCAGCCAAGCCACAGCGCCTGATAATTATGATGTAATTGGTTTTTCACAATCGCTGAATACATCAAATGATTTTAAATTTTTTTCTTTGGTATACGTTCATTTTAATGCAAATTTGCCTGTTTTCTAATGTTTTTTGGAATGTCTTATTAATCTTTTTGAAAAAATTAAAGTAAGCAAAGAAGAAAAAAAAAATAATAAGAAATAATCAATGATTTTCCATTATTGGAATTTTCTCTACCAGGATGATGTTCTCACTATACTTTAATAATGACTGATACGCTGGTATATATGTGATACTTTTTTTAAGAGGCACTGCTGGGATTTGGACCCAGGATCTCTTGTTTACGAGACAGGCGCTTTCACCAACTAAGCCACAGCGCTTGATAATCATGATGTAAATGGTTTTTTACAATCATTGAATACATCAAATTATTTTACATTTTTTTCTTTGGTATACGTTCATTTTAAGGCAAATCTGCCCTTTTCTAATGTTTTTTGGAATGTTATAAATATTTTTGAAAAATCAAAGTAAGCAAAAAAGAAAAAAATAATAAGAAATAATCAATGATTTTCAAGTATTGGAATGTTCTCTACCAGGATGATGTTCTTATCAGTCTTTGATATGGACCAACATGCTGATACATATGTGATACTTTCCTTAAGAGGCACTGCTGGGATTTGGACCAAGGATCTCCTGTTTACTAGACAGGCGCTTTAACCAACTAAGCCACAGCGCCTGACAACAATAAATTAAATGGTTTTTCACAATCGTTGAATACATCAAATGATTTTAAAAAATTCTGTGGTATACGTTCATTTTAAGGCAAATTTGCCTGTTTTTTATTGTTTTTTGGAATGTCTTATTAATCTTTTTGAAAAAATTAAAGTACGCAAAAAAAAAAGAAGAAAAAAAAAAGAAATAATTTTCCATTATTTGAATTTTCTCTACCAGGATGATGTTTTTATCAGACTTTGATATGGACCAACATACTGGTGTATATGTGATACTTTTCGTAAGAGGCACTGCTGGGATTTGGACCGAGGATCTCCTGTTTACGAGACAGGCGCTTTAACCAACTAAGCCACAGCGCCTGCTATTTATGGTGTAAATGGTTTTTCACAATCGTTGAATACATCAAATGATTTTAAATTTTTTATCTTTGGTATGCGTTCATTTTAAGGCAAATCTGCCTGTTTTCTAATGTTTTTTGGAATGTCTTATTAATATTTTTGAAAAAATTAAAGTAAGCAAAAAATAAAAATAAAATAATCAATGATTTTCCATTATTGGAATTTTTCTCTACCAGGATGATGTTTTTATCAGACTTTGATATGGACCAACATACTGGTGTATATGTGATACTTTTCGTAAGAGGCACTGCTCGGATTTGGACCGACGATCTCCTGTTTACGAGACAGGCGCTTTAACCAACTAAGCCACAGTGCCTGCTAATTATGATGTAAATGGTTTTTCACAATCATTGAATACATCAAATGATTTTACATTTTTTTACATTGGTATACGTTCATTTTAAGGCAAATTTGTCTGTTTTCTAATGTTTTTTGGAATGTCTTATTAATCTTTTAGAAACAAATAAAGTAAGTAAAAAAGAAAAAACATAATAAGAAAAAATCAAGGATTTTCCATTATTGGAATTTCCTCTACCAGAATAATGTTCTTATCAGACTTCAATATTGTCTGATATGCTGGTACATATGTGATACTTTTCTTAAGAGGCACTGCTGGGATTTGGACCCAGGATCTCCTGTTTACTAGACAGGCGCTTTAACCAACTAAGCCACAGAGCCTGCTCATTATGATGTAAGTGGTTTTTCACAATCGTTGAATACATGAAATGATTTTAAGTTTTTTTCTTTGGTATACGTTCATTTTAAGGTAAATCTGCGTGTTTTCTAATGTTTTTTGGAATGTCTTATTAATCTTTTTTTGAAAAAATTAAAGTAAGCAAAAAAATAAAAAATAAGAAATAATCAATGATTTTCCATTATTGGAATTTTCTCTACCAGGATGATGTTCTCACTATACTTTAATATTGACTGATACGCTGGTATATATGTGATACTTTTTTTAAGAGGCACTGCTGGGATTTGGACCCAGGATCTCTTGTTTACGAGACAGGCGCTTTCACCAACTAAGCCACAGCGCTTGATAATCATGATGTAAATGGTTTTTTACAATCATTGAATACATCAAATTATTTTACATTTTTTTCTTTGGTATACGTTCATTTTAAGGCAAATCTGCCCTTTTCTAATGTTTTTTGGAATGTTATAAATATTTTTGAAAAATCAAAGTAAGCAAAAAAGAAAAAAATAATAAGAAATAATCAATGATTTTCAAGTATTGGAATGTTCTCTACAAGGATGATGTTCTTATCAGTCTTTGATATGGACCAACATGCTGATACATATGTGATACTTTCCTTAAGAGGCACTGCTGGGATTTGGACCAAGGATCTCCTGTTTACTAGACAGGCGCTTTAACCAACTAAGCCACAGCGCCTGACAACAATAAATTAAATGGTTTTTCACAATCGTTGAATACATCAAATGATTTTAAAAAATTCTGTGGTATACGTTCATTTTAAGGCAAATTTGCCTGTTTTTTATTGTTTTTTGGAATGTCTTATTAATCTTTTTGAAAAAATTAAAGTACGCAAAAAAAAAAGAAGAAAAAAAAAAGAAATAATTTTCCATTATTTGAATTTTCTCTACCAGGATGATGTTTTTATCAGACTTTGATATGGACCAACATACTGGTGTATATGTGATACTTTTCGTAAGAGGCACTGCTGGGATTTGGACCGAGGATCTCCTGTTTACGAGACAGGCGCTTTAACCAACTAAGCCACAGCGCCTGCTATTTATGGTGTAAATGGTTTTTCACAATCGTTGAATACATCAAATGATTTTAAATTTTTTATCTTTGGTATGCGTTCATTTTAAGGCAAATCTGCCTGTTTTCTAATGTTTTTTGGAATGTCTTATTAATATTTTTGAAAAAATTAAAGTAAGCAAAAAATAAAAATAAAATAATCAATGATTTTCCATTATTGGAATTTTTCTCTACCAGGATGATGTTTTTATCAGACTTTGATATGGACCAACATACTGGTGTATATGTGATACTTTTCGTAAGAGGCACTGCTCGGATTTGGACCGACGATCTCCTGTTTACGAGACAGGCGCTTTAACCAACTAAGCCACAGTGCCTGCTAATTATGATGTAAATGGTTTTTCACAATCATTGAATACATCAAATGATTTTACATTTTTTTACATTGGTATACGTTCATTTTAAGGCAAATTTGTCTGTTTTCTAATGTTTTTTGGAATGTCTTATTAATCTTTTAGAAACAAATAAAGTAAGTAAAAAAGAAAAAACATAATAAGAAAAAATCAAGGATTTTCCATTATTGGAATTTCCTCTACCAGAATAATGTTCTTATCAGACTTCAATATTGTCTGATATGCTGGTACATATGTGATACTTTTCTTAAGAGGCACTGCTGGGATTTGGACCCAGGATCTCCTGTTTACTAGACAGGCGCTTTAACCAACTAAGCCACAGAGCCTGCTCATTATGATGTAAGTGGTTTTTCACAATCGTTGAATACATGAAATGATTTTAAGTTTTTTTCTTTGGTATACGTTCATTTTAAGGTAAATCTGCGTGTTTTCTAATGTTTTTTGGAATGTCTTATTAATCTTTTTTTGAAAAAATTAAAGTAAGCAAAAAAATAAAAAATAAGAAATAATCATTGATGTTCCAATATTGGAATTTTCTATACCAGGATAATGTTCTTATCAGACTTCAATATTGACTGATGTGCTGGTATTTATGTGATACTTTTTTTAAGAGGCACTGCTGGGATTTGGACCCAGGATCTCCTGTTTACTAGACAGGCGCTTTAACCAACTAAGCCACAGCGCCTGCTAATTATGATGTAAATGGTTTTTCACAATCGTTGAATACATCAAATGATTTTACATTTTTTTCTTTGGTATACGTTCATTTTAAGGCAAATCTGTCTGTTTTCTAATGTTTTTTGTAATGTCTTATAAATCTTTTTTTAAAAATTAAAGTAAGCAAAAAAAATAAAAAATAAGAAATAATCATTGATTTTCCAATATTGGAATTTCTATACCAGGATAATGTTCTTATCAGACTTCAATATTGACTGATGTGCTGGTATTTATGTGATACTATTTTTAAGAGGCACTGCTGGGATTTGGACCCAGGATCTCCTGTTTACTAGACAGGCGCTTTAACCATCTAAGCCACAGCGCCTGCTAATTATGATGTAAATGGTTTTTCACAATCGTTGAATACATCAAATGATTTTACATTTTTTTTCTTTGGTATAGGTTCATTTTAAGGTAAATCTGCCTGTTTTCTAATGTTTTTTGGAATGTCTTATTAATCTTTTAGAAAAAAATAAAGTAAACAAAAAAAAAAAAAAAAGAAAGAAATAATGAATGATTTTCCATTATTGGAATTTTCTCTACCAGGAGAATGTTTTTATCAGACTTTGATATGGACCAACATACTGGTGCATATGTGATACTATTCTTAAGAGGCACTGCTGGGATTTGGATCCAGGATCTCCTGTTTACTAGACAGGCGCTTTAACCAACTAAGCCACAGTGCCTGACAACAATAAAATTAAATTGTTTTTCACAATCGTTGAATACATCAAATGATATTACATTTTTTTCTTTAGTATACGTTCATTTTAAAACAAATCTACCCTTATTTTCTCTAATGTTTTTCGGAATGTCAAATATTTTTGAAAAATTAAAGTAAGCAAAAAAGAAAAAAAATAATCAATGATTTTCCAGTATTGGAATGTTCTCTACCAGGATAATGTTTTTATCAGTCTTTGATATGGACCAACATGCTGATACATATGTTATACTTTCCTTAAGAGGCACTGCTGGGATTTGGACCAAGGATCTCATGTTTACTAGACAGGCGCTTTAACCAACTAAGCCACAGCGCCTGACAACAATAAATTAAATTGTTTTTCACAATCGTTGAATACATCAAATGATTTTAAATTTTTTTCTTTGGTATATGTTCATTTTAAGGTTAATGTGCCTGTTTTTTAATGTTTTTTGGAATGTCTTATTAATCTTTTTGAAAAAATTAAAGTTAACAAAAAAGAAAAAGAAAACAATAAGAAATAGTCAATGATTTTCCATTATTGGAATTTTCTCTACCAGAATAATGTTCTTATCAGACTTCAATTTTGACCGATATGCTGGTATGCATGTGATACTTTTTTTAAGAGGCACTGCTGGGATTTGGATCGAAGATCTCCTTTTTACGAGACAGGCGTTTTAACCAGCCAAGCCACAGCGCCTGATAATTATGATGTAATTGGTTTTTCACAATCGCTGAATACATCAAATGATTTTAATTTTTTTTCTTTGGTATACGTTCATTTTAATGCAAATTTGCCTGTTTTCTAATGTTTTTTGGAATGTCTTATTAATCTTTTTGAAAAAATTAAAGTAAGCAAAGAAGAAAAAAAAAATAATAAGAAATAATCAATGATTTTCCATTATTGGAATTTTCTCTACCAGGATGATGTTCTCACTATACTTTAATATTGACTGATACGCTGGTATATATGTGATACTTTTTTTAAGAGGCACTGCTGGGATTTGGACCCAGGATCTCCTGTTTACTATACAGGCGCTTTAACCAACTAAGCCACAGAGCCTGCTCATTATGATGTAAATGGTTTTTCACAATCGTTGAATACATGAAATGATTTTAAGTTTTTTCTTTGGTATAGGTTCATTTTAAGGTAAATCTGCGTGTTTTCTAATGTTTTTTGGAATGTCTCATTAATCTTTTTGAAGAAATTAAAGTAAGCAAAAAAAAAGAAAAAAAAATGAAAGAATTTTCCATTATTTGAATTTTCTCTACCAGGATGATGTTTTTATCAGACTTTGATATGGACCAACATACTGGTGCATATGTGATACTTTTCGTGAGAGGCACTGCTGGGATTTGGACCAAGGATCTCCTGTTTACTAGACAGGAGCTTTAACCATCTAAGCCACAGCACCTGCTAATTATGATGTAAATGGTCTTTCACAATCATTAAACAGATCAAATGATTTTAAGTTTTTTTTCTTTGGTATACGTTCATTTTAAGGTAAATCTGCCTGTTTTCTAATGTTTTTTGGAATGTCTTATTAATCTTTTTTTAAAAATGAAAGAAAGCAAAAAAGAAAAAACATAATAAGAAATAATCAAGGATTTTCCATTATTGGAATTTCCTCTACCAGAATAATGTTCTTATCAGACTTCAATATTGTCCGATATGCTGGTACATATGTGATACTTTTCTTAAGAGGCACTGCTGGGATTTGGACCCAGGATCTCCTGTTTACTAGACAGGCGCTTTAACCAACTAAGCCACAGAGCCTGATCATTATGATGTAAATGGTTTTTCACAATCGTTGAATACATGAAATGATTTTAAGTTTTTTTCTTTGGTATAGGTTCATTTTAAGGTAAATTTGCCTGTTTTCTAATGTTTTTTGGAATGTCTTATTAATATTTTTGAAAAAATTAAAGTAAGCAAAAAATAAAAATAAAAGAATCAATGATTTTCCATTATTGGAATTTTTCTCTACCAGGATGATGTTTTTATCAGACTTTGATATGGACCAACATACTGGTGCATATGTGATACTTTTCTTAAAAGGCACTGCTGGGACTTGGACCTAGGATCTCCTGTTTACTAGACAGGCGCTTTAACCAACTAAGCCACAGCGCCTGCTAATTATGATGTAAATGGTTTTTCACAATCGTTGAATACATCAAATGATTTTACATTTTTTTCTTTGGTATACGTTCATTTTAAGGCAAATCTGTCTGTTTTCTAATGTTTTTTGTAATGTCTTATTAATCTTTTTTTAAAAATGAAAGAAAGCAAAAAATAAATAAAAAAAATAATTAGAAATAATCAATGATTTTCCATTATTGGAATTTTTCACTACCAGCATGATGTTTTTATCAGACTTTGATATGGACCAACATACTGGTGCATATGTGATACTTTTCTTAAGAGGCACTGCTGGGATTTGGACCCAGGATCTCCTGTTTACTAGACAGGCGCTTTAACCAACTAAGCTACAAAGCCTGCTAATTATGGTGTAAAGGGTTTTTCACAATCGTTGAATACAAATGATTTTAAGTTTTTTTCTTTGGTATGGGTTCATTTTAAGGTATTTCTGCCTGTTTTCTAATGTTTTTTGGAATGTCTAATTAATCTTTTTGAAAAAATTAAAGTAAGCAAAAATTAAATAAAAAAAATAATTAGAAATAATCAATGATTTTCCATTATTGGAATTTTCTCTACCAGGATGATGTTTTTATCAGACTTTGATATGGACCAACATACTGGTGCATATGTGATACTTTTTTTTAAGAGGCTCTGCTGGGATTTGGACCCAGGATCTCCTGTTTACTAGACAGGCGCTTTAACCAACTAAGCCACAGCGCCTGTTAATTATGATGTAAATGGTTTTTCACAATCGTTGAATACATCAAATGATTTTAAGTTTTTTTCTTTGGTATACGTTCATTTTAAGGTAAATCTGGCTGTTTTCTAATATTTTTTTGGAATGTCTTATTAATCTTTTAGACAAAAATAAAGTAAGCAAAAAAAAAAAAAAAAAAGAAATAATGAATGATTTTCCATTATTGGAATTTTCTCTACCAGGATAATGTTCTTATCAGACTTCAATATTGACTGATGTGCTGGTATATATGTGATACTTTTCTTAAGAGGCACTGCTGGGATTTGGACCCAGGATCTCCTGTTTACTAGACAGAAGCTTTAACCAACTAAGCCACAGCGCCTGCTAATTATGATGTAAATGGTTTTTCACAATCGTTGAATACATCAAATGATTTTAAATTTTTTATCTTTGGTATACGTTCATTTTAAGGCAAATCTGCCTGTTTTCTAATGTTTTTTGGAATGTCTTATTAATATTTTTGAAAAAATTAAAGTAAGCAAAAAATAAAAATAAAAGAACCAATGATTTTCCATTATTGGAATTTCCTCTACCAGAATAATGTTCTTATCAGACTTCAATATTGTCTGATATGCTGGTACATATGTGATACTTTTCTTAAGAGGCACTGCTGGGATTTGGATCCAGGATCTCCTGTTTACTAGACAGGCGCTTTAACCAACTAAGCCACAGAGCCTGCTCATTATGTTGTAAATGGTTTTTCACAATCGTTGAATACATGAAATGATTTTAAGTTTTTTTCTTTGGTATAGGTTCATTTTAAGGTAAATCTGCGTGTTTTCTAATGTTTTTTGGAATGTCTTATTATTCTTTTTTTGAAAAAATTAAAGTAAGCAAAAAAAATAAAAAATAAGAAATAATCATTGATTTTCCAATATTGGAATTTTCTTTACCAGGATAATGTTCTTATCAGACTTCAATATTGACTGATGTGCTGGTATTTATGTGATACTTTTTTTAAGAGGCACTGCTGGGATTTGGACCCAGGATCTCCTGTTTACTAGACAGGCGCTTTAACCATCTAAGCCACAGCGCCTGCTAATTATGATGTAAATGGTTTTTCACAATCGTTGAATACATCAAATGATTTTAAATTTTTTTTCTTTGCTATAGGTTCATTTTAAGGTAAATCTGCGTGTTTTCTAATGTTTTTTGGAATGTCTTATTAATCTTTTTTTGAAAAAATTAAAGTAAGCAAAAAAAAATAAAAAATAAGAAAATAAGAAATAATCATTGATTTTCCAATATTGGAATTTTCTATACCAGGATAATGTTCTTATCAGACTTCAATATTGAGTGATGTGCTGGTATTTATGTGATACTTTTTTTAAGAGGCACTGCTGGGATTTGGACCCAGGATCTCCTGTTTACTAGACAGGCGCTTTAACCATCTAAGCCACAGCGCCTGCTAATTATGATGTAAATGGTTTTTCACAATCGTTGAATACATCAAATGATTTTAAATTTTTTTTCTTTGGTATAGGTTCATTTTAAGGTAAATCTGCCTGTTTTCTAATGTTTTTTGGAATGTCTTATTAATATTTTTGAAAAAATTAAAATAAGCAAAAAATAAAAATAAAAGAATCAATTATTTTCCATTATTGGAATTTTTCTCTACCAGGATGATGTTTTTATCAGACTTTGATATGGACCAACATACTGGCGCATATGTGATACTTTTCTTAAGAGGCACTGCTGGGATTTGGACCCAGGATCTCCTGTTTACTAGACAGGCGCTTTAACCATCTAAGCCTCAGCGCCTGCTAATTATGATGTAAATGGTTTTTCACAATCGTTGAATACATCAAATGATTTTAAATTTTTTTTCTTTGGTATAGGTTCATTTTAAGGTAAATCTGTCTGTTTTCTAATGTTTTTTGGAATGTCTTATTAATATTTTTGAAAAAATTAAAGTAAGCAAAAAATAAAAATAAAAGAATCAATGATTTTCCATTATTGGAATTTTTCTCTACCAGGATGATGTTTTTATCAGACTTTGATATGGACCAACATACTGGCGCATATGTGATACTTTTCTTAAGAGGCACTGTTTGGATTTGGACCCAGGATCTCCTGTTTACTAGACAGGCGCTTTAACCAACTAAGCCACAGCGCCTGCTAATTATGATGTAAATGGTTTTTCACAATCGTTGAATACATGAAATGATTTTAAGTTTTTTTCTTTGGTATAGGTTCATTTTAAGGTAAATCTGCGTGTTTTCTAATGTTTTTGGGAATGTCTTATTAATCTTTTTGAAAAAATTAAAGTAAGCAAAAAATAAATAAAAAAATAATTAGAAATAATCAATGATATTCCATTATTGGAATTTTTCACTACCAGCATGATGTTTTTATCAGACTTTGATATGGACCAACATACTGGTGTATATGTGATACTATTCTTAAGAGGCACTGCTGGGATTTGGATCCAGGATCTCCTGTTTACTAGACAGGCGCTTTAACCAACTAAGCCACAGTGCCTGCTAATTATGATGTAAATGGTTTTTCACAATCGTTGAATACATCAAATGATTTTACATTTTTTTCTTTGGTATACGTTCATTTTAAGGCAAATCTGTCTGTTTTCTAATGTTTTTTGTAATGTGTTATTAATCTTTTTTTAAAAATGAAAGAAAGCAAAAAAGAAAAAACATAATAAGAAATTAAAGCCGCAAGCGGCGTTGTATGGCCCGCAGACGCAACCCACCTCCCACGCCCAACTCTACGCACCACCGCTGCCCTCGCCGCCCACAAAGCCGGCAAATTAAAAGCTAGTCAAGGCTGGATTTGCTAATTATGCTAAAAATGCTAACTATGCTAATGTGGCTAAAAGTGCTAGCATAGCGATCATCATCATCAACTAACTCAGAAAAACACATTACCTAAAATGCTAATTATGCTAATTATGCTAGCTATGCTAATGTGGCTAAAAGTGCTAGCATAGCGATCAGCATCATCAGCTGACTCAGAAAAACACATTACCTAAAATGCTAATTATGCTAACTATGCTAGCTACGCTAATGTGGCTAAAAGTGCTAGCATAGCGATCAGCATCATCAACTGACTCAGAAAAACACATTACCTAAAATGCTAATTATGCTAACTATGCTAGTTATGCTAACATAGCTAAAAGTGCTAGCATAGCGATCAGCATCATCAACTGACTCAGAAAAACACATTCCTCCATTGGTGAGAGCTATATGTCATAAGTTGATAAAAAACTAACTTTTTCCAAAATGGCGGCTTTTCTGTTGATTTTATCTCCATAGTAACCATTTTATGTTTTGGTCCCCCCGGGAGGACCAACAGATTGACGTCAGTTTCGGACAAATCGGTAAAAGTAATTTTTTTGTTGTCCTTAGCAACAGGGGTTTATGTGAACCACGCCCACATTCATTATATGTCCATATCCAGTGTTTTTCAATGTATTCAGTTTCAGGCATTAATGCATGCATTCAATTTTCATTGTATTGTATTGAAATGCATGGGAGTTATAACACTGCGCCACTTTGCTGGCTTGCCACGCGCATGCCGTTCAAAATCTACAACTTCTAATTCCAACATTTTTTCCACAGTAGCTTGCCATTGATGCCCAAAAGGTTTCGAGACAATCGATGAAAATTCCAACGACAAGTTTACGTTTGAATCCGGTGGTAAAGGTGTTTTTTATAGAAAATTCAAGATGGCCGCCTTTTCCCGAGGTCAAAAGTCGACGAAACTCCAGAAGTGATGGTAGACTAACGCTAGGGACATGCGCGTCAAATTTCGTGAAAATCGCTCGAAAAAAAGTTCATTTTTCCATATTGTGTAAAATCGCGAAAAACTCTAAATGGCAGATTTTGGCACAAAATGGCCGCCAAACCGTAGGTCGTGTCGCCATCACGTAATGATTTCAAAACTTTATTTGGATATACCCGACAAAGTTATCTGGGTTTCGTTAGCCGATTCTTAAAAATAAAATCCGATTTTTTTTTTTTTGCCGAGTCAGCACTTTTTTTTGCGATCGTTTTTTGTTTACCACGGCCACATTCCTTTATCGATTTTGTCGTATGTGATATCGTTTTGTTCAGTGTGGGCCAGGGAATCGCATATTTCAGTTTCAGGCTATTCCGATAAAATATGTGCGAGCTAGCTAAAACGGCGACGGTTGCGAATTCGCCACGCGGACGGGTTTCAAATTCTACAACTTCTAATTCCAACATTTTGTCCACAATTGATTGCCATTGATGCCCGAGAAGTTTGAAAAAGATCGAAAAAAATCCCTAGGACGAGTTTTCGTTTGTATCCGTTACTAAAGGTGCTTTTTTATGAAAATTCAAGATGGCCACCCCTTGCCAAGGTCAAAGGTCAACAAAACTTCTTTGGCAGTTGTAGAATCGTGCTAGTGGCATGTGTGTGCAATTTCGTGAAAATCGCTCAAACAAAAGTATCGTTTTCCCATATTGTCAAAAAACACAAAAATCGCCATTTCTCTGTGTTTGCCACAAAATGGCCGCCAAGCCGTAGGTCGTGTGGCCATCCCATAATGATTTCATAACTTCTTTGGGATATCTCCAACACACGTGTTTTGGTTTCGTAACTGTATTTCGAAATATTTTTTTTTGGCCCCATAAGCGATTTTCGGCCCATTCATTTTTTTTACGGGAACGCTCGCCGTGATGTCATCATCGTGGGGGGGGTGATGTTGTCTTTGCCGAAAATTCATTTTCAATTTATCCCAGATGTGTGCCAATTTTGGTGAGTTTTCGGGTATGTGGCGGGGGTCAAATTTGAGCTCAAAGACGCCGTTAGAAACAATAATAATAATTAAAGCCGCAAGCGGCGTTGTATGGCCCGCAGACGCAACCCGCCTTCCACGCCCAACTCTACGCACCACCGTCCTCACCGCCCATGAAAATAAAGGCTAGTCAAAATTGTATTCGGTAATTATGCTAACTATGCTAGCTATGCTAATGTGGCTAAAAGTACTAGCATAGCGATCAGCATCATCAACTGACTCAGAAAAACACATTACCTAAAATGCTAATTATGCTAACTATGCTAGCTATGCTAATGTGGCTAAAAGTGCTAGCATAGCGATCAGCATCATCAACTGACTCAGAAAAACACATTACCAAAAATGCTAATTATGCTAACTATGCTAGCTATGCTAATGTGGCTAAAGTGCTAGCATAGCGATCAGCATCATCAACTGACTCAGAAAAACACATTACCTAAAATGCTAATTATGCTAACTATGCTAGCTATGCTAATGTGGCTGAAAGTGCTAGCATAGCGATCACCATCATCAACTGACTCAGAAAAACACATTCCTCCATTGCTGAGAGCTATATGTCATAAGTTGATAAAAAAACCCACTTTTTCCAAAATGGCGGCTTTTCTGTTGATTTTATCTCCATAGCAACTATTTTGTGTTTTGGTTCCCTTGAGAGGACGAACAGATTGACGTCAGTTTTGGACAAATCGGTAAAAGTAAAATTTTTGTTGTCCTTAGCAACAGGGGTTTTATGCTAACCACGCCCACATTCCTTATATGTCCATATCCAGTGTTTTTCAATGTATTCAGTTTCAGGCATTAATGCATGCATTCAATTTTCACTGTATTGTATTGAAATGCATGGGAGTTATAACAGTGCGCCACTTTGCTAGCTTGCCACGCGCACGCCGTTCAAAATCTACAACTTCTAATTCCAACATTTTCTCCACAGTAGCTTGCCATTGATGCCCAAAAAGTTTCGAGACGATCGAAGAAAATTCCAACGACAAGTTTACGTTTGAATCCAATGGCAAAGGTGTTTTTTATAGAAAATTCAAGATGGCCGCCATTCCCGAGGTCAAAGGTCGACGAAACTCCAGAGGTAATTGTAGACTTATGCTACGGACATGTGAGTCAAATTTCGTGAAAATCGCTCAAAAAAAAGTTCCTTTTTCCATATTGTGTAAAAACGCGAAAATCTCAAAATGGCAGATTTTGGCACAAAATGTCCGCCAAACCGTAGGTCGTGTCGCCATCACGTAATGATTTCAAAACTTTGTTTGGATATACCCGACAAAGTTATCTGGGTTTCGTTAGCCAATTCTTAAAAAAAAAATCAGAAATTTTTTTTTTTAGCCGAGTCAGCACTTTTTTTTGCGATCGTTTTTTGATTACCACGGCCACATTCCTTTATCGATTTTGTCGTATGTGACATCATTTTGTTCAGTGTGGGCCAGGGAATCGCATATTTCAGTTTCAGGCTATTCCGATATAATATGAGCGAGCAAGCTAAAATGGCGACGGTTGCGAATTCGCCACGCGCACGCGTTTCAAATTCTACAACTTCTAATTCCAACATTTTGTCCACAGTAGCTTGCCATTGATGCCCGAGTAGTTTCAAAAAGATCGATAAAAATCCATAGGACGAGTTTTCGTTTGTATCCGTTACTAAAGGTGCTTTTTTATGAAAATTCAAGATGGCCGCCCCTTCCCAAGGTCAAAGGTCAACAAAACTTCTTTGGCAGTTGTAGAATCGTGTTAGTGGCACGTGTATGCAATTTCGTGAAAATCGCTTGAACAAAAGTGTTGTTTTCCCATATTGTGAAAAAACACGAAAATCGCCATTTCTCTGAGTTCGCCACAAAATGGCCGCCAAGCCGTAGGTCGTGTGGCCATCCCATAATGATTTCAAAACTTCTTTAGGATATCTCCAACACCCGTGTTTTGGTTTCGTAACTGTATCTTGAAAAAAAAAAAATCGGCTCCATTTGAGATTTCGGCCCCATTCATTTTTTTTACGGTTTTGCCGACTGTGAGGTCATCGGGTTTGGGGGGGGGGCGTTCACTTCGCCGAAAATTCATTTTGAATTTATCCTAGGTGTGTGCCAATTTTGGTGAGTTTTCGAGTATGTGGCGGGGGTCAAATTTGAGCTCAAAGACGCAGTAAGAAAGAAGAAACGTAATAATAATAATAATAATAATAAAAATGAAACAAAGCAGAAACAATATAGAAGTTTTTGCGGTTAGGATTTCCTATGTATTTCAATGCGGCCTGTCTTTTACTATAGGCTGGGCAGGTCTTTTTGGCTTTAAACCCTTCTTTTGAGGGCTTTTTGGGGCTTTTTCGTGTTATTGTCGTCATTTTTGCGATTACAAATTTGACGTTTTTGCGTTGGTGTTGTGCGTGTGTGTGTGTATTTTTGTTGTGTTACACAATTTTCGTGTCGTTTTGTGCTTTGGGCGACTTTTGACCCCATTTTTTGGCGTTTTGACGCGTTTTTTTTGACGTTTTGGACTTTTTGAGTGTTCGACCCTCGTACCAGTTACAATATGGTCCTTGCACTCTGTGAGTGCTGCGGGCCATAATAATAAAAAAACATTCGAAAAACAATATAGAAGTTTTTGCAGTCAGGTGGCTTATGTATTTCAATGCGGCCTGTCTTTTACTATAGGCTGGGCATGTCTTTTTGGCTTTAAACCCGTTCTTTGAGGGCTTTTTGGGGCTTTTTTGGTTTTTTGTCGTCATTTTTGCGACTACAATTTTGACGTTTGTGCGTTGGTGTTGTGCGTGTGTGTGTGTATTTTTGTTGCGTTACACAATTGTCGTGTCATTTTGTGCTTTGGGCGACTTTTGACCCCATTTTTTGGCGTTTTGACGCGTTTTTTTGACGTTTTGGACTTTTTGAGTGTTCGACCCTCGTACCAGTTACAATATGGTCCTTGCAGTCTATGACTGCTGCGGGCCATAATTAAAGCCGCAAGCGGCGTTGTATGGCCCGCAGACGCAACCCGCCTCCACGCCCAACTCTACGCACCACCGCTGACCTCACCGCCCTCACAGCCCGCAAATTAAAAGCTAGTAAAGGCTGGATTTGCTAATTATGCTGACAATGCTAACTATGCTAGTGTGGCTAAAAGTGCTAGCATTGCGATCAGCATCATCAACTGACTCAGAAAAACACATTATCTAAAATGCTAATTATGCTAACTATGCTAGCTACGCTAATGTGGCTTAAAGTGCTAGCATTGCGATCAGCATCATCAATGGACTCATAAAAATACATTACCTAAAATGCTAATTATGCTAACTATGCTAGCTATGCTAATGTGGCTAAAAGTGCTAGCATAGCGATCAGCATCATCAACTGACTCAGAAAAACACATTACCTAAAATGCTAATTATGCTAACTATGCTAGCTATGCTAATGTGGCTAAAAGTGCTAGCATAGCGATCAGCATCATCAACTGACTCACAAAAACACATTACTAAAAATGCTAATTATGCTAACTATGCTAGCTATGCTAATGTGGCTAAAAGTGCTAGCATAGCGATCAGCATCATTAACTGACTCAGAAAAACACATTACCTAAAATGCTAAATATGCTAACTATGCTAGTTATGCTAACATAGCTAAAAGTGCTAGCATAGCGATCAGCATCATCAACTGACTCGGAAAAACACATTACCTAAAATGCTAATTATGCTAACTATGCTAGCTATGATAATGTGGCTAAAATTGCTAGCATAGCGAGCAGCATCGTCAACTGACTCAGAAAAACACATTCCTCCATTGGTGAGAGTTATATGCCATAAGTTGATAAAAAAACCCACTTTTTCCAAAATGGCGGCTTTTTGGTTTATTTTATCTCCATAGCAACCATTTTATGTTTTGGTCCCCTCTGGAGGACGAACAGATTGACGTCAGTTTCGGACAAATCGGTAAAAGTAAACTTTTTGTCGTCCTTAGCAACAGTGGTTTCATGCTAGCCACGCCCACATTCCTTATATGTCCATATCCAGTGTTTTTCAATGTATTCAGTTTAAGGCATTAATGCATGCATTCAAATTTCACAGTGGTCCATTAAAAAACATAGGAGTTATAACAGTGCGCCACTTTGCTAGCTCGCCACGCGCACGCCGTTCAAAATCTACAACTTCTAATTACAACATTTTTTCAACAGTAGCTTGCCATTGATGGCCAAAATGTTTCGCAACGATCGATAAAAATTCCAACGACAAGTTTACGTTTGAATCCAATGGCAAAGGAGTTTTTTATAGAAAATTCAAGATGGCCGCCTTTTCCCGAGGTCAAAAGTCGACGAAACTCCAGAGGTAATTGTAGACTTATGGTATGGACATGCGAGTCAAATTTCGTGAAAATCGCTCGAAAAAAAGTTCATTTTTTCATATTGTGTAAAAACGCGAAAAACGCAAAATGGCAGATTTTGGCACAAAATGGCCGCCAAACCGTAGGTCGGGTCGCCATTACGTAATGATTTTAAAACTTTGTTTGGATATACCTGACAAAGTTATCTGGCTTTCGCTAGCTGATTCTTAAAAAAAAAATCCGAAATTTTTTTTTTTTTTGCCGAGTCAGCACTTTTTTTTGCGATCGTTTTTTGATTACCACGGCCACATTCCTTTATCGATTTTGTCCTATGTGACATCGTTTTGTTCAGTGTGGGCCAGGGTATCGCATATTTCAGTTTCAGGCTATTCCGATAAAATATGTGCGAGCTAGCTAAAATGGCGACGGTTGCGAATTCGCCACGCGCACGCGTTTCAAATTCTACAACTTCTAATTCCAACATTTTGTCCACAGTAGCTTGCCATTGATGCCCAAGAAGTTTCAAAAAGATCGATAAAAATCCCTAGGACGAGTTTTTTTTGTATCCGTTACTAAAGGTGCTTTTTTTGGAAAATTCAAGATGGCCGCCCCTTCCCAAGGTCAAAGGTCAACAAAACTTCTTTGGTAGTTGTAAAATCGTGTTTGTGGCATGTGTATGCAATTTCGTGAAAATCGCTTAAACAAAAGTGTCGTTTTCCCATATTGTCAAAAAACACGAAAATCGCCATTTCTCTGAGTTCGTCACAAAATGGCCGCCAAGCCGTAGGTCGTGTGGCCATCCCATAATGATTTCATAACTTCTTTGGGATATCTCCAACACGCGTGTTTTGGTTTCGTAACTATATTTCAAAATATTTTTTTTTGGCCCCATAAGCGATTTTCGGCCCATTCATTTTTTTTACGGGAACGCTCGCTGTGATGTCATCGACTTCGGGGGGGTGGCGTTCTCTTTGACGAAAATTCATTTTCAATTTATCCTAGGTGTGTGCCAATCTTGGTGAGTTTTCGGGTATGTGGCGGGGGTCAAATTTGCGATCTACGGATCCGTTAGAAACGGGAAGAATAATAATAATTAAAGCCGCAAGCGGCGTTGTATGGCCCGCAGACGCAACCCGCCTTCCACGCCCAATTCTACCCAACACCGCGGCCCTCTCCGCCCTCACCGCCCACAAATTAAAAGCTAGTCAAGGCTGGATTTGCTAATAATGCTAACAATGCTAACTATGCTAATGTGACTAGAAGTCCTAGCATAGCGATCAGCATAATCAACTCTCTCAGAAAAACACATTACCTAAAATGCTAATTATGCTAACTATGCTAGCTATGCTAATGTGGCTAAAAGTGCTAGCATTGCGATCAGCATCATCAACTGACTCAAAAAAACACATTTCCTAAAATGCTAATTATGCTAACTATGCTAGCTATGCTAATGTGGCTAAAATTGCTAGCATAGCGATCAGCATCATCAACTGACTCAGAAAAACACATTACCTAAAATGCTAATTATGCTAACTATGCTAACTATGCTAATGTGGCTAAAAGTGCTAGCATAGCAATCAGCATCTTTAACTGACTCAGAAAAACACATTACCTAAAATGCTAAATATGCTAACTATGCTAGCTATGCTAACATAGCTAAAAGTGCTAGCATAGCGATCAGCATCATCAACTGACTCAAAAAAACACATTTCCTAAAATGCTAATTATGCTAACTATGCTAGCTATGCTAATGTGGTTAAAATTGCTAGCATAGCGATCAGCATTATCAACTGACATTCCTACATTGGTGAGAGTTATATGTCATAAGTTGCTAAAAAGCCCACTTTTTCCAAAATGGCGGCTTTTCTGTTGATTTTATCTCCATAGCAACCATTTTATGTTTTGGTCCCCTTGGGAGGACGAACAGATTGACGTCAGTTTCGGACAAATCGGTAAAAGTAAACTTTTTGTCGTCCCTAGCAACAGTGGTTTTATGCTAACCACGCCCACATTCCTTATATGTCCATATCCAGTGTTTTTCAATGTATTCAGTTTCAGGCATTAATGCATGCATTCAATTTTCACTGTTTAGTATTGAAATGCATGGGAGTTATAACAGTGCGCCACTTTGCTAGCTCGCCACGCGCACGCCGTTCAAAATCTACAACTTCTAATTCCAACATTTTTTCCACAGTAGCTTGCCATTGATGCCCAAAAAGTTTCGAGACAATCGATGAAAATTCCAACGACAAGTTTACGTTTGAATCTGGTGGTAAAGGTGTTTTTTATAGAAAATTCAAGATGGCCGCCTTTTCCCGAGGTCAAAGGTCAACGAAACTCCAGAGGTGATTGTAGACTTACGCTATGGACATGCACGTCAAATTTCGTGAAAATCGCTCGAAAAAAAGTTCATTTTTCTATATTGTGTAAAAACGCGAAAAACTCAAAATGGCAGATTTTGGCACAAAATGGCCGCCAACCCGTAGGTTGTGTCGCCATCACGTAATGATTTCAAAACTTTCTTTGGATATACCCGACAAAGTTATCTGGGTTTCGTTAGCCGATTCTTAAAAATAAAATCCGAAAAAAAAAATTTTTTGTCGAGTCAGCACTTTTTTTTGCGATCGTTTTTTGTTTACCACGGCCACATTCCTTTATCGATTTTGTCGTGTGTGACATCATTTTGTCCAGTGTGGGCCAGGGTATCGCATATTTCAGTTTCAGGCTATTCCGATAAAATATGTGCGAGATAGCTAAAATGGCGACGGTTGCGAATTCGCCATGTGCACGCGTTTCAAATTCTACAACTTCTAATTCCAACATTTTGTCCACAGTAGTTTGCCATTGATGCCCGAGAAGTTTCAAAAAGATCGATAAAAATCCCTAGGACGAGTTTTTGTTTGTATCCGTTACTAAAGGTGCTTTTTTATGAATATTCAAGATGTCCGCCCCTTTCCAAGGTCAAAGGTCAACAAAACTTCTTTGGTAGTTGTAGAATAGTGTTTTTGGCACGTGTATGCAATTTCGTGAAAATCGCTTGAACAAAAGTGTCGTTTTCCCATATTGTGAAAAAACACGAAAATCGCCATTTCTCTGATTTCGCCACAAAATGGCCGCCAAGCCGTAAGTCGTGTGGCCATCCCATAATAATTTCATAACTTCTTTGGGATATCTCCAACATGCGTGTTTTGGTTTCGTTGCTCTAATTTGAAATATTTTTTTTTGGCCCCATAAGCAATTTTCGGCCCATTCATTTTTTTGACGGGATCGCTCGCTGTGATGTCATCGACTTCGGGGGGGTGGCGTTCTCTTTGCCGAAAATTCATTTTGAATTTATCCTAGGTGTGTGCCAATTTTGGTGAGTTTTCGGGTATGTGGCGGGGGTCAAATTTTCGCTCAAAGTGGAAGAAAGAAAGAAGAAGAATAAAAATAATAATGAAACGAAGCAGAAACAATATAGAAGTTTTTGCGGTTAGGATTTCCCATGTATTTCAATGAGGCCTGTCTTTTACTATAGGCTGGGCATGTCTTTTTGGCTTTAAACCCGTTCTTTGAGGGCTTTTTGGGGCTTTTTTGTGTTTTTGTCGTCATTTTTGCGACTACAAATTTGTCGTTTGTGTGGTGGTGTTGTGCGTGTGTGTGTGTATTTTTGTTGCGTTACACAATTGTCGTCTCGTTGTCTGCTTTGGGCGACTTTTGACCCCATTTTTTGGCTTTTGACGCGTTTTTTTGACGTTTTGGACTTTTTGAGTGTTCGACCCTCGTACCAGTTACAATATGGTCCTTGCAGTCTATGACTGCTGCGGGCCATAATAATAAACATTCGAAAAACAATATAGAAGTTTTTGCGGTTAGGATTTCCTATGTATTTCAATGCGGCCTGTCTTTTACTATAGGCTGGGCATGTCTTTTTGGCTTTAAACCTGTCTTTTGAGGGCTTTTTGGGGCTTTTTTGTGTTTTTGTCGTCATTTTTGCGACTTCAATTTTTACGTTTTTGCGTTGGTGTTGTGCGTGTGTGTGTCTATTTTTGTTGCGTTACACAATTGTCGTGTTTTTTTGTGCTTTGGGCGACTTTTGACCCCATTTTTGGGCGTTTTAACGCGTTTTTTTGACGTTTTGGACCTTTTTGAGTGTTCGACCCTCGTACCAGTTACAATATGGTCCTTGCACTCTGTGAATGCTGCGGGCCATAATAATAATAATGAAACGAAGCAGAAACAATATAGAAGTTTTTGCAGTCAGGTGGCCTATGTATTTCAATGCGGCCTGTCTTTTACTATAGGCTGGGCATGTCTGTTTGGCTTTAAACCCGTCTTTTGAGGGCTTTTTGGGGCTTTTTTTGGTTTTTGTCGTCATTTTTGCGACTACAATTTTGACGTTTGTGCGTTGGTGTTGTGCGTGTGTGTGTGTATTTTTGTTGCGTTACACAATTGTCGTGTCGTTGTGTGCTTTGGGCGACTTTTGACCCCATTTTTTGGCGTTTGGACGCGTTTTTTTGACGTTTTGGACCTTTTTGAGTGTTCGACCCTCGTACCAGTTACAATATGGTCCTTGCAGTCTATGACTGCTGCGGGCCATAATAATAATAATAATGAAACAAAGCAGAAACAATATAGAAGTTTTTGCAGTCAGGTGGCCTATGTATTTCAATGCGGCCTGTCTTTTACTATAGGCTGGGCATGTGTTTTTGGCTTTAAACCCGTCTTTTGAGGGCTTTTTGGGGCTTTTTTGGGTTTTTGTCGTCGGTTTTGCGACAACAATTTTGTCGTTTTTGCGTTGGTGTTGTGCGTGTGTGTGTGTATTTTTGTTGCGTTACACAATTGTCGTGTCGTTGTGTGCTTTGGGCGACTTTTGACCCCATTTTTTGGCGTTTTGACGCGTTTTTTTGACGTTTTGGACCTTTTTGAGTGTTCGACCCTCGTACCAGTTACAATATGGTCCTTGCACTCTGTGAGTGCTGCGGGCCATAATGAAACAAAGCAGAAACAATATAGAAGTTTTTGCAGTCAGGTGGCCTATGTATTTCAATGCGGCCTGTCTTTTACTATAGGCTGGGCATGTCTTTTTGGCTTTCAACCTGTCTTTTGAGGGCTTTTTGGGGCTTTTTTGTGTTTTTGTCGTCATTTTTGCGACTACAATTTTGACGTTTGTGCGGGTGTGTTGTGCGTGTGTGTGTATATTTTTGTTGCGTTACACAATTGTCATGTCGTTGTGTGCTTTGGGTGACTTTTGACCCAATTTTTTGGCGTTTTGACGCGTTTTTTTGACGTTTTGGACTTTTTGAGTGTTCGACCCTCGTAGCAGTTACAATATGGTCCTTGCAGTCTATGACTGCTGCGGGCCATAATAATAATAATAAACATTCGAAAAACAATATAGAAGTTTTTGCGGTTAGGATTTCCTATGTATTTCAATGCGGCCTGTCTTTTACTATAGGCTGGGCATGTCTTTTTGGCTTTAAACCTGTCTTTTGAGGGCTTTTTGGGGCTTTTTTGTGTTTTTGTCGTCATTTTTGCGACTACAATTTTTACGTTTTTGCGTTGGTGTTGTGCGTGTGTGTGTGTATTTTTGTTGCGTTACACAATTGTCGTGTTGTTTTGTGCTTTGGGCGACTTTTGACCCCATTTTTTGGCGTTTGGACGCGTTTTTTTGACGTTTTGGACCTTTTTGAGTGTTCGACCCTCGTACCAGTTACAATATGGTCCTTGCAGTCTATGACTGCTGCGGGCCATAATAATGAAACGAAGCAGAAACAATATAGAAGTTTTTGCAGTCAGGTGGCCTATGTATTTCAATGCGGCCTGTCTTTTACTATAGGCTGGGCATGTCTTTTTGGCTTTAAACCCGTCGTTTGAGGGCTTTTTGAGGCGTTTTCGTGTTTTTGTCGTCATTTTTGCGACTACAATTTTGTCGTTTGTGCGGTGTTGTTGTGCGTGTGTGTGTCTATTTTTGTTGCGTTACACAATTGTCGTGTCGTTTTGTGCTTTGGGCGACTTTTGACCCCATTTTTTGGCGTTTTGACGCGTTTTTTTGACGTTTTGGACTTTCTGAGTGTTCGACCCTCGTACCAGTTACAATATGGTCCTTGCAGTCTATGACTGCTGCGGGCCATAATAATCAAGGATTTCCCATTATTGGAATTTCCTCTACCAGAATAATGTTCTTATCAGACTTCAATATTGTCTGATATGCTGGTACATATGTGATACTTTTCTTAAGAGGCACTGCTGGGATTTGGACCCAGGATCTCCTGTTTACTAGACAGGCGCTTTAACCAACTAAGCCACAGAGCCTGCTCATTATGATGTAAATGGTTTTTCACAATCGTTGAATACATCAAATGATTTTAAGTTTTTTTCTTTGGTATAGGTTCATTTTAAGGTAAATCTGCGTGTTTTCTAATGTTTTTTGGAATGTCTTATTAATATTTTTGAAAAAATTAAAGTAAACAAAAAATAAAAATAAAAGAATCAATGATTTTCCATTATTGGAATTTTTCTCTACCAGGATGATGTTTTTATCAGACTTTGATATGGACCAACATACTGGCGCATATGTGATACTTTTCTTAAGAGGCACTGCTGGGATTTGGACCCAGGATCTCCTGTTTACTAGACAGGCGCTTTAACCATCTAAGCCACAGCGCCTGCTAATTATGATGTAAATGGTTTTTCACAATCGTTGAATACATCAAATGATTTTAAATATTTTATCTTTGGTATGCGTTCATTTTAAGGCAAATCTGCCTGTTTTCTAATGTTTTTTGGAATGTCTTATTAATATTGTTGAAAAAATTAAAGTAAGCAAAAAATAAAAATAAAATAATTAATGATTTTCCATTATTGGAATTTTTCTCTACCAGGATGATGTTTTTAATCAGACTTTGATATGGACCAACATACTGGTGTATATGTGATACTTTTCTTAAGAGGCACTGCTGGGATTTGGACTGAGGATCTCCTGTTTACTAGACAGGCGCTTTAACCAACTAAGCCACAGCGCCTGCTAATTATGATGTAAATGGTTTTTCACAATCGTTGAAGACATCAAATGTTTTTAAGTTTTTTTCTTTGGTATAAGTTCTTTTTCAGGTAAATCTGCCTGGATTCTAATGTTTTTTTGGAATGTCTTATTAAACTTTTAGAATAAATAAAGTAAGCAAAAAAAAAAAAAAAAAAAAGAAATAATCAATGATTTTCCATTATTGGAATTTTCTCTACCAGAAAAATGTTCTTATCAGACTTTAATATTGTCCTATATGCTGGTACATATGTGATACTTTTCTTAAGAGGCACTGCTGGGATTTGGACCCAGGATCTCCTGTTTACTAGACAGGCGCTTTAACCAACTAAGCCACAGCGCCTGCTAATTATGATGTAAATGGTTTTTCACAATCGTTGAATACATGAAATGATTTTACATTTTTTTTTCTTTGGTATACGTTCATTTTAAGGTAAATCTGCCTGTTTTCTAATGTTTTTTGGAATGTCTTATTAATCTTTTTGAAAAAATTAAAGTAAGCAAAAAAAATAAAAAATAAGAAATAATCATTGATTTTCCAATATTGGAACTTTCTATACCAGGATAATGTTCTTATCAGACTTCAATATTGACTGATGTGCTGGTATTTATGTGATACTTTTCTTAAGAGGCACTGCTGGGATTTGGACTGAGGATCTCCTGTTTACTAGACAGGCGCTTTAACCAACTAAGCCACAGCGCCTGCTAATTATGATGTAAATGGTTTTTCACAATCGTTGAATACATCAAATGATTTTAAATTTTTTATCTTTGGTATACGTTCATTTTAAGGCAAATCTGCCTGTTTTCTAATGTTTTTTGGAATGTCTTATTAATATTTTTGAAAAAATTAAAGTAAGCAAAAAATAAAAATAAAAGAATCAATGATTTTCCATTATTGGAATTTTCTCTACCAGGATGATGTTTTTATCAGACTTTGATATGGACCAACATACTGGTGCATATGTGATACTTTTTTTAAGAGGCACTGCTGGGATTTGGACCCAGGATCTCCTGTTTACTAGACAGGCGCTGTAACCAACTAAACCACAGCGCCTGCTAATTATGATGTAAATGGTTTTCACAATCGTTGAATACATGAAATGATTTTAAGTTTTTTTTCTTTGGTATAGGTTCATTTTAAGGTAAATCTGCCTGTTTTCTAATGTTTTTTTGGAATGTCTTATTAATCTTTTAGAAAAAATAAAGTAAGCAAAAAAAAAAAAAAAGAAATAATCAATGATTTTCCATTATTGGAATTTTCTCTACCAGAATAATGTTCTTATCAGACTTCAATATTGTCCTATATGCTGGTACATATGTGATACTTTTCTTAAGAGGCACTGCTGGGATTTGGACCCAGGATCTCCTGTTTACTAGACAGGCGCTTTAACCAACTAAGCCACAGCGCCTGCTAATTGTGATGTAAATGGTTTTTCACAATCGTTGAATACATTAAATGATTTTAAGTTTTTTTCTTTGGTGTACGTTCATTTTAAGATAAAACTGCCTGTTTTCTAATATTTATTTGGAATGTCTTATTAATCTTTTTAAGAAAATTAACGTAAGCAAAAAATAAATAAAAAAAATAATTAGAAACAATCAAGGATTTTCCATTATTGGAATTTTCTCTACCAGGATGATGTTTTTATCAGACTTTGATATGGACCAACATACTGGTGCATATGTGATACTTTTTTTAAGAGGCACTGCTGGGATTTGGACCCAGGATCTCCTGTTTACTAGACAGGCGCTGTAACCAACTAAGCCACAGCGCCTGCTAATTATGATGTAACTGGTTTTTCACAATCGTTGAATACATGAAATGATTTTACATTTTTTTTCTTTGGTATACGTTCATTTTAAGGTAAATCTGCCTGTTTTCTAATGTTTTTTGGAATGTCTTATTAATATTTTTGAAAAAATTAAAGTAAGCAAAAAATAAAAATAAAAGAATCAATGATTTTCCATTATTGGAATTTTCTCTACCAAGATGATGTTTTAATCAGACTTTGATATGGACCAACATACTGGTGCATATATGATACTTTTCTTAAGAGGCACTGCTGGGATTTGGACCCAGGATCTCCTGTTTACTAGACAGGCGCTTTAACCAACGAAGCCACAGCGCCTGCTAATTATGATGTAAATGGTTTTTCACAATCGTTGAATACATCAAATGATTTTAAATTTTTTATCTTTGGTATAGGTTCATTTTAAGGCAAATCTGCCTGTTTTCTAATGTTTTTTGGAATGTCTTATTAATATTGTTGAAAAAATTAAAGTAAGCAAAAAATAAAAATAAAAGAATCAATGATTTTCCATTGTTGGAATTTTTCTCTACCAGGATGATGTTTTTAATCAGACTTTGATATGGACCAACATACTGGTGCATATGTGATGATTATGTTATGTTTTTTGTAATGTCTTATTAATCTTTTTTTAAAAATGAAAGAAAGCAAAAAAGAAAAAACATAATAAGAAATAATCAAGGATTTCCCATTATTGGAATTTCCTCTACCAGAATAATGTTCTTATCAGACTTCAATATTGTCTGATATGCTGGTACATATGTGATACTTTTCTTAAGAGGCACTGCTGGGATTTGGACCCAGGATCTCCTGTTTACTAGACAGGCGCTTTAACCAACTAAGCCACAGAGCCTGCTCATTATGATGTAAATGGTTTTTCACAATCGTTGAATACATCAAATGATTTTAAGTTTTTTTCTTTGGTATACGTTCATTTTAAGGTAAATCTGCCTGTTTTCTAATGTTTTTTGGAATGTCTTATTAATCCTTTTTTGAAAAAATTAAAGTAAGCAAAAAATAAAAATAAAAGAATCAATGATTTTCCATTATTGGAATTTTTCTCTACCAGGATGATGTTTTTATCAGACTTTGATATGGACCAACATACTGGCGCATATGTGATACTTTTCTTAAGAGGCACTGCTGGGATTTGGACCCAGGATCTCCTGTTTACTAGACAGGCGCTTTAACCAACTAAGCCACAGCGCCTGCTAATTATGATGTAAATGGTTTTTCACAATCGTTGAACACATCAAATGATTTTAAGTTTTTTTCTTTGGTATAGGTTCATTTTAAGGTAAATCTGCGTGTTTTCTAATGTTTTTTGGAATGTCTTATTAATCTTTTTGAAAAAATTAAAGTAAGCAAAAAAAATAAAAAATAAGAAATAATCAAGGATTTTCCATTATTGGAATTTCCTCTACCAGAATTATGTTCTTATCAGACTTCAATATTGTCTGATATGCTGGTACATATGTGATACTTTTCTTAAGAGTCACTGCTGGGATTTGGACCCAGGATCTCCTGTTTACTAGACAGAAGCTTTAACCAACTAAGCCAAAGAGCCTGCTCATTATGATGTAAATGGTTTTTCACAATCGTTGAATACATGAAATGATTTTAAGTTTTTTTCTTTGGTATAGGTTCATTTTAAGGTAAATCTCCCTTTTTTCTAATGTTTTTTGGAATGTCTTATTAATCTTTTTGAAAAGATTAAAGTAAGCAAAAAAAGAAAAAAAAAGAAATAATCATTGATTTTCCATTATTGGAATTTTCTATACCAGGATAATGTTCTTCTCAGACTTCAATATTGACTGATGTGCTGGTATTTATGTGATACTTCTCTTAAGAGGCACTGCTGGGATTTGGACCCAGGATCTCCTGTTTACTAGACAGGCGCTTTAACCAACTAAGCCACAGCGCCTGCTAATTGTGATGTAAATGGTTTTTCACAATCGTTGAATACATTAAATGATTTTAAGTTTTTTTCTTTGGTGTACGTTCATTTTAAGATAAAACTGCCTGTTTTCTAATATTTATTTGGAATGTCTTATTAATATTTTTGAAAAAATTAAAGTAAGCAAAAAATAAAAATAAAAGAATCAATGATTTTCCATTATTGGAATTTTCTCTACCAGGATGATGTTTTTATCAGACTTTGATATGGACCAACATACTGGTGCATATATGATACTTTTCTTAAGAGGCACTGCTGGGATTTGGACCCAGGATCTCCTGTTTACTAGACAGGCGCTTTAACCAACTAAGCCACAGCGCCTGCTAATTATGATGTAAATGGTTTTTCACAATCGTTGAATACATCAAATGATTTTTTTTCTTTGGTATACGTTCATTTTCAGGTAAATCTGCCTAGTTTCTAATGTTTTTTTGGAATGTCTTACTAATCTTTTAGAAAAAAATAAAGTAAGCAAAAAAAAAAAAAGAAAGAAAGAAATATATGAATGATTTTCCATTATTGGAATTTTTTCTACCAGGATGATGTTTTTATCAGACTTTGATATGGACCAACATACTGGTGCATATGTGATACTTTTTTTAAGAGGCACTGCTGGGATTTGGACCCAGGATCTCCTGTTTACTAGACATGCTCTTTAACCAACTAAGCCACAGCGCCTGCTAATTATGATGTAAATGGTTTTTCACAATCGTTGAATACATCAAATGATTTTACATTTTTTTTCTTTGGTATACGTTCATTTTAAGGTAAATCTGCCTGTTTTCTAATGTTTTTTGGAATGTCATCAATCTTTTTGAAAAAATTAAAGTAAGCAAAAAAAATAAAAAATAAGAAATAATCATTGATTTTCCAATATTGGAACTTTCTATACCAGGATAATGTTCTTATCAGACTTCAATATTGACTGATGTGCTGGTATTTATGTGATACTTTTTTTATGAGGCACTGCTGGGATTTGGACCCAGGATCTCCTGTTTACTAGACAGGCGCTTTAACCAACTAAGCCACAGCGCCTGCTAATTATGATTTAAATGGTTTTTCACAATCGTTGAATACATCAAATGATTTTAAATTTTTTATCTTTGGTATACGTTCATTTTATGGCAAATCTGCCTGTTTTCTAATGTTTTTTGGAATGTCTTATTAATATTGTTGAAAAAATTAAAGTAAGCAAAAAATAAAAATAAAGTAATTAATGATTTTCCATTATTGGAATTTTTCTCTACCAGGATGATGTTTTTAATCACACTTTGATATGAACCAACATACTGGTGCATATGTTACACTTTTCTTAAGAGGCACTGCTGGGATTTGGACCCAGGATCTCCTGTTTACTAGACAGGCACTTTAACCAACTAAGCCACAGCGCCTGCTAATTGTGATGTAAATGGTCTTTCACAATCGTTGAATACATCATATGATTTTAAATTTTTTTCTTTGGTATACGTTCATTTTAAGGCAAATCTGTCTGTTTTCTAATGTTTTTTGGAATGTCTTATTAATATTGTTGAAAAAATTAAAGTAAGCAAAAAATAAAAATAAAGTTATCAATGATTTTCTGTTATTGGAATTTTTCTCTACCAGGATGATGTTTTTATCAGACTTTGATATGGACCAACATAGTGGTGCATATGTGATACTTTTCTTAAGAGGCACTGCTGGGATTTGGACCCAGGATCTCCTGTTTACTAGACAGGCGCTTTAACCAACTAAGCCACAGCGCCTGCTAATTATGATGTAAATGGTTTTTCACAATCGTTGAATACATCAAATGATTTTACATTTTTTTTCTTTGGTATACGTTCATTTTAAGGTAAATCTGCCTGTTTTCTAATGTTTTTTGGAATGTCTTATTAATATTTTTGAAAAAATTAAAGTAAGCAAAAAATAAAAATAAAAGAATCAATGATTTTCCATTATTGGAATTTTCTCTACCAAGATGATGTTTTAATCAGACTTTGATATGGACCAACATACTGGTGCATATATGATACTTTTCTTAAGAGGCACTGCTGGGATTTGGACCCAGGATCTCCTGTTTACTAGACAGGCGCTTTAACCAACGAAGCCACAGCGCCTGCTAATTATGATGTAAATGGTTTTTCACAATCGTTGAATACATCAAATGATTTTAAATTTTTTATCTTTGGTATAGGTTCATTTTAAGGCAAATCTGCCTGTTTTCTAATGTTTTTTGGAATGTCTTATTAATATTGTTGAAAAAATTAAAGTAAGCAAAAAATAAAAATAAAAGAATCAATGATTTTCCATTGTTGGAATTTTTCTCTACCAGGATGATGTTTTTAATCAGACTTTGATATGGACCAACATACTGGTGCATATGTGATGATTATGTTATGTTTTTTGTAATGTCTTATTAATCTTTTTTTAAAAATGAAAGAAAGCAAAAAAGAAAAAACATAATAAGAAATAATCAAGGATTTCCCATTATTGGAATTTCCTCTACCAGAATAATGTTCTTATCAGACTTCAATATTGTCTGATATGCTGGTACATATGTGATACTTTTCTTAAGAGGCACTGCTGGGATTTGGACCCAGGATCTCCTGTTTACTAGACAGGCGCTTTAACCAACTAAGCCACAGCGCCTGCTAATTATGATGTAAATGGTTTTTCACAATCGTTGAACACATCAAATGATTTTAAGTTTTTTTCTTTGGTATAGGTTCATTTTAAGGTAAATCTGCGTGTTTTCTAATGTTTTTTGGAATGTCTTATTAATCTTTTTGAAAATTAAAGTAAGCAAAAAATAAATAAATAAATAATTAGAAATAATCAATGATATTCCATTATTGGAATTTTTCACTACCAGGATGATGTTTTTATCAGACTTTGATATGGACCAACATACTGGTGCATATGTGATACTTTTCTTAAGAGGCACTGCTGGGATTTGGACCCAGGATCTCCTGTTTACTAGACAGGCGCTTTAACCAACTAAGCCACAGCGCCTGCTAATTATGATGTAAATGGTTTTTCACAATCGTTGAATACATCAAATGATTTTACATTTTTTTTCTTTGGTATACGTTCATTTTAAGGTAAATCTGCCTTTTTTCTAATGTTTTTTGGAATGTCTTATTAATCTTTTTGAAAAAATTAAAGTAAGCAAAAAAAATAAAAAATAAGAAATAATCAAGGATTTTCCATTATTGGAATTTCCTCTACCAGAATTATGTTCTTATCAGACTTCATTATTGTCTGATATGCTGGTACATATGTGATACTTTTCTTAAGAGTCACTGCTGGGATTTGGACCCAGGATCTCCTGTTTACTAGACAGAAGCTTTAACCAACTAAGCCAAAGAGCCTGCTCATTATGATGTAAATGGTTTTTCACAATCGTTGAATACATGAAATGATTTTAAGTTTTTTTCTTTGGTATAGGTTCATTTTAAGGTAAATCTGCCTGTTTTCTAATGTTTTTTGGAATGTCTTATTAATCTTTTTGAAAAGATTAAAGTAAGCAAAAAAAAAAAAAAAAAGAAATAATCATTGATTTTCCATTATTGGAATTTTCTATACCAGGATAATGTTCTTCTCAGACTTCAATATTGACTGATGTGCTGGTATTTATGTGATACTTTTCTTAAGAGGCACTGCTGGGATTTGGACCCAGGATCTCCTGTTTATGAGACAGGCGCTTCTACCAACTAAGCCACAGCGCCTGCTAATTATGATGTAAATGGTTTTTCACAATCGTTGAATACATCAAATGATTTTAAATTTTTTATCTTTGGTATAGGTTCATTTTAAGGCAAATATGCCTGTTTTCTAATGTTTTTTGGAATGTCTTATTAATATTTTTGAAAAAATTAAAGTAAGCAAAAAAAAAAAAAAAGAAAGAAATAATGAATGATTTTCCATTATTGGAATTTTCTCTACCAGGATGATGTTTTTATCAGACTTTGATATGGACCAACATACTGGTGCATATGTGATACTTTTCTTAAGAGGCACTGCTGGGATTTGGACCCAGGATCTCCTGTTTACTAGACAGGCGCTTTAACCAACTAAGCCACAGCGCCTGCTAATTATAATGTAAATGGTTTTTCACAATCGTTGAATACATCAAATGATTTTACATTTTTTTTCTTTGGTATACGTTCATTTTAAGGTAAATCTGCCTGTTTTCTAATGTTTTTTGGAATGTCTTATTAATCTTTTTGAAAAAATTAAAGTAAGCAAAAAAAATAAAAAATAATTAGAAATAATGATTGAATTTCCAATATTGGAATTTTCTATACCAGGATAATGTTCTTATCAGACTTCAATATTGACTGATGTGCTGGTATTTATGTGATACTTTTTTTATGAGGCACTGCTGGGATTTGGACCCAGGATCTCCTGTTTACTAGACAGGCGCTTTAACCAACTAAGCCACAGCGCCTGCTAATAATGATGTAAATGGTTTTTCACAATCGTTGAATACATCAAATGATTTTAAATTTTTTATCTTTGGTAAACGTTCATTTTAAGGCAAATCTGCCTGTTTTCTAATGTTTTTTGGAATGTCTTATCAATCTTTTTGAAAAAATTAAAGTAAGCAAAAAAAATAAAAAATAAGAAATAATCACTGATTTTCCAATATTGGAACTTTCTATACCAGGATAATGTTCTTATCAGACTTCAATATTGACTGATGTGCTGGTATTTATGTGATACTTTTTTTATGAGGCACTGCTGGGATTTGGACCCAGGATCTCCTGTTTACTAGACAGGCGCTTTAACCAACTAAGCCACAGCGCCTGCTAATTATGATTTAAATGGTTTTTCACAATCGTTGAATACATCAAATGATTTTAAATTTTTTATCTTTGGTATACGTTCATTTTATGGCAAATCTGCCTGTTTTCTAATGTTTTTTGGAATGTCTTATTAATATTGTTGAAAAAATTAAAGTAAGCAAAAAATAAAAATAAAGTAATTAATGATTTTCCATTATTGGAATTTTTCTCTACCAGGATGATGTTTTTAATCAGACTTTGATATGGACCAACATAGTGGTGCATATGTGATACTTTTCTTAAGAGGCACTGCTGGGATTTGGACCCAGGATCTCCTGTTTACTAGACAGGCGCTTTAACCAACTAAGCCACAGCGCCTGCTAATTATGATGTAAATGGTTTTTCACAATCGTTGAATACATCAAATGATTTTACATTTTTTTTCTTTGGTATACGTTCATTTTAAGGTAAATCTGCCTGTTTTCTAATGTTTTTTGGAATGTCTTATTGATATTGTTGAAAAAATTTAAGTAAGCAAAAAATAAATTAAAAAAATAATTAGAAATAATCATTGATTTTCCAATATTGGAATTTTCTCTACCAAGATAATGTTTTTATCAGACTTTGATATGGACCAACATACTGGTGCATATGTGATACTTTTCTTAATAGGCACTGCTGGGATTTGGACCCAGGATCTCCTGTTTACTAGACAGGCGCTTTAACCAACTAAGCCACAGCGCCTGATAATTGTGATGTAAATGGTTTTTCAAAATCGTTGAATACATCAAATGATTTTACATTTTTTTCTGTGGTATACGTTCATTTTAAGGCAAATCTGCCTGTTTTCTATTGTTTTTTGGAATGTCTTATTAATCTTTTTGAAAAAATTAAAGTAAGCAAAAAATAAAAATAAATTAATCAATGATTTTACATTATTGGAATTTTCTCTACCAGGATGCTGTTTTTAATCACACTTTGATATGAACCAACATACTGGTGCATATGTTATACTTTTCTTAAGAGGCACTGCTGGGATTTGGACCCAGGATCTCCTGTTTACTAGACAGGCACTTTAACCAACTAAGCCACAGCGCCTGCTAATTGTGATGTAAATGGTCTTTCACAATCGTTGAATACATCATATGATTTTAAATTTTTTTCTTTGGTATACGTTCATTTTAAGGCAAATCTGTCTGTTTTCTAATGTTTTTTGGAATGTCTTATTAATCTTTTTTTAAAAATGAAAGAAAGCAAAAAAGAAAAAACATAATAAGAAATAATCAAGGATTTCCCATTATTGGAATTTCCTCTACCAGAATAATGTTCTTATCAGACTTCAATATTGTCTGATATGCTGGTACATATGTGATACTTTTCTTAGGAGGCACTGCTGGGATTTGGACCCAGGATCTCCTGTTTACTAGACAGGCGCTTTAACCAACTAAGCCACAGCGCCTGCTAATTATGATGTAAATGGTTTTTCACAATCGTTGAATACATCAAATGATTTACATTTTTTTTCTTTGGTATACGTTCATTTTAAGGTAAATCTGCCTGTTTTCTAATGTTTTTTGGAATGTCTTATTAATCTTTTTGAAAAAATTAAAGTAAGCAAAAAAAATAAAAAATAAGAAATAATCATTGATTTTCCAATATTGGAATTTTCTATACCAGGATAATGTTCTTATTAGACTTCAATATTGACTGATGTGCTGGTATTTATGTGATACTTTTTTTATGAGGCACTGCTGGGATTTGGACCCAGGATCTCCTGTTTACTAGACAGGCACTTTAACCAACTAAGCCACAGCGCCTGCTAATTGTGATGTAAATGGTCTTTCACAATCGTTGAATACATCATATGATTTTAAATTTTTTTCTTTGGTATACGTTCATTTTAAGGCAAATCTGTCTGTTTTCTAATGTTTTTTGGAATGTCTTATTAATATTGTTGAAAAAATTAAAGTAAGCAAAAAATAAAAATAAAGTTATCAATGATTTTCTGTTATTGGAATTTTTCTCTACCAGGATGATGTTTTTATCAGACTTTGATATGGACCAACATAGTGGTGCATATGTGATACTTTTCTTAAGAGGCACTGCTGGGATTTGGACCCAGGATCTCCTGTTTACTAGACAGGCGCTTTAACCAACTAAGCCACAGCGCCTGCTAATTATGATGTAAATGGTTTTTCACAATCGTTGAATACATCAAATGATTTACATTTTTTTTCTTTGGTATACGTTCATTTTAAGGTAAATCTGCCTGTTTTCTAATGTTTTTTGTAATGTCTTATTAATCTTTTTGAAAAAATTAAAGTAAGCAAAAAAAATAAAAAATAAGAAATAATCATTGATTTTCCAATATTGGAATTTTCTATACCAGGATAATGTTCTTATCAGACTTCAATATTGACTGATGTGCTGGTATTTATGTGATACTTTTTTTATGAGGCACTGCTGGGATTTGGACCCAGGATCTCCTGTTTACTAGACAGGCGCTTTAACCAACTAAGCCACAGCGCCTGCTAATTATGATGTAAATGGTCTTTCACAATCGTTGAATACATCAAATGATTTTACATTTTTTTCTGTGGTATACGTTCATTTTAAGGCAAATCTGCCTGTTTTCTATTGTTTTTTGGAATGTCTTATTAATCTTTTTGAAAAAATTAAAGTAAGCAAAAAATAAAAATAAATTAATCAATGATTTTACATTATTGGAATTTTCTCTACCAGGATGATGTTTTTAATCACACTTTGATATGGACCAACATACTGGTGCATATGTGATACTTTTCGTGAGAGGCACTGCTGGGATTTGGACCCAGGATCTCCTGTTTACTAGACAGAAGCTTTAACCAACTAAGCCACAGAGCCTGCTAATTGTGATGTAAATGGTTTTTCACAATCGTTGAATACATGAAATGATTTTAAGTTTTTTTCTTTGGTATAGGTTCATTTTAAGGTAAATCTGCCTGTTTTCTAATGTTTTTTGGAATGTCTTATTAAACTTTTTGAAAAGATTAAAGTAAGCAAAAAAAAAATAAATAAGAAATAATCATTGATTTTCCATTATTGGAATTTTCTCTACCAGGATAATGTTCTTTTCAGACTTCAATATTGACTGATGTGCTGGTTTTTATGTGATACTTTTCTTAAGAGGCACTGCTGGGATTTGGACCCAGGATCTCCTGTTTACGAGACAGGCGCTTTAACCAACTAAGCCACAGTGCCTGCTAATTATGATGTAAATGGTTTTTCACAATCGTTGAATACATCAAATGATTTTAAATTTTTTATCTTTGGTATGCGTTCATTTTAAGGCAAATCTGCCTGTTTTCTAATGTTTTTTGGAATGTCTTATTAATATTTTTGAAAAAATTAAAGTAAGCAAAAAATAAAAATAAAAGAATCAATGATTTTCCATTATTGGAATTTTCTCTACCAGGATGATGTTTTTATCAGACTTTGATATGGACCAACATACTGGTGCATATATGATACTTTTTTTAAGTGGCACTGCTGGGATTTGGACCCAGGATCTCCTGTTTACTAGACAGGCACTTTAACCAACTAAGCCACAGCGCCTGCTAATTATGATGTAAATGGTTTTTCACAATCGTTGAATACATCAAATGATTTTAAGTTTTTTTCTTTGGTATAGGTACATTTTCAGGTAAATCTGCCTAGTTTCTAATGTTTTTTTGGAATGTCTTACTAATCTGTTAGAAAAAATTAAAGTAAGCAAAAAAAAAAAAAAAGAAAGAAATAATGAATGATTTTCCATTATTGGAATTTTCTCTACCAGGATGATGTTTTTATCAGACTTTGATATGGACCAACATACTGGCGCATATGTGATACTTTTCTTAAGAGGCACTGCTGGGATTTGGACCCAGGATATCCTGTTTACTAGACAGGCGCTTTAACCAACTAAGCCACAGCGCCTGCTAATTATGATGTAAATGGTTTTTCACAATCGTTGAATACATCAAATGATTTTACATTTTTTTTCTTTGGTATACGTTCATTTTAAGGTAAATCTGCCTGTTTTCTAATGTTTTTTGGAATGTCTTATTAATCTTTTTGAAAAAATTAAAGTAAGCAAAAAAAATAAAAAATAATTAGAAATAATCATTGAATTTCCAATATTGGAATTTTCTATACCAGGATAATGTTCTTATCAGACTTCAATATTGACTGATGTGCTGGTATTTATGTGATACTTTTTTTATGAGGCACTGCTGGGATTTGGACCCAGGATCTCCTGTTTACGAGACAGGCGCTTTAACCAACTAAGCCACAGTGCCTGCTAATTATGATGTAAATGGTTTTTCACAATCGTTGAATACATCAAATGATTTTAAATTTTTTATCTTTGGTATGCGTTCATTTTAAGGCAAATCTGCCTGTTTTCTAATGTTTTTTGGAATGTCTTATTAATATTTTTGAAAAAATTAAAGTAAGCAAAAAATAAAAATAAAAGAATCAATGATTTTCCATTATTGGAATTTTCTCTACCAGGATGATGTTTTTATCAGACTTTGATATGGACCAACATACTGGTGCATATATGATACTTTTTTTAAGTGGCACTGCTGGGATTTGGACCCAGGATCTCCTGTTTACTAGACAGGCGCTTTAACCAACTATGCCACAGCGCCTGCTAATTATGATGTAAATGGTTTTTCACAATCGTTGAATACATCAAATGATTTTAAGTTTTTTTCTTTGGTATAGGTACATTTTCAGGTAAATCTGCCTAGTTTCTAATGTTTTTTTGGAATGTCTTACTAATCTGTTAGAAAAAATTAAAGTAAGCAAAAAAAAAAAAAAAGAAAGAAATAATGAATGATTTTCCATTATTGGAATTTTCTCTACCAGGATGATGTTTTTATCAGACTTTGATATGGACCAACATACTGGCGCATATGTGATACTTTTCTTAAGAGGCACTGCTGGGATTTGGACCCAGGATATCCTGTTTACTAGACAGGCGCTTTAACCAACTAAGCCACAGCGCCTGCTAATTATGATGTAAATGGTTTTTCACAATCGTTGAATACATCAAATGATTTTACATTTTTTTTCTTTGGTATACGTTCATTTTAAGGTAAATCTGCCTGTTTTCTAATGTTTTTTGGAATGTCTTATTAATCTTTTTGAAAAAATTAAAGTAAGCAAAAAAAATAAAAAATAATTAGAAATAATCATTGAATTTCCAATATTGGAATTTTCTATACCAGGATAATGTTCTTATCAGACTTCAATATTGACTGATGTGCTGGTATTTATGTGATACTTTTTTTATGAGGCACTGCTGGGATTTGGACCCAGGATCTCCTGTTTACTAGACAGGCGCTTTAACCAACTAAGCCACAGCGCCTGCTAATTATGATGTAAATGGTTTTTCACAATCGTTGAATACATCAAATGATTTTAAATTTTTTATCTTTGGTATACGTTCATTTTAAGGCAAATCTGCCTGTTTTCTAATGTTTTTTGGAATGTCTTATTTATATTGTTGAAAAAATTAAAGTAAGCAAAAAATAAAAATAAAGTAATTAATGATTTTCCATTATTGGAATTTTTCTCTACCAGGATGATGTTTTTATCAGACTTTGATATGGACCAACATACTGGTGCATATGTGATACTTTTCTTAAGAGGCACTGCTGGGATTTGAACCCAGGATCTCCTGTTTACGAGACAGGCGCTTTAACCAACTATGCCACAGCGCCTGTTAATTATGATGTAAATGGTTATTCACAATAGATGAATACATCAAATGTTTTTAAGTTTTTTTCTTTGGTATAGGTACATTTTCAGGTAAATCTGCCTAGTTTCTAATGTTTTTTTGGAATGTCTTACTAATCTGTTAGAAAAAATTAAAGTAAGCAAAAAAAAAAAAAAAGAAAGAAATAATGAATGATTTTCCATTATTGGAATTTTCTCTACCAGGATGATGTTTTTATCAGACTTTGATATGGACCAACATACTGGCGCATATGTGATACTTTTCTTAAGAGGCACTGCTGGGATTTGGACCCAGGATATCCTGTTTACTAGACAGGCGCTTTAACCAACTAAGCCACAGCGCCTGCTAATTGTGATGTAAATGGTTTTTCACAATCGTTGAATACATCAAATGATTTTACATTTTTTTTCTTTGGTATACGTTCATTTTAAGGTAAATCTGCCTGTTTTCTAATGTTTTTTGGAATGTCTTATTAATCTTTTTGAAAAAATTAAAGTAAGCAAAAAAAATAAAAAATAATTAGAAATAATCATTGATTTTCCAATATTGGAATTTTCTATACCAGGATAATGTTCTTATCAGACTTCAATATTGACTGATGTGCTGGTATTTATGTGATACTTTTTTTATGAGGCACTGCTGGGATTTGGACCCAGGATCTCCTGTTTACTAGACAGGCGCTTTAACCAACTAAGCCACAGCGCCTGCTAATTATGATGTAAATGGTTTTTCACAATCGTTGAATACATCAAATGATTTTAAATTTTTTATCTTTGGTATACGTTCATTTTAAGGCAAATCTGCCTGTTTTCTAATGTTTTTTGGAATGTCTTATTTATATTGTTGAAAAAATTAAAGTAAGCAAAAAATAAAAATAAAGTAATTAATGATTTTCCATTATTGGAATTTTTCTCTACCAGGATGATGTTTTTATCAGACTTTGATATGGACCAACATACTGGTGCATATGTGATACTTTTCTTAAGAGGCACTGCTGGGATTTGAACCCAGGATCTCCTATTTACGAGACAGGCGCTTTAACCAACTATGCCACAGCGCCTGTTAATTATGATGTAAATGGTTATTCACAATAGATGAATACATCAAATGATTTTAAATTTTTTATCTTTGGTATACGTTCATTTTAAGGCAAATCTGTCTGTTTTCTAATGTTTTTTGTAATGTCTTATTAATCTTTTTTTAAAAATGAAAGAAAGCAAAAAAGAAAAAACATAATAAGAAATAATCAAGGATTTCCCATTATTGGAATTTCCTCTACCAGAATAATGTTCTTATCAGACTTCAATATTGTCTGATATGCTGGTACATATGTGATACTTTTCTTAAGAGGCACTGCTGGGATTTGGACCCAGGATCTCCTGTTTACTAGACAGACGCTTTAACCAACTAAGCCACAGAGCCTGCTCATTATGATGTAAATGGTTTTTCACAATCGTTGAATACATGAAATGATTTTAAGTTTTTTTCTTTGGTATAGGTTCATTTTAAGGTAAATCTGCGTGTTTTCTAATGTTTTTTGGAATGTTTTATTAATCCTTTTTTGAAAAAAATAAAGTAAGCAAAAAATAAATAAAAAAATTAATTAGAAATAATCAATGATTTTCCATTATTGGAATTTTTCACTACCAGCATGATGTTTTTATCAGACTTTGATATGGACCAACATACTGGTGCACATGTGATACTTTTCTTAAGAGTCACTGCTGGGATTTGGACCCAGGATCTCCTGTTTACTAGACAGGCGCTTTAACCAACTAAGCCACAGCGCCTGCTAATTATGATGTAAATGGTTTTTCACAATCGTTGAATACATCAAATGATTTTAAATTTTTTATCTTTGGTATACGTTCATTTTAAGGTAAATCTGCCTGTTTTTTTAATGTTTTTTGGAATGTCTTATTAATCTTTTTGAAAAAATTAAAGTAAGCAAAAAAAATAAAAAATAAGAAATAATCATTGATTTTCCAATATTGGAATTTTCTATACCAGGATAATGTTCTTATCAGACTTCAATATTGACTGATGTGCTGGTATTTATGTGATACTTTTTTTAAGAGGCACTGCTGGGATTTGGACCCAGGATCTCCTGTTTACTGGACAGGCGCTTTAACCATCTAAGCCACAGCGCCTGCTAATTATGATGTAAATGGTTTTTCACAATCGTTGAATACATCAAATGATTTTAAATTTTTTTTCTTTGGTATAGGTTCATTTTAAGGTAAATCTGCCTGTTTTCTAATGTTTTTTGGAATGTCTTATTAATATTGTTGAAAAAATTAAAGTAAGCAAAAAATAAAAAATAAAAATAATTAGAAATTATCAATGATTTTCCATTATTGGAATTTTCTCTACCAGGATGATGTTTTTATCAGACTCTGATATGGACAAACATACTGGTGTATATGTGATACTTTTCTTAAGAGGCACTGCTGGGATTTGGACCCAGGATCTCCTGTTTACTAGACAGGCGCTTTAACCAACTAAGCCACAGTGCCTGCTAATTGTGATGTAAATGGTTTTTCACAATCGTTGAATACATTAAATGATTTTAAGTTTTTTTCTTTGGTGTACGTTCATTTTAAGATAAAACTGCCTGTTTTCTAATATTTTTTTGGAATGTCTTATTAATCTTTTAAAAAAAATTAAAGTAAGCAAAAAAAAAATAAAAAAAATAATTAGAAATAATCAAGGATTTTCCATTATTGGAATTTTCTCTACCAGGATGATGTTTTTATCAGACTTTGATATGGACCAACATACTGGTGCATTTGTGATACTTTTTTTAAGAGGCTCTGCTGGGATTTGGACCCAGGATCTCCTGTTTACTAGACAGGCGCTTTAACCAACTAAGCCACAGCGCCTGATAATTGTGATGTAAATGGTTTTTCAAAATCGTTGAATACATCAAATGATTTTAAAAAAATTTCTGTGGTATACGTTCATTTTCAGGCAAATCTGCCTGTTTTCTATTGTTTTTTGGAATGTCTTATTAATCTTTTTGAAAAAATTAAAGTAAACAAAAAATAAAAATAAAATAATCAATGATTTTCCATTATTGGAACTTTCTATACCAGGATAAGGTTCTTATCAGACTTCAATATTGACTGATGTGCTGGTATTTATGTGATACTTTTTTTATGAGGCACTGCTGGGATTTGGACCCAGGATCTCCTGTTTACTAGACAGGCGCTTTAACCAACTAAGCCACAGCGCCTGCTAATTATGATGTAAATTGTTTTTCACAATCGTTGAATACATCAAATGATTTTAAATTTTTTATCTTTGGTATAGGTTCATTTTAAGGCAAATCTGCCTGTTTTCTAATGTTTTTTGGAATGTCTTATTAATATTGTTGAAAAAATTAAAGTAAGCAAAAAATAAAAATAAAGTTATCAATGATTTTCTGTTATTGGAATTTTTCTCTACCAGGATGATGTTTTTATCAGACTTTGATATGGACCAACATAGTGGTGCATATGTGATACTTTTCTTAAGAGGCACTGCTGGGATTTGGACCCAGGATCTCCTGTTTACGAGACAGGCGCTTTAACCAACTAAGCCACAGCGCCTGCTAATTATGATGTAAATGGTTTTTCACAATCGTTGAATACATCAAATGATTTTAAAAAAATTTCTGTGGTATACGTTCATTTTAAGGCAAATCTGCCTGTTTTCTATTGTTTTTTGGAATGTTTTATTAATCTTTTAGAAAAAAATAAAGTAAGCAAAAAAAAAAAAAGAAAGAAATAAAGAATGATTTTCCATTATTGGAATTTTTTCTACCAGGATGATGTTTTTATCAGACTTTGATATGGACCAACATACTGGTGCATATGTGATACTTTTTTTTAAGAGGCACTGCTGGGATTTGGACCCAGGATCTCCTGTTTACGAGACAGGCGCTTTAACCAACTAAGCCACAGCGCCTGCTAATTATTATGTAAATGGTTTTTCACAATCGTTGAATACATGAAATGATTTTACATTTTTTTTCTTTGGTATACGTTCATTTTAAGGTAAATTTGCCTGTTTTCTAATGTTTTTTGGAATGTCTTATTAATCTTTTTGAAAAAATTAAAGTAAGCAAAAAAAAAAAAAAATAAGAAATAATCATTGATTTTCCAATATTGGAACTTTCTATACCAGGATAAGGTTCTTATCAGACTTCAATATTGACTGATGTGCTGGTATTTATGTGATACTTTTTTTATGAGGCACTGCTGGGATTTGGACCCAGGATCTCCTGTTTACTAGACAGGCGCTTTAACCAACTAAGCCACAGCGCCTGCTAATTATGATGTAAATTGTTTTTCACAATCGTTGAATACATCAAATGATTTTAAATTTTTTATCTTTGGTATAGGTTCATTTTAAGGCAAATCTGCCTGTTTTCTAATGTTTTTTGGAATGTCTTATTAATATTGTTGAAAAAATTAAAGTAAGCAAAAAATAAAAATAAAGTTATCAATGATTTTCTGTTATTGGAATTTTTCTCTACCAGGATGATGTTTTTATCAGACTTTGATATGGACCAACATAGTGGTGCATATGTGATACTTTTCTTAAGAGGCACTGCTGGGATTTGGACCCAGGATCTCCTGTTTACTAGACAGGCGCTTTAACCAACTAAGCCACAGCGCCTGCTAATTATGATGTAAATGGTTTTTCACAATCGTTGAATACATCAAATGATTTTACATTTTTTTTCTTTGGTATACGTTCATTTTCAGGTAAATCTGCCTGTTTTCTAATGTTTTTTTGGAATGTCTTACTAATCTTTTAGAAAAAAATAAAGTAAGCAAAAAAAAAAAAAGAAAGAAAGAAATATATGAATGATTTTCCATTATTGGAATTTTTTCTACCAGGATGATGTTTTTATCAGACTTTGATATGGACCAACATACTGGTGCATATGTGATACTTTTTTTAAGAGGCACTGCTGGGATTTGGACCCAGGATCTCCTGTTTACTAGACAGGCGCTTTAACCAACTAAGCCACAGCGCCTGCTAATTATGATGTAAATGGTTTTTCACAATCGTTGAATACATGAAATGATTTTACATTTTTTTTCTTTGGTATACGTTCATTTTAAGGTAAATCTGCCTGTTTTCTAATGTTTTTTGGAATGTCTTATCAATCTTTTTGAAAAAATTAAAGTAAGCAAAAAAAATAAAAAATAAGAAATAATCATTGATTTTCCAATATTGGAATTTTCTATACCAGGATAATGTTCTTATCAGACTTCAATATTGACTGATGTGCTGGTATTTATGTGATACTTTTTTTATGAGGCACTGCTGGGATTTGGACCCAGGATCTCCTGTTTACTAGACAGGCGCTTTAACCAACTAAGCCACAGCGCCTGCTAATTATGATGTAAATGGTTTTTCACAATCGTTGAATACATCAAATGATTTTAAATTTTTTATCTTTGGTATACGTTCATTTTATGGCAAATCTGCCTGTTTTCTAATGTTTTTTGGAATGTCTTATTAATATTGTTGAAAAAATTAAAGTAAGCAAAAAATAAAAATAAAGTAATTAATGATTTTCCATTATTGGAATTTTTCTCTACCAGGATGATGTTTTTAATCAGACTTTGATATGGACCAACATACTGGTGCATATGTGATACTTTTCTTAAGAGGCACTGCTGGGATTTGGACCCAGGATCTCCTGTTTACTAGACAGGCGCTTTACTAAGCCACAGCGCCTGCTAATTATGATGTAAATGGTTTTTCACAATCGTTGAATACATCAAATGATTTTACATTTTTTTTCTTTGGTATAGGTTCATTTTAAGGTAAATCTGCCTGTTTTCTAATGTTTTTTGGAATGTCTTATTAATATTGTTGAAAAAATTTAAGTAAGCAAAAAATAAATTAAAAAAATAATTAGAAATAATCATTGATTTTCCAATATTGGAATTTTCTCTACCAGGATGATGTTTTTATCAGACTTTGATATGGACCAACATACTGGTGCATATGTGATACTTTTCTTAATAGGCACTGCTGGGATTTGGACCCAGGATCTCCTGTTTACTAGACAGGCACTTTAACCAACTAAGCCACAGCGCCTGCTAATTGTGATGTAAATGGTCTTTCACAATCGTTGAATACATCATATGATTTTAAATTTTTTTCTTTGGTATACGTTCATTTTAAGGCAAATCTGTCTGTTTTCTAATGTTTTTTGGAATGTCTTATTAATATTGTTGAAAAAATTAAAGTAAGCAAAAAATAAAAATAAAGTTATCAATGATTTTCTGTTATTGGAATTTTTCTCTACCAGGATGATGTTTTTATCAGACTTTGATATGGACCAACATAGTGGTGCATATGTGATACTTTTCTTAAGAGGCACTGCTGGGATTTGGACCCAGGATCTCCTGTTTACTAGACAGGCGCTTTAACCAACTAAGCCACAGCGCCTGCTAATTATGATGTAAATGGTTTTTCACAATCGTTGAATACATCAAATGATTTACATTTTTTTTCTTTGGTATACGTTCATTTTAAGGTAAATCTGCCTGTTTTCTAATGTTTTTTGGAATGTCTTATTAATCTTTTTGAAAAAATTAAAGTAAGCAAAAAAAATAAAAAATAAGAAATAATCATTGATTTTCCAATATTGGAATTTTCTATACCAGGATAATGTTCTTATCAGACTTCAATATTGACTGATGTGCTGGTATTTATGTGATACTTTTTTTATGAGGCACTGCTGGGATTTGGACCCAGGATCTCCTGTTTACTAGACAGGCGCTTTAACCAACTAAGCCACAGTGCCTGCTAATTGTGATGTAAATGGTTTTTCACAATCGTTGAATACATTAAATGATTTTAAGTTTTTTTCTTTGGTGTACGTTCATTTTAAGATAAAACTGCCTGTTTTCTAATATTTTTTTGGAATGTCTTATTAATCTTTTAAAAAAAATTAAAGTAAGCAAAAAATAAATAAAAAAAATAATTAGAAATAATCAAGGATTTTCCATTATTGGAATTTTCTCTACCAGGATGATGTTTTTATCAGACTTTGATATGGACCAACATACTGGTGCATTTGTGATACTTTTTTTAAGAGGCTCTGCTGGGATTTGGACCCAGGATCTCCTGTTTACTAGACAGGCGCTTTAACCAACTAAGCCACAGCGCCTGATAATTGTGATGTAAATGGTTTTTCAAAATCGTTGAATACATCAAATGATTTTAAAAAAATTTCTGTGGTATACGTTCATTTTCAGGCAAATCTGCCTGTTTTCTATTGTTTTTTGGAATGTCTTATTAATCTTTTTGAAAAAATTAAAGTAAACAAAAAATAAAAATAAAATAATCAATGATTTTCCATTATTGGAATTTTCTCTACCAGGATGATGTTTTTATCAGACTTTGATATGAACCAACATACTGGTGCATATGTTATACTTTTCTTAAGAGGCACTGCTGGGATTTGGACCCAGGATTTTCTGTTTATTAGACAGGCGCTTTAACCAACTAAGCCACAGCGCCTGCTAATTATGATGTAAATGGTCTTTCACAATCATTGAACAGATCAAATGATTTTAAGTTTTTTTCTTTGGTATACGTTCATTTTAAGGTAAATCTGCCTGTTTTCTAATGTTTTTTGGAATGTCTTATTAATCTTTTTTTTTTTAATTAAAGTAAGCAAAAAAAAAAAAAAAAAGAAAGAATCATTGATTTTCCATTATTGGAATTTTTTCTACCAGGATAATGTTCTTATCAGAATTCAATATTGACTGATGTGCTGGTATATATGTGACACTTTTTTTATGAGGCACTGCTGGGATTTGGACCCAGGATCTCCTGTTTACGAGACAGGCGCTTTAACCAACTAAGCCACAGCGCCTGCTAATTATGATGTAAATGGTTTTTCACAATCGTTGAATACATCAAATGATTTTAAAAAAATTTCTGTGGTATACGTTCATTTTAAGGCAAATCTGCCTGTTTTCTATTGTTTTTTGGAATGTTTTATTAATCTTTTAGAAAAAAATAAAGTAAGCAAAAAAAAAAAAAGAAAGAAAGAAATAAAGAATGATTTTCCATTATTGGAATTTTTTCTACCAGGATGATGTTTTTATCAGACTTTGATATGGACCAACATACTGGTGCATATGTGATACTTTTTTTTAAGAGGCACTGCTGGGATTTGGACCCAGGATCTCCTGTTTACGAGACAGGCGCTTTAACCAACTAAGCCACAGCGCCTGCTAATTATTATGTAAATGGTTTTTCACAATCGTTGAATACATGAAATGATTTTACATTTTTTTTCTTTGGTATACGTTCATTTTAAGGTAAATTTGCCTGTTTTCTAATGTTTTTTGGAATGTCTTATTAATCTTTTTGAAAAAATTAAAGTAAGCAAAAAAAAAAAAAAATAAGAAATAATCATTGATTTTCCAATATTGGAACTTTCTATACCAGGATAAGGTTCTTATCAGACTTCAATATTGACTGATGTGCTGGTATTTATGTGATACTTTTTTTATGAGGCACTGCTGGGATTTGGACCCAGGATTTCCTGTTTACTAGACAGGCGCTTTAACCAACTAAGCCACAGCGCCTGCTAATTATGATGTAAATTGTTTTTCACAATCGTTGAATACATCAAATGATTTTAAATTTTTTATCTTTGGTATAGGTTCATTTTAAGGCAAATCTGCCTGTTTTCTAATGTTTTTTGGAATGTCTTATTAATATTGTTGAAAAAATTAAAGTAAGCAAAAAATAAAAATAAAGTTATCAATGATTTTCTGTTATTGGAATTTTTCTCTACCAGGATGATGTTTTTATCAGACTTTGATATGGACCAACATAGTGGTGCATATGTGATACTTTTCTTAAGAGGCACTGCTGGGATTTGGACCCAGGATCTCCTGTTTACTAGACAGGCGCTTTAACCAACTAAGCCACAGCGCCTGCTAATTATGATGTAAATGGTTTTTCACAATCGTTGAATACATCAAATGATTTTACATTTTTTTTCTTTGGTATACGTTCATTTTCAGGTAAATCTGCCTGTTTTCTAATGTTTTTTTGGAATGTCTTACTAATCTTTTAGAAAAAAATAAAGTAAGCAAAAAAAAAAAAAAGAAAGAAAGAAATATATGAATGATTTTCCATTATTGGAATTTTTTCTACCAGGATGATGTTTTTATCAGACTTTGATATGGACCAACATACTGGTGCATATGTGATACTTTTTTTAAGAGGCACTGCTGGGATTTGGACCCAGGATCTCCTGTTTACTAGACAGGCGCTTTAACCAACTAAGCCACAGCGCCTGCTAATTATGATGTAAATGGTTTTTCACAATCGTTGAATACATGAAATGATTTTACATTTTTTTTCTTTGGTATACGTTCATTTTAAGGTAAATCTGCCTGTTTTCTAATGTTTTTTGGAATGTCTTATCAATCTTTTTGAAAAAATTAAAGTAAGCAAAAAAAAAAAAAAATAAGAAATAATCATTGATTTTCCAATATTGGAATTTTCTATACCAGGATAATGTTCTTATCAGACTTCAATATTGACTGATGTGCTGGTATTTATGTGACACTTTTTTTATGAGGCACTGCTGGGATTTGGACCCAGGATCTCCTGTTTACTAGACAGGCGCTTTAACCAACTAAGCCACAGCGCCTGCTAATTATGATGTAAATGGTTTTTCACAATCGTTGAATACATCAAATGATTTTAAATTTTTTATCTTTGGTATACGTTCATTTTATGGCAAATCTGCCTGTTTTCTAATGTTTTTTGGAATGTCTTATTAATATTGTTGAAAAAATTAAAGTAAGCAAAAAATAAAAATAAAGTAATTAATGATATTCCATTATTGGAATTTTTCTCTACCAGGATGATGTTTTTAATCAGACTTTGATATGGACCAACATACTGGTGCATATGTGATACTTTTCTTAAGAGGCACTGCTGGGATTTGGACCCAGGATCTCCTGTTTACTAGACAGGCGCTTTACTAAGCCACAGCGCCTGCTAATTATGATGTAAATGGTTTTTCACAATCGTTGAATACATGAAATGATTTTACATTTTTTTTCTTTGGTATACGTTCATTTTAAGGTAAATCTGCCTGTTTTCTAATGTTTTTTGGAATGTCTTATTAATATTGTTGAAAAAATTTAAGTAAGCAAAAAATAAATTAAAAAAATAATTAGAAATAATCATTGATTTTCCAATATTGGAATTTTCTCTACCAGGATGATGTTTTTATCAGACTTTGATATGGACGAACATACTGGTGCATATGTGATACTTTTCTTAATAGGCACTGCTGGGATTTGGACCCAGGATCTCCTGTTTACTAGACAGGCACTTTAACCAACTAAGCCACAGCGCCTGCTAATTGTGATGTAAATGGTCTTTCACAATCGTTGAATACATCATATGATTTTAAATTTTTTTCTTTGGTATACGTTCATTTTAAGGCAAATCTGTCTGTTTTCTAATGTTTTTTGGAATGTCTTATTAATATTGTTGAAAAAATTAAAGTAAGCAAAAAATAAAAATAAAGTTATCAATGATTTTCCATTATTGGAATTTTCTCTACCAGGATGATGTTTTTATCAGACTTTGATATGGACCAACATACTGGTGCATATGTGATACTTTTCATAAGAGGCACTGCTGGGATTTGGACCCAGGATCTCCTGTTTACTAGACAGGCGCTTTAACCAACTAAGCCACAGCGCCTGCTAATTATGATGTAAATGGTTTTTCACAATCGTTGAATACATCAAATGATTTACATTTTTTTTCTTTGGTATACGTTCATTTTAAGGTAAATCTGCCTGTTTTCTAATGTTTTTTGGAATGTCTTATTAATCTTTTTGAAAAAATTAAAGTAAGCAAAAAAAATAAAAAATAAGAAATAATCATTGATTTTCCAATATTGGAATTTTCTATACCAGGATAATGTTCTTATCAGACTTCAATATTGACTGATGTGCTGGTATTTATGTGATACTTTTTTTATGAGGCACTGCTGGGATTTGGACCCAGGATCTCCTGTTTACTAGACAGGCGCTTTAACCAACTAAGCCACAGCGCCTGCTAATTATGATGTAAATGGTCTTTCACAATCGTTGAATACATCAAATGATTTTATTTTTTTTTCTGTGGTATACGTTCATTTTAAGGCAAATCTGCCTGTTTTCTATTGTTTTTTGGAATGTCTTATTAATCTTTTTGAAAAAATTAAAGTAAGCAAAAAATAAAAATAAATTAATCAATGATTTTACATTATTGGAATTTTCTCTACCAGGATGATGTTTTTAATCACACTTTGATATGGACCAACATACTGGTGCAAATGTGATACTTTTCGTGAGAGGCACTGCTGGGATTTGGACCCAGGATCTCCTGTTTACTAGACAGAAGCTTTAACCAACTAAGCCACAGAGCCTGCTAATTGTGATGTAAATGGTTTTTCACAATCGTTGAATACATGAAATGATTTTAAGTTTTTTTCTTTGGTATAGGTTCATTTTAAGGTAAATCTGCCTGTTTTCTAATGTTTTTTGGAATGTCTTATTAATCTTTTTGAAAAGATTAAAGTAAGCAAAAAAAAAATAAATAAGAAATAATCATTGATTTTCCATTATTGGAATTTTCTCTACCAGGATAATGTTCTTTTCAGACTTCAATATTGACTGATGTGCTGGTTTTTATGTGATACTTTTCTTAAGAGGCACTGCTGGGATTTGGACCCAGGATCTCCTGTTTACGAGACAGGCGCTTTAACCAACTAAGCCACAGTGCCTGCTAATTATGATGTAAATGGTTTTTCACAATCGTTGAATACATCAAATGATTTTAAATTTTTTATCTTTGGTTTGCGTTCATTTTAAGGCAAATCTGCCTGTTTTCTAATGTTTTTTGGAATGTCTTATTAATATTTTTGAAAAAATTAAAGTAAGCAAAAAATAAAAATAAAAGAATCAATGATTTTCCATTATTGGAATTTTCTCTACCAGGATGATGTTTTTATCAGACTTTGATATGGACCAACATACTGGTGCATATATGATACTTTTTTTAAGTGGCACTGCTGGGATTTGGACCCAGGATCTCCTGTTTACTAGACAGGCACTTTAACCAACTAAGCCACAGCGCCTGCTAATTATGATGTAAATGGTTTTTCACAATCGTTGAATACATCAAATGATTTTAAGTTTTTTTCTTTGGTATAGGTACATTTTCAGGTAAATCTGCCTAGTTTCTAATGTTTTTTTGGAATGTCTTACTAATCTGTTAGAAAAAATTAAAGTAAGCAAAAAAAAAAAAAAAGAAAGAAATAATGAATGATTTTCCATTATTGGAATTTTCTCTACCAGGATGATGTTTTTATCAGACTTTGATATGGACCAACATACTGGCGCATATGTGATACTTTTCTTAAGAGGCACTGCTGGGATTTGGACCCAGGATATCCTGTTTACTAGACAGGCGCTTTAACCAACTAAGCCACAGCGCCTGCTAATTATGATGTAAATGGTTTTTCACAATCGTTGAATACATCAAATGATTTTAAGTTTTTTTCTTTGGTATACGTTCATTTTAAGGTAAATCTGCCTGTTTTCTAATGTTTTTTGGAATGTCTTATTAATCTTTTTGAAAAAATTAAAGTAAGCAAAAAAAATAAAAAATAATTAGAAATAATCATTGAATTTCCAATATTGGAATTTTCTATACCAGGATAATGTTCTTATCAGACTTCAATATTGACTGATGTGCTGGTATTTATGTGATACTTTTTTTATGAGGCACTGCTGGGATTTGGACCCAGGATCTCCTGTTTACTAGACAGGTGCTTTAACCAACTAAGCCACAGCGCCTGCTAATTATGATGTAAATGGTTTTTCACAATCGTTGAATACATCAAATGATTTTAAATTTTTTATCTTTGGTATACGTTCATTTTAAGGCAAATCTGCCTGTTTTCTAATGTTTTTTGGAATGTCTTATTTATATTGTTGAAAAAATTAAAGTAAGCAAAAAATAAAAATAAAGTAATTAATGATTTTCCATTATTGGAATTTTTCTCTACCAGGATGATGTTTTTATCAGACTTTGATATGGACCAACATACTGGTGCATATGTGATACTTTTCTTAAGAGGCACTGCTGGGATTTGAACCCAGGATCTCCTGTTTACGAGACAGGCGCTTTAACCAACTATGCCACAGCGCCTGTTAATTATGATGTAAATGGTTATTCACAATAGATGAATACATCAAATGATTTTAAATTTTTTATCTTTGGTATACGTTCATTTTAAGGCAAATCTGTCTGTTTTCTAATGTTTTTTGTAATGTCTTATTAATCTTTTTTTAAAAATGAAAGAAAGCAAAAAAGAAAAAACATAATAAGAAATAATCAAGGATTTCCCATTATTGGAATTTCCTCTACCAGAATAATGTTCTTATCAGACTTCAATATTGTCTGATATGCTGGTACATATGTGATACTTTTCTTAAGAGGCACTGCTGGGATTTGGACCCAGGATCTCCTGTTTACTAGACAGGCGCTTTAACCAACTAAGCCACAGAGCCTGCTCATTATGATGTAAATGGTTTTTCACAATCGTTGAATACATGAAATGATTTTAAGTTTTTTTCTTTGGTATAGGTTCATTTTAAGGTAAATCTGCATGTTTTCTAATGTTTTTTGGAATGTTTTATTAATCCTTTTTTGAAAAAATTAAAGTAAGCAAAAAATAAATAAAAAAAATAATTAGAAATAATCAAGGATTTTCCATTATTGGAATTTTTCACTACCAGCATGATGTTTTTATCAGACTTTGATATGGACCAACATACTGGTGCACATGTGATACTTTTCTTAAGAGTCACTGCTGGGATTTGGACCCAGGATCTCCTGTTTACTAGACAGGCGCTTTAACCAACTAAGCCACAGCGCCTGCTAATTATGATGTAAATGGTTTTTCACAATCGTTGAATACATCAAATGATTTTAAATTTTTTATCTTTGGTATACGTTCATTTTAAGGTAAATCTGCCTGTTTTTTTAATGTTTTTTGGAATGTCTTATTAATCTTTTTGAAAAAATTAAAGTAAGCAAAAAAAATAAAAAATAAGAAATAATCATTGATTTTCCAATATTGGAATTTTCTATACCAGGATAATGTTCTTATCAGACTTCAATATTGACTGATGTGCTGGTATTTATGTGATACTTTTTTTAAGAGGCACTGCTGGGATTTGGACCCAGAATCTCCTGTTTACTAGACAGGCGCTTTAACCATCTAAGCCACAGCGCCTGCTAATTATGATGTAAATGGTTTTTCACAATCGTTGAATACATCAAATGATTTTAAATTTTTTTTCTTTGGTATAGGTTCATTTAAGGTAAATCTGCCTGTTTTCTAATGTTTTTTGGAATGTCTTATTAATATTGTTGAAAAAATTAAAGTAAGCAAAAAATAAAAAATAAAAATAATTAGAAATTATCAATGATTTTCCATTATTGGAATTTTCTCTACCAGGATGATGTTTTTATCAGACTCTGTTATGGACAAACATACTGGTGTATATGTGATACTTTTCTTAAGAGGCACTGCTGGGATTTGGACCCAGGATCTCCTGTTTACTAGACAGGCGCTTTAACCAACTAAGCCACAGTGCCTGCTAATTGTGATGTAAATGGTTTTTCACAATCGTTGAATACATTAAATGATTTTAAGTTTTTTTCTTTGGTGTACGTTCATTTTAAGATAAAACTGCCTGTTTTTTAATATTTTTTTGGAATGTCTTATTAATCTTTTAAAAAAAATTAAAGTAAGCAAAAAATAAATAAAAAAAATAATTAGAAATAATCAAGGATTTTCCATTATTGGAATTTTCTCTACCAGGATGATGTTTTTATCAGACTTTGATATGGACCAACATACTGGTGCATTTGTGATACTTTTTTTAAGAGGCTCTGCTGGGATTTGGACCCAGGATCTCCTGTTTACTAGACAGGCGCTTTAACCAACTAAGCCACAGCGCCTGATAATTGTGATGTAAATGGTTTTTCAAAATCGTTGAATACATCAAATGATTTTAAAAAAATTTCTGTGGTATACGTTCATTTTCAGGCAAATCTGCCTGTTTTCTATTGTTTTTTGGAATGTCTTATTAATCTTTTTGAAAAAATTAAAGTAAACAAAAAATAAAAATAAAATAATCAATGATTTTCCATTATTGGAATTTTCTCTACCAGGATGATGTTTTTATCAGACTTTGATATGAACCAACATACTGGTGCATATGTTATACTTTTCTTAAGAGGCACTGCTGGGATTTGGACCCAGGATTTTCTGTTTACTAGACAGGCGCTTTAACCAACTAAGCCACAGCGCCTGCTAATTATGATGTAAATGGTCTTTCACAATCATTGAACAGATCAAATGATTTTAAGTTTTTTTCTTTGGTATACGTTCATTTTAAGGTAAATCTGCCTGTTTTCTAATGTTTTTTGGAATGTCTTATTAATCTTTTTTTTTTTAATTAAAGTAAGCAAAAAAAAAAAAAAAAAAAGAAAGAATCATTGATTTTCCATTATTGGAATTTTCTCTACCAGGATAATGTTCTTATCAGACTTCAATATTGACTGATGTGCTGGTATATATGTGACACTTTTTTTATGAGGCACTGCTGGGATTTGGACCCAGGATCTCCTGTTTACGAGACAGGCGCTTTAACCAACTAAGCCACAGCGCCTGCTAATTATGATGTAAATGGTTTTTCACAATCGTTGAATACATCAAATGATTTTAAAAAAATTTCTGTGGTATACGTTCATTTTAAGGCAAATCTGCCTGTTTTCTATTGTTTTTTGGAATGTTTTATTAATCTTTTAGAAAAAAATAAAGTAAGCAAAAAAAAAAAAGAAAGAAAGAATGATTTTCCATTATTGGAATTTTTTCTACCAGGATGATGTTTTTATCAGACTTTGATATGGACCAACATACTGGTGCATATGTGATACTTTTTTTTAAGAGGCACTGCTGGGATTTGGACCCAGGATCTCCTGTTTACGAGACAGGCGCTTTAACCAACTAAGCCACAGCGCCTGCTAATTATTATGTAAATGGTTTTTCACAATCGTTGAATACATGAAATGATTTTACATTTTTTTTCTTTGGTATACGTTCATTTTAAGGTAAATTTGCCTGTTTTCTAATGTTTTTTGGAATGTCTTATTAATCTTTTTGAAAAAATTAAAGTAAGCAAAAAAAAAAATAAATAAGAAATAATCATTGATTTTCCAATATTGGAACTTTCTATACCAGGATAAGGTTCTTATCAGACTTCAATATTGACTGATGTGCTGGTATTTATGTGATACTTTTTTTATGAGGCACTGCTGGGATTTGGACCCAGGATCTTCTGTTTACTAGACAGGCGCTTTAACCAACTAAGCCACAGCGCCTGCTAATTATGATGTAAATTGTTTTTCACAATCGTTGAATACATCAAATGATTTTAAATTTTTTATCTTTGGTATAGGTTCATTTTAAGGCAAATCTGCCTGTTTTCTAATGTTTTTTGGAATGTCTTATTAATATTGTTGAAAAAATTAAAGTAAGCAAAAAATAAAAATAAAGTTATCAATGATTTTCTGTTATTGGAATTTTTCTCTACCAGGATGATGTTTTTATCAGACTTTGATATGGACCAACATAGTGGTGCATATGTGATACTTTTCTTAAGAGGCACTGCTGGGATTTGGACCCAGGATCTCCTGTTTACTAGACAGGCGCTTTAACCATCTAAGCCACAGCGCCTGCTAATTATGATGTAAATGGTTTTTCACAATCGTTGAATACATCAAATGATTTTAAATTTTTTTTTCTTTGGTATAGGTTCATTTTAAGGTAAATCTGCATGTTTTCTAATGTTTTTTGGAATGTTTTATTAATCCTTTTTTGAAAAAATTAAAGTAAGCAAAAAATAAATAAAAAAAATAATTAGAAATAATCAAGGATTTTCCATTATTGGAATTTTTCACTACCAGCATGATGTTTTTATCAGACTTTGATATGGACCAACATACTGGTGCACATGTGATACTTTTCTTAAGAGTCACTGCTGGGATTTGGACCCAGGATCTCCTGTTTACTAGACAGGCGCTTTAACCAACTAAGCCACAGCGCCTGCTAATTATGATGTAAATGGTTTTTCACAATCGTTGAATACATCAAATGATTTTAAATTTTTTATCTTTGGTATACGTTCATTTTAAGGTAAATCTGCCTGTTTTTTTAATGTTTTTTGGAATGTCTTATTAATCTTTTTGAAAAAATTAAAGTAAGCAAAAAAAATAAAAAATAAGAAATAATCATTGATTTTCCAATATTGGAATTTTCTATACCAGGATAATGTTCTTATCAGACTTCAATATTGACTGATGTGCTGGTATTTATGTGATACTTTTTTTAAGAGGCACTGCTGGGATTTGGACCCAGAATCTCCTGTTTACTAGACAGGCGCTTTAACCATCTAAGCCACAGCGCCTGCTAATTATGATGTAAATGGTTTTTCACAATCGTTGAATACATCAAATGATTTTAAATTTTTTTTCTTTGGTATAGGTTCATTTAAGGTAAATCTGCCTGTTTTCTAATGTTTTTTGGAATGTCTTATTAATATTGTTGAAAAAATTAAAGTAAGCAAAAAATAAAAAATAAAAATAATTAGAAATTATCAATGATTTTCCATTATTGGAATTTTCTCTACCAGGATGATGTTTTTATCAGACTCTGTTATGGACAAACATACTGGTGTATATGTGATACTTTTCTTAAGAGGCACTGCTGGGATTTGGACCCAGGATCTCCTGTTTACTAGACAGGCGCTTTAACCAACTAAGCCACAGTGCCTGCTAATTGTGATGTAAATGGTTTTTCACAATCGTTGAATACATTAAATGATTTTAAGTTTTTTTCTTTGGTGTACGTTCATTTTAAGATAAAACTGCCTGTTTTTTAATATTTTTTTGGAATGTCTTATTAATCTTTTAAAAAAAATTAAAGTAAGCAAAAAATAAATAAAAAAAATAATTAGAAATAATCAAGGATTTTCCATTATTGGAATTTTCTCTACCAGGATGATGTTTTTATCAGACTTTGATATGGACCAACATACTGGTGCATTTGTGATACTTTTTTTAAGAGGCTCTGCTGGGATTTGGACCCAGGATCTCCTGTTTACTAGACAGGCGCTTTAACCAACTAAGCCACAGCGCCTGATAATTGTGATGTAAATGGTTTTTCAAAATCGTTGAATACATCAAATGATTTTAAAAAAATTTCTGTGGTATACGTTCATTTTCAGGCAAATCTGCCTGTTTTCTATTGTTTTTTGGAATGTCTTATTAATCTTTTTGAAAAAATTAAAGTAAACAAAAAATAAAAATAAAATAATCAATGATTTTCCATTATTGGAATTTTCTCTACCAGGATGATGTTTTTATCAGACTTTGATATGAACCAACATACTGGTGCATATGTTATACTTTTCTTAAGAGGCACTGCTGGGATTTGGACCCAGGATTTTCTGTTTACTAGACAGGCGCTTTAACCAACTAAGCCACAGCGCCTGCTAATTATGATGTAAATGGTCTTTCACAATCATTGAACAGATCAAATGATTTTAAGTTTTTTTCTTTGGTATACGTTCATTTTAAGGTAAATCTGCCTGTTTTCTAATGTTTTTTGGAATGTCTTATTAATCTTTTTTTTTTTAATTAAAGTAAGCAAAAAAAAAAAAAAAAAAAGAAAGAATCATTGATTTTCCATTATTGGAATTTTCTCTACCAGGATAATGTTCTTATCAGACTTCAATATTGACTGATGTGCTGGTATATATGTGACACTTTTTTTATGAGGCACTGCTGGGATTTGGACCCAGGATCTCCTGTTTACGAGACAGGCGCTTTAACCAACTAAGCCACAGCGCCTGCTAATTATGATGTAAATGGTTTTTCACAATCGTTGAATACATCAAATTATTTTAAAAAAATTTCTGTGGTATACGTTCATTTTAAGGCAAATCTGCCTGTTTTCTATTGTTTTTTGGAATGTTTTATTAATCTTTTAGAAAAAAATAAAGTAAGCAAAAAAAAAAAAAGAAAGAAAGAATGATTTTCCATTATTGGAATTTTTTCTACCAGGATGATGTTTTTATCAGACTTTGATATGGACCAACATACTGGTGCATATGTGATACTTTTTTTTAAGAGGCACTGCTGGGATTTGGACCCAGGATCTCCTGTTTACGAGACAGGCGCTTTAACCAACTAAGCCACAGCGCCTGCTAATTATTATGTAAATGGTTTTTCACAATCGTTGAATACATGAAATGATTTTACATTTTTTTTCTTTGGTATACGTTCATTTTAAGGTAAATTTGCCTGTTTTCTAATGTTTTTTGGAATGTCTTATTAATCTTTTTGAAAAAATTAAAGTAAGCAAAAAAAAAAATAAATAAGAAATAATCATTGATTTTCCAATATTGGAACTTTCTATACCAGGATAAGGTTCTTATCAGACTTCAATATTGACTGATGTGCTGGTATTTATGTGATACTTTTTTTATGAGGCACTGCTGGGATTTGGACCCAGGATCTCCTGTTTACTAGACAGGCGCTTTAACCAACTAAGCCACAGCGCCTGCTAATTATGATGTAAATTGTTTTTCACAATCGTTGAATACATCAAATGATTTTAAATTTTTTATCTTTGGTATAGGTTCATTTTAAGGCAAATCTGCCTGTTTTCTAATGTTTTTTGGAATGTCTTATTAATATTGTTGAAAAAATTAAAGTAAGCAAAAAATAAAAATAAAGTTATCAATGATTTTCTGTTATTGGAATTTTTCTCTACCAGGATGATGTTTTTATCAGACTTTGATATGGACCAACATAGTGGTGCATATGTGATACTTTTCTTAAGAGGCACTGCTGGGATTTGGACCCAGGATCTCCTGTTTACTAGACAGGCGCTTTAACCAACTAAGCCACAGCGCCTGCTAATTATGATGTAAATGGTTTTTCACAATCGTTGAATACATCAAATGATTTTACATTTTTTTTCTTTGGTATACGTTCATTTTCAGGTAAATCTGCCTGTTTTCTAATGTTTTTTTGGAATGTCTTACTAATCTTTTAGAAAAAAATAAAGTAAGCAAAAAAAAAAAAAGAAAGAAAGAAATATATGAATGATTTTCCATTATTGGAATTTTTTCTACCAGGATGATGTTTTTATCAGACTTTGATATGGACCAACATACTGGTGCATATGTGATAATTTTTTTAAGAGGCACTGCTGGGATTTGGACCCAGGATCTCCTGTTTACTAGACAGGCGCTTTAACCAACTAAGCCACAGCGCCTGCTAATTATGATGTAAATGGTTTTTCACAATCGTTGAATACATGAAATGATTTTACATTTTTTTTCTTTGGTATACGTTCATTTTAAGGTAAATCTGCCTGTTTTCTAATGTTTTTTGGAATGTCTTATCAATCTTTTTGAAAAAATTAAAGTAAGCAAAAAAAATAAAAAATAAGAAATAATCATTGATTTTCCAATATTGGAATTTTCTATACCAGGATAATGTTCTTATCAGACTTCAATATTGACTGATGTGCTGGTATTTATGTGATACTTTTTTTATGAGGCACTGCTGGGATTTGGACCCAGGATCTCCTGTTTACTAGACAGGCGCTTTAACCAACTAAGCCACAGCGCCTGCTAATCATGATGTAAATGGTTTTTCACAATCGTTGAATACATCAAATGATTTTAAATTTTTTATCTTTGGTATACGTTCATTTTATGGCAAATCTGCCTGTTTTCTAATGTTTTTTGGAATGTCTTATTAATATTGTTGAAAAAATTAAAGTAAGCAAAAAATAAAAATAAAGTAATTAATGATTTTCCATTATTGGAATTTTTCTCTACCAGGATGATGTTTTTAATCAGACTTTGATATGGACCAACATACTGGTGCATATGTGATACTTTTCTTAAGAGGCACTGCTGGGATTTGGACCCAGGATCTCCTGTTTACTAGACAGGCGCTTTACTAAGCCACAGCGCCTGCTAATTATGATGTAAATGGTTTTTCACAATCGTTGAATACATCAAATGATTTTACATTTTTTTTCTTTGGTATACGTTCATTTTAAGGTAAATCTGCCTGTTTTCTAATGTTTTTTGGAATGTCTTATTAATATTGTTGAAAAAATTTATGTAAGCAAAAAATAAATTAAAAAAATAATTAGAAATAATCATTGATTTTCCAATATTGGAATTTTCTCTACCAGGATGATGTTTTTATCAGACTTTGATATGGACCAACATACTGGTGCATATGTGATACTTTTCTTAATAGGCACTGCTGGGATTTGGACCCAGGATCTCCTGTTTACTAGACAGGCAACTAAGCCACAGCGCCTGCTAATTATACTGTAAATGGTTTTTCACAATCGTTGAATACATCAAATGATTTTAAGTTTTTTTCTTTGGTATAGGTACATTTTCAGGTAAATCTGCCTAGTTTCTAATGTTTTTTTGGAATGTCTTACTAATCTGTTAGAAAAAATTAAAGTAAGCAAAAAAAAAAAAAAAAGAAAGAAATAATGAATGATTTTCCATTATTGGAATTTTCTCTACCAGGATGATGTTTTTATCAGACTTTGATATGGACCAACATACTGGCGCATATGTGATACTTTTCTTAAGAGGCACTGCTGGGATTTGGACCCAGGATATCCTGTTTACTAGACAGGCGCTTTAACCAACTAAGCCACAGCGCCTGCTAATTATGATGTAAATGGTTTTTCACAATCGTTGAATACATCAAATGATTTTACATTTTTTTTCTTTGGTATACGTTCATTTTCAGGTAAATCTGCCTGTTTTCTAATGTTTTTTGGAATGTCTTATTAATCTTTTTGAAAAAATTAAAGTAAGCAAAAAAAATAAAAAATAATTAGAAATAATCATTGATTTTCCAATATTGGAATTTTCTATACCAGGATAATGTTCTTATCAGATTTCAATATTGACTGATGTGCTGGTATTTATGTGATACTTTTTTTATGAGGCACTGCTGGGATTTGGACCCAGGATCTCCTGTTTACTAGACAGGCGCTTTAACCAACTAAGCCACAGCGCCTGCTAATTATGATGTAAATGGTTTTTCACAATCGTTGAATACATCAAATGATTTTAAATTTTTTATCTTTGGTATACGTTCATTTTAAGGCAAATCTGCCTGTTTTCTAATGTTTTTTGGAATGTCTTATTTATATTGTTGAAAAAATTAAAGTAAGCAAAAAATAAAAATAAAGTAATTAATGATTTTCCATTATTGGAATTTTTCTCTACCAGGATGATGTTTTTATCAGACTTTGATATGGACCAACATACTGGTGCATATGTGATACTTTTCTTAAGAGGCACTGCTGGGATTTGAACCCAGGATCTCCTGTTTACGAGACAGGCGCTTTAACCAACTATGCCACAGCGCCTGTTAATTATGATGTAAATGGTTATTCACAATCGTTGAATACATCAAATGATTTTAAATTTTTTATCTTTGGTATACGTTCATTTTAAGGCAAATCTGTCTGTTTTCTAATGTTTTTTGTAATGTCTTATTAATCTTTTTTTAAAAATGAAAGAAAGCAAAAAAGAAAAAACATAATAAGAAATAATCAAGGATTTCCCATTATTGGAATTTCCTCTACCAGAATAATGTTCTTATCAGACTTCAATATTGTCTGATATGCTGGTACATATGTGATACTTTTCTTAAGAGGCACTGCTGGGATTTGGACCCAGGATCTCCTGTTTACTAGACAGGCGCTTTAACCAACTAAGCCACAGAGCCTGCTCATTATGATGTAAATGGTTTTTCACAATCGTTGAATACATGAAATGATTTTAAGTTTTTTTCTTTGGTATAGGTTCATTTTAAGGTAAATCTGCGTGTTTTCTAATGTTTTTTGGAATGTCTTATTAATCCTTTTTTGAAAAAATTAAAGTAAGCAAAAAATAAATAAAAAAATAATTAGAAATAATCAATGATTTTCCATTATTGGAATTTTTCACTACCAGCATGATGTTTTTATCAGACTTTGATATGGACCAACATACTGGTGCACATGTGATACTTTTCTTAAGAGTCACTGCTGGGATTTGGACCCAGGATCTCCTGTTTACTAGACAGGCGCTTCTACCAACTAAGCCACAGCGCCTGCTAATTATTATGTAAATGGTTTTTCACAATCGTTGAATACATCAAATGATTTTACATTTTTTTTCTTTGGTATACGTTCATTTTAAGGTAAATCTGCCTGTTTTCTAATGTTTTTTGGAATGTCTTATTAATCTTTTTGAAAAAATTAAAGTAAGCAAAAAAAATAAAAAATAAGAAATAATCATTGATTTTCCAATATTGGAATTTTCTATACCAGGATAATGTTCTTATCAGACTTCAATATTGACTGATGTGCTGGTATTTATGTGATACTTTTTTTAAGAGGCACTGCTGGGATTTGGACCCAGGATCTCCTGTTTACTAGACAGGCGCTTTAACCAACTAAGCCACAGCGCCTGCTAATTGTGATGTAAATGGTTTTTCACAATCGTTGAATACATTAAATGATTTTAAGTTTTTTTCTTTGGTGTACGTTCATTTTAAGATAAAACTGCCTGTTTTTTAATATTTTTTTGGAATGTCTTATTAATCTTTTTAAGAAAATTAAAGTAAGCAAAAAATAAATAAAAAAAATAATTAGAAATAATCAAGGATTTTCCATTATTGGAATTTTCTCTACCAGGATGATGTTTTTATCAGACTCTGATATGGACAAACATACTGGTGTATATGTGATACTTTTCTTAAGAGGCACTGCTGGGATTTGGACCCAGGATCTCCTGTTTACTAGACAGGCGCTTTAACCAACTAAGCCACAGCGCCTGATAATTGTGATGTAAATGGTTTTTCAAAATCGTTGAATACATCAAATGATTTTAAAAAAATTTCTGTGGTATACGTTCATTTTCAGGCAAATCTGCCTGTTTTCTATTGTTTTTTGGAATGTCTTATTAATCTTTTTGAAAAAATTAAAGTAAACAAAAAATAAAAATAAAATAATCAATGATTTTCCATTATTGGAATTTTCTCTACCAGGATGATGTTTTTATCAGACTTTGATATGAACCAACATACTGGTGCATATGTTATACTTTTCTTAAGAGGCACTGCTGGGATTTGGACCCAGGATTTTCTGTTTACTAGACAGGCGCTTTAACCAACTAAGCCACAGCGCCTGCTAATTATGATGTAAATGGTCTTTCACAATCATTGAACAGATCAAATGATTTTAAGTTTTTTTCTTTGGTATACGTTCATTTTAAGGTAAATCTGCCTGTTTTCTAATGTTTTTTGGAATGTCTTATTAATCTTTTTTTTTTTTAATTAAAGTAAGCAAAAAAAAAAAAAAAAAGAAAGAATCATTGATTTTCCATTATTGGAATTTTCTCTACCAGGATAATGTTCTTATCAGACTTCAATATTGACTGATGTGCTGGTATATATGTGACACATTTTTTATGAGGCACTGCTGGGATTTGGACCCAGGATCTCCTGTTTACGAGACAGGCGCTTTAACCAACTAAGCCACAGCGCCTGCTAATTATGATGTAAATGGTTTTTCACAATCGTTGAATACATCAAATGATTTTAAAAAAATTTCTGTGGTATACGTTCATTTTAAGGCAAATCTGCCTGTTTTCTATTGTTTTTTGGAATGTTTTATTAATCTTTTAGAAAAAAATAAAGTAAGCAAAAAAAAAAAAAGAAAGAAAGAAATAAAGAATGATTTTCCATTATTGGAATTTTTTCTACCAGGATGATGTTTTTATCAGACTTTGATATGGACCAACATACTGGTGCATATGTGATACTTTTTTTTAAGAGGCACTGCTGGGATTTGGACCCAGGATCTCCTGTTTACGAGACAGGCGCTTTAACCAACTAAGCCACAGCGCCTGCTAATTATTATGTAAATGGTTTTTCACAATCGTTGAATACATGAAATGATTTTACATTTTTTTTCTTTGGTATACGTTCATTTTAAGGTAAATTTGCCTGTTTTCTAATGTTTTTTGGAATGTCTTATTAATCTTTTTGAAAAAATTAAAGTAAGCAAAAAAAAAAAAAAAATAAGAAATAATCATTGATTTTCCAATATTGGAACTTTCTATACCAGGATAAGGTTCTTATCAGACTTCAATATTGACTGATGTGATGGTATTTATGTGATACTTTTTTTATGAGGCACTGCTGGGATTTGGACCCAGGATCTCCTGTTTACTAGACAGGCGCTTTAACCAACTAAGCCACAGCGCCTGCTAATTATGATGTAAATGGTTTTTCACAATCGTTGAATACATCAAATGATTTTAAATTTTTTATCTTTGGTATAGGTTCATTTTAAGGCAAATCTGCATGTTTTCTAATGTTTTTTGGAATGTCTTATTAATATTGTTGAAAAAATTAAAGTAAGCAAAAAATAAAAATAAAGTTATCAATGATTTTCTGTTATTGGAATTTTTCTCTACCAGGATGATGTTTTTATCAGACTTTGATATGGACCAACATAGTGGTGCATATGTGATACTTTTCTTAAGAGGCACTGCTGGGATTTGGACCCAGGATCTCCTGTTTACTAGACAGGCGCTTTAACCAACTAAGCCACAGCGCCTGCTAATTATGATGTAAATGGTTTTTCACAATCGTTGAATACATCAAATGATTTTACATTTTTTTTCTTTGGTATACGTTCATTTTAAGGTAAATCTGCCTGTTTTCTAATGTTTTTTGGAATGTCTTATTAATCTTTTTGAAAAAATTAAAGTAAGCAAAAAAAATAAAAAATAAGAAATAATCATTGATTTTCCAATATTGGAATTTTCTCTACCAGGATAATGTTCTTATCAGACTTCAATATTGACTGATGTGCTGGTATTTATGTGATACTTTTTTTATGAGGCACTGCTGGGATTTGGACCCAGGATCTCCTGTTTACTAGACGGGTGCTTTAACCAACTAAGCCACAGCGCCTGCTAATTGTGATGTAAATGGTTTTTCACAATCGTTGAATACATCAAACGATTTTAAAAAATTTTCTTTGGTATAGGTTCATTTTAAGGCAAATCTGCCTGTTTTCTATTGTTTTTTGGAATGTGTTATTAATCTTTTTGAAAAAATTAAAGTAAGCAAAAAAAATAAAAATAAGAAATAATCATTGATTTTCCATTACTGGAATTTTCTCTAACAGGATGATGTTTTTATCAGACTTTGATATGGACCAACATACTGGTGCATATGTGATACTTTTCTTAAGAGGCACTGCTGGGATTTGGAACCAGGATCTCCTGTTTACTAGACAGGCGCTTTAACCAACTAAGCCACAGCGCCTGCTAATTGTGATGTAAATGGTTTTTCACAATCGTTGAATACATCAAATGATTTTAAGTTTTTTTCTTTGGTATACGTATATTTTAAGGTAAATCTGCCTGTTTTCTAATATTTTTTTGGAATGTTTTATTAATCTTTTTAAAAAAATTAAAGTAAGGAAAAAATAAATAAAAAAAATAATTAGAAATAATCAAGGATTTTCCATTATTGGAATTTTCTCTACGAGGATAATGTTTTTATCAGACTTTGATATGGACCAACATACTGGTGCATTTGTGATACTTATTTTAAGAGGCTCTGCTGGGATTTGGACCCAAGATCTCCTGTTTACGAGACAGGCGCTTTAACCAACTAAGCCACAGCACTTGATAATTGTGATGTAAATGGTTTTTCAAAATCGTTGAATACATCAAATGATTTTAAAAAAATTTCTGTGGTATACGTTCATTTTAAGGCAAATCTGCCTGTTTTCTATTGTTTTTTGGAATGTCTTATTAATCTTTTTGAAAAAATTAAAGTAAGCAAAAAATAAAAATAAAATAATCAATGATTTTCTATTATTGGAATTTTCTCTACCAGGATGATGTTTTTATCACACTTTGATATGAACCAACATACTGGTGCATATGTTATACTTTTCTTAAGAGGCACTGCTGGGATTTGGACCCCGGATCTCCTGTTTACTAGACAGGCGCTTTAACCAACTAAGCCACAGCGCCTGCTAATTGTGATGTAAATGGTTTTTCACGATCGTTGAAGACATCAAATGATTTTTAGTTTTTTTCTTTGGTATACGTTCATTTTAAGGTAAATCTGCCTGTTTTCTAATGTTTTTTGGAATGTCTTATTAATCTTTTTTTTTTTAATTAAAGTAAGCAAAAAAAAAAAAAAAAGAAAGAATCATTGATTTTCCATTATTGGAATTTTCTCTACCAGGATAATGTTCTTATCAGACTTCAATATTGACTGATGTGCTGGTATATATGTGACACTTTTTTTATGAGGCACTGCTGGGATTTGGACCCAGGATCTCCTGTGTACGAGACAGGCGCTTTAACCAACTAAGCCACAGCGCCTGCTAATTATGATGTAAATGGTTTTTCACAATCGTTGAATACATCAAATGATTTTAAATTTTTTATCTTTGGTATAGGTTCATTTTAAGGCAAATCTGCCTGTTTTCTAATGTTTTTTGGAATGTCTTATTAATATTGTTGAAAAAATTAAAGTAAGCAAAAAATAAAAATAAAGTTATCAATGATTTTCTGTTATTGGAATTTTTCTCTACCAGGATGATGTTTTTATCAGACTTTGATATGGACCAACATAGTGGTGCATATGTGATACTTTTCTTAAGAGGCACTGCTGGGATTTGGACCCAGGATCTCCTGTTTACTAGACAGGCGCTTTAACCAACTAAGCCACAGCGCCTGCTAATTATGATGTAAATGGTTTTTCACAATCGTTGAAGACATCAAATGATTTTAATTTTTTTTCTTTGGTATAGGTTCTTTTTCAGGTAAATCTGCCTGGTTTCTAATGTTTTTTTGGAATGTCTTATTAATCTTTTAGAAAAAAAAAGTAAGCAAAAAAAAAAAAAAAAGAAATAATCAATGATTTTCCATTATTGGAATTTTCTCTACCAGAATAATGTTCTTATCAGACTTCAATATTGTCCTATATGCTGGTACATATGTGATACTTTTCTTAAGAGGCACTGCTGGGATTTGGACCCAGGATCTCCTGTTTACTAGACAGGCGCTTTAACCAACTAAGCCACAGCGCCTGCTAATTATGATGTAAATGGTTTTTCACAATCGTTGAAGACATCAAATGATTTTAATTTTTTTTCTTTGGTATAGGTTCTTTTTCAGGTAAATCTGCCTGGTTTCTAATGTTTTTTTGGAATGTCTTATTAATCTTTTAGAAAAAAAAAGTAAGCAAAAAAAAAAAAAAAAAGAAATAATCAATGATTTTCCATTATTGGAATTTTCTCTACCAGAATAATGTTCTTATCAGACTTCAATATTGTCCTATATGCTGGTACATATGTGATACTTTTCTTAAGAGGCACTGCTGGGATTTGGACCCAGGATCTCCTGTTTACTAGACAGGTGCTTTAACCAACTAAGCCACAGCGCCCGCTAATTGTGATGTAAATGGTTTTTCACAATCGTTGAATACATTAAATGATTTTAAGTTTTTTTCTTTGGTGTACGTTCATTTTAAGATAAAACTGCCTGTTTTCTAATATTTTTTTGGAATGTCTTATTAATCTTTTTAAAAAAATTAAAGTAAGCAAAAAATAAATAAAAAAAATAATTAGAAATAATAAAGGATTTTCCATTATTGGAATTTTCTCTACCAGGATGATGTTTTTATCAGTCTTTGATATGGTCCAACATACTGGTGCATTTGTGATACTTTTTTTAAGAGGCTCTGCTGGGATTTGGACCCAGGATCTCCTGTTTACTAGACAGGCGCTTTAACCAACTAAGCCACAGCGCCTGATAACTGTGATGTAAATGGTTTTTCAAAATCGTTGAATACATCAAATGATTTTAAAAAAATTTCTGTGGTATACGTTCATTTTAAGGCAAATCTACTGTTTTCTATTGTTTTTTGGAATGTCTTATTAATCTTTTTGAAAAAATTAAAGTAAGCAAAAAATAAAAATAAAAGAATCAATGATTTTCCATTATTGGAATTTTTCTCTACCAGGATGATGTTTTTATCAGACTTTGATATGGACCAACATAGTGGTGCATATGTGATACTTTTCTTAAGAGGCACTGCTGGGATTTGGACCCAGGATCTCCTGTTTACTAGACAGGCGCTTTAACCAACTAAGCCACAGCGCCTGCTAATTGTGATGTAAATGGTTTTTCACAATCGTTGAATACATCAAATGATTTTAAATTTTTTTCTTTGGTGTACGTTCATTTTAAGATAAAACTGCCTGTTTTCTTTTTTTTTTTTTTTTTTTTTCCTTTTAACTTGTCCTGTCCAACAGCTAGGCAAACATATGAGAACTGAGGGCCTCTTGTGTTGGACATATTTTATTTTAACAAGAGGGGTTATTCATCTTCAGACAAACCAAAGGTATGTCTGAATAAACCCCTTTTGTAATTGAGGCCAAACTTTATTAATTTCAATCATGTTTGAAAATCTTTGGGACCGGACGGAAAAGGAAAGAGGGGAAGAAGAGAGAGGGACGTTAGAGAGGGGGGGGGTAGGAGGGTGATAATCGGAGGGGAAAGGGGGTAAGACCATGAAGCAGCATAGAGCAGACAGGCTTACTGGTTGTTTATCGTTACGGTACGGTTCAAATGTAGTACAAAAAGGGCGGGGCCTGTTCACACACACTCAAATATTATCAACACACCTGCTAGCCGCAAAAATGTCCACATGTCAACATGCACACAAAACAGATAGTGTTCACGAACGCATACCTATGCCTTTAAACCAACTAGTGTGAAATCTTTCATTCATTCAATCATGCAAACTATTAGTGCAAAGGTGAGCTAACACCTGTGCTCAGGTGAGTGTTTATGTTCTTCTAAAATGGATGGTGGAATGTGAAAAGAAGGAGGAGGAGCGCCCAGCCACCCCCACCCCCATACCCCCGCCGCAGCAGCAGCGGCAGCCGGAATTCCCCCAACGCCACACGGGAACAGGCAGGGAACAACCGCCCCCCGGGCGACCAAGACCGCCACCCAGGCCAGGGCCAGCAGGACCGCCGCGAGGCCCCCAGAGCCAGAGAGCAGGGAGGTGCAGAGGGAAAGAGAGCTCCGCCCCAGCCCAGCCAGGAAAGCAGCCCCCCGCCGCGCCGGAAGAGCCCAACGCAGGGCCCCACCGGAGAGGGACGCCCACAGCCCCAGACGAGCACCCCACCACCACCCAGGAGTTCCGGGCATCCCCCCGCCCCGACCCCAGGTACGAGCCAGGACCCCCCAAGGGAGACCCGCTCCGCACTCCAGGCAGCCACCCACCCGGCCCACGGTTGGTCCAGGTAGGAGCAAGGCAGGGGCCCGCCGGCCCCGCCCAGGAGGAGGGAACCCCGGGGAAAAAAGGGCGGCCCACAAGGGGTGTTATAAATATGGCCCGACCAGGCTCGGCCATGTTGGAAGTTTGGCGGGGCCCAGCGCCCAGGGGCAAGGACCAGGACCCACCCCCCAGGGACACGAACACCCCCGGCTCAGGTGTAATATGAACCCCCCCACCGCGCGGAGAGAGCACCGCCGGGCCCAGGGAGCCGGCACCCAAGGGACACGGCCGCCATCGCCAAGGGGCCCACATCCCCCACCAGGGAAGGGGTAGGGGACAGATGGACCCAGGTCCCACCTTCCTTGTAAAATGTGTGTGCGTGTATGGGTGCTTGAGAGGGTGTTTGTGTGCATGTGTGTGTGTTTATGTTTGAATGTATATATTGAAGGGGGAGGGGTGTGTGTACTAAGGGGGGTGCAGTTAAAATTGGCGAGTAGGGCACTAAGGGGACATCTCCTGATTACTCACAGTGATGTCCCCTCACCCTCCACACCAAGGGGCCCTAAATGTCTAAGGTGCGGTTAAAATTGGCGGGTAGGGTGCCAGGAGGACATCTGCTGCTTGCTTGCAGTGATGTCCAAGCACCCCCCCTACCAAGGACCCTACATGTCTAAGGTGCAAATAAAACCGAAAGAGGGGGGGCCCACTCCATACGGCAACCATAGGAGGGGGGCCACTCCCACGTAGCCCCCCCCCAAGGCGCATCGCAGGTTAGACCCCCCACCCCCTCACCCTAATATGAGGTTATATAAGGAAGGGGGTAAGTTGGGGACAGCTGGTAGACTGTCCCCCGGTGGTCAAACAGCCGTCCCCCATCCCACCCCCAGCAAAGGGGCCAGGGCCACCCAGCCCAGGGGCCCACCCCCGGAGGCGCCGACACCCCAGGCCCGGCACCACCCACCCCACACAGAGAGAGAGGAGCCAGAAAGCGTCGCCCCCCCCCCCCGGAGCAAGCCCAGGCCCCCACCCCCAGACGCCGGCCCTAGAAGAGCTCTGGTCAGGCCTCGACGGGACCGAGGAGGCCAACCGGCCGAGGCAACCACTGATTGCCTCAGCGGAGACCCCGACCCGTTAGCCCCCCCGACCCGTACTAATAATGGGCCCCCCCTCCCCCCCAGAACGCCCCCCCACAGGACAGGGCCGACAAGCCCCCCACCCCACCCCACCCCAGACCCCGCAGCCGAAGCGGGTGACACCCAGAGCGACCGGGGGCCCTGAGAGGGTTGTCCCGTCCCGTCCCAGAGCCAGGGAAGGGCCCCAGGTGCAGATGGGCAGCCCATCCGGCGCCGCTGGGCCCCCCCCACCCGAGCAGGGCCCCCCGCCACCCCCCCCCAGCACAGGCAAAGGGACCACCCCCCCAAGCCAAGCCAGACCACCACCCCACCCCCCCACCACGCACCCCCACACCCAAGCCCAGAGGACCACGCAGCGCCCCAGCCCGCCCCACCCAGGCACCGGACCCGACCCCCCGACCAACGGAGCCCCCCACCGCCCCCGCCAGGCACCGGAAGCCCCGACCCCCACCCCAAACCACGGCAGAAGGGCAAGGAGCAGCGACGACCAAGCCCTTCACCCCCTAAGTCATGGAGTCAACCACAGGAGACCAGAGAGACTGAATTCTTTCAAAGTTACTTGAGCTTTGGGCTGACATTTTTTCCAAGCTGATATGATCAAACAGCAGATTTCTGTGTTGACTTATGTTTATATTTTTCTTGTTTTTCCAATTTATTAAAATAGTTTTTTTGGCAATACAAAGAGTTATGAAAATGATAGATGCTAATCCTTCTTCTATATCAATGGCACTCATGTCACCAAGCACACAAAGTGACGGTGAGGCAGTGATTGAAACCTTAAGCCAGACTGATAAATCGGCACATACCTGCTGCCAGAGAGCCTGGACAGGAGTGCAGAACCACAGTGCGTGCATGTAGCTGTCGGGTAGATTATTATCACAGTGCTCGCAAATGTCTGAGTTACTGAGACCCATCTTGAACATCCTCTGTCCAGTGTAGTAAATTCTGTGAAGAGTTTTGAGATGGATTAGCTGCAGATTTGGACTTTTTGTCAGTTTAAAGGTGTTTAGACAGAGTTCTGACCAGAAGCTTTCATCTGTGCTGATGCTCAAATCTGCATCCCATTTTTTTGTTGGAAGGGCAATATTGTTATCTAAATTACATAAAAGTTTGTATATTTTGGAGAGAGTTCTATTCATTGAAAAATTAATCAGAGTGGTAACTACATCTGGTAGCTTTAAATCGTCGTCTTTAATTTTATACTTTTTAGTAATACTTGATTTAAGTTGCTGATATTCCAAGAAGTTATTTATTCCATGTTTGTCTTGAAGTTCCTGGGGAGTTATGAATCTTCTATCAATAATTACGTGCTCTAGTTGTTTTATGCCCCCTGCTTGCCAAGCTGGGAAGTTTAGTTTAGCTGCACCAGTTCTGATAGTTTGGGGGAAAAGTAGATACCCAGATATTTGATATTTCCTGTTTTAACTGGAATTGTGAGTCTTTGTTCCATATTCCTGTTGAGTGGTAATAAAACAGACTTATTCCAGTTAATGGAATAGTCTGATATGGAGGAGAATTCATTTATGATCATTGCTGTTTCATTTACAGAATGTAAATTCCTTAAAAACAGTAATATGTCATCCGCATAAAGACTAATTTTATGATGGCTGTGTTTGGTTTTTATTCCTATAATGCTCTCATTCTGTCTTATTGCTGCAGCTAAAGGCTCAATGAATATAGCAAAAAGAGAAGGAGAGAGTGGGCAGCCCTGTCTGGTTCCTCTTCCAAGAAAAAACCTGTTTGAAGTCTGTTTATTAGTTCTAACTGATGCATTGGGGTTGTGATATAATATTTTGATCCAATTGATGAATGCTTCTCCAAAACCAAACTTATGGAGGGCAGCAATAAGGAACTTCCAATTAACTCTGTCAAAGGCTTTTTCAGCATCCAGCGATAGTACCGTCATTTCCTGGTTTTCAATGGTGGCAAAGTCTATTATATTAACTAGTCTACGGACATTATCATCCGAGTGTCTGCCTTTGATGAATCCAGTCTGGTCGAAGTGAATTATGTGAGGAGTGATTTTTTCTATTCTCTGTGCTAGTGCTTTGCAGATAATTTTTACATCTGCATTGATTAGAGAAATAGGGCGATAGCTTGAAGGACTAGTGGGATCTTTGTCTGGTTTTAGAAGAAGAATTATGTTGGCTGAGTTCATGTTAGGTGGCATTGATTGGCTCTCATTAATAGATGTGACAGTTTTATAAAATGTTGGTGCCAGTTGTTCCCAGAATTCTTTATAAAACTCAGCAGGAAAGCCGTCAGGCCCTGGTGCTTTACCATTGGGCATAAGTAACAGAGCTTCATGAAGTTCAGACAGCGAGAGCGGAGAATCTAAGTTTGTGATTTGATCCTCATTTAGCCTGGGTAGGTTTACATTATTAAGAAATGAGTCAATACTTTGCTCTGACGGATTGATCAGCGGTGTGTACAGGTTTTTATAAAAGTTTTCAAATGCGTTATTAATTTTGACCGGGTCATGGGTGACATTTCCTGTTTGGTCCATAATAGAGGTGATTGATGATTTTTCTCTGTTAATTTTAAGCTGATTAGCCAGAAATTTCATTCAATTTTTTTTTTCAAATCTTTCAAGTCGTAGCCTTTGTATTTGAAATTGTGTTTGTTTATTAATGATGTCATTTAACTGCAGCTTTAAATTTTTCAGATCTCCCAGAATGCGTTCCTGTGCAGAAGCAGCACAAGCAGTCTCCAGGGTTTTGATTTTATTTTCTAATTCTAATAAATCTGCTTTCTCTTTGCGTTTTTTGTGCGTTGAATAAGAAATGATTTTCCCTCTCATGACTGCCTTCGCTGCTTCCCAAAGAACGCACGGTGGGATGTCTGGAGTATTGTTGAAGTCTAAGAAGGTTGCCCACTCTTTTTTAAAGAATTCAAGAAATTCCTGGTCCTTTAACAGAGGCGTATTAAACCTCCAGGTTGTACCAGAGGGTGTGGATTTTTCCCTAGAAATGTTTACAGAGACTGGTGCATGATCACTGATAATAATTGGATGGATATTGGAGCTTTGAATATTTTTTAAAAGAGAGTTACTGATTAATAAATAGTCTAAACGGGAGTGTGAATGGTGAACTGGAGAAAAAAAGGTGAACCCTTTAGTGCTTGGGTGACATGAGCGCCACGCGTCGCAGAGACCCAAATCACTCATGTACTGCTTTAGAATACTTGCAGATCGCCATGTACGCTGATTTGCTGCTGTGCTGAGTCTGTCAAGTTCAGGGTCCAAAACAAGGTTGAAGTCTCCTCCTATAATGATTGTGGAGTCAGAGTGAACTGAGAGTGAGGTGAAGAATCTGTGAAAGAAGGAAGAGTCGTCAACATTAGGGCCATATACACTCACTATACAAAAGTCCTTATTCTGAATGGATATATTAATGATTACAAATCATTAATATAGGCTGTTCAACCTCCGACGTCTGAAGGCCGTCACTAGAGTAAAAGAAACTGTGATTCGTGACCTGCTCTTTGCTGATGACTGTGCCCTCAATGCCATCAATGAGCAAGACATGCAACAGGAAATGGACGCTTTCTCATCTGCCTGCGACAACTTTGGCCTCACCATCAATATCAAGAAGACTGAAGTGATGTATCAGCCCGCCCCAGGAAAACCATATCAGGAACCAAACATCACAGTCAAGGGGCAGCGACTTCAAGATGTAGAAAACTTTACTTACCTCGGCAGCACTCTCTCCCGCAACGCCAACATCGATGCAGAAGTCAACAACCGCATCGCGAAGGCAAGCAGTGCCTTTGGGAGACTGAGGAAGTCAGTCTGGGAACGTAGAGGCATCTTACAAAACACCAAGATCAAAGTGTACAGAGCAGTCGTCTTAACAACACTTCTTTACGGCTGCGAAACCTGGACCACCTACAGAAGACATGAGAAACTTCTCCAGCAGTTCCATCTCCGCTGTCTCCGAAACATCCTTAATATTCGCTGGCATGATCGAATCACAAACACTGAGGTCCTGGAGAGAGCAGACCTCCTTAGCGTCATTACCACCATGCGCAAAGCTCAGACACGATGGGCAGGACACGTCTGCCGTATGTCAGACTCCAGGATACCCAAACAGCTGCTGTATGGTGAACTCAGCCATGGTAGCAGGAAAGTTGGAGGCCAGCGCAAACGCTACAAAGACTGCATCAAATCACATCTGAAAGATTTCAATATCGACGTTTCCACGTGGGAAACCGCAGCATCTGACAGACCGACTTGGCGTAACTTGATTCATAAAGGTGCCATCTACTCAGAAAATAAACGTTCCAACGCAGCCAAGGAAAAACGCCAAAAACGTAAGGCTCTAGCTGACCTACCTACCAACACGACACCCTCTCACTGGTGTTCAACCTGTGGAAGGGGTTTTCTTGCCCGTATTGGCCTTATTAGCCATATGCGGACACATCCCTCCGCCCCTTAGACAATGTACTATTAGTATTGCTTTGGTCATACTCGACTACGAGTTGACGAACATCATATTAATGATTACAAATCTGCCTTCTGGGTCAGTAACTGTATCCTTATGAGTAAAATTAAGATTTTTATTAATTAAAACAGCAACTCCTCGTTGTTTGGAGTTGTAACTGGCAGAGTATATAACTGGAAATTGTAAGCAGCACATAAGGTGATTCAAAGAATTTGATAAATGGGTCTCCTGCAGTAGAGCTATATCTGCTTTTAGACCATCCAGGTGATTTAACACTTTCAGTCTCTTTGGCTCAGAGCCAAGTCCACGCACATTCCAGCTAACGATGTTAAGACTGTTCATAACTGCTCTGACTGAAAAGGTGTAAAGCTAAGTAGTGCTTGTGTACCAGTCCGTGTGCGCGTGCCCGCATTGAGAAGCGCTGTGCGCGTGAACGTTTTCTGGCTATGTGAGCTGCGTGTCGCGTGCGTCCTATGACGCAGTATGTCGCGTCCGACATACTGCAATCACCTCACACAGGCTGTGTGAGGTGATTGCAGTATGTCGGCGTGTGTGTGCGGGATCGCATGTGCACGCCCCTGTGTGCGCTTGTGTGTGCGCTCGCCCGCTCCGTGCATAAATAAATACTTACCGAGGATGAGTTGCTTCCAGGTGATTTACATATAATGAGGGGGGAGAGGGGGGGGGGGGAGTAAAGGAAAGAAAAAAAGAGATAGAAGGGAAAACGAAAACAACAACAAAACAACAATAGAAACATCAGTGGGACTGAGGTGACGAAGAAAAAAAAAAGACTGTTTTCCTGAGATCGAGGTGTGGATTATTGTTGATCCGGTTTTCCATACATTGAAGTAAGTTTAGCGGGTTTCTTCTGGGCAGCGCAGATGTTCTCAGCGCGGATCTGAAAGCCTTCAGCACAGCCAGGGGGTGATCTCCGGGTCCCGGAACAGCCGGCCGTCCACGTAAAGTTTGTCAACGGCCACAACCGCTCTCGAACCAGCAGCAAGATGCTTCCTCCTCAGCGGGAACAGGATCTTCCTTCTACGGAGGATTTCTGCCGGGAACTGGTCATTAACGCTATAATGCGTGCCTTTGAGTTCCCGTCCGCGGCCCTTCACCAACTCCTTCTGTTTGAAATGTTCGAATTTAGCAACAGTAGGACGCGGGCGCTGGTGGTCGGACCTTCTTCCTCCGAGGCGGTGAACCCTGTGGAAAGAGATCTTCTGCACCTCCTCCTTGGGGAGCTTCAGGTGGACCTGTAAAAAGGATCTCACGGTGGCCTCGGGGTCTTCTCCTGCCTCCTCTGGAACCCCCGCGACCACTAGATTGTCCCTCATGCTCCTCGACTGAAGATCCAGGAGGGTTTCCTTGATGGATCGGTTCTCCTCGGAGAGACGGGCGGTGTCATTGCCCAGGGTCTTCACGGTCTCTCTGAGGGCCTGGTTCTCCGCTGCGAGCTCCCGCACCTGCTGCTGGCTGAATTCCAGAGACTCCCGCAGACCTTGAAATTCTCTATGGAGGATCTCCAGCAGATTGAGGCGGCCATCAAAGCTGGAGAGCTTTTTATCAATCGAATCCAAGATATCGCTGATTCCGCTGCCTGGAGAGGACACAGCCCCGGGAGAGTCCTCAGGCCGTTCACGCTTGGCGGAGGGGGTGGTGGTGGCGGTTCTGGGCTTCACCATGTTGCAGGTATTAAAACACTCGTCAATGAATTTCTCCAGGTCCTCCAGGCTGACAGAAGCTTAATACTCTTAACAGGTTATGTTAGTTAGCAGGAAATATTTTAATATGGCGGAAAAATGAAACAAGATCGAAAATGTTTGTTCAAATGCTTACGCGCCGCCAAGTCGACTCACCACACTCGTCTCGCTGGGTCTCGCGATACTACAGCATCACACCCTGTGAAACTGCCTGTTTTCTAATATTTTTTTGGAATGTCTTATTAATCTTTTAAAAAAAATTAAAGTAAGCAAAAAATAAATAAAAAAAATAATTAGAAATAATCAAGGATTTTCCATTATTGGAATTTTCTCTAGCATGATGATGTTTTTATCAGACTTTGATATTGACCAACATACTGGTGCATTTGTGATACTTTTTTTAAGAGGCTCTGCTGGGATTTGGACCCAGGATCTCCTGTTTACTAGACAGGCGCTTTAACCAACTAAGCCACAGCGCCTGATAATTGTGATGTAAATGGTTTTTCAAAATCGTTGAATGCATCAAATGATTTTAAAAAAATTTCTGTGGTATACGTTCATTTTAAGGCAAATCTGCCTGTTTTCTATTGTTTTTTGGAATGTCTTATTAATCTTTTTGAAAAAATTAAAGTAAGCAAAAAATAAAAATAAAATAATCAATGATTTTCCATTATTGGAATTTTCTCTACCAGGATGATGTTTTTATCACACTTTGATATGAACCAACATACTGGTGCAAATGTTATACTTTTCTTAAGAGGCACTGCTGGGATTTGGACCCAGGATCTCCTGTTTACTAGAGAGGCGCTTTAACCAACTAAGCCACAGCGCCTGCTAATTGTGATGTAAATGGTTTTTCACAATCGTTGAATACATTAAATGATTTTAAGTTTTTTTCTTTGGTGTACATTCATTTTAAGATAAAACTGCCTGTTTTCTAATATTTTTTTGGAATGTCTTATTAATCTTTTTAAAAAAATTAAAGTAAGCAAAAAATAAATAAAAAAAATAATTAGAAATAATCAAGGATTTTCCATTACTGGAATTTTCTCTACCAGGATGATGTTTTTATCAGACTTTGATATGGACCAACATACTGGTGCATTTGTGATACTTTTTTTAAGAGGCTCTGCTGGGATTTGGACCCAGGATCTCCTGTTTACTAGACAGGCGCTTTAACCAACTAAGCCACAGCGCCTGATAATTGTGATGTAAATGGTTTTTCAAAATCGTTGAATACATCAAATGATTTTAAAAAAATTTCTGTGGTATACGTTCATTTTAAGGCAAATCTGTCTGTTTTCTAATGTTTTTTGGAATGTCTTATTAATCTTTTTTTTTTTAATTAAAGTAAGCAAAAAAAAAAAAAAAGAAAGAATCATTGATTTTCCATTATTGGAATTTTCTCTACCAGGATAATGTTCTTATCAGACTTCAATATTGAGTGATGTGCTGGTACAAATGTGACACTTTTTTTATGAGGCACTGCTGGGATTTGGACCCAGGATCTCCTGTTTACGAGACAGGCGCTTTAACCAACTAAGCCATAGCCTGCTAATTATGATGTAAATGGTTTTTCACAATCGTTGAATACATCAAATGATTTTAAAAAAATTTCTGTGGTATACGTTCATTTTAAGGCAAATCTGCCTGTTTTCTATTGTTTTTTGGAATGTCTTATTAATCTTTTTGAAAAAATTAAAGTAAGCAAAAAATAAAAATAAAATAATCAATGATTTTCCATTATTGGAATTTTCTCTACCACTATGATGTTTTTATCACACTTTGATATGAACCAACATACTGGTGCATATGTTATACTTTTCTTAAGAGGCACTGCTGGGATTTGGACCCAGGATCTCCTGTTTACTAGACAGGCGCTTTAACCAACTAAGCCACAGCGCCTGCTAATTATGATGTAAATGGTCTTTCACAATCATTGAACAGATCAAATGATTTTAAGTTTTTTTCTTTGGTATAGGTTCATTTTAAGGTAAATCTGCCTGTTTTCTAATGTTTTTTGGAATGTCTTATTAATCTTTTTTTTTTAATTAAAGTAAGCAAAAAAAAAAAAAAAAAAAGAAAGAATCATTGATTTTCCATTATTGGAATTTTCTCTACCAGGATAATGTTCTTATCAGACTTCAATATTGACTGATGTGCTGGTATATATGTGACACTTTTTTTATGAGGCACTGCTGGGATTTGGACCCAGGATCGCCTGTTTACGAGACAGGCGCTTTAACCAACTAAGCCACAGCGCCTGCTAATTATGATGTAAATGGTTTTTCACAATCGTTGAATACATCAAATGATTTGAAATTTTTTATCTTTGGTATAGGTTCATTTTAAGGCAAATCTGCCTGTTTTCTAATGTTTTTTGGAATGTCTTATTAATATTGTTGAAAAAATTAAAGTAAGCAAAAAATAAAAATAAAGTTATCAATGATTTTCCATTATTGGAATTTTCTCTACCAGAATAATGTTCTTATCAGACTTCAATATTGTCCTATATGCCTGTACATATGTGATACTTTTCTTAAGAGGCACTGCTGGGATTTGGACCCAGGATCTCCTGTTTACTAGACAGGCGCTTTAACCAACTAAGCCACAGCGCCTGCTAATTGTGATGTAAATGGTTTTTCACAATCGTTGAATACATTAAATGATTTTAAGTTTTTTTCTTTGGTGTACATTCATTTTAAGATAAAACTGCCTGTTTTCTTATATTTTTTTGGAATGTCTTATTAATCTTTTAAAAAAAATTAAAGTAAGCAAAAAATAAATAAAAAAAATAATTAGAAATAATCAAGGATTTTCCATTACTGGAATTTTCTCTACCAGGATGATGTTTTTATCAGACTTTGATATGGACCAACATACTGGTGCATTTGTGATACTTTTTTTAAGAGGCTCTGCTGGGATTTGGACCCAGGATCTCCTGTTTACTAGACAGGCGCTTTAACCAACTAAGCCACAGCGCCTGATAATTGTGATGTAAATGGTTTTTCAAAATCGTTGAATACATCAAATGATTTTAAAAAAATTTCTGTGGTATACGTTCATTTTAAGGCAAATCTGTCTGTTTTCTAATGTTTTTTGGAATGTCTTATTAATCTTTTTTTTTTAATTAAAGTAAGCAAAAAAAAAAAAAAAAGAAAGAATCATTGATTTTCCATTATTGGAATTTTCTCTACCAGGATAATGTTCTTATCAGACTTCAATATTGAGTGATGTGCTGGTACATATGTGACACTTTTTTTATGAGGCACTGCTGGGATTTGGACCCAGGATCTCCTGTTTACGAGACAGGCGCTTTAACCAACTAAGCCATAGCCTGCTAATTATGATGTAAATGGTTTTTCACAATCGTTGAATACATCAAATGATTTTAAAAAAATTTCTGTGGTATACGTTTATTTTAAGGCAAATCTGCCTGTTTTCTAATGTTTTTTGGAATGTCTTATTAATATTGTTGAAAAAATTAAAGTAAGCAAAAAATAAAAACAAAGTTATCAATGATTTTCCATTATTGGAATTTTTCTCTACCAGGATGATGTTTTTATCAGACTTTGATATGGACCAACATAGTGGTGCGTATGTGATACTTTTCTTAAGAGGCACTGCTGGGATTTGGACCCAGGATCTCCTGTTTACTAGACAGGCGCTTTAACCAACTAAGCCACAGCGCCTGCTAATTATGATGTAAATGGTCTTTCACAATCGTTGAAGACATCAAATGATTTTAAGTTTTTTTCTTTGGTATAGGTTCTTTTTCAGGTAAATCTGCCTGGTTTCTAATGTTTTTTTGGAATGTCTTATTAATCTTTTAGAAAAAATAAAGTAAGCAAAAAAAAAAAAAAAGAAATAATCAATGATTTTCCATTATTGGAATTTTCTCTACCAGAATAATGTTCTTATCAGACTTCAATATTGTCCTATATGCTGGTACATATGTGATACTTTTCTTAAGAGGCACTGCTGGGATTTGGACCCAGGATCTCCTGTTTACTAGACAGGCGCTTTAACCAACTAAGCCACAGCGCCTGATACTTGTGATGTAAATGGTTTTTCACAATCGTTGAATACATTAAATGATTTTAAGTTTTTTTCTTTGGTGTACGTTCATTTTAAGATAAAACTGCCTGTTTTCTAATATTTTTTTGGAATGTCTTATTAATCTTTTTAAAAAAATTAAAGTAAGCAAAAAATAAATAAAAAAAATAATTAGAAATAATCAAAGATTTTCCATTATTGGAATTTTCTCTACCAGGATGATGTTTTTAATCAGACTTTGATACGGACCAACATACTGGTGCATTTGTGATATTTTTTTTAAGAGGCTCTGCTGGGATTTGGACCCAGGATCTCCTGTTTACTAGACAGGCGCTTTAACCAACTAAGCCACAGCGCCTGATACTTGTGATGTAAATGGTTTTTCAAAATCGTTGAATACATCAAATGATTTTAAAAAAATTTCTGTGGTATACGTTCATTTTAAGGCAAATCTGCCTGTTTTCTATTGTTTTTTGGAATGTCTTATTAATCTTTTTGAAAAAATTAAAGTAAGCAAAAAATAAAAATAAAATAATCAATGATTTTCCATTATTGGAATTTTCTCTACCAGGATGATGTTTTTATCACACTTTGATATGAACCAACATACTGGTGCATATGTTATACTTTTCTTAAGAGGAACTGCTGGGATTTGGACCCAGGATCTCCTGTTTACTAGACAGGCGCTTTAACCAACTAAGCCACAGTGCCTGCTAGCTGTGATGTAAATGGTCTTTCACAATCGTTGAATACATCAAATGATTTTACAATTTTTTCTTTGGTATACGTTCATTTTAAGGCAAATCTGTCTGTTTTCTAATGTTTTTTTGGAATGTCTTATTAATCTTTTTGAAAAAATTAAAGTAAGCAAATAAAATAAAAATAAGAAATAATCATTGATTTTCCATTATTGGAATTTTCTCTACGAGGATAATGTTTTTATCAGACTTTGATATGGACCAACATACTGGTGCATATGTGATACTTTTCTTAAGAGGCACTGCTGGGATTTGGACCCAGGATCTCCTGTTTACTAGACAGGCGCTTTAACCAACTAAGCCACAAAGCTTGTTAATTATGATGTAAATGGTTTTTTACAATCGTTGAATACATCAAATGATTTTAAGTTTTTTTCTTTGGTATACGTTCATTTTAAGGTAAATCTGCCTGTTTTCTAATATTTTTTTGGAATGTCTTATTAATCTTTTTAAAAAATTAAAGTAAGCAAAAAATAAATAAAAAAAATAATTAGAAATAATCAATGATTTTCCATTATTGGAATTTTTTCTCTAACAGGATGATGTTTTTATCAGACTTTGATATGGACCAACATACTGGTGCATATGTGATACTTTTTTTAAGAGGCGCTGCTGGGATTTGGACCCAGGATCTCCTGTTTACTAAACAGGCGCTTTAACCAACTAAGCCACAGCGCCTGATAATTGTGATGTAAATGGTTTTTCAAAATCGTTGAATACATCAAATGATTTTACATTTTTTTCTTTGGTATACGTTCATTTTAAGGCAAATCTGTCTGTTTTCTAATGTTTTTTGGAATGTCTTATTAATCTTTTTTTAAAAATTAAAGTAAGCAAAAAAAAATAAAAAATCAAGGATTTTCCATTATTGGAATTTCCTCTACCAGAATAATGTTCTTATCAGACTTCTATATTGTCTGATATGCTGGTACCTATGTGATACTTTTTTTAAGAGGCACTGCTGGGATTTGGACCCAGGATCTCCTGTTTACTAGACAGGCGCTTTAACCAACTAAACCACAGCGCCTGATAATTATGATGTAAATGGTTTTTCACAATCGTTGAAAACATCAGATGATTTTAAATTTTTTTCTTTGTTATAGGTTCATTTTAAGGCAAATCTGCCTGTTTTGTAATGTTTTTTGGAATGTCTTATTAATCTTTTTGAAAAAATTAAAGTAAGCAAAAAAAATAAATAAGAAAAAATAATCATTGATTTTCCATTATTGGAATTTTCTCTACCAGGATAATGCTCTTACCAGACTTCAATATTGACTGATGTGCTGGTATATATGATACTTTTTTTTTGAGGCAATGCTGGGATTTGGACCCAGGATCTCCTGTTTACTAGACAGGCGCTTTAACCAACTATGCCACAGCGCCTGCTAATTATGATGTAAATGGTTTTTCACAATCGTTGAAAACATCAGATGATTTTAAATTTTTTTCTTTGTTATAGGTTCATTTTAAGGCAAATCTGCCTGTTTTGTAATGTTTTTTGGAATGTCTTATTAATCTTTTTGAAAAAATTAAAGTAAGCAAAAAAAATAAATAAGAAAAAATAATCATTGATTTTCCATTATTGGAATTTTCTCTACCAGGATAATGCTCTTACCAGACTTCAATATTGACTGATGTGCTGGTATATATGTGATACTTTTTTTTTGAGGCACTGCTGGGATTTGGACCCAGGATCTCCTGTTTACTAGACAGGCGCTTTAACCAACTATGCCACAGCGCCTGCTAATTATGATGTAAATGGTTATTCACAATCGTTGAATACATCAAATGATTTTAAATTTTTTATCTTTGGTATACGTTCATTTTAAGGCAAATCTTCCTGTTTTCTAATGTTTTTTGGAATGTCTTATTCATATTTAAAAAAAAATTAAAGTAAGCAAAAAAAAAAAAAAAAAAAAGAATCAAGGATTTTCCATTATTGGAATTTTCTCTACCAGGATGATGTTCTTATCAGACTTCAATATTGTCTGATATGCTGGTACATATGTGATACTTTTTTTAAGAGGCACTGCTGGGATTTGGACCCAGGATTTCCTGTTTACTAGACAGGCGCTTTAACCAACTAAGCCACAGCGCCTGATAATTGTGATGTAAATGGTTTTATCACAATCGTTGAATACATCAAACGATTTTAAAAAATTTTCTTTGGTATAGGTTCATTTTAAGGCAAATCTGCCTGTTTTCTATTGTTTTTTGGAATGTGTTATTAATCTTTTTGAAAAAATTAAAGTAAGCAAATAAAATCAAAATAAGAAATAATCATTGATTTTCCATTATTGGAATTTTCTCTACGAGGATAATGTTTTTATCAGACTTTGATAAGAACCAACATACTGGTGCATATGTGATACTTTTCTTAAGAGGCACTGCTGGGATTTGGACCCAGGATCTCCTGTTTACTAGACAGGCGCTTTAACCAACTAAGCCACAGAGCTTGTTAATTATGCCGTAAATGGTTTTTCACAATCGTTGAATACATCAAATGATTTTAAGTTTTTTTCGTTGGTATACGTATATTTTAAGGTAAATCTGCCTGTTTTCTAATATTTTTTTGGAATGTCTTATTAATCTTTTAAAAAAAATTAAAGTAAGCCAAAAATAAACAAAAAAAATAATTAGCAATAATTAAGGATTTTCCATTATTGGAATTTTCTCTACGAGGATAATGTTTTTATCAGACTTTGATATGGACCAACATGCTGGTGCATATGTGATACTTTTCTAAAGAGGCACTGCTGGGATTTGGACCCAGGATCTCCTGTTTACTAGACAGGCGCTTTAACCAACTAAGCCACAGCGCCTGATAATTGTGATGTAAATGGTTTTTCAAAATCGTTGAATACATCAAATGATTTTAAAAGAATTTCTGTGATATACGTTCATTTTAAGGCAAATCTGCCTGTTTTCTAATGTTTTTTGGAATGTCTTATTAATCTTTTTGAAAAAATTAAAGTAAGCAAAAAATAAAAATAAAATAATGAATGATTTTCCATTATTGGAATTTTCTCTACCAGGATGATGTTTTTTTTATCACACTTTGATATGAACCAACATACTGGTGCATATGTTATTTTTTTTTTAAGAGGCACTGCTGGGATTTGGACCCAGCGTCTCCTGTGTACTAGACAGGCGCTTTAACCAACTAAGCCACAGCGCCTGATAATTATGATGTAAATGGTTTTTCACAATCGTTGAAAACATCAGATGATTTTAAATATTTTTCTTTGGTATACGTTCATTTTAAGGCAAATCTGCCTGTTTTCTAATGTTTTTTGGAATGTCTTATTAATCCTTTTGAAAAAATTAAAGTAAGTGTGAAGAATAGTTAGAAACTGCCTTTAACTTTTATTACACTAATGGTTTAAACTTAATTCACTGAGCATGTATTGTCATCTCAAAATTATATTACATTTGAAGAAAGCCCAGCCAAACTATTGTTCTAACAGTTTATTCCCATACTCCCTTTTTTCTGTGCATGTTTTCTGCTGAGCAGGCCTCAGACTTATCTTCACTTTAGCCTTGGAGGTTCTCTCCAGCAGTAACCTGTGGGCGTGTTTTTCACACGAGGCCCATCGGAAGATCTTCTGAATATGCAAATGCAGGGTTTTTATACCAAAGCCCATCCCTGAGCTCGTTGTTTCGGACTTTGAATGCACCATGTTCATCTGTCTGTCCCCTTCGTGTTTGTGCGAAGTAAAACCTCCACAAAAGATAAGTAACTGTCTATGAGTCGTTATTCTTTTATTTCTGTCTGTAAGAAACTGACGGGGTTACGAATTAACACAAATACAGTCCTTTCTAGAAAATCCAGTTTCTTCACATTTGGTCCTTCGAGCTGGCCGGCACGCCTTGGACATCGCTGGAGCCCCTGGGGGGGGTTGCCTGAAAACCCAGCTCGGTCTGAGATCATAGCCTCAGCATTGAAACATCCGCCTTCAGGATCGGCGGCCCTCACCCTGGATCCAGTTGTGCCCTCGGCGGCGTCGGACCCTCATCAAATAACGAGGTTCATTGCTTGAAGTGAGTACGCCACACAGAAAGTCTGTCCTCTCTTTACTTGTTAGGGCTTTATGTTGACTGTGTCTGTGTCTTTGTGTGTGCGTGCATCAATGTTGGGGGAAGAATAGAGAAACGGCTGCAGTCCGCTGCGCGAGCACGCTGAACAGAGCACCGCTTGCAGGCAAGGTGCTGCGCGTGCACGAGTCATCTTGCGCAGACGGGACAAGTGTGGTTCGGCGCGCGAGGCCGTCATTGTAGCCGCCTTCCTTCCGCGGAGGAATGGCAGTGTAGGGATGGAAGTGTAGGCATAAGCGTAGGGAAATATGTCCTCCAGGGAAGGAGAAGAAGTGTAGGGACGTCAGTGTAGGCCGGAAGTGTAGGCATAAGTGTAGGTGCAGCCGCGGCGAGTGAAGCCGAAGAAATAGAGCCTTGGGATGGCTGAGTATGACTTTTGAGACGAAACGGAGCTCCAGGGAAACTATGTGTGTAACGCTTTTTGTGTCTCTCTGTCTGTGTCTGAGTTTGCCCTTTTTCGACAGCCCCAGTGGTGTGTGCTCGCTTTGATTAATGCCTTGTTCTAAAAGAAAATAGTGACTCAGTTGACAAGCAATTAGGTTTCTTTTCTGATTCTCCAAGCTTTTTCTGCTGATTAGATTCAGTGCTGGAGAATCCATAAAACGGGTTATTTGGGTGGGAACTCTGGTTTGTGATTGAAATTGAGAAGCTGGTTCTCAGGACAGCCACGTCCGCAAAGACTATCTTTGAAGAAGCTTGACGTGGTCGCTGAATTCCTGAGAGTGTTTGTGGCTGATCGTCGATCAAAAACCTCAAAAACATGGGTGGGACTCATTCGCAAAATCTAACAAAGACAGAAAGAAAGCACATTGCTCAGGTCCAGAAAGCTTTTCATAAAGTTTGGAAGTATGTGGAAAGTCAGGATCAGACATTAATCAAGTATTTGGATAAATGGGTTAAAGATTATGGATTTCATAGAAAGTTAAGCAGATCAGAGTGCAGGACAGAGTAGAAGGAGGGGGAGCAGCTTCACAGATCAGAGTGCGCGTGCCCGAGTCTGCCGACAGGCGGATGAAAACTCGCAGAAAGGAGGGGTGATTTCTCCGTTGTAAGCAGATGTAACAGCTTTCTCTGCTCTCCGAATAATGATAGGACGTGTTTTAGTGTGTATTTTAGTGTTTAGGACATAGACAAGGGTAGATGTTCAGAAAAAGCTATAGAAAGTATCATTTCTTACAAAGCAGTAGTGGATCAGTTTGTGCAGGACACACCTCCCACTTGAATAAACATGCAGCCTTCCCTTTTTTAGTTCACTCTCCCCTGCTCATAAAAAGTTTGATTGCAGCCTTCTGACCCCACTTCTCAGGTCCCTGCATTTCTGCTTGTAAATCAGGATTGACCCCTTGAAAGCGTTCCTGAGGATCTCTGGTTCACTAACTCGCCTTACTTTTTTTTTTTTAATGGGCATGTCTGTTAATCTTTCAAAGTTTTAACTCTCAGGGCACTAAGTGCGGTAAAACTAAACTCCAGCTGGCCCAAGCACTGGTTAAATTTTTTGGGACATTTAGTTTCTGTTTCTAGCAAAATACTTCTCTCCCCGGACCACCTTATCTGATCAGCCCCCCACCTTTACTCACTCGCTGTAAGCTGCAGCTGCTTGCGCGGCTGATAGTTGAAACAACGTGACCTGTGATTCTCTTGTGCAAATTCTCCAGAATCACCTGCAGTATGCTCCACTCCCTTCCATTCAAACTTTCCCATTAGTGAACATGCCTGTTTTTACCGTTTTACTGTGTCCGTGTATGATTTATTTATTTACAACCTAACGCTCATGGTGCTGTTAAAATGAGACGCAGTTCTTGTCTGTTTCACTTTCAATGTGTTTTTTCACAATTTTTATTTTTTTATTTTTTTTTATTTTTTTTTCCTGATTTTTTTTTCTACTCTCATGCCTGGCTCTACTGACACCATTGATGATTTAAATGATTGTTTGAAGAAAGCTGTGAGAACAAAGGAACGCATTGAGTCTGCCTCCAGCTCTCTCCTCCCCACAGACTCTGCATCCCGACCAGAAGGCCCTTGTCGGTGACCTGCTTTACCTGCAGGCCATTCAACGGACTGATTGGTCACACCCGAGGTGGACGGGACCCTTCAAGGTTCTCCTCACCATGCCACCTGCAGTATGAATCGCTGAACGACCCTCCTGGATTCACGTAAGCCACTGTAAATTGCTGAGAACCTACGAGACTGACATTTTGAGACGCATCCCTGGTTGAAGTCCAACTACGAAGTGTGACACTACTCCTGGCAAGGGACAGTCCCTGGTGTGTTTCCTCTAGCGCTGCTCTCTTCCAGCTACAGTGAGCTTCGAACCAGCTAACATGGGTCCAGCTGTTCCTCGTGGTTTCATCTTGTACTTTTATTCCCTCTTCCTCTGGAGATCTCACTTACATCATCAGTGAGGTCAAGGCCCTTGAATCACACATTTCTTCTCAGATGACTGACACCTACTGGTCTGGGTCCCCACTTTATTGGTTTACTTCTGGTGGAGTGTACTGATAAAACTAGTCACTCCGGTCCTCTGTGTGTTGTTTTTCTTTTTTTCGTCACCTGTTTGATTACATGTATCAAATGAATGATCGCTGTCAGGCCTCTGCCGACTCTATCAGCATTATGCCTACAATTAACCTAATTCGCATCCGCTCGTGGTTGAAACTGGTCTTTACAGATTTATTTTATTGTTTTCTTTTGTTCGATTTGAATTTGTTTATTTTCTTTATTTCTTAATTTGTTTCTTCTTCTATGTAACTTTAATTAATGAAATTGTGCCGAGGTTTGGACTGGTGATGCATGCGTATCCTTAGTGATGGCTGCTGAGGGGCACAGAGCCGTTGATGAGTTTTGCCCTCCCTGATCGCTCAATGAATGTTTCACACAGATGGTATAAGTTTAGCCCTGGAGGTTTTCGCATCAACACTCATGTATCACCTACCACCTCTGATATGCTAATTTCTTCACGTTGATTTTATGTTTCCTTTTGTATTTACATGTACCTATACACTTTTGTTTTCGATGCAGAGCCAATATGCTGCCTATACTGAAAATCTTCGTGAAATGGTATATGGTTGATGATGAGAAGTGTTCTGCTGACTATCCATGTATAATTTTGATATGACAAACAGGGGGGTATGTGAAGAATAGTTAGAAACTGCCTTTAACTTTTATTACACTAATGGTTTAAACTTAATTCACTGAGCATGTATTGTCATCTCAAAATTATATTACATTTGAAGAAAGCACAGCCAAACTATTGTTCTAACAGTTTATTCCCATACTCCCTCTTTTCTGTGCATGTTTTCTGCTGAGCAGGCCTCAGACTTATCTTCACTTTAGCCTTGGAGGTTCTCTCCAGCAGTAACCTGTGGGCGTGTTTTTCACACGAGGCCCATCGGACGATCTTCTGAATATGCAAATGCAGGGTTTTTATACCAAAGCCCATCCCTGAGCTCGTTGGTTCGGACTTTGAATGCACCATGTTCATGTCTGTCCCATTCTTGTTTGTGCGAAGTAAAACCTCCACAAAAGATAAGTAACTGTCTCTGAGTCGTTATTCATTTATTTCTGTGTGTAAGAAACTGACGGGGTTACGAATTAACACAAATACAGTCCTTTCTAGAAAATCCAGTTTCTTCACAGTAAGCAAAAAAAAAAAAAAAGAAGAAATAATCATTGATTTTCCATTATTGGAATTTTCTCTACCAGGATAATGTTCTTATCAGACTTCAATATTGACTGATGTGCTGGTATATATGTGATACTTTTTTTATGAGGCACTGCTGGGATTTGGACCCAGGATCTCCTGTTTACTAGACAGGCGCTTTAACCAACTAAGCCACAGCGCCTGCTAATTATGATGTAAATGGTTTTTCACAATCGTTGAATACATCAAATGATTTGAAATTTTTTATCTTTGGTATACGTTCATTTTAAGGCAAATCTTCCTGTTTTCTAATGTTTTTTGGAATGTCTTATTAATATTTTTGAAAAAAATTAAAGTAAGCAAAAAATAAAAATAAAAGAATCAATGATTTTCCATTATTGGAATTTTTCTCTACCAGGATGATGTTTTTATCAGACTTTGATATGGACCAACATACTGGTGCTTATGTGATACTTTTCTTAAGAGGCACTGCTGGGATTTGGACCCAGGATCTCCTGTTTACTAGACAGGCGCTTTAACCAACTAAGCCACAGCGCCTGTTAATTATGATGTAAATGGTTTTTCACAATCGTTGAATACATCAAATGATTTTAAGTTTTTTTCTTTGGTATAGGTTCATTTTAAGGTAAATCTGCCTGTTTTCTAATGTTTTTTGGAATGTCTTATTAATATTTTTGAAAAAATTAAAGTAAGCAAAAAAAATAAAAAATAAGAAATAATCATTGATTTTCCAATATTGGAACTTTCTATACCAGGATAATGTTCTTCTCAGACTTCAATATTGACTGATGTGCTGGTATTTATGTGACACTTTTCTTAAGAGGCACTGCTGGGATTTGGACCCAGGATCTCCTGTTTACAAGACAGGCGCTTTAACCAACTAAGCCACAGCGCCTGATAATTGTGATGTAAATGGTTTTTCACAATCGTTGAATACATGAAATGATTTTAAATTTTTTATCTTTGGTATAGGTTCATTTTAAAGCAAATCTGCCTGTTTTCTAATGTTTTTTGGAATGTCATTAATATTTTTGAAAAAATTAAAGTAAGCAAGAAATAAAAATAAAAGAATCAATTATTTTCCATTATTGGAATTTTCTCTACCATGATGATGTTTTTATCAGACTTTGATATGGACCAACATACTGGTGCATATGTGATACTTTTCTTAAGAGGCACTGCTGGGATTTGGACCCAGGATCTCCTGTTTACTAGACAGGCGCTTTAACCAACTAAGCCACAGCGCCTGCTAATTATGATGTAAAGGGTTTTTCACAATCGTTGAATACATCAAATGATTTTAAGTTTTTTTCTTTGGTATAGGTTCATTTTCAGGTAAATCTGCCTAGTTTCTAATGTTTTTTGGAATGTCTTACTAATCTTTTAGAAAAAAATAAAGTAAGCAAAAAAAAAAAAAAAAGAAAGAAATAATGAATGATTTTCCATTATTGGAATTTCTCTACCAGGATGATGTTTTTATCAGACTTTGATATGGACCAACATACTGGTGCATATGTGATACTTTTCTTAAGAGGCACTGCTGGGATTTGGACCCAGGATCTCCTGTTTACTAGACAGGCGCTTTAACCAACTAAGCCACAGCGCCTGCTAATTATGATGTAAATGGTTTTTCACAATCGTTGAATACATCAAATGATTTTACATTTTTTTCTTTGGTATACGTTCATTTTAAGGCAAATCTGTCTGTTTTCTAATGTTTTTTGTAATGTCTTATTAATCTTTTTGAAAAAATTTAAAGTAAGCAAAAAAAATAAAAATAAGAAATAATCATTGATTTTCCATTATTGGAATTTTCAATACCAGGATAATGTTCTTCTCAGACTTAAATATTGACTGATATGCTGGTATTTATGTGATACTTTTCTTAAGAAGCACTGCTGGGATTTGGACCCAGGATCTCCTGTTTACTAGACAGGCGCTTTAACCAACTAAGCCACAGCGCCTGATAATTGTGATGTAAATGGTTTTTCAAAATCGTTGAATACATCAAATGATTTTAAAAAATTTCTGTGGTATACATTCATTTTAAGGCAAATCTGCCTGTTTTCTAATGTTTTTTGGAATGTCTTATTAATATTGTTGAAAAAATTAAAGTAAGCAAAAAATAAAAATAAAGTTATCAATGATTTTCCATTATTGGAATTTTTCTCTACCAGGATGATGTTTTTATCAGACTTTGATATGGACCAACATAGTGGTGCATATGTGATGCTTCTCTTAAGAGGCACTGCTGGGATTTGGACCCAGGATCTCTTGTTTACTAGACAGGCGCTTTAACCAACTAAGCCACAGAGCCTGCTCATTATGATGTAAATGGTTTTTCACAATCGTTGAAGACATCAAATGATTTTAAGTTTTTTTCTTTGGTATAGGTAATTTTTCAGGTAAATCTGCCTGGTTTCTAATGTTTTTTGGAATGTCTTATTAATCTTTTAGAAAAAATAAAGTAAGCAAAAAAAAAAAAAAAAAGAAAGAAATCAATGATTTTCCATTATTGGAATTTTCTCTACCAGGATGATGTTTTTATCAGACTTCAATATTGTCCTATATGCTGGTACATATGTGATACTTTTCTTAAGAGGCACTGCTGGGATTTGGACCCAGGATCTCCTGTTTACTAGACAGGCGCTTTAACCAACTAAGCCACAGCGCCTGCTAATTGTGATGTAAATGGTTTTTCACAATCGTTGAATACATTAAATGATTTTAAGTTTTTTTCTTTGGTGTACGTTCATTTTAAGATAAAACTGCCTGTTTTCTAATATTTTTTTGGAATGTCTTATTAATCTTTTTAAAAAAAATTTAAGTAAGCAAAAAATAAATAAATAAAATAATTAGAAATAATCAAGGATTTTCCATTATTGGAATTTTCTCTACCGGGATGATGTTTTTATCAGACTTTGATATGGACCAACATACTGGTGCATTTGTGATACTTTTTTTAAGAGGCTCTGCTGGGATTTGGACCCAGGATCTCCTGTTTACTAGACAGGCGCTTTAACCAACTAAGCCACAGCGCCTGATAATTGTGATGTAAATGGTTTTTCAAAATCGTTGAATACATCAAATGATTTAAAAAAATTTCTGTGGTATACATTCATTTTAAGGCAAATCTGCCTGTTTTCTATTGTTTTTTGGAATGTCTTATTAATCTTTTTGAAAAAATTAAAGTAAGCAAAAAATAAAAATAAAATAATCAATGATTTTCTATTATTGGAATTTTCTCTACCAGGATGATGTTTTTATCACACATTGATATAAACCAACATACTGGTGCATATGTTATACTTTTCTTAAGAGGCACTGCTGGGATTTGGACCCAGGATCTCCTGTTTACTAGACAGGCGCTTTAACCAACTAAGCCACAGCGCCTGCTAATTATGATGTAAATGGTTTTTCACAATCGTTGAATACATCAAATGATTTTAAGTTTTTTTCTTTGGTATAGGTTCATTTTCAGGTAAATCTGCCTAGTTTCTAATGTTCTTTTGGAATGTCTTACTAATCTTTTAGAAAAAAATAAAGTAAGCAAAAAAAAAAAAAAGAAAGAAATAATGAATGATTTTCCATTATTGGAGTTTCTCTACCAGGATGATGTTTTTATCAGACTTTGATATGGACCAACATACTGGTGCATATGTGATACTTTTCTTAAGAGGCACTGCTGGGTTTTGGACCCAGGATCTCCTGTTTACTAGACAGGCGCTTTAACCAACTAAGCCACAGTGCCTGCTAATTATGATGTAAATGGTTTTTCACAATCGTTGAATACATCAAATGATTTTACATTTTTTTCTTTGGTATACGTTCATTTTAAAGTAAGTCAGCCTGTTTTCTAATGTTTTTTGGAATGTCTTATTAATCTTTTTGAAAAAATTTAAAGTAAGCAAAAAAAATAAAAATAAGAAATAATCATTGATTTTCCATTATTGGAATTTTCAATACCAGGATAATGTTCTTCTCAGACTTAAATATTGACTGATATGCTGGGATTTATGTGATACTTTTCTTAAGAAGCACTGCTGGGATTTGGACCCAGGATCTCCTGTTTACTAGACAGGCGCTTTAACCAACTAAGCCACAGTGCCTGCTAATTGTGATGTAAATGGTTTTTCAAAATCGTTGAATACATCAAATGATTTAAAAAAATTTCTGTGGTATACATTCATTTTAAGGCAAATCTGCCTGTTTTCTATTGTTTTTTGGAATGTCTTATTAATCTTTTTGAAAAAATTAAAGTAAGCAAAAAATAAAAATAAAATAATCAATGATTTTCTATTATTGGAATTTTCTCCAGCAGGATGATGTTTTTATCACACATTGATATGAACCAACATACTGGTGCATATGTTATACTTTTCTTAAGAGGCACTGCTGGGATTTGGACCCAGGATCTCGTGTTTACTAGACAGGCGCTAAAACCAACTAAGCCACAGCGCCTGATAATTGTGATGTAAATGGTTTTTCAAAATCGTTGAATACATCAAATGATTTTAAAAAATTTCTGTGGTATACATTCATTTTAAGGCAAATCTGCCTGTTTTCTAATGTTTTTTGGAATGTCTTATTAATCTTTTTGAAAAAATTAAAGTAAGCAAAAAATAAAAATAAAGTTATCAATGATTTTCCATTATTGGAATTTTCTCTACCAGGATGATGTTTTTATCACACATTGATATGAACCAACATACTGGTGCATATGTTATACTTTTCTTAAGAGGCACTGTTTGGATTTGGACCCAGGATCTCCTGTTTACTAGACAGGCGCTTTAACCAACTAAGCCACAGCGCCTGCTAATTGTGATGTAAATGGTTTTTCACAATCGTTGAACAGATCAAATGATTTTAAGTTTTTTTCTTTGGTATACGTTCATTTTAAGGTAAATCTGCCTGTTTTTTAATGTTTTTTGGAATGTCTTACTAATCTTTTTTTTTTAATTAAAGTAAGCAAAAAAAAAAAAAAAAGAAAGAATCATTGATTTTCCATTATTGGAATTTTCTCTACCAGGATAATGTTTTTATCACACATTGATATGAACCAACATACTGGTGCATATGTTATACTTTTCTTAAGAGGCACTGTTTGGATTTGGACCCAGGATCTCCTGTTTACTAGACAGGCGCTTTAACCAACTAAGCCACAGCGCCTGCTAATTATGATGTAAATGGTTTTTCACAATCATTGAACAGATCAAATGATTTTAAGTTTTTTTCTTTGGTATACGTTCATTTTAAGGTAAATCTGCCTGTTTTTTAATGTTTTTTGGAATGTCTTACTAATCTTTTTTTTTTTAATTAAAGTAAGCAAAAAAAAAACAAAAGAAAGAATCATTGATTTTCCATTATTGGAATTTTCTCTACCAGGATAATGTTCTTATCAGACTTCAATATTGACTGATGTGCTGGTATATATGTGACACTTTTTTTTATGAGGCACTGCTGGGATTTGGACCCAGGATCTCCTGTTTACTAGACAGGCGCTTTAACCAACTAAGCCACAGTGCCTGATAATTGTGATGTAAATGGTTTTATCACAATCGTTGAATACATCAAATGATTTTAAAAAAATTTCTGTGGTATACGTTCATTTTAAGGCAAATCTGCCTGTTTTTTATTGTTTTTTGGAATGTCTTATTAATCTTTTTGAAAAAATTAAAGTAAGCAAAAAATAAAAATAAAAAAATCAATGATTTTCCATTATTGGAATTTTTCTCTACCAGGATGATGTTTTTATCAGACTTTGATATGGACCAACATAGTGGTGCATATGTGATACTTTTCTTAAGAGGCGCTGCTGGGATTTGGACCCAGGATCTCCTGTTTACTAGACAGGCGCTTTAACCAACTAAGCCACAGCGCCTGCTAATTATGATGTAAATGGTTTTTCACAATCGTTGAACACATCAAATGATTTTAAATATTTTTCTTTGGTATACGTTCATTTTAAGGTTAATCTGCCTATTTTCTAATGTTTTTTGGAATGTCTTATAAATATTTCTGAAAAAATTAAAGTAAGCAAAAAATAATCAATGTTTTTCCATTATTAGAATTTACTCTACCAGGATGATGTTTTTATCAGACTTTGATATGGACCAACATACTGGTGCACATGTGATACTTTTCTTAAGAGGCACTGCTGGGATTTGGACCCAGGATCTCCTGTTTACTAGGCAGGCGCTTTAACCAACTAAGCCACAGCGCCTGCTAATCACGAAGTAAATGGTTTTTCACAATCGTTGAATACATCAAATGATTTTACATTTTTTTCTTTTGTATACGTTCATTTCAAGGCAAATCTATCTGTTTTCTAATGTTTTTTGGAATGTCTTATTAATCTTTTTTTAAAAATTAAAGTAAGCAAAAAAAAAAAAAAAAAAAATCAAGGATTTTCCATTATTGGAACTTTCTATACCAGGATAATGTTCTTCTCAGACTTCAATATTGTCTGATATGCTGGTACATATGTGATACTTTTTTTTAGAGGCACTGCTGGGATTTGGACCCAGGATCTCCTGTTTACTAGACAGGCGCTTAAACCAACTAAGCCACAGCGCCTGATAATTGTGATGTAAATGGTTTTTTCACAATCGTTGAATGCATCAAACGATTTTAAAAAAATTTCTGTGGTATACGTTCATTTTAAGGCAAATCTGCCTGTTTTCTATTGTTTTTTGGAATGTGTTATTAATCTTTTTGAAAAAATTAAAGTAAGCAAAAAAAATAAAAATAAGAAATAATCATTGATTTTCCATTATTGGAATTTTCTCTACCAGGATAATGTTTTTATCAGACTTTGATATGGACCAACATACTGGTGCACATGTGATACTTTTCTTAAGAGGCACTGCTGGGATTTGGACACAGGATCTCCTGTTTACTAGACAGGCGCTTTAACCAACTAAGCCACAGCGCCTGCTAATTATGATGTAAATGGTTTTTCACAATCGTTGAATACATTAAATGATTTTAAATTTTTTATCTTTGGTATAGGTTCATTTTAAGGCAAATCTGCCTGTTTTCTAATGTTTTTTGGAATGTCATTAATATTTAAAAAAAAATTAAAGTAAGCAAAAAAAAAAAAAAAAAAAATCAAGGATTTTCCATTATTGGAATTTTCTCTACCAGGATGATGTTCTTATCAGACTTCAATATTGTCTGATATGCTGGTACATATGTGATACTTTTTTTAAGAGGCACTGCTGGGATTTGGACCCAGGATCTCCTGTTTACTAGACAGGCGCTTTAACCAACTAAGCCACAGCGCCTGACAATTGTGATGTAAATGGTTTTTCACAATCGTTGAATACATCAAAATTTAAAAAAAATTTCTTTGGTATACGTTTATTTTAAGGCAAATCTGCCTGTTTTCTAATGTTTTTTGGAATGTCTTAGTAATCTTTTTGAAAAAATTAAAGTAAGTAAAAAAAAAAAAAAGAAATAATCAACTTCTAAATGTATATGGAACCAATTAATAATAGTTTTTACAATACCACCATAAACAGCAATTGGTGAAGTCTGTCAGGTAACGCTTTCTTTTACAGTACTGTTCTTACAGTGTACTTAATTAGTATTTACATGGTACTTTCAGTGTTACTACTGGGTACTTACAGGGTATGTACATGGTAATTTTTAATGGGACTTACTGGGTACTTTCATGTGTCTACTCGGTACTTACATTGTACTTGCTGTGTATTTATGTGATACTATTTGGTTCATACTTATGTGGTACATACTGGGTATTTACATGTTATGCAAAATACAATAGATTTGCAACTGCAACTATTGCAGAAATCACTGGCTGGAGAAGGTGAGGATATGGGGCCATTTCCTGTTTTCACGGTGGGTGACAACTACTGAGCTATGCAAAGGAGTGTGAATCATTCCTGGAACAACACAAAAATCTCGAAGAAAAGATAAATAATATGAAAAAATCTGTTCTTTGGAATGCTCCTTTTTACTGTTTTGTTGAGAACTTAAAACATTTTTTTTTTTTTTTTTTTTTACTTGTCCTGTCCAACAGCTAGGCAGGCAGATGAGAGCTGAGGGCCTCTTGTGTTGGACATATTTTACTTTAACAAGAGGGGTTATTAATCTTCAGACAAACCAAAGGTGTGACTGAACAAACCCCTTTTGTAATTGAGGCCAAACTTTATTCATTTCAACCATGATTGAAAATCTTTGGTGTTGGACCGGACGGAAAAGGAAAGAAGGGAAGAAGAGGGAGGGATGTCAGGGGGTGATAGTGAGAGGGGGGGTAAGACCATGAAGCAGCATAGAGCAGACAGGTTTACTGGTTGTTTATCGTTACGGTACAGTTCAAATGTAGTACAAAAAGGGCGGGGCCTGTTCACACACACTCAAATATTATCAACACACCTGCTAGCTGCAAAAAATGTTCACATGTCAACATGTGCACAAAACAGATAGTGTTCACGAACGCATATCTATGCCTTTAAACCAACTAGTGTGAAATCTTTCATTCATTCAATCATGCAAACTATAAGTGCAAAGGTGAGCTAACACCTGTGCTCAGGTGAGTGTTTATGTTCTTCTAAAATGGATGGTGGAATGTGAAAAGAAGGAGGAGGAGCGCCCAGCCACCCCCACCCCCAGACCCCCGCCGCAGCAGCAGCGGCAGCCGGAATTCCCCCAAGGCCACACGGGAACAGGCAGGGAACAACCGCCCCCCGGGCGACCAAGACCGCCACCCAGGCCAGGGCCAGCAGGACCGCCGCAAGGCCCCCAGAGCCAGATAGCAGGGAGGCGCGGAGGGAAAGAGAGCGCCGCCCCAGCCCAGCCAGGAAAGCAGCCCCCCCGCCGCGCCGGAAGAGCCCAACGCAGGGCCCCACCGGAGAAGGACGCCCACAGCCCCAGACGAGCACCCCACCACCACCCAGGAGTTCCGGGCATCCCCCCGCCCCAACCCCAGGTACGAGCCAGGACCCCCCAAGGGAGACCCGCTTAAAACTTAAAACATATTTCATTGTGATGACACTTTGTATGCTGCAGAAGTGTATCATTGTAAAGATTGTTGTTTTCACTGCTGTCTTGTTTCTCTTTAAATTTGTCACATGTTACAAGAAGTAATCAGGCCAGAATATGTTTTTACAATACAGTTACTTCACCTTTACCAACAAGTTAGCATTGTCTCATTTGGTAAGGTCAGAAGACCAAGTGTGTATATACACTGTACGGGAAGGTAATACTTGAACATACCCAGCATTTACTACTGAAAGTACCAAGTAATTGAGTGGAAATAGGGTTGACATTTATTCAAAGGAAAGGCTTTATGACAATGCTCTGCTGGGATTTAGACCCAGGATCTAATGTTAACTAGACAGGCGCTTTAACCAACTAAGCCAAAGCACCTGACAATAATGATGTAAATGGTTTTTCACAATCGTTGAAAACATCAAATTATTTCATTTTTATTTTTGGTATACAAAGATTTAAAGGCAAAATTGCTTGTCTTCTAATATTTTTGTAATGTCAGATCTTTTTGAAAGAAATTTAGGTAAGACTAAGAGAAAAAAAATCAATTATTTTCCATTAATGGCATATGGTAGGATTTTTCTACCTGGAGACTTTTAAATTTGACCTTCAGCATGGACAGATATGCTGGTACATATGTGATACTTTTCTTTAGAGGCACTGCTGGGATTTGGACCCAGGATCTCCTGTGTGCTAAACAAGTGCTTTAACCAACCAAGCCACAGCGCCTGACAAAGTGGATGCACATGGTTTTTCATAGTGGTTGAAAACATTTGATGATTTAAATGTTTTCGTAAACAGCAAACCCTCATTTTTCGCGGGGGTTACGTTCCAAAAAGAACCCGTGATAGGCAAAATCCGTGAAGTAGAAACCTCTATTTCTTTTTTTGCAATAATAAATAATAATTTTAATCATCAATGTGAACAGGAGGGTTGAAATTGCGGAGATTAGCCCTGCCCACCGATTAATTGGATTAAACAGGAGAAAATTTAAAATGATTATGAAAAAAAATACAAAGTACAGTCCGACAAATAGTGACTCAGGTGTATTTCAGTGCTCTACAGACTGAGCTGCTGCATCCTGACTCCGCTCTGCAGTGTTTTCTTCTTTTGAATTTGCGGTGCAGGTGTGTTTGTATGGGAGAAGAACATAGTGATAGGCAGTTGTTGTCGCTCTTTTTCTATGGGTTTTAGAAAAACTCGAATTTGCAAGATGATTTGCACGTACGTGTTGTAAATTTGGCAAGCTGATTTACGTACGTGTACATATTAAACTGCAACGTTATTAAAGCAAAGGTAGAGAAGAATAGAGTAGGTAGAGTAGGTAGAGTGACTTTTTTGCCAATCAGAATGCAGAACACAATGCACGATGCAAATCCGTGAAGTAGCGAAACAGTGAAAGGTAAACCGCGTTATAGCGAGGGATCACTATACAATGATTTTAAGGCAAATTTTCCAGTTTTCTTGTGTTTTTTGTGTTTTCTTGTAAATGCATTTGTAATTAAATGATTTCATAAAAAACAACAAGAACATTATCAACATTGCATTAGGTATTTGTTAATAATTTTAGACAAGGAGACACCTCATTCTGTAGTTTTTCATTTGCATTCATTTAAAAGAGAAGCTATCACAATCACAATCGTTGAATACATCAAAAGATTTCAATGATTTTTTGTGGTATCCATTGATTTTAAGGCAAATTTGCCTGTCTCCTAATGTTTTTTGTAATGTCTGATCTTTTTGAAAAAAAGAAAAAGGAAAAAAAAGTAAGCAAAAAAAACCTTTTTTTTCCATTACTGTCATGTGGTATATGTTAATTTTTTTTACCAGGAGCCTTTTGACTTCAGCATGGAAAAATAAACACAGGTGATACTTTTCTTTAGAGGCACCACTGGAATTTGGACCCAAGAGCTCCTGTTTGCTAACGAGACACTTTAACCAACTAAGCCACAGCACTTGATAATCACGAAGATAAATGGTTTTTTACAATCGTTGAATAAATTAAATGATTTCAATATTTTTTTGGTATACACTAATTTTAAGACAAAATTGTTTGTCTTCCAATATTTTTTGCAATGTCAGATCATTTTGAAAAAAATTAGAGTAAGAATAAAAAACACCTATTTTTTTTCCCATTGATTTTGAGGGAATGTTGCCTGTTTTCTAATTTTTTTTTAGTTTCTTTTAAATGTATTTGAAAATAATCAATAATAGGTGTTTTGCATTAACAGTCATTCAAAAGAGAAGCTTCTTGACAAGGCACTGCTTTGATTTGGACCTAAGAACTCTTGTTTTTTTAGAAAGGTGCCTTAACCAACTAAGCCACAGCCTCATTTTAGTATCACAGAGGCTTAAAACAGCAACAAACAAAACCAAAAACAGATTTTTAAAAAGCAGTATATATAAAGCTGCTGCATGGGGACATTTGCACGTTCTTCTTATGCACGTATGGGGTTTTGTCTTGTTCCTCCATTTCCTCACCCTAACAGTTAGGAATGATTCAAAAAATTGGGTTTTAAGATTTACCCCTAAAAAAGGGACACCAAAAAATAAAAAATGTGACTTGTGTGGCAGTGTTCAAAAGCACAATATTCCTGAAAAATAACGAAAATTCTCAGGACTCTCTTGCTATCCTTGGTGATCCATCAGATGGCAGCATTGCTTTAACAATCCTAAGGAAGCCCAGGAGAAATGAAAGCTATGGTCCACCCATCAATAAAAGGGACATGCCCCTTTTGATGCATCAGTGGGAGCTCTGATAAGAAATAAAAATTGGATATTTAAAGAAAACAAAATGCTATTCAAAAGGAATAGAAAGGAAAAATACAGCAACAACCATCAAAAACATGTTTTGACAGTGCAAAAATTTTCACATATACATGAATATATAGATTTTTATGTCAATCACTTAGTTCATCTGTAGCCTTGGCATGTCAGACAATGCGCAGTTCACTAAAACGAAGACAAGAAAAGTTAAAACAATGAAAAAAAAAGTTACAGTAAAAATTGAAACCGATATCAATAGAAACTGGTGATATAACTGAACGGCAGGGGTTTTGGTGGTTGAGCAGCAGGTACGTGCATACATAAGGCCCTAGGGGTGCTTGAGCACCTGCCCTTTTTGTCCTGTTTATTTTTTTAATTAATATGAATACATTTCTAATAAAGAAAGAAGAAAAGTGTGGCTACAAACCCCCCATAATTCTATTATAATTATTTTCTTGTAACCCGGGGGTTCTGAGGTTCCACTTTAGCCTTTGCGGCTCCACTCTGACTCAGAGCTGCCAGATGGGATTTGGACCCAGGATCCCAGGATTTGAGAAAAACGTTCCATATTTGTAGAGGAGCCAATTTTTACTTTAGCCAGACATCTCAGCGGCGCATCAATTCAACACAGAGCAGATCATTCAGGGACAGGAAGCTGGGTTCTAAGTACAAAATAAGGCGGCCCAGGTCTGGGTCTCCCTGTGCACGGATAAAATACAGGGTTGACTCTCATTAGTTCATCATTCACAGCATACTTAGGAACTGCACTAAGTTAAGCTCAGTGCAAAGTTTTGTTTGTCCCATTCTGCCTTCATTACCGAGTGTTATATCTGGACCAGATCTTCTGTCTCCTGACCCTGTTTTTGACTCTGTTTACCTGCCGCCCTGACTCTCGCCTGGATTTTGACCACCCTGTCTCTCCTCGGATGATCTCATGTCTGCAATTGACCCCTATCTGCCTGACCCTGATTTAGCTTTGTGGAATTTTACTGAGCTAAACTACCTGATGCATTTGGATCCAGCTGTTTAACTGTTCTTGTGACATTTATGTTGATAAGTTTTTATCAATCCAATAATTCCAATGATCTTATTAGAAAAGTTCTGGGTTGAAGAGATGTGCAGGAAGAAGGCTCAAATATCCCAGGAAAAGTGGAAAAACACGAAGCAAAGCTGAAAAACAAAAACTACACACCTGCACCTGTCTGAACTCTCAGCTGTTTTTTGCCTATAATCTGCTGCTTCCTTACATTCTGTGATCTTGAATGTGCGTGTCGATGCATACTTCTTAAGAGGTTAACGAAAAGTCATTTCTGACGCAAGCGAGCCGACTGAACTAAAGCGCCAAACGTCTCCTTTTCACCTGTAATTACACCTGGTGACAGTTTGAGGGGAAGAGCTGAATCTCTAATCACTGTTTTGGTTCCAACGTTTAGGGGTGGAGATAGCTGTTGGTTTGTGTAAGTGTTCTTTAGTTCACACGTGCACCAGTAGTGTGCGTGCATGTTATTCAATGTAGGATATCAGCAAACAAGCTGAGGTTAACTTTCAGCTCTGTGTGAGTCCGGCTGAACTTGATTGAACTCGTCAGTGCAGTTTCATCTGAAGATAAACTTCTCTGCCTGAGGTGAGACTTGCTAACATAAACTTAGTGTTGCGCTCACACACTGCAGCACACAATCGCAGCTCACACATCTGCATGATAAGAAAAAAAAAGGAAATTATTATTCACTAGATGTACTGTAGATATGACAATATAGATGAGAACATCACATACAATATAACTGTAGGTCTCGCTATGTGATTGAAGTATAAGAAATTAGCTAAAACCTCAACAGGCTTCAACGTTTTAATCAACATTGGTATTAAAAATGTGTCAGTCCAAGCCTATTAGAGCATACCCATTACCGGTAATTATTATGTTGCTATACTTACTGTACAGAAAATTCTATCTATAAATAATGTGTGTGAGAAGTTTTAAGTTACTTTCGACTGAGAGACTGTTTCTGATCCACTTTTCTGGGAACTGTGCAATGGCAGTCCCTAGAATCATGGAGTCTGCCCTCCAAGAACTGACCCACAGCGGCTCTTTTAAGAATTCCCCAAAAAGCTTTAAAGAGCTTGATTTTCTCTTTTTTATAGTCTACATTCAAAACTTTTCAAACAACAACAACAACAGCCGCTGTTCTGGAGCGGAAATGACGCACCATTACCTCTGTCACCCCATCTCAATCATGTCCCACTTCTTTTACAAATGTACTATTTTTTTTGTAAACTTGAAAGAAATATTCATTCATTCAATCTCCATGAGGATCTGCTGTGACATCGCTCGTCTGTAATTCATTTACAATTCTGATGTGAAGTAGTGTAGATCTCCCTCCACTCCAGTGCGGCTGGCAGGAGGAGCGGACTGACTGCTTTGGGGAGGCAGCACCCGCCAGTGAGAACAGAAATGGCTCAACAGTACACGATTTCAAATTTGAGTCTCATAACACCAGAAAAGTCTGCAGATTTGTTGCTCCTCACTTTTGAGCAAAAACATCTCTAAGGGGTTCCAGAAAGTTGCTAAATATAGCAAAAAAAGTTGCCAAGTTAGCCAGACTACAAGTTGGTGGTGATATCTATGTCCACCTAGTCACAAATTCATTCAGAACCAGGTTAATCTAATCATAGATCTCCACTTCTTCAAAACCGCCAAAAAACATCTCCAGCTCTTTCATGGAAACTACGAGATTTTCCTGAGCGGACTTGTAATCTCTCCAGCAGGTCTGGGTCATGTTTTTTTTGTTTTGTTTGTTTGTGAAAAAAGCCTCAAACACATCCAGATGTTCGAACCACCTTGACTGAGTCCTTTAAATAATGGGGACCACCAGGTTTTTAAAGGTTCCTTCAGGTCGAGTGACCTCTTCCATGAAGATGGTGAACACAGCTGCTCTCTAAAGGAAGCTAATAGCAGCAAAGACTAACCTGCAAACTGAAAACCTGGATCTTAGATGAGGCAGACAACCTGTGTCTGTCCTACAATCAGGCCCCCTGTGATGATCGATTGTTCACTGCTTGTACAAAAAGTAATATGATTGGCAAAAAGAAACAACGCAAAAATGGTATGGAAAAAATGAGAGAAATGGAGCTGGTGACCCAGGGCTGAACCTTGCAGGAGTTGTAACCCTGTAGAACAAGTGTGTGATTGTCGAGCATCTTATCGCCGCAGCCATGCTTGTGTTAGATCTTATCCTCGTCTTCAGGGTTCACGTCTTTTGGAGTTAATGGTTTTTATCAGCCGTGTCTGTGCTGAGACTAAAAAACACCTGTGTGCTTGTAAGATAACTTTTTATTTTTAGTTTTTCATATCACAAAGATGCAAATAATGTAGATGTTTTTCAGCAGCTCATCTCCAGTCTTATCATGTTCATCTGTGCATTCAGGCCTTTTGATCTTTTTGTTTCCTTTTAGATTTGCATTTTGGGCTATTTTTTCCTTCTATCTCCTTCCTGAGATAGAATGATTCTCATTTGATTTACCTGCTTTGGTTCCTTTCTGCTCCCCAATCCACTAAACAGTCCATAAAGCACACTATAGTAGAAATACTGGAGCTCCTCTGCAGATGATTAGCTTTTTAAAGTGGAACTGATTTCTCCTGTTTGGTGCACACCTGAGATCAGGTGAGTTTTCAAATCCACTAAAATAAAAGGACATGCAAGGAAACAAACATGAATCAATGCTGGTGTGAAGACAGTCCTAGGAGTTAAAGTACACAATGTCTATAAGTAAGAAGAGCATTGTAAGGAAAAACAAATTAAAAAAATCAGACAACAAAACTGTTGAAATGGAATAAAAAAAAAATACTGACAAAAATAAAGCACACGGGAAAAAAGGGTGTATCCAGACTAGACACCAGAGTTTGTTTCCCCTGATAATCCGAAACTAATTTTTGAGTCTGGATACACTCCAACAGACCCTGGTCCGAGACCAGGAACCTCTCTCAGACCCACCTTTGGAGGTGGTCTTCATTCATTCTCTGTAAGATTCTCCAGTCCGAATACAGTCCGTTCCTGGAGCGGAAAACTGGGCCAACACGGCCACCAAATTCGGTGGTCACGTGATTTAAACAGTCAGAATGTAGCAACAGATGAGCTGCAGACTAATGTAAAGCAACAATTGTTGTGATATCAAAAGGGAAAAAAAGGGTCAATCATCTTCTTCCGTTTTTCCCTTTCGGGATCACGGGGCTGCTGGAGCCTATCCCGGCCGCTTGTGGGTGAAGGCAGGGGACACCCTGAACAGTTCAACCGTCTGTCGCAGGGTAGAGTGTCCACAATCACACACCCACGCACTCACACATTCACACCTATGGACAATTTAGGTTGACCAATTAACCTATGAAGCATGTTTTTGGACAGTGGGAGGAAGACGGAGACCCTGGAGAGAACCCACACATGCACGGGGAGAACGTGCAACATGTTCTCCTTACTTGTTTGAACGTTTATTTTATTTTATTTTTTTTAACTTGTCCTGTCCAACAGCTGGGCAGACAGATGAGAGCTGAGGGCCTCTTGTGTTGGACATATTTTGCTTTAACAAGAGGGGTTATTAATCTTCTGACAAACCAAAGGTATGTCTGAATAAACCCCTTTTGTAATTGAGGCCAAACTTTATTGATTTCAATCATGTCTGAAAATCTTTGGTGTTGGACCGGACGGAAAAGGAAAGAAGGGAAGAAGAGAGAGGGACGTTAGAGACAGGGGGGGGTAGGGGGTGATAATAGGAGGGGAAGGGGGATAAGACCATGAAGCAGCATACAGCAACAAGTTTACTGGTTGTTAATCATTATGGTAAGGTTCAAATGTAGTACAAAAAGGGCGGGGCCTGTCCACACACACACTCAAATGTTATAAACACACCTGCTAGCTGCAAAAATGTCCACCTGTCGACATGTACACAAAACAGATAGTGTTCACACGCATACTTATGCCTTAAAACCAACTAGTGTGAAATATTTCAGTCATTCAGTCATGCCAACTGTTAGTGCAAAGGTGAGCTAACACCAGTGCTCAGGTGAGTGTTTATGTTCTTCTAAAATGGATGGTGGAACGTGAAAAGAAGGAGGGAGAGTGCCCAGCCACCCCCACCCCAAGACCCCCACCGCAGCAGCAGCGGCAGCCGGAATCCCCCCAACGCCACACGGGAACCGGCAGGGAACAACCGCCGCCCGGGCGACCAAGCCCGCCACCCAGGCCAGGGCCAGCAGGGCCGCCGCAAGGCCCCCAGAGCCAGAGGCCAGGGAGGCACGGAGGGAAAGAGAGCGCCGCCCCAGCCCAACCAGGAGAGCAGCCCCCCCGCCGTTTATTGAACGTTTATTTTAACACCGCTAAAAACGCTTCTCACATTTCTGTCTTTAGTTGCTTCGCCCCGCCCTCTTAATTCCTGACCAATGAGGGAAGAGATTTTTGGTCATATGGTTTTGTTAACAAGCTTCCAGAAGGGCAGCTTGAAGCCAGTCTGAATACGGACCAAACGCAAGGTTCAGGACTCCATCCGGACCAAGCTAAGCGGACAGGGTCCGGACCAAACTGTTTTCCCAGTCTGACTACACCCTAACGTCATGAAATAAATACCTAGATGTAGATAAGAATAATACAGCTAAAACAATTTTGCTCAAAAACAACATAAAAACCACAAATATTATTTTAGGAAAGTAAGTTGTAAAAAAAAAGTTAGAGAAAAAAATGGCTCATCTAAAAATATTCAAAGAAAACAGATAAAAAAAACTGTTTTAAAACAGAATAAAAAATCTGCTAATAAAAAATAATTTACTAAAGCATAATAGGTGTATTTTATTTGCCTTCAACTCCTAATTACAAATTTATTTTATTCCTTGTACAGCTTTCCAATTTTGATACTTTTTTATGCTTTGGGGGCTTTTGGATGATTTGCTGCTTTTTGTGTTGACTTCATGCTAAAACTTTAGAGTTTAAAACAAAGAAAACACAGCAGCTGGTCCATTCGTTTTTTTTCTGTCAGGTATAGGTAAGTGGCTCCAGTGAGGGTTTTGAAAATGAAGCTGCGTTTTCTGGGTTTTCTCTCTAACAGCTTCCAGCAGCTCTGAGGGGAGCAGAGCTTTCAGACCACTTGTTGCTAATAGAGGGTATTTACCCTAACGGGAACAGAGAGGGTGTAACCTCAGGTCACTGCACTCTGCAACAACACTGACACAAAGACACACAGGCGGCCCGCTCTGCTTTTACAGCAGGGACAGACGGAAACACTGTGAAAAACGTCTGTCTGAACGGGTCATGCAAGCGTTTGGGTCAGCATCGGGTCAGATGTGTTTTCTGACCTGCCTCAAGTCTTTTCTTGAAAACAAACACAAGTTTGCTCATGCAGACAGTCAGTGGTGTCCAGATTTCCTGGTTGGATGTCATCAAATCATGTACACCCTCTAAATAAATATTATACCACCTGAAAGGGATAACTTACCTGCTTTTCCTGTACCCGAGGAGCAGCACATCCCATCGATAAGGGATTACAGGGCTGATACCAATGCTACGTTCACACTAGACTTGAACGCACATGGTGTTTACACTGGACTGTCGCTACCCGATACTAACATCCCCTACAGTTAGACAAGGCTTGGTGCGAAATGTCAAAGCAGTGCGAATTTTGCAAGTCTTGCTCCAGACTTTTTCTTTCACAGCTCTATTCTGATAAATGAAAACGTTGGAGTCATAATTCCAGCTGGGCACAAACCGCAACTATTCTTCCTCAGTAATCAATGTTCAGAATGTTGGCACTTCCGTGAATTAAAAAGGATGCCATCCATTGTCTCTGCTGTAAGAAGCAGGCTGGATGGATCAAAAACACGAAGGAACGAAGGAACAAAGGACCGGTTTAGGGACCAAACCATCCAAATGGTAAGAGTCAGTAAGAGGACAATCTGGTAAAGAGCGGCTGCAGGAATTTGGCTTCATACTGTTGTCCTAATGAGGGAAGTGGGTCCAGCTGAGAAGGGGGCGGAGCAACGGACACAGGAACAGAGGCAGGGATACCAATGGGTCACCATCAAATCTGAGTCCCTCATTGATACAACCTGGTTTAACTTCCAATGTGCATTTTGTACATAGTGCCCAAAAACAGTCGTGTGTAGCTATATGTGACTGCAAGAGTTTTGATTGCAGAAGAACAATTTCTATGCATTTACATAAACTTAAGAATTTGGTTGCACAAATAAAACATCTCATTTTTACTGCAGGTAATTATTTTTTAGAAAGTATACCTAATTTAGCAGAGGTAACATAATTTTTTTTTTTTTTTTTAACCAAGGGAAAGCCACATCCTACAAGGCTGCACGATGGTAAATGCTGTCGCCAGTACCAAAGCCCTGGTCAGTGTCCCAGCTGGGTCCTTTCTGCGTGGAGTTTGCATGTTCTCCTCCTGCATGTGCGGGTTTTCTCTGGGCACTCCGGTTTACTCCTACAGTCCAAAAACGTGATAAATTGGTGTCTCTAAATTATCCCTAGGTGTGCATGTATACTGCCTTCACCCAACATTTGCTGGGTTGGATCCAGCAACTCCAAAAGGGATTCAGTGGGTTCTGTGAAGATGGAAGGATGGAAAATCACATAATCTGGGTTCTGTAAAACAGACAATTAAAATTGGTCTGTAATTATTCCACATAGGATAAAGATTCAATAATGCACACTTACATATTATTAAAGCTGTTACTGGTAAGTAAAAAGTGAAAAAGGAACATTAGGCTGTAAAAAAAATACATCTAAAACATGCATTAAAAAGAATAATATCCTAGTAATTCTGTTTTCTTTCCTTTGATAAGGTAAGGTCAGAATTTTGGATTTTGATGCCCTCCTATTTGATATAAATACAGATAAATATACAAAACATTACTAACTGCAACATTTAAAATCAACCAAATTGTCGCACATTGATGTGATATCATAAATATGAAAAACAGGAAGAATCACTGTTTTTAAATATATGATGTTAAAACATTAAATATTGCTCTCCTAAACTATGTATGATGGATATTTTTAGATCCATTAATCTCCTCAATAAAAACCGGGCAACAATGGGGAACTGAAAAAAAACACACTAAGAGCTTTTAATATTTTGAAAGAGTTCAGTTCATGTCCTTTTTGTTTTCATATTTTCATGGAGTCAATGGAAAACTATTTCAGGCCCATAAGATGCTAAAAAAACAGAACCAGGGTGACCCAGCTTCACCCGAGCAGTTTGAATTTATAGGCTGCACGACAGTGAGGACAACAAAACGCTATGTGAAAAATAAAGTGGACTGACAAAGCAGAAGACTGATCGAGTTAAACGGCTTGTGTTGTCGGCTAAGCTCCGGGTTTAGGAAGAAACACAGCCAAATTAGTCGGAACAACGACCCGGCTGTATTTGTTGTCATTCCGGAGCCAGTTATGCCTAATGCCCCTCCGCGGTGACACCTATCTCACGTAAAATAAATGTGGTGAGGGTCCTGACCCCTTCTTGTTTGGATTTGAAGGCCTTCAGCCAGACAGCCGTGCAGCGATGCAACGAACGTATCAACACAAACCTTCATGCAGGAATGCAGCCGCGGCTCGTTTGACTCGGCCACAGACCCGGCTTTGACCATGTGTGTGGGAACATGGGTTTAAGGAGGATGGACTAAAATCCAAACAACCTCTTTATTTACACTTTTGTTTGATGTTATATTGCTGTCAGTGTCTTTACATACAGTGGAGGAAACAATATTTGATCCTTTGCTGACTTTGTGGGTTTGCCCAACTAAAAGAAATTAACAGTCTGTCATTAGTCTGTCATCCTAATGGTTGATGATTTCAAAGCAGTTGGAACCACAGTCACCAAGTAAAACGGCTCATCAACTACAAGAAACCTCTGGCCTCTGTGCTGCTAAAAAGGGTTTTCCCACAAAATATAAAATCTTTTCTTGCAAGAGTGATCAAATACTTTTATCTCTCATCAAAATACAAGTAAAATTTTAAACATTCTTTAAAGAGGATTTCTTGATTTTCATCTGTGATTGTTGAAATGAATCTGCCATTAGAATGATAAACTGCTAATTTATTTTTAAGTGGTCCAAGCTACAAAAGTTACAAAAGTGCCATGTGAAAGTTCAGTTTCAATGTGGCTTGATGTCTGAAAGTGTTTTGAAGATGTAGTGCATGAAGCAGTCCATTCCAACACATAAAAGGGAACTACTTGGAGGACAGGAAGTCACGCTTAAAGAGGAAGAGCGTGTTTCTACTGGTGTCCAGCACAGAGTGATAACATGTTTGACTCTTGATAAGAAACATTTACATTTCAGAGTTTAGTTTTCTTTTACCAGGATGATCCAATATGAACCAAAAAGTAATGACAACCCTTCGTCATTTCTCAAAGCTTCATAAAAAGGGAAAAGCAGTCAAACATAAAAAAAGGACAGCCAGCACCAAAATAGTCATGAATTTCTTGTTTTTTGTGTTTCTTGTCTGTCTTGTCAGCCTATAGATTTTCAGTTTTTTCAGTCCACTGGCATAAAGATTAAGGAAATTTTAAAGATGTCCAATCCAGCAGGACCTTCACAAAGGTTGTGCCTAAACCGCATAAAAACAATATTGCTTAGATCCACATGTGGATTGGGGTGAATAAACAAGTCACCCGCAAAGAGGAGGTACAAGTTTACAACGTTCTTTAAAAAAGCAGAAGTGAAAAAAAAAATCGTTCTTGACAGAAAGAATAGCTGTTCCCCTGGGTTGCAGCTTCATCTTCTGTAAGCTGTTTTGTACAACAACATTCCAAACCATGGCTGCTCCTCAAGATGAGATTTTCATGTCTCCAGGTATGATTCCTTTTTATTGGTAATCCCTTCACTCACGACCCTTTATGGTAAAAGAGCATTTTTTTCTGCACAGATCTGTAACAGTCGATAGTTGGCTGCATGCACAGCAAAAACAAAACGTTATCAGACATATTTGTATAATTTTCATACTTGGTAAAAGACACAATGATTTAAAGCATTAAATCAGTGGGGTGAAAAAGTAACAGATTCTGCAATTCTGCAGTTGTATCACTGAAAAAGATGAGCATTTTGCTTTTCGGCTTAAATGGTTTATACTCATGTAGAGCTTTTCTACATTGCTTTAATACGGTGGCCCTGAAGTGCAAACCATTCAACAAATCACTCGATACAAAAACATTTTTAAGATCACAGCAACAATTTAAAAAGCAGTATTACATTTTAGAAAACAAAACAAAATTTCAGAAAACAAAACTTAAAAAACAAAAAAGAAAAAAACATTTCACAAAACAAAATTAATTTCCAGAAAAAAAATGAAATACTAAAAAACTGAAAACATTTCAGAAAACAAAATTAATTTCCAGGAAAAAAAAGAAATATTAAAAAATGAAAACATTTTAGAAAAAAATGAAATATTAAAAAATGAAAAACATTTCAGAAAAAAATGAAATATTAAAAAATGAAAAACATTTCAGAACACAGATTTAATTTCCAGAAAACAAAACGAAATCTTCAAAAATGAAAAACATTTCCAAACCGGAAGAGGCAGGTACTATGGGACAACGCCGATTGGATGATGATGTTTGTCAATCATTTGAACTGAAAAGTATTTTAAATGAAGCGATGACGGATTTTATCGTCCAAACAACAATGTACCATAATAATCCATGGATTTCCCATTTATATATTAAATCAAAAATGCAGCAAACGGATAATGAAGGTTTAAATTTTTTTTTAATATTTCGTCTGAAGCAGAACGGTCACCCGGAAGTGGTTTGTGTGGATGACGTCCGTTCTGCAGGTAAACAATGAAAGGGAAGGACGATAAAACGTTAACTTAAACGTTAATCTTTGTATATTTAGCGGATGTGATGACAGAACGCACGCAGAAATATCAACACCAACCAGGTTTACAACTGTTTCGAAATGTCTGTGAGAGGATTCTGTCTGAAGCAGCAGCTGCGAAGAAACTGGTGTTAGACGGCGCACATCAGGAAATGCAGTCCCGCCATCCACAGATAAGGTATGGAGGCACATTTGTTTGATCTAATAAATGTAGCGTTAAACGTGATTTCTAGGTGGGTGTTTACAGACAGATCCAAGATCTTTCAGTCATACGTTAATGACAGGTTACCTCATCACCTGGAGAGGGGGGGGGGGGGGGTCACGTGGGCAGGATTCTCAGACTGGTGAACCAGCCGCATAAATCAGCAAAGCTGTCAGGTAAACTGCAGCAGTTTGTGTCTCAGAATAACATTTATGAATGCTTCTTATTCATACTATTAAGATCTGTGACTTTAGAGTGTGTCAGTGCACAGAAACATGACAGTAAATGACTGGATGTGCACATCATAAGACACGTCCAGGTGTGTAACTAACGGTGGCAAAGTCTGTAGTCTAAAAAAAATCTTTAAAATAAAACATTTTAGTCTTTCAGGCAGAGGAGGAATACCAAATTATTTTAGAATGTATTTTTATAAGACTGAAATAATGTATTTTATTCTGAGTTTGGTGTTTTGACCCCTCCCTAATGAATTTCTGGTTTAACCCATTTTCTCCTCATTTTGATGAACTCAACTTTTTCCTGAATGAAAGATGAACGGCAGCCGATGTTTTTCTGTCAGGGATTTTTAATTTATTAATTTATTTCTGTCAGGGATTTCAATGGAGCTGGAGTCCAGTGCAGAGGAAGCTGCAAGCATGTACGAGCAGGAACTGGCGTTCCTTATCTGTGCATCTTCCTCTGGATGTGATGCTGATTTTACGTTGATTTCAATGATGTATTGTGATTTTAATGCATTTTTCTGTTTTGTGAAGCACCTTGAATTACTTTGTGTACGAATTGTGCTATACAAATAAACTTGCCTTGCCTTGCCTGAGCAGCAATGTGGACAAACCTTCCCTGACATGACTCTTTTTGATATAGTTGTTAAGCACAAACAGACTTTTCCCAGATGCATTTTTTCCTCTAATAAATGTGACTGACAGGTACGCTGAGTAAATGCTGAATGTAAACGTAACATTTGATTGACTGCATGAAGAAGCCCATAAAGGAAAATCCACAACTGTTTCTTTGTTTCTGTTTTTGAATAACGTATTCATGTTAAGTTTTCAATAAATATACTGAATTGCTATGAAACAAATTTGTTTATTTTCATATCCGTTATTACAATCCTCATGTCAGCATTCAGTTTTTTCATTGACAAAGAAACATTTCTAAACAACAGCTTTGAAAATCAAACATCAACTTTGTTAATAAAGCTTTAAAACCTAAAATGGTAAACATGGAAAAGCTCCTAAATGAAGCAAGTCTAATATGAACATTTTAAACTGGAGTTTTGCTTAAAGGATTATTAAGTTGTTTGGAGTTGAACAAGTGTTTGATGCGATTCCTCGTAGATGTGATTTTCCAGATCATCAGCCCGACGCTAAAGCCAGGAATTATGCTTAGTCTTTCACTCCCCACTGCATCATTTACAACTAATCAGGCTTATGCAGCAGGTTAAAGACGTTTTTTTAAAGGACCTGCAATTTAAAAAAAAATTAGATATTAAGGTTAAATAATATTTATTGATTACATTGCACATAAATCATGGTGACTTGCCTGTACACTGCACAATGATATGAATGACTTTAGTCTTGTTGTATTCAGCTGCCATCTGTTCTTCTGCAGCACAAACCTTTCTGGAACTTCGCTTTGAGAAACTTCACCTGCAGAAATATCACATGTTAATTCAATTAAGTATTTTATAAACTTTTAAAGTTAATTTTTAAGTGTCAGTATATGTATATGCATGGTTCAAAAATATACAATGCACTTTAATATTATTTCCCATAATAACTTTTTTACTGATTTCAATCTTAAAGTAGATTTTTAGCAACACTGATGCCATATAATTACTGTAATTACTGTATAAATCACAGAATCAGGCTGGCTCGGAGCTTTTTCTCTCATGTTGTCACCGAAAACGGGAACGGCTATCATGTGAAGACGGTTCGTCTCCATCGGGTTCTTTTTGCGCATGCGCAAGATAAAAAAAAATTATCTTTTCAAAGCAGCACTTTAATTAACATCCTAAAATTAACATCCTTAGAGACATGTGACTGACAAAAGAAAAGATCACAGAATTGATTCTTACCTGAAGATGATTGACAGCATGAACCTCGCAGCCGTAGACTTTAGCGCACAGCGTTCATAGTAAAAGTGCTCACAAACTACTTCTGGGTGATCGTGTGTCAGGCGAAATGTTAAAAAAAGAATTTAAAAGTTCATTAACAGTTTGCTGCATTTTTAATATTATATATAAATGGGAAATCCATGGATTATTATAGTACATTGTTGTTTGGACGATAAAATCCGGCATCGCTTCATTTAAAATACTTTTCAGTTCAAATGATTGACAAAAATCATCATCCAATCAGTGTTGTCCCATAGTACCTGCCTCTTCCGGTTTGGAAATGTTTTTCATTTTTGAAGATTTCGTTTTGTTTTCTGGAAATTAATTTTGTTTTCTGAAATGTTTCGCTTTTTTTAATATTTCATTTTTTTCTGGAAATTAATTTTGTTTTCTGAAATGTTTTTTTTTTTTTCATTTTTGTTTTTTAAGTTTTGGTTTCTGAAATTTTGTTTTGCTTTCTAAAATGTAATGCTGCTTTTTAACATTTTTAAAAAAAAATTATTGTTGTGATCTTAAAAGTGTTTTTGTATCGAGTGATTTGTTGAATGCTTTGCACTGCAGGGCTACCGTACTTTAAGGTCGCCCACAATCACAGTCCCCCCCCCCCCCCACACACACACACACACACATTCACAAAGTGACGGTGGCCTCACTGCCGAACACTGCTGCCAGCCTAAAACCACAGAGAAATGTTTCTTATACATTTGGTGAGTGTCACACGAATGATCTTATTTCTTCACTTTTTACTGTTTGCATTAAACCAGACCAACCAGACATTATCTTTGACTTTATTTTAGTGAAAGGTCTCAAATGTGGTTTAACAAAGTATTAAAAAGGTCCTAAATAAGTGTTATATTTTAAATTTGTAAATACCGGATTGGTGTGTTCGTTAGTTAAGTCACCTGTTTACCAGAAAACAGTCTTAACTATATAGTTTGCTACATTAGAGACTCGTTCACAGACTTTTTAATGTGTTTCTGCTGTCAGAAAGTGTTTGCATTTTTTCTTTCAAATTACCTGTATTTTTTTCACAGTTTTTAATTTTAAAGTTTTTTTTATTTTTACTTCTTCTGTGTTTTTTCAGATGTGTTTGAGGAGGACAACGACAATGCATACACTGAAGCCGCGGTCCGAGAGGCAGCCTCTCCCAGTATGTCATACAAGTAAAGCAACACAACAGCGCTCATCTGTGTGAATTCGTTTTTTTTTTTTACACGAGGAGAGTCCTCTGAAATAATATTTATGCATATTCCTTTTAGTCTTGCTGGCTCTCAAATTCAGGAGAGAAGCAGAGACTGAGGCGGGCCAAACTGTCTGGAACGTTCATGCAGTTCCAACAACTGGTCACTAGGGGGCAATGTTGCTGGAAACAAGCTCTGATCAGCACTGAAAAAAAGGATAGAAAAAACAAAAAACAGGCTAATCCTCTGACAATCTCAATAACTGAACCTTCTCTCTCCTGGCTGCATTTCTCTGAGAAAGGTCCTATTGTCACTAATTATCAGATTTGTAATGAAAATTTCTTTCTACTTGTAAGGCAAGGCATTCGTATTTAACCTACCTCATGTCCTGTCAAGCAAATACTTCTTTTTCCTATTTTAGATCATTCATAAAGTTTCTAGCTGCACAAACTGATGAGTACTCACACAACACACACATAAAAGTTTTTATACAACTCATTTCTACAAAATCCTTCATAAAAAAACGTATTATTTATAATAAGTTCTACATTTACTCAATAAGTAAATACTTAATAAAATTTTCTTAGTTTAGGTCAATGTTTCTGGTGTCAAAAATTCAAGAGGGGGAAACCTCTGTTCTTTTTGGCATTCTGCAGCTGAAGGTCTTCTTGTTCAGTCAGCACAAAAGTCCAGGTTTCACACCTGCTCAAGAAAAATGATTATCAGAGTTTGGTGAGGATCAAATGACTCTGAGTAAAAGTGGTGTGGGTACCGGATCGACTCGGGGTCCTTCGACCAATGATGACGTCACACTATTTGATTGGCTGTATGTTGGCACGATGACGTATACGATAGTGATTGGTCAATTTATTGGTCCAGACAAATCACGCTCTTACAGTTACGGTGAACGATAACACTATGACTTTCCGTTATTCGGGAGAAACAGAAATTCCATAGTGTGAAATTCGATTAATGCTTAGGACTGTAGGCTGCTCCTTTTAATTCTAGTTATGAATATGACAATGTTTTTTTCTAAGATTAAAAAAAGGGAAACGGACATTTGGGAGAATTAAACCAGACTGCACACCATAGATAAATATTTTTTTATACAGTCATTAATTTGCTCAAATAGGGAAAATAAGTCTATATTGCCAATGGTTCTCCCTTTAAAACATAAACAGAACATATTTGTATTCAAGTACAGTTTGCATGAAAGAGATGTTTGTCAGACATAAACAATTATGTCAGACACCTTAAAATTAAAAATGGCATTATTAGTTATGAGTGAGAAAAACTTTACAAAAGGAAACGTAAAATCCCTAGGGTGACGTCAGCATTGGTTGAAGGACCCCGAGTCGATCTGGCAGCCCGAGTCGATCCGGTAACCACACCGGCACCAAATAACCATTGATTGATTGAAAAGTTTAAACAACAAAACTAAAAAATATATAATTGTTTCAAATCCATTTGAGATAACAATTCAAAAAGTGATTAGAAAATAGAGAGAATAAAAGAAAAGAATGATGTTATTTTCTTCTCTTCACTGTGGTGCTCCTAATTATATATAGACATGTACTTATACATACAGTAAATACAAGACAATCTGAATCCATTAAACATCATGATTGTCAAATGAAGTTTGATTAATTGCTTTAAAGCAGTGCTTCTCAATTATTTTTTGCAAGGCCCCCCTAGGAAAAACAAAATGCCCCCCCCCCCCCACAGACCCACACGCACTCGCTGCGGTGACAATATATTAGGTTAGTATCTATAAAAATTGTAAAAAGTATGTCTGAAATTTTATCTTTTAACATTAAAAAAAGAAAAAAAAACAATATAAATTAACTTGAACAAACATTAACTTTATTTAGCCACACAGAAACACTGTTCTAGTCTAAAACAGAAAAGAAGCTTAAAGTGCCTGAAATATAATAATAATAAAATTCATTTATTTAAACTAGAAACATTTTGACCAACCATTTGATGCTGACAAAAATAATTCAATCAATAAATAATATTAATGTAAATTGATCTGAAACATGAGCAATACATTTAACGTTTTTAGTCTGAAGAAATAGGTAAAAAACATTGTGCTGATTTTTTTTCTAAATGATGGATTGTTTATTTATGATCTCATAAAGTGCAGCAGTTTTACTGCATTACCTGCTGTCTTTATGTCAAATACTGACACCAACTAAACCACAGGCAGACAAAGAATACGTTTATGGAAAACATTGACCCGTCATAAAAATGTCTACAATAGTTTATTAAGAATGACATTATTAGCATGTAATCTAAATGCACGGAATGATCCTGGTGTTGCGCAATCCAGGCAGCGCTTGCAGCATGCACGTTCCACCTCGCAGCCTGAGCCCACTACCCCTCCCCTTTCCTTCTCACACACGCAGCTGCGTGTAACAGGAGACAGGAGGGAGCAGCTGCAGGGACGGCAGTTCACAGTTTCAGGCTGTTACAAACTCTGTGATATAAAAGATAATAGTAAATCAATAGTGCACCAGATTTTTTTTCAAGCAATGAGCCGCTGACACTGCAGCCCTGCGTTAAATTTGCGGCTCGGGCAATGGCTTTGTTACCTGTGCCTAAAACCGCTATTACTGCGCGCCCCCCCTGGTGTTGCATCGGACGCGCCCCCCCTGGCATTGCATCCCTCTATTTGAGAAGCACTGCTTTAAAGAAAAAAGCAAAAAACAAATTCATAGAATTTCCTCCACATTTTTTTTAGTGTTTTATGCTACGCTCACATGATGGTGTCTTTTTTTATTCACTGAAGTGCCAACCAGTTGAGAATTGATCATGGAGGAGAAATTAATTACTGCAGTTTTTGCCCGGCCCTACATGTAGTGTGAACACCACATGCTAAAAAGCACATACAAGAACCCGTGTTCAGTGCTTCCTTGAACACACATCACATTCCCAGTCTGCACGCACATAAGGGGACAAAAAATTGTTGGTACTTCAGATCTTTCTGTTCTCTGTTTTAGATCAAAGGAATCAATCCATCCTGCAATCTTATGCATTTGTGGCATGCTGCTGGGTGATCCTTTTGATTATCATGGGCCTCCGTGTCTATTGTGAGTATAGCTTGGTTTCTATTTACCAAAATTACAGAGAGACATTTAAAAAACATGGTCAGTGATGATCAGCTATTCAGCTTGTGGAACCGGTATCAATTGAATATCCCAAACCCTACAGCAGTGTTTTTCAACCTTTGTGAGCAACGGCACACTTTAACCTTGACAAAAATCCTGTGGCACAGTCGTTGTAATAGCTAATCGTTCATATGATTTGCTAAAATATTATTTTAACCACTCAACAAACTTGAACTTAGGTTCAGTTTAAGCCAACACTGAGTCTTTCTGGCACATGTGATCCATCAATATTTGCCAAACTGATCATTTTCCTGCCAGAAAAGTGTCTTTTTTATTTTATTTTCAAGTCTCATAGGATTCTGCAAATACCTTAGTGTAAATCTAGCCCCTTATTTCTGTTGCATAAATCTGAAGCTTAGTTGAAAGTATCAAATATTGCAATTCTTAAAACGAACATATGCTGGTTTCAGGGAGAAATTTTCCATACATATCCCATGCAAAAGGACCATCTTCACACTCCAAAAATTGTATTTATTTGATACATAAATATCTCAAATGGACAAACTTAAATTATATATTTTTTATTTATTTTTGTCTACTTTTCAGTTACCATTACCATTTCTGTCAAGCTGAAAAGTCTTGAAGCTGAAGCTGAAAATTGCAAATACCTCAAGCATGGTTTTTTCCCTTCTTATGATTTTGATTGTTGCTAATAAATCTGGCTTATGGTAAAGGTGTATGCCCTGAGAAGAAGTTCACTTCATCAATAATAAAGTATTTTGAAGACATTTTTAATTGTTGTAAGTGTGGGACGAAAATGTATCACATGTTGGATCTTTTGGACTTTTGGCTTTAAGTTTTTCTTTGATGTTAAGTCTTCTTAAATTTTAAGAAATTGCAAAATTGTCTTTAACATCAGCGTCAAACATTGTTTATACACAGTTGCATACTCTTTGGTTCTGGTTGGACATCTTGTCAGTTAAATGCTTTCTGCAGATTAAACAAAAGGCACTCAAAAGCTGAGCTGTGTGATTTATTCAGTTCTAACTGAAATCTGTTTGTTGCTTTTTCAAATGAGATAAAAATGTCTCCGCTCAAACCGCACAGAGACGCAGTGTTGAATCCAGCATAGCTGTCAAATATGCTTAACTTTTGTAAAAGTACATGTGGTGGAGAAAGGAACTGTACTCGCTTCAAACTGTGTTTAAATGCAAGCATGTAGATTTGCAGAAAAACTGTCCAATTCATTTTATGTCAGACAATTTCTTTATAGAGCAATAAAAACACATTCTTGGTCACTTTATTTAACCAGGATACAACCCAATTAGCTGCGTTGCATTTGTGGTGTCACACCCACGTGACAGTATGAAATGCTGCAATTCAAACCAAGAATTGGTGGGGGGATCTGTTTAGGTTAGTTTGGTGACAAAACAGTTTTGCTTCTTGGGCAAGGCAAAAGTGAGTCCATTTAGATAAAGTAGTCAGAAAAATGCCAATGCCAATGTCAAAAAAAGGTCATGAAAAGAGAAAAACTCACTATTCTTCTATGATATTTGTTTAAAAACCAAGAGGAACTGAGGCCCGGTCAGTTAAAGCAAAGTCCGCACTGCAGGTGAAATTCTGTAAACCTTTCTCTTTGTTTTCCATACAACACTGAAATCCCATTCATGGCCTTTAAATTTTTTGTGTTACACTAAAATCTTTTGCTCTGCAGCAGTCTTGCAGAATAATTTAACCCCTTAATTACACAAATAAAAACAAAAAACTTTTTATCTGCTGCTAATTGCCTTGGGGGAATAATACTTAGACTCAATGTTTTTAAATTCTTTTTCAACCGTTTGGTTGAAAAAAGCAGTTAACAGGTCAACAGACTTACAGTGAGGTCAATAAGTATTTGATCCCTGTGATTTAGCAAGTTCTCCCACTTAGAAAATCGTACAACGTGATTTCTGAATGTTTCTTCAGATTCTGTCTCTCACTGTGGAAATGCACCTATGATGAAAATTTTAGACCCCTCCATGTTTTCTAAGTGGGAGAACTTGCTAAATCACAGGGTGATCAATTACTTATTGAACTCACTGTATACTGCTATTTCAGAGCAGTGAAACTCCACTGCACTGTTAGATCTACAGCTAGTCCCCAGTAAAATGTACTACCTTAATATTTCTCCTTCTTAATTTTTTCATAGTACAGTTCTGAATCATCTCCTTTTTCATTATTTTCATGATTAACACAGTTTTTACATTTTTTACCTTTTTTTTTTTACTTCTGTGTAAATAGTTTTAACCCTCTAACACCGACAACACCTCAATAACTGACGCTCTTTGACATACCGTAACTCCTCAACCATTTCTCACACAGAGAAAAGTGGCCTTTCATATCAATATGAAACACCTTACGAACCTAATGAGTTGGCATAAAGGTACTAAGCCACTTTTCAGTGCAGCACAATCAGCTGATTTACGTTGAGTACATAAGCACTTCACTACTGTCCAGAATACATCTAATTGGAAAAGCTACTTTTCTCCACCTTAAAATCCACTGGAACTACATTTATGGGAAAAACGGTTAAGGAGTTACGGTAGTCAAAAAAGTGTTGACACTGACTAGAGCTAAAACTGCCCTGTGAATCCCCCACTCCGGTGTTTTTGGTGTTTTACAACATGTTCCTGTAGCATTTTCTTCATGATGGAGGACATATGGAAAATAATGTAAGATTAAAACTGTGTTTCTGAGAGTTTTTTTATTCAAATCAGGAGGAAAAAAAAACATGGTTTGAAGAAGCTCAGGTTTGTGACAGAAACTCCGTTGGGTGGGGCTAAGTCTCCCTTTTCCCCTCCAATTACGATGCATGTGCTTGCAGACAAACAGATACATTAACGTTTAAAATGTCCTCATCTGAGATGAAATCTGACACTCTTTTTTGCTATACTAATATTGTCATGGGATTATAAGGGGCTGTAAATTAGTGGTAGAGAGTGTAAACAAAGGCATGATGGGATATCACTGTGGGGTTACTTCTGTGTCAACAGTCTTCTAATGAGCTGCAGAAACAATGTCTTAAGTAATGAGTTTTTTTAAGAGTAGTAAGAATTTTACAATAGATAGAAATATAGTTGGAGTGAGACTTTAGAGTGATAAGAAAACCTAAAATGAATGTCATGATTTGAATTTGTTGTCTTGTTTTTGTTCCTTGTTCTGTCTTGTTTCTGTTTCCTGTTTTATTTTGAAAGTCTCCTGTCTTGTCTGTTTTCTTGAGTTTTACTTCCTTTGGTCCCCATCAGCCCTGATCGTGTCCACCTGTGTCTTGTCTGCCCTGTCTGTATTTAAGTCTTGTCTCTGCCTTCCTCCTGTGTTGGTCCATTATTCCTGTTCTGGTGTTCATGTCATGCCATGGTCCTTGTTAAGATGTAAAGATTAAAGTGCGCCCTTACTCAATGTGTTATGGTAAAGTTAGAACCTGTGTTTATGTGTGTGTTCATACAAGGTGCTTTACGGTAACCTGTTCACAGTGATGTCGGGTGATTCAGCAGCAGAGCTGCGCATGTGCAATGTTCAGGTGTGTATGGCAGACTCCATGATACGAGGAGCATGTGCTACGTCTTTCTCATGTGAATAAATGTGCCTGTTATGCACAAAAGAGAAAGTGGCTCTACGTTTCTTCATCAACACGCAAAGAGGACACGGAAGCAGACACCGTTCCCTCCATCCCTCTACAGGTTATGGGCCCAGGCGGACATTTTCACCGGTATGTACGGAGGAATGAATGAACGCTGAGTATCAAGCGGATTCCTTAACGTCTAACGGACTTGCTACGTATTCAAGCTGCCGTTAAGAAAGGTGAAATTTGGAGAAACGAAAGAAAGAGCTAAAGACAAGTTTGCTAAAGAAAAGAGCACGAAAAAGGCGCGAAAAGCAAAGAGCGAACTAACAACATGGCTAACAGACTAGCAAGCCTTCAAACAGCCCAGCTAGTATTTGACGGTTCAGAGGAAAGATATGAACTGTGGGAAACACGTTTTCTCGGACATTTACACAGCTTGAAGCTTAAGGAAACCATCCTAAATGAACCTGTGACTGAAGAGCAGCTAGCTAATGATCAAAGCAAGAATGCCGACTGCTATGCGGAGTTAATACGGCTAATCGACGATAAGAGCTTGTCACTCATCAGACATGAAGCCGCGGACAAAGGCAGAGAAGCTCTGAAGATTCTGAGAGACCACTATTCGGGGAAGAGTAAACCCAGAATCATAAACCTCTACACAACGCTAACGAGGTTGAAGATGGCCGAAAATGAGTGCGTGACGGATTACATGATAAGGGCGGAAAACACGATCACAGCTCTACGTGATGCCGGGGAGAATATGAGTGACGGACTGCTCATCGCCATGATCCTAGGTGGACTCCCCGACTCATTTAAACCACTCGCCGTGCACATAACTCAGAATGAAGATAAAGTAACTTTCACAGACTTCAAGAGGAGGTTAAGAGTCTATGAAGAGGCAGAAAAAATGAGCAAGGCAGAATCAACAGACAACGTGATGAAAACCTACGCGAAACAAGAACAGACGAAAAACAAAGCACGCACCTACCACAGAAAAGAAGAAGAGGCTGAAGTGACATGCTACAAATGTGGAAAAAGAGGACACATAGCAAGAAGATGTCAACAAAAGGTGTGGTGCAACTTTTGCAAAAGTAGCACACATAAAGAGACAATATGTAAGAAAAAGGGGAAACAAGACGACGTCCGGAAGGTGACGGAGGACGCAAGTGGAAGCACAGACCACTTCTTCAAGGCCAAAGCAGAGACACCAGCAAGCAAGGTGAAGATGAAGGGCATCATGGTCGACGCAGGCGCCACATCCCACATCGTGAATGACATCAGGAAATTCACCGACTTTGACGAGTCCTTCAATCCAGAGAGGCACACAGTGGAGTTAGCTGACGGGACGAAGGTCAACGGGACAGCGCAACGCAGAGGAACAGCGTTGATACACCTGGTAGACTGCACTGGACAGCAGCACCGGGCATATCTGAGAGATGCCCTCTTCATGCCAACGTACCCCCATGACATCTTCTCAGTGGTAAGAGCAGCAAATGAGGGGACAACCATCACATTCAAGAAAGGAGAAAGCCACCTGATAACAAAAAGCAGATGCAGGTTTGATATTCATGAAAATGAAAAACTGTATTATTTACCCACTATTGAAGATGACAATGACAAATGTAAAGCAATTCATGATATTCAAGGTTGGCATGAAATCATGGGTCATTGCAATTTTGACGACATAAGAAAGTTGCAAAGTGTGGTGAAAGGAATGGAGGTAAAAGGGGATGTGCATAGACAGGTGAACCCATGCAGAGTGTGTACAGAAGGTAAAACCACTCAGACAAGAAACAGGGAACCAGATGTAAAGGCTGAAAAACCACTACAACTTGTACATACAGATCTAGCTGGTCCTATGCAAACTAGTTTAGATGGGTACAAATACGCACAGTCTTTTACTGATGACTACACGGGGACCGTTTTTGTATATTTCCTTAAAGCTAAAAGTGATGCAGTTTGTGCGACTGAAAAGTTTATAGCTGATGTAGCACCATATGGTGAAATAAGGTGCATTCGTTCTGACAATGGCACTGAATTCACAAGTCAAGATTTTCAGACACTTATGACCAAAAACAGAATCAGACACGAAAGGTCTGCACCGTACTCACCTCATCAAAATGGCACAGCAGAAAGGGGCTGGCGTACTCTTTTGGAAATGAGTAGATGTTTACTGATGGAAAGCGGGTTGCCAGATAAGTTTTGGAACTACGCAATGCAGACAGCAGCTTACATCAGGAACAGGTGTTACAGCAGACGCACCAAGAAAACCGCTTATGAGATGTTAACAGGAAAACAACCAAATATTGCTAACATGCATAAATTTGGCTCCACATGTTTGGCTTACAAACAAGATAAAGGGAAGTTTGAGTCAAGATGTAATGAAGGAGTTTTTGTTGGATATGACAAATATAGCCCAGCTTACCTACTCTATTACCCGAAAGAAAGTAAAGTCCAGAAGCACAGGCTGGTAAAGTTCATTAATAGAGCTACAAGTGAAAAAGAAACACAAACAACAGAACCATTTTTGGAGTGTGTTGATGGAATGTTTCCTAGAGAAACAAATGATGATGATCCAACAGAGATGGAAAAAGTAAGGGATAAAAATGTTGACACTGACTGTGAGGTTCCTGAAACTCTCACAGAAGAGGCAGAGCAATCCTGTGTGGGGAAACCCCGGGAGACGGCTCAAAGAAAGAATCCGACTCGAACCAAAAAGAAACCGGCTTATCTCCAAGACTATGACACTGAAAGTAATGACAATCTTCAAATGTGTGTAGACTTCTGTTACAGAGCAGTATGTGATCTCCCCAATACCTACCAGGAAGCTGTAGCATCAGCTGAGTCAGAGCAATGGAAGATTGCTATGGAGGAAGAAATGAAGTCACTGATAGACAACAAGACTTTCACCCTCACTAAGTTACCTGCAGGCAGGAAAGCAGTGGGGGGAAGGTGGGTCTATGCAGTTAAAACAGACGTTGACGGAGGTGATAAATTTAAAGCAAGGTTTGTGGCTAAAGGCTATAACCAAAAAGAAGGGACAGATTTCAGTGAGACTTTTTCACCCACTGCAGACATGACAAGTGTGAGGATAGTGATGCAAAAAGCAGCACAGGAAGGTTTAATCCTACACCAAATGGATGTAAAGACAGCCTATTTGCATGCTCCAATAGACTGTGAAATATTTGTGGAACAACCAGAAGGTTTTGAGAAGAAAATGAAATCAGGTCAAAAACTGGTATGTAAGCTACATAAGTCACTTTACGGGCTAAAGCAATCAGGTCGAAACTGGAACTTAATGCTACACAAATATTTGACGGAAAACGGTTTTGAACAGAATCCTGCAGATCACTGTCTCTATTCTATGAAAAGGGAGGATGAAAAAGTGATCCTTGTGATTTGGGTTGATGATATTATTCTGGCTGGAAGCAGCGAACTGGCTCTAAGTGATGTAAAACAAATGTTAACTGACAGATTTAAAATGAAGGATTTGGGAAGATTGAAACACTTTTTGGGTATTGATTTCCATCAAAACGAAAACCAAGTCAAAATGTCGCAGAAAAGATACATAAATAAGATCTTAGAAAGATTTGGAATGGAAGACTGCAAACCAAGGGAGACACCTTGTGAACAGAAACTGGTCTATTCTGACAACGGAAAGAAAATGACAGACGTAAGGAAGTACAGGGAAGCAGTAGGAAGTCTAATCTACTTGTCAACTTGTACTAGGCCGGACCTGAGTTATATTGTGAGCAGACTCTCTCAACATTTTGGGGATCCGACAGAAGAACACTGGAACAGTGTTAAACATGTTCTCAGGTATCTTAAAGGTACTCAGGAAAAGGAGTTGTGCTTTAACAAAAACTCTTCAGGTATTTTAGGCCTCCGGGTTTACTGTGACGCTGACTGGGCATCCAATGAAAAGGATAGGCGCAGTGTTTCAGGGTACTGTGTGAGTCTGAGTGAGAAAAGCTCACTCATTTCTTGGAAAACAAAAAGACAACCCACAGTGGCACTTTCAACATGTGAAGCAGAGTACATGTCTCTTGCAGCAGCTTTACAAGAGGTCATTTACTTAGAGCAGTTACTCACTGGCCTAGATGGATGCAGCTATGTAAAGACAGAAGTGTTTGAAGACAATCAAGGCACCATAGCTCTAGCTAAAAACCCTGTTAACAGACAGAGGTGCAAGCACATTGACATCAAATACCATTTCATCAGAGAGATCGTGACAAGTGGTAAAGTTTTGTTAAACTACTGTCCAACTGATAAAATGACAGCCGATGTGATGACTAAGCCAGCAACAAAGCTGAAACTACAAAGGTTTTCCCAGAATTTGTTTGGTGTTTAATGTGTTTATGTGAAACAGATAATTGAATCAAAATTTAACACAGTGAGCTAAGTTCGAGTGGGGGTGTTAAGATGTAAAGATTAAAGTGCGCCCTTACTCAATGTGTTATGGTAAAGTTAGAACCTGTGTTTATGTGTGTGTTCATACAAGGTGCTTTACGGTAACCTGTTCACAGTGATGTCGGGTGATTCAGCAGCAGAGCTGCGCATGTGCAATGTTCAGGTGTGTATGGCAGACTCCATGATACGAGGAGCATGTGCTACGTCTTTCTCATGTGAATAAATGTGCCTGTTATGCACAAAAGAGAAAGTGGCTCTACGTTTCTTCATCAACACGCAAAGAGGACACGGAAGCAGACACCGTTCCCTCCATCCCTCTACAGTCCTCGTTCCTCGTTCCTTGTCTCATGCCACGTCACAGTGAGTTTTTGTTTTTTGGTTTTGTCATCCTGCTCGGCAGCGCTTTTTGTTTGTTTGTAATTAAACTCCTTGCCCCGTAACTTTGTGCCTCCTGCCTCTGCATCTGGGTCCAACCGGCTCTCGAGCCACCCCACCACCGTGACAATGAATAAGTTAATATTTAAAAAACATATAAGAAAAGGTGCAGTACAAAAATCAGTTTTCACATTTTGCAAAAAGACTTTCTACTCTAAAACAATTTTTAGTATAATTAGTCATCCTATTTGCATTTTTAAGAATCAAATGTATTTATTTATTTGAAGGTTTCGAATATATATATTGGTGGTGGTGAATATTGGCTGGAATGCACAGTTACAGTTTTTTTCAGTCGCTTTAGTTCAATTCTCAGATCAGAATTGAAGTTTGCAAATACGTGTTTGCATTTCTCAAAACAATTTGTACAAACAGCAAAACACTATGGATTTCTTGCAAAAGCCTGTAACTTGCTCAAAATCTTTAGTTCATCTCTCAAAACTAAGTCTTCATGTCATTGAACATGTCAGTGCCATCAGAATGTCAAGTCCTTGTGTCATTGTCTACGAACAAGACAGTCAAATTACTTAGTCATGTTGTCAATATAACTGTACTTTAGAGGGAGGTTCTGATGTAAACTATGGATAAAGTTTGGATGACAATTATTGTAAAATGTAAGTTTCACCTTTTTTGTTTGATTGCAAGAGACTGGACAAGATTCACATTTACACTTTTACTGTTCATATTGTAATTTGTTGACAGACCATGTCATACCAACATAGAAAAAACCCACTGCAAACAGTAACACAAAGGGAAAAAAATATAGGACAACATTCTGTTCAACAGTACAGGCAGTGCAGTAGGAATTGGTGTGGTCTTCCTACACCTCTTGTCGTTCCTGTACGTTAGGCCACAAATTCTCATCCACATCACAGCAAATATCCTCTCTTGCAATGCAGTGAAATATGTTTGTCACATTATGACAACTTGGTCAACCATTTTGCCATTAATGACTTATACAAAGAACTAATGACTAGGTGTTTTGAGGAGTAAGACTGTTGCACAGTGAACTATATAATACATTTTGATCAACATGACATAAACAGTTGATAGTGTAGCAATGTAGCAAAGAGCAGAGAATTGTACATAATCCTTTGCATGGATGCAAATGATTATGTAAAAAAAATGGACTGAGAAACTATTTTTTTTTTCATGTAAATGTGAAGGTACATGGGCAAGCTAGCATGATTTTTTTTTGACAGATGTCAAACATAAATCCATCAATGATGTGGTGTTCTACACTGCATCGCACAATTGTGTTCATCTCTCCTGAGTTTGACTCACCATGTTTTTGTTTTGTAATTTACAGTTTTTCTTAGTCGCTTTAGTACAATTCTCAGATCAGAATGAAATTTCCAAAACTATTTGTTCAATCCTCACATCATGATGTCACTTGTGCACAATATATAAGCAGTTTCTCACTTCTTTGAACAAGTTGCAATTGCTTTGGTACATCCATGCAAATGATTATGTACAATTCTCTGCTCTTTGCTACACTATCAACTGTTTATGTCATGTTGATCAAAATGTATTATATAGTTCACTGTGCAACAGTCTTACTCCTCAAAACACCTAGTCATTAGTTCTTTGTATAAGTCATTAATGGCAAAATGGTTGACCAAGTTGTCATAATGTGACAAAAATATTTCGCTGCATTGCAAGAGAAGATATTCGCTGTGATGTGGATGAGAATTTGTGGCCTAACAAACAGGAACAACAAGAGGTATAGGAAGACCACACCAATTCCTACTGCACTGCCTGTACTGTTGAACAGAATGTTGTCCTATATTTTTTTTTTCCCTTTGTGTTACTGTTTGCAGTGAGTTTTTTTCTATGTTGGTATGACATGGTCTGTCAACAAATTACAATATGAACAATAAGAGTGTAAATGTGAATCTTGCCCAGTCTCTTGCAATCAAACAAAAAAGGTGTAACTTACATTTTACAATAATTGTCATCAAAACTTTAGCCATAGTTTACATCAGAACCTCCCTCTAAAGTACAGTTATATTGACAACATGACTAAGTCATTTGACTGTCTTGTTCGTAGACAGTGACACAAGGACCTGATATTCTGATGGCACTGACATGTTCAATGACAAAGACTTAGTTTGGAGAGATGAACTAAAGATTTTGAGCAAGTTACAGGCTTTTGCAAGAAATCCATAGTGTTTTGCTGTTTGTACAAATTGTTTTGAGAAATGCAAACACGTATTTGCAAACTTCAATTCTGATCTGAGAATTGAACTAAAGCGACTGAGAAACTGTATTTGCTACTTGGCTTCTTCTGACAGTTTTCCTCAAAGTTTTCAGATGTGTAAGATGTCAGCACTGGGGCTTAAAATGAAGAAAACATTGAGTAGTGTTCTCCTGGGCACATGTAATCCTTTGCGTGACACTGCTGTTGGCGGGGAAAGTGCTGCAGGTTTAATTTGTTCCATATAATCAACCCCAAGTCCCTGAGCGGTGAGCTCCAGTTTGTCTACGCCCCTGCAGAGGTCCATTCACGCAGAATAAGTGAACACACCTGGGTGCTCCACCACGGTGAAGCTTTACCTTCATGTGCAGTCACAAACAGGGTTAGAGATGCGTGAGGAGACGACAGACAGGGAGAGCACGTACGCTCCTGCAGAGGATTGCTGCTGGCGGGGTGTGGTGCCCTGACAAAGTTCATGAATTTACTGAACTTTTGAACTGTACTCTGGAATGCAGCAGGCAGACAATCAGCACAGACTTCCTTGGAAAAAAGTTCCAAGTAATTTGGTCAGTTTGAAGTAAAACTATTTACTTGTTATATTTTGTAACTCAGATTTTTTGCTTACCTTTTTAATTTTAAAGATTATTTGTTTTCAAGTTATACTGTATTTTTTTATTTTTATTTTTATAACCCTTAGTCACTGTTACACAAAGTTTCAGCTTTAATCATTAATGGCTGTCCCTGTTTCCATGGTTTTCAGTTCGGGTGTATTCAGACTGGACACATTTGGTTTGCTTTGAGTGACCCAGAGTTTGTTTCCCCCTGTAATCTGTAACAAATATTCAGTCTGAATACACTAAAGTGGTCCGAGACCAGGAAGCACTCTTTGGAGGTGATCTCGGGTTTTGCTCTGACATTCTTCAGTCTGTATACAATCCGTCCTCGGAGCAGAAAGACTGAACCAAACAGCCACCATAGTAAACAGACATGTTTATTTGTTAAAATGTTTATTTTAACATAACTGAAAACGATTGTCCCGGTTTTTTTTTCTGTTTGCTGTTACACGGCATGCACCCGACAGACGCTAATGTGACGTCATCCTCGTAGCTCCTGGCCCATGACTGAAGAAATATTTAGTCACATGGTTTTGTTTACAAGCTGTGGTCTGTAACAGAATGGTCCATTTGATGCCAGTCTGAATACAGACCAAACGCAAAGTTCGGGACTCGATCTGGACCAAATTAAGCAGACCCGATTCGGAACAAAGAAATTTCCCAGACTGAATACACCCTAAGTTAGCATAAATCCATCTGTTTTACCATTTTTTGGTTGTACATTTTTTCAGGTTTACTTTTAAGAGTTTTTTCTATGTATGAGTTGTTAATCTTTTGCTCTCCTATTTATCAGGTTGTTATGGTTAGGGTGCTTCTCCTTTATTTAAAGGCCTACTCTGATGAAAATTGTGTTTTTGATGTTTTAAACGTGTTGTTGTTGCATTTTTCTGATGATGGAGGACATGAAATAAAAAACTGATCTTAAATTGCATTTCTGAGAATTTTTTTATTCAAATTGTTGTGAATCAGGAGCAGACAAAGAAATGGTGTTTGAAAAAGAGCCAATTTGTTATGTAAAAAATATGCTGGGTGGACGCAAGTTCTCTGCTCCTCTCCATTCTGATGCATCACTTGCAGACAAATAGGTCCATGTCATGTACATCTTTGTTTTCCTCGTCTGAGCTGAAATCTGGTTAAAAAATACACGGCTGGATAGCTCCAATATTGTTCGCCATTTTTGTTGCACCGGTAATGTTATGTTGGGGTGTGGGGGACTGCAAGGACCATTTTCTTTTTGCCCGTTCGGGCCACTGCACTCCTTCACTGATGGGCTGTTCCTTTGAGGATTGCTGGGAATTGTCCTCTTCTGTTTGCTTATTCTTATGGGAGTCACTGGGGGTACTTTTCTTCTGCTTTACCTGCTCCAATGGGGTTGTTAGTCATGCTTTTCTTCTCATTTTTGGTTCTTGCAAGGGGTTTTATTTTGTTATTATTGCTTACCCTTTACATTTCTTGGTTTGATCCACTTTTTTTGTGTTAAGACAGTTAAAGTTTTGTTAACAATCTCATTTAACCCTTGTGCTATCCTAGACACTTTAACATTGGGAGTTGGGTCATCTAGACCCACTAGACAGTGCGCTGAACCTTTTTTCTTCAATGATTTGTGATCTTCACTGGTGTCCATGGATTACATGAAATCTTTCCACCTTTATCCACCTTTGTCATGGTAGGGAGAACACGTCGATGTGAGGGTGGGGTCATCTAAGATAGCACAAGGGTTAATTGTATCTTGGGTAGAATTTATTATGTAGAACTCTTACAGGCTAGTGTTTAAGTCCAGTTGGGGTTTTTCTGTTATTCTTTTACTTTATATTTTTTGCATTTTTTGTGTGTGCATATTTTGCATATTTATTTGCATAATTAACACTTCTGCAAAACATTCCAGTGTCTTCCTTCCTGTTTGGTAGATCACTTAAAGGTCCCAATAACAAACTAAAAGTATGATTATTCTTTTACAACTCTACTACTTCTAATGTAGTTCTACTTTTGTCACACCCAAATTACTGAAAAAAATATTGTATGTTTTAATTTTTTGTTTGTTCTTAATAAAAAAACTTTTCTGTACATGATTCACATAAACCTTTTCCTTATAGTTCTTTAGTTTCACTCTTTTCATTCCAATTTCTTTGTGTATGTAGGTTAGTTTGTAAAACTATGATAACTGGCGGGGCTTAATATTTCTTACAATAGAGGTCAGTAACTCTGTGCTTCACATGCTAGCATGACAAGATGTTGCTTGATATCCAACTGCCTCTGGTCAACTTGATGGTCCATGACCATTAAATCGGATAAATGATCATCTGTAAAGAAGGAAAACACAGGTGGAAAATCACATCCAAGAGTGTGGACGAGCTTTTGCAGAAACAAGCACTGACATCGACAGTTCAAACTGCAGCTGAACGAAGAATCCTACCTGTCATCGCCTCTTCTCTGTGTTGCCATCTGGAGAAAACAAATAACAGCTTCCAGCAGGAAGCATGGATGAATTTAAGGCTTTGCATTCCCCTCCAACTGTGTGCAGCGACTTGTTGGACATTCTGACTGAAGTAAAAAAAACTAAAACTTTAAAACATGTTTCTGCTTTATAGTCCTTGTTGTCTAATGTGTGGTTTTCTATAAATATCTCAAAAGAGTGTAGGTTTTCATTGAAAGTCTTTGGAAAAACACGTTTTTCATTTTACAGACACCTTTGTTTACTGTACAGAAAAAGTGACTAGGTTATAAAATGTGAGTTTGTGAAAAAAAAAAAACATTCATGTTTGGATCTCTGCAGGAAAATCTCTGTAGGACGGTGGTTTAAATTTGAGGTCATGGTCAGCCTGGAGGCTGTCCTGGTCAAGGACAGAGCAGCAGGTTTGAACTCGAGACCTTTTGGATGAAGTTTGAAGGCCTTGGTCCTAAAAGAGGAGGTTAAAGTCGTGCACTTTCATTCTGAAGGATCCTGAGCTCTGCAGGCGGTTTTCCTCCTGGAGGCGCATGGCTGGAATGCTGACATAACAGATGTTGTCTGACCAAACCAATAATTATGTGCTGTATGTCCGTGCCCGCACATCCTCCACTTCGGGCTGCTTTTCCATCCCCGTTTCCTCCAGCTGTGACTGAAATGCTCAGGTTTTTCTCAAAGGACACATTTAAATACATCAATTCTGTCAGCTTTCCCCTCTTCATCCAGGTTTTTACACCTTTGCTTCTGCACGTGGGAAAGAGCAGGACACAGAAACTGAAGAAGACAATTAAAAATATCTAGAGTGTCTTTGATTGGTTACAACAGCAACATTGCCTTGAAAATATTTTTAAAAAGGGCAACATTTTTGACAAAAGTTTGACTTCTGTTTTACGAGCTAAAAACGGAGCTCATTTGTTTATAGACATTCACACAAAACCACAAGGAAAAACCTTTTTTATTCCACTGTCAGACAATGCTGACATCTCAAGAAACCTCCCCCGGAATCAGTTAGGGGTCAAACTAACAAAAGACTGCCGTGGGTTAAAGCTTCCTCTCTTTTCAGAGCCAAAACTCCAAATTTGGTTTTCCATTTGCAAAATTATACTCCAAACCAAAACTCCTCTTGGTTCATGAAACTGCAGAAATTCCCAGCAGATCAAACTTGAACCAGCTGTCCTTCTATTTCCCTATATTTCACTCTTGATTACCTTGGTCAGGTGTGCCCAGCCAGTCATTCAGAAGCTGAAGGGCCAGCGTGGATCAGTGTGGATAGGAAGCTGGACAGCAGCCCATCAGGCCTAGAGTTACACATCCCTGGTGTAAATCAAAGGGCTCAACTGCTTATTATTACACACAGAAGCTGCACAGGGCGCCAGGGCTCAACAGGGGAGAACTATTGAAACAGTTATAATGAAAGCCTTTAAACACAAACTTAAAAAAAACAACACACACACACAAAGTTTTCACAAATAAAGCTCTGACTTAGTCAATTTTTTTAAAAATACCCCAGATAAAAAGTTTGCCTTGTTTCTATTTTATGAAGACTAATGTATTAGGAACGTCACAATTCTCTGTTTAAAACGGAACCTTTAAATCCAATTGTGAGGAAAGGGAATCATTGCATCTCTGCTGCAAACCACTGTGTTTAAGTTAAAAGTGTCAAACATGCTGTGCCAAATATAGTAAGTATTTTTTATATAATGTTTCATTACATTACACCAGGCCTGTAAGACAACTGAATCAATGTTCATTGTTATTTGTCATTTAGCACATTAAAAAAATTTTTTCTAAATTTTTGTTTTGTTTGTTTTGTTTTGTAATACACAACTCACATGTCTCTCTGAAATCAAAGTTTAAGTCTGAATCATAGGGAAAGTGAATCATTGCATCCCTATTATATGTAGACTCTCAACTAACAGGTTTGCTAACTTTTAAGTTTTATCTTGAGACATCATTAACTCAGTGCTTATTTGGACACATAATTTCCAAAGGCAACTAATCCAGCCTCAAGGGAGCCCAACTCAGTGCTTTTGTGTGTCAGTCCCAAGTCCGGGACCCAATGCAGAAGGGTATTTCAGGTTACAGGTTGAACCATTAAGGCTTTGTCACACAGCCACTACGTACATTTTGTGCATTTTCCACATATGAAATTTCGGTCATTCATGATAAAAGCATGAGACACGTAATTCATAAGTGTTTGTTGTCTTCGTCAGTTTTTGCTTGGTTCAGAATTACGCAGTTTGCGCGTATTTTACATAGTTTATACACAATTATGACATAAATCGCACATTTAAGGCTCTCCACGACCGTTCCACGTATGTCCATGTGTGTCCAACGGTCTCTTTTCACTCATGGTCCACCGATGCATAACTTTTATATCGTGTATACGGTACACATGTCACGTCAAAATTACATAATTGACGCACAAATCACTATGTTTTAGTGATACATGCAGGGAGGCAGATAGATGGTTTGAACACAGTGAAAACAGACGCAGTGATGATGTTAGTCAAAGGATCTGGAGGCTGGAACTACCAGGAAAGAGGACCAAAGAGGAAGATCATGGATGTAGTCCAGGAGGACATGTGTGATTAGTGTGAATGAGGAGAATACAGAGGAGAGGATTAGATGGTGGAGAATGATTCACCAGATGTGGAGATCCCTTAAAGGAGCAGACAAAGGACAAGGAAGAAGAAAAGGGTTTGGTTCTTCTTTACATAAACTCTGGCAACAAGTCCAAAATACTGTCCATTTTGGGCTGTTTTGAAGTATAATCTTTACCAACATTCACTTGAGGTCACATGACCAGGACATCCTGTGGATGAGGCTGAATCTGCAGGATTTCTTTATCACACTCCTGATGTGCACACAGATTTCCTTCATGATGTTATAAATAAAACTGACTGGCCATGCTGGCACATATCTGACCTGCAGTTGGTGAATTTTTCTCTAAAGAGTGCTCTTTTACCTCATTATGATAATTAAGCGCCCTCCCGATGACCTAACAGCAGGCATTTCTGAGAAACGGTTGTGGCCCCTCCTCTCCTTAAGGTCAGCTTCAGGTAACGGGTGAAGTGCTGGTAAAAGTTGAATCTGTGAAGGCCTGTTTCTTTCTCCTTAATCATGGCAGGTATTTGTCTCTTTTCTTCTTTTCTTTGTTAAAGCCAGGTTTGGGACTGAACTGACAAAACAACCAATATTTGTTAATCACCATTGTCGCTTTATTTTGACCATAGCTTTTTAAACCCCTATGTTTGTTGTTGTTATTGACTTTATTTGGGTCACAAATTAGAAAAAAACTTACTAACATTGTTCAACTTTTAACTGATTTTACGCATATTGGTTGCTGTGAGCTAAAATTATTCCCAATTTATTGAAAACAAGAAAACTAGAAGAAAACTTTTCTATTGTGCATGCTCTCTTATTTTTTGCAGCATTTTCAATGTTAACATTCTGTGGACATTTTTTTGCCTTCTCCACCGCCTTCTGCCAGTTCTGCATGTTAATGTATGCATGTTTTTTTTTTATTAAAATCTAATGGATCTGATATTGCGTAGATTTTCTTGTGTTACCCAAAACCCAAAAAAGTCCACTATAGATTAACACCTAAAAAACTCCACAATGACCAATTTCTGAGTTTTTGGAGTTGTAGCCCCGGACGCCATCATTGGTAATGCACTTTCAATAAACCCTACTTTGATAAAGTTGTCGAGGGACTCTCAAAATATCTGCTCCTAGTTGAGAAGAACAATCAAAACTAATTCAGACTGATAAAAGATTTCCACAAGCTGCACTAAGTACCAGTATTTCCCAGCCCAGATAAAATACAGGGTTGTGTCAGGATGTGCAACTGGTGTAGAAATCTCTGCCAAATCACCTGTGCAAATCAGTGAAAGCTGGTTCACTGTGGCAAGCCCTGAAGGGACGTGCTGAAAGGTGAACAACAACAATAACTTTGTGATCATAATAAATGATCACATGCTATTCTCATGCTATTTTATTCTTCTGGTGCAAGTGGGATGGACAGATCCACAGCAGCCAGAGTTGAACTTGAATGAAATAGACTCCTCACAACATCTCAGTGGAAACTTTAAGCTGTAACGATAAGAACCGACAAAGAGCTGTGGTTACTCCTGTGACAGCAGCAGTCGTTAAAATAATGGAATGCAGGGAAGCTGACTGACTGGCATGCAAGCTGAAGAGCTAACGCTGGCCGCCAATCGCTCTATCCAAGTCACCATCTGACCCCGTTTTCCCCCTCATTTCACAAATGGATGTCCCACAGCGTGCCCAAGAACTGGCTTTAAACCAGAAAACACACAAATGAGAGGGTGTAAAAGAGGGTTTTTTTTAATTTCAAGAGAGATCAGGAAACTTTCCAACACGTAGAAACACACAACAGTCTTTTTTTAATGGAGTGTCTGTTACATTTTTGCTTTTTAGTTTGAACAAAGTTTTACACAAGCAGGAAACCTATGACCGAGGGGCAAACAGAGGTTAAGAATGGGTAGATGAAAGGGTAACCTCGTCCTGTCTCATCTTTATAATTCCCCCCAACTGTTGACCTCAGAATGACACAGAAGCTGATGAGCTTGCAGTTTATTAAATGACCACAGGGAGTTGTCCCGACCATTGACTGTAAATGAGTGAGCCCCTCCCTCCTTGCAGTACAAACAGCAAGTAGACTTCTATAGAGAAACAAACAACTGTTGCTCAACCATCATATTTATCAGAATAACCCTACTTGATCTGATATTTTTTTTTCATCTTACACTATACTACCAAAGGCATTTGCTCACCTGCCTTGATCCACATATGAATCCCATTCCTGACCCATAGGGTTCATCTACACTAGACTCTGACATCCATGTCTTTATGGAGCTTGCTTTGTGCACTGGTGCACAGTCATGTTGGAAGAGGAAGTTCCCACAAGGTTGGGAGCATGGAATTCTCCAAAGATGTTGGCATCCTGAAGCATTCAAAGTTCCTTTCACTGGAACTAAGGGGCCAAGCCCAAATCCTGAAAAACAACCCCACACCATAATTCCTCCTCCACTAAATTTCACACTGGGCACGATGCAGTCCAAAATGTACCGTCCTCCTGGCAACCTCCAAACCCAGACTCATCAATTAGATTGCCAGATGGAAAAGCGCGATTTATCGCAACAGAGAAGGCGTCTTCACTGCTCTAGAGGCCAGTGGCAGCTTCCTTTACATCAGTGGTCCACAACCTTTTTGACGCCATGGACCGGTATGACATCAGACAAAGTTTTCACGGTCCGGAAATGTAGCGGACGATTATTGTAACAACACAATGATGGAACAAAAACATGACAATGTGAAATCTGAGCTTTTATTTCAACATGCATAACATTGTACATCGCACAGGTGTCATCATCCTCTCCCCTTCCCACACTCATGGTGCAAAAAAAGTAGTACTGTATATTAAATGTAGCTTTGTTTTTTTGAAAGTTGAAGTCTCCTCTTCTGTGTCCTGGCTGGGCGTTTTCCCCTTGGGAAAGAAACTTTCCAAAGACATTTGTTTTTTTACTCATTTTGCTAGTTCCTGGGTTTTATTTTAGCGGTAACCTATCACGTGACCGAGAAGAGTGCCTCGGCCTGCGTCAAGAGTGACATAGACGAATGTCACTCTTGAGCCGATTTTTTATAATGGCTCATTCAAGTCAGAAAAGTGAGATTACCTATTAACTGCATTTTCATAAGCGTGATGTTGAACTGTGGGCCTGCATCTGGCTGCTGAGAAGTTGAATATCCGGTTCCATTGTAGTCAGAGCAAGTCTCAAACACTGATGCAGATGTTCATCTCCCTGTAGTCTGGGGACCCGTGCTCTAAAGTGTCCCTCTCTTTGTATAGGAGTAATTGTGTGCCCGGCAGCAGACTGGTGACCTGTCCAAGATGTACCCTGCCATCGCCCAACAGTAGCTGGGACAGACTCCGGCAACCCCGCAACCCCGAAAGGGTTATCGTGATTTAAGAAAATGGATTGTTAGACGGAGGGATGTTTTTGTTCAAAAAGGGGTTTCCACCTTTACAAGTGCGACCAAGGTCACTGTCAGACCCATGGACTATTGGACTATAGTCATAGACCCACAGTGGAGTTTGGTCTGTTAAAAATGTAGCACTGAAGACCTCTCATTGTGTTTCTACACCAGACATCTTTGAAGTTTGTTTGAATCAAACCTGCTAGCGTGAAAGATCATGATGGTGATATTTTATTTCGGACATACATTTTTAAAGGAAAAATGGAAGATAAAATAAAAAATATGGGAAACATCTGAAACTAAGTGAGAAGAAATAAAAACTTCCTAAATTCTCACCCACATGAGCTAGACTAAATTTACTACCACACCCAGTGCACCCACTATATATTATAGTCCTGTTCTCTCTTTAATGAGTACACATTCAGTTTCAGATATCCACATACATATATTTTTTTGATTTGGTTTGATTTTATTTGAAATGGTTTTATTTCAAGCAATCACATAATAATGCTCAAAATTCATTCATACATTCATTCAAAGACGTGTCAATATATAGCTATAGAAAAATACACGCGTAGAAACATACACATAGAAACATCCAACTCACATTTGTCATGCATATAAATTAATTTGATTCTATTTAAGTCTCATTTCCCAATACACCAAAATGCAGCCTGATTCAAATTTATATTAAGAAATATTTACAGTTTATCACAGTTTATTTATGTCTTGGGTATGTACACATCCATCAATAATCCTTCTTTATATTTGTACTTAAATTCCATTATTATTTTAGGTGTGCATTCAAATCAGAGTTCATTTGCTTTAATTTGCATGAACAGATATGCGACCGTTTTACTCCCATGAAACATTTGACAGAAAGTCATCTCTTGATTGACTTATTAGCCACCAAACACAAGTGCAACCTGAATGGCAGCAGCGAGAAACAGCAAATGACATCAATTTGCTGAATGTGATCCTTGAAACAGTCTGGAGGACAGGGGCGGATTTACCATTAGGCAAAGGTAGACCATCACCATGGGAGCCCCGATTAACCCTTGTGCTATCTTGGATGACCCCACCCTTACATTGACGTGTTCTTCCTACCATGACAAAGGTGGATAAAGGTGGAAAGATTTCATCTAATCCATGGACACCAGTGAAGATCACAAATCATTGAAGAAAAAAGGTTCAGCGCACTGTCTAGTGCAGGGGTGTCAAACTCATTTTCACCGAGGGCCACATCAACATAGTGGTTGTCCTCAAAGGGCCAGATATAACTTGTACATGTAACTAAATGTAATGAAAAATAAATGTAACTACTCAATGTTAAATAACTCATTTATTTATTTATTATAATTTTTTAAAGGGAAAATTACAGTTGCATAGAAAACATATGTTTGCTTGTTACTTTAGCATAAATCCTTTAAAAATTTGATTCTGTCAGGTTAGGTTATATTGACAGTGTGTTTATAGTGTTTAAGTCCTAATGTATAGTTGCCCAATCTGGTATTTCAAGTCTGATTCCCCCTAGATATGAATAAATACACACCTAATTTATTTTTTTATTCTAAGAAATTAAAAACTTTAATGCTCTCGCGGGCCACATCAAATGACATGGAGGGCCACATTTGGCCCCCGGGCCTTGAGTTTGACACATGTGGTCTAGTGGGTCTAGATGACCCAACTCCCAATGTTAAAGTGCCTCAGATAGCACAAGGGTTACTCACTTCTAATCAATGACTTCTAATTACATCTAATTAATTACTGATTGGGTGGTTTTTTTGTTGGATCTGGTGGTCTTTAGATGACTTTTGGGCTGGAAAACCATGACTCTATCTGAAAACACTGGCAGAGATTAAATGATGATTCAAAGCAACTTTGAAAAAGTGGTCAAATGAAGTATAGTGATCCGAAGGGCTGTAAAAAGAGGGAAAGGCAAAGAGAAAGCAAGAAATGTTTTGCCATACTAACAAAAGTACTGAAATATAGATCAAATAGGAAAAACAAGAACAGAATAAAAAAACTAAAACACTTCAAATTTATTTTTTTATTTCTTTTACCATATTTAGTAAAATCAGACTAATTAAAGAAAATATGTCATTTTTTCCTTCTAGGAAGTGAGGGATAAAAAAATTAGTGCATTTAATAATTTGAATGTTTTTCCAAGTAAAAATAATGTATATAATATAAAATACATTTCTTGCCCCCCCCCAGCACAGGCAAAGGGACCACCCCCCCAAGCCAGGCCAGACCACCACCCCACCCCCCCACCACGCACCCCCACACCCAAGCCCAAAGGACCACGCAGCGCCCCAGCCCGCCCCACCCAGGCGCCGGACCCGATCCCCCGACCAACGGAGCCCCCAACAACCCCCGCCAGGCACCGGAGGCCCCGACCCCCACCCCGGCCCACGGCAGAAGGGCAAGGAGCAGCGACGACCAGGCCCCCCCCACCCCCTAAGTCACGGAGTTAGCTATGGGAGACCAGAGAGACCGAATTCTTTCGAAGTTACTTGAACTTTGGGCTGACATTTTTTCCAAGCTGATATGATCAAGCAGCAGATTTCTGTGTTGACTTATATTTATATTTTTTTTTGCTTTTCCAATTTATTAAAATAGTTTTTTTAGCAATGCAAAGAGTTATGAAAATGATAGAGCCTAATCCTCCTTCTACATCGATGGCACTCATGTCACCAAGCACACAAAGTGACGGTGAAGCTGTGATTGAAACCTTAAGCCAGACTGATAGATCGGCACATACCTGCCGCCAGAGAGCCTGGACAGGCGTGCAGAACCATAGTGCATGCATGTAATTGTCAGGTAGATTACTGTCACAGTGCTGACAAATGTCTGAGTTACTGAGACCCATCTTGAACATCCTCTGTCCAGTGTAGTAAATTCTGTGAAGAGTTTTGAAATGGATTAGCTGCAGATTTGGACTTTTTGTCAGTTTAAAAGTGTTTAAACAAAGTTCTGACCAAAAACTTTCATCTGTGCTGATGCTCAAATCCGCATCCCATTTTGTTGTCGGAAGTGAAATATTGTTATCTAAATTGCATAAAAGTTTGTATATTTTGGAGAGAGTTTTATTCATTGAGAAATTGATCAGAGTGGTAACTACATCTCATTTAATTGTTGCCGGTTGCACATGGCTAGACACTGAAGCTGGTTCCCATGAACCCCCTTCTTCAGCTGACCAGTCCCTGACCGGAGCAGCCGGTGGCTTTGGAGTGAACCCTGGTTCAAAACGTCTCCAAGTTCACAGCAACTCAGCGTCCATCGGATAACGACCTTGGCAGAGCTACGATGCCCTGCAGCGGACAGAAATAGACCAGACTGTGTGTGTCCCATTAATTTTCTGCCACAGAGCTTCACCCTGTTCTCAGCCTGTCAATGAGGGCGGTCAGGTGGGGGTTGGAAATGCCAAGTGACCAAGCGATGGCCTCTTTGTTGATCTCGCTGTCCTTTTTGTTTGTCTTGACGTGGAATTGTTCTCAAGTCGAGAACTACATCTGCCATGTTGAATCATGAAAATCTATTTGCTGCGTTTTACAAGTGAATCTAGCAAATTATTTGTTTGTGGCTGCCCTCACTTACACTTCCTGGTTTTATAAGTCAGCCAACAGATAAATATACAAAGGAACAAAAACAACAGGAAGGAAGTCAGTAAAACGATGCAACCTTCGTGCAGTTTTTATATTGTAAATGGTTCAAACAGTGTAAACTAGTAAATTTCTGTGTCCCAAAAACCACCACAAAAGAAGTCTTACAATGACTTGTTCTAGGCCCACTGGAGGCATTTCAGAGTCTTGTTTTGGTGAGTCCCATCAAATAAATTGTCATGGTCTTGGTCGTTTTGATAACATAATCGAAACATTGTGAACGTTTCAAACATAAGGTTTGAAATTATCATTCAAGTCTGTTATAAAAAAGTTTATTTTTAAATTTAACTGACCAGATTTTCTGATTGATTTGCTTTCATGTTGTCTGTGATCTTTGGTTCCAAAGACAATGGTAAAAGGTGGATGCGGCAGCACATATACTTTATTTAATGTGTGCATGGATTTGAAAGTTAAGATATCTCATGAATACGTCATATGAAATTAAGTCAGTTTGAGCTGTTTCAGTTTGTGTCCAGTTTTTTCTGAGTGAGCTAACATTCATGTCTTCCATGTCACCTGCACTTGTAGTTGTCTTTTTCCTCCTCTTGGAAAGATCCATTATGTCAATTGCAGGCAGCAGAAGTCTTCAACCATCACAGAACTGACAACAGTTATCATGTATTGCAACTAAGAGCTTCGTTGTCAGTTGATATTTTTCCGGTCCCGGGTTACACAGCAGGACGTGTGGCGTGCCTCTCTGCAAATACAACTATCTTCAAATTACTTAAAAGGTTGATTTTCCCCAAAAAAGAGAGCTGACCATGCCCCTGAAGAAACCCCAGGAATACGTAGACCTCAAAAAGACTCTTGACATTATTCAAGAAACGCTGAAAAGTTTTATGGAACAAGTGTCGGCTAAGCTAACGCCACTTTGGGAAATGATGGAAGAGTTCTGAAGATTTCGGGCTCAAAACGAGCAGCGAGAAAACCGGGTCGAGATTCTGGAGAAAAGACTGAACGATGTGGAACAGCAAGTAAGGATGAATAATGTCATTCTCACTGGAGTACCGATCAAGCCTCGAGCGAAACTGACAGCAGGAGCCAACACTGCTAATGCTAGCGCTAGCATAGTTAGCAGTGCTAATACGGAGATCGGTGCAAAGTCTTTGGAGCAGCAAATACATTCATTTCTCACATCTAAAGGGATTTCCCTGGATCTCAATATCATCGAGACCTGCCACCTGCTCCCCAGGAGAAAGGAGACGGATAAACCAGCGATCCTCATCAGGTTTGTGAATCACAAACACAAGCTAGCTTTGATGACCCAAAGGAAACACCTGAAAGGTTCGGCTGCTTATCTGAACGACCATCTGACCAGAAGGAATGCTGAAATCTCAAAACATGCACGGCTTCTCAGGAAGTGTAAGCAGATTGAGAACACTTGGGTTAAAGGCTGCAGGATTTACGTCAAACCGCTCGGTCCAGAGGACCGGTCCAAGGTTCTGGTTGTGAACACCATGAAGGACTTTGAGAAGTGTTTAATCACGGTCGTCTGAAACAACATGGAGTAATAAACCAAAGAGCCAAATAATTTCAAGAAATATGAGACGTGGATTCATCACTTCCTCCATCGTCTGACGTCACCTGAATAACAGCAGAGCTCTGACCTGCAGACAACTTGACCTCAACTTTCACCGTCGCTGAGATCAGCTGAAGAAGGATATGGACTTGAATCTAATGTCTGCAGTCATAACATCGAAGAGAACTATTAACTCTGTTTTGAACCCAGAAGAACGGCTGTTATCAGTAAAAGAAGAAATACCAACCTTGGACAATCGACAGTTATGGACCCTTTTTACTTTTCCCCTACAGCATTACTTTATTATAAAAAAAAATAAATAAAAATACAAAAAAATGTATTAAAAAAAGTGAAACAAATGATTAATCACTTATTGAAAATTGTTAAATTGATTGACTTTTAATGATATTACTTCACTTTCTCCAAAAATTGATAAATTGATTCAAAAATCTTTCCTAATGTAGCATAAATTTGCACATGTTTTTAATTTTTGATACTTGATGAAATTTTGCTATGAAAATTCCTGAAACAGTGTTGTGTCTACTTTACTGATATAGTATTATGTTTTATTCATATGAATGGCTTTTATAAGTAACATAATCTGCATATATTCCAGATGACTGATCTGCATTTGCCATGTTGATTTCTAAAATAGTTATTTTTGACGTAATACTTAAGTAATTCATCTTTGTCATGTGCTTTATCGATATCTTATGACTTTTAATTCTGTCTGATAAAAACTGGGAACCAGATATTGATAAATAATGTAATAAAATGGTTATAGTATAACGGGGTGGGATTATATAAGTTCGCTTCCTTCCACTCCCTTTCAAGCAATATTTATTAATATGTCTAATTATCCTAAGTTTGATTAGTTACTGTATGAATGTATAACTGATGATTATATTGCTGTTGTGTATTATTTCTACTTAATTGCTTTAAATAAACCATATCAAATCAAAATATCCTTTTGTTTTGCTGCCCTGTTCCTTATGTTACATGGTTTGAATCTCTAAGTTTGTAGAGGCCATTTTAGTCCAGTGAACTAATTGCCATGTTCAAGAAACTATGACGTGGTGCCTTATCCTCCTGGAAGTAACCATCAGAAGATGGTAGACTGTCGTCATGAAGGGATGGACATGGTCAGCAACAACACTCAGGTAGACTGTGGTGTTGTAGTGATGCTCAATTGGTAACAAATGGACCCAAAGTGTGCAAAAAATTGTCCCACACACCATGACACCACCACCACCAGCCTGAACCATCATTACAAGGCAGGATGGATCCACGCCTTCATGTCTGGCCATTCTCTTCTGACCTCTGGCCTCAACATGGCCACAGAACTGCCGCTCACTGAATGTTTTCTCTTTTTCAAACCATTCTCTGTTAATCCTAGAGATGGTTGTGGGTGAAAATCCAGATGAGCAGTTTCTGAAATACTCAGACCAGCCTGTCTGACACCAACAAGCATGTTCAAAGTCACTTAAATCCCCGATGCTCGGTTTGAACTGCAGCAGATCGTCTTGACCATGTCAACATGCCAATTTGCACTGGGTTGCTGTCATGTGATTGGCAGATTATGAAATTTGCATTAACGAGTAGTTAAACACGTGTACCTAATAAAGTGGCCAGTGAGTTTATATAGAAATATGATGTTGTGGGCTTTTTGGATTTATCTGGACCGAATTGTAAAACAATGACCAGATTCTTTAGAATGAACTGGATCGTAGTAATCAGAATAAGTAAAGCTCAATTTGATGGATTTGAGCTTTTAGTGCAGCGCTGAAAGACAACCTCAGTTGTGAACTGACGCTCTGTACATAAACTGATTTGAAATAAACTGAATTGAAAATGGTTTCAGGCAAATTGACCTTCAGAAGAGAGAAGCATCTGGATGAAAGGAGAGATGATTTATACGTGAAAAAGTGGAGGCTTGGAATCTTCAAAACATGTAAACAGGTTTGCTGAAGAAAGGTGTTGCCCCCAGGTTACTTTTGGCCAAGAAACCCAATGTAACTCAAACCACAACATGTTAGTTTACCGTTTGTTTACTCTTTCCACCAACTGTACAGCAGCTACATCTGAAAAGACATGACAAATATGTACAGACTCCATAAAGCAAAAAAAGTGCTATCTCCTTCCATAAATCCATCTGCCCATAAGACTTCACAGCTCATCTGTTAGGTTAAAGACCAACACAGAAACTGTCCTAAAACTCCCTCACTTATAACAATATTAATTAAAACTTTTCTCTCTGTATATATTGCTCTAAACAGTCAAGAATTTCTAGGTTCTAGAAGAAAAAACGGTTTCCATATATGATCCTTTATATTACAAGTTAGTATTTCTAAAACTGTTAAAATACAACACATATTGCATTTGCATTTAAATACAGCTTATTCATATTTGCTACTTCATTTGATACACAGAGCTATGTAACATTCATGCAGATAAAGGGAGAATGTTGTGAAAGATGGACCTCAGAAATAAAGCTGAGGTGCAGAAGCTTGGCCTGAGTTCAAGGTTTCATTTTGAGTCTCTCCTGTCTCAGATGGTCTCTGTGATGTTTCTGTGGAGGCAAGTCCAGGTGTGTTCAAAAGTGAAGACCAGGCAAACCCAGATGTGGTTTCAGTCCCCTTAAAAGTCTGTGGAGCAGGGTGTGTCTGCTGACTGCAAACAACCTGTGGGGGATTGCAAATGCTTGTAGCACATGGTGCTGCTAAAAACACTGTGGAATCCAAAAGACAGAACAGATGACATGAGATGTCAGAAAAAACATTGTCATATTTGAAACTTGGTCCTCATTAACTTAAAGGAGATTCATAGAGAGGCAACATGTTAGAAATCAGCCCAGTCAGTGGACTTTCTTGGAACAGAACCTTCTTGTAGTCTCTCCAGCTTCTACCTCGCTTTGGACAAAGTCCTACCTTCAAAACGAGCTTGACTTTCCATCTAAACACGTTAATAACTTAGAACATAGTTGAAGACAGAACTGGATTGGAGAACTGCAGTTCAGCACAGCAGGCCATCAAACTTAAAACTGCTGAGCGTTGAACAGCAGTTGCAGGCCAGCGGAGTGAACCCTGTTCTTGAACATGAACCGAACCATCAGGAGGTCTTTGTTTACAGAGTGTTTCCAGAATAACAGCTCACAGTGTTTCCGCAGAGCTGCTTCATAGTTTTTTTACAAAGCTTTGAGTCTACAGCAACCTAAAGCGGGTTTTTGTATGAAAAGCGTACATGCAGCCCGTTGACAGGATGAACGATAGGCACCGTCTGCATCTTGGGAAAGTTTTGCGTTGCCAGAGTCCATTTGCAGGTTCCGATCAGCTCCACCGCCAGGGTTTTGAGAATGATCTGTGCCAGTTCCTTTCCGATGCATCTCCGCACGCCGCCACCGAACGGCACATAGCTGAAGCGAGACGCCCGGCTCTCCTCCCGCTCGGGGCCAAAGCGATCCGGATCAAACATCTCTGGGCTCTGGAAAACTGCTGCTGTCTCATGAGTGTCCCGGATGCTGTACATCACACTCCAGCCTTTGGGAATCTGGTAACCCTGTAAGATAAAAGAATCCAATGATCACAAACGCTGTCTTAAAGTGAGTAAATGAAAGAAACAGGAAGCTAAAAAAAAACCAATTAAGTTTGTTGAAAAAAAGTACATAGTTCAACCTATTCTAAAAAATATCTTCTATCCTGGTAGTTGTTATGGGCTGCATGGTGGTGCAGTGGTAACACCATTGTATCATAATGAGAAAGTCGTGGTTCAAGTGTGAAGTTTGCATGTTCTTGCGCATGCATGGGTTTTCTCCAGGCACTCCAGCTTCCCCCCTACAGTCCAAAAACATGCTTTGTAGGTTATCTGGTTATATAAAGTGTCCCTAGGTGGGAGTTATTGTGTGCTGTGCACACTGACAACCTGTACTGTGTATATACCCCAACCTCACCAAACAGTGGCTGGGACATTTGATTGTTTTCTAACAATTTGCCATTAATTCCTTTGTACCTGGTTAAACGCTAACTGCAATGGTGAGTTCTGTCTTAGCTCCCACTAACCTACTTTTTTTAAATTCAAATCTAATGTCAAACAGATGCAAATACCAATAAATAAAACTTTATTTAAAAACAAATATTTGGTACTCTTCACACATGCAGATCTGATCTATAGAATTTCTAAATGCGGCATTATTTTTTGTTTGATTGTGTCTTTTTTCTCATTTCTTTTATTTTTAAATAAAGGCAAAATGACATATTTTAGTCAAATTCTAACATCTGCTTTTTCTGGTTTGGAAACACCTAAAAGTTTTACACAAGTGTACTTATATTTCTATTTTTTTTGGAAAACTCACTTTTTTATTTCATTTACTGTTATTTACCTTTTTTGCTCTGTTAATCCTAACGGCTTTTTTCCCCAATTATTGGTGCAAACGTGGAATGTCCTTGTTCAGATTTTACTGAGGTTTAATTGAATGAACAGGCATAAAGCAACCTTCAGAGCCACCATTATTTCTCAGCTGTTGGGCCTTTATAATGTGAGAAAAAGGTGGAATCAATGAGGCCAGAGGTATTGTCGAAGGTCACTCTAAACTTTGCTTGTTCTTTTTCAATTAAGGCAGTAGATTGGGGGCAGGATGATGGCAAAAGGGGCTATTGAGAGATCAGGGAGGGGTCAGGTTCCCAGCAGACACCTCGCTAATCCTTCATGAGAATGTCTTTGACCTGGGAGTCAGTCGGCTGTGATGATGAAGATCATTCACACTCACACATTTGTTCTATTAATGTTAGCAAGGCCTATAGGCTGCCCCTCAGATAGAACAGAGCTGCTGCTGTTCCAAACTGCGCCACCTACAGTCAGAGACTGCCATGGCAGTACCTTTTTCATTTGACGTTTTCCAAGAAAGGTTTACTTTCCGACTAGAAAAAAAACTTTTTCCCATTTTAAATAAGTACATCAGAAAAAAAACTGCAAAAACTTTAGTGATGTCTTAGTTTATTTGAGCTTTCTTTTTAATCTTGTAAACTCAAACCAGCAGCTTTAAATGTGCCTCAATCTAATAATGAAATAAACAGACTATTAATCTCTTGTCACACCATAAGATTCTGAGCAGTGAAAATGAAGTCTGAAGTGGATCGGTCATTGATACTGCACTTTAGTCCACCCACATTTTTGCTAATTGCTGATTGGGTAAGATAGTAAAGACTGAGTTTTGTTGTGTTACCCAATTGGTACATTGATGTATCAGTCAATTCCCTCTAATCATGCTCAAAAGTGCACCCATTTTCATCCATAGGAAAAGAACAATACCCAATGAAAACGTTTTTAAAGCTAGATTTTATGCAATATCATTTTCAGAGTAAATAAAAAAGTTTTAACTTGGGAATTAATAAAAAAATCACTCCCTCTTTATAACCGGTAACTAGTGGTCATTTGAAGAACTGCAACATTTGGTGGTTCCTAGTTAGTAAAATTTAAATTAAGCATAGTAAATTTGGAAACAAGGTGGGGACTTAAGCCAAACCAAACAGTGAAAAAAAAGCTGAAGATTTAAATTTAAAAGAGCAATTCAGCTTTTACTGTAATTTACTCTTTTTTTCTTTTAAAACAAGCTTTTAATTCTTTAGCTTTGTAAAAATATGTATTGATGTTCTTGCAACTTTTAACAGGCAAACCAGTACAAAAGAAAATGATGTTCTTTCACAAAGCGCCATCAAAAGTTGTATTTTGAATTTCAAGTAAACATTTATCACTTATGCAAAGAGGGAAATGTCAGGCATCCATGCAGCAGTAGATTTTTAATTGATCAAAAAAAAAAGTAATTTCACAAATCCAATGTCATTACTCCTTTAATTTATCACATCAAATGTCACGTTTTTTATTGAGTCTATACTGGATCTAGAGGGATTCTCTCAGAACTATTCAGAAGTGAAAATGGGCAGGGACTTAAAGTCCCATTTTGATCATATTTGATCTATTATTAAAATGTAAAGGGAACAGAAAAACAAGTTTCTTTTCATTTCCCTTGCATACGAACTTGAGTTTTTGTCTTTTGTTTTTGTTGTTTTATGGAAATGAAAGGAAATAAAGAAATGGAAATGGAAAAATTGAAAATATTCTAGAGGTGTTCCCAGTGGATTTTCAGTTATGATTATACTGTTTTAGCCAAAATAAAAAAAAGCCTGCAGAGCATCAGTAGTTTATTGGAAACTCATTTCAAAGTTGTGATTGGAACTGTTGGGGTGGAGCAATCCTGTCTTCGCCTTCCGTCTCTGTTGCAGAGCTGAGCAGAGCAGGGAGCTTGTGGCCGACCCATGCATATTTTCAACATCAAAAAATACGATCTTTTTTGAGCTGCATTTTTCCTCTGCTCCTGAGTCACAATGATTAGAATAAAGAAATACTCCGAAAATGGTAGTTTAAGCTTAATTTTCTTTATATCTGCCCTTTGTCGTCAGAAAAATGTCCAAAGAACATGTTAAAAATACCAAAAACACCATTTTCATTGGAGTGGGCCTTTTATGAATTGAGATAAATTTGGTATCAGGTCAATATTCCCCTATTCCTAACTAAACCCACAAAAGAAATACGATATATGAAGGAGGCTCTAATACCGGAAGGAAGTTCTAAGGGCAGGGATGCCAAATTTAGTTTAGTCTGTTTAGTTTAGTTTAGCAATCAGCTATTGAATTTTATGACTTGATGTTCTTTATGATTCATCTTTATTACACAATTACTGGTATGTAGCCCACTGTTGTAAAAATTGGGCTATATAAAAAAATTGATTTGAATTGAATATATAATGGTTTACATGTTGTTTAATTGAAAATCTTAAAAAAAAAAATCATAAGGTGCCATTAGTATGGCTATGAGAGGGATTGTTGATTTTTCCCTCTGGCTTCAACCTTCAGGCGCAACCATAGCAAAATACCCCACAATTTATGTGACATAGCTAGTGAGGAGGGGGGCATTCACGATTGCTGACACGGGGAGTCATTCAAACTAAGATCACCTCTGAATTCCATTACGCTGATGACACTACTTTATTTCTTAATGCAAACAATCAGAATAAATCATTTTTGTAAGGATATTTTTATAATTTTGGTTTAGATTTTGTGATATTCTTCAATAAAATTGCAATTAAAATGTTTTTGTGAAGTTATTTCCAAATAATTTATTTAATTTATTTATTTATTATTGATATTTATTGTTGTCTGTTATTTTTTTGTTTAGGTTTCAGTTCACATTTAGAAGGCTTTGCATTACTTATGTTCAAATTGATGCTTTTTTCATCTGCAGGAGGAATTATCATGTGTTTTAGTAGGACCATGTCTTTTTTCATTAGTAAATAAAATACTATTTTGGAAAATTTGGATTTTAGTTTTGAAAAACTTTAAGCTTTTCATTGTCAACAACATGAACCAGGGGTTTTGACTCACATCAAGCTCAAATGTCTTCAGGGCTGTGCGGTAGCCACCTGACACGGGCGGCAGGAAGCGCAGCACCTCCTTGATGATGCAGTCGATGTAGCGCAGTTGACTCAGCTTTTCCAAAGTCAGATACGGGATGTGAGACCGAGGTTTTGGAAATCCTTGGTCCAACAGGCAGGTTGTCTCAAAAGCATCCTGCGCCGTTTCTGCCATCACACCCAGCGGGATCTGGCTCCGGTTGGAGTCAAAGTCAAGCCCCTCTGCCTCCAGCTCCACTCCTGCCTTCTCCACCACTTCTGGGTGGCGAAGAAGCTGCAAAACCAGAGAGGTGGAGGCACTGGCTGTGGTGGAGTGAGCTGCAAAGATTAGCTCAACTGCTGTTTCCTGTCAAAAAGGAGAAATTAAGACAAATTGAAACCTCTGATTGCTAGTTCAATGTAAACCTTAAAGAAGCTCCTGAGGAGTTGTAATCTGGAGAATATGGTAATTTACAGCTAAATGTTAAACGTTTTGAAGATCAGGATTGTTGCATTACTTCAGAGTAAAATACAGGATGCATAAGAGAACTTTACATTTCAAGTAGTTTTCTAAATCCTTGATCCTTTTCTTGAAACATGTCTCAACACGATCTGCTGTCTTGGTGGATATGGAATATTGATGAGATCATGCACACCTAAACACATTTTTGTAGCAGATTGTGACCTTGGTACCTTGAGCTCCTGGATGCTGAGCTCGTGGTCCTGCTCCTTGGCACTGGACATCATAAAGTCGAAGAAGTCTTGGTGCTCTTCCTCCGTCTGCTGCCGCTGCATTTTCTCCTCGATGATCTTCTCCATGTTGGCGTGCAGGATCTCTCTGGCCTTGATACCCTGAGAAGAGATGGTTCTCCATGAATGATGTTCCTGTGCTGGTATTTGACACCAAGGTCACTGTCAGGTCACTCACCTTGCGGAGTCCGCTGAACGGGGCGTCAATGGGCAGTGAGAAGAGGTTGTTCATGAGCTGCTCGAAAATCTTGGCCAAGTACACAATACGCTCCTCCTCCAACTGCAGACCGAGCAGCACCGCCACCGCAATGCGGAACGTCAGGGACTTGGCGGCGCTGTACACATCAATGGAGCCCGGCTCAGAGCACCACTTAGCGATTTCAGACTTGATGGTGTCCTGCAGCCGGGGCAGGTAGGACTCCAGAGCCCCGCGGCTAAAGACTTTGGCTAGAACCTTTAAAGGAAGCAGAGACACAGGCGTCATAAAAAGTTATTGGGATGCACGTGGCAATCAGGGCCTGCAGGATTAAAGCCACAGCTCCACCCTCCTACCTTCCTCTTTCTCCTGTGAAGGTCTCCTATGGAGTTGACCAGGGTGTTGGGCCCCAGGATAATGCGCGTGCTCTGGGGCCACTGTGTGCACACCAGGTTGTGCTCACCCAGCAGGATTTTCCGTATGTTTTCTGCACCCGTGACCCGGATCAGAGGCTTCCCTAGGAGGTGGGTCTTGAACACGTTGCCATGGCGTTCTCTGCGGGAGATGTGGAAGTTTGAACCCTGAAGAATAGGATAGAAACTTGAATTAAGTATTAGAGCTGCAAGGGCTCTTTTATGGGGGGAAAAAACAATTTGTATTTACAGGTTTTTATTGCAATAGATTTTAAATCGGATTTCAGGTCAAATATTTCAATTGGGTGACTTTGGCTTTAAACAGCTTGGTGAATTCAATTCACAAATTACCATAGTTTGTTTGAAAAAACAGTAACAAGTTAAACATTTTTACCAAAATTCCAACATAAAATGTTGCTGGGACCAATAACTAAAAAACTAACTAACTAAAGCAAAATCTTTACTGGAAAAAGCATGGTGGGGGCAGCATCATGCTGTGGGGCTACTGTACTTTGCTGCAGACATTGCTGGTGAAGAAGAAGGAATGGATATAAATATAGAAGCTGATGAAGGCACGAGTTTTCAGAATGAACAATGACGCGGAGCATTCCTCAAGTTTAGCTGCAGAGCAGCTTCAAGACAACAAAGTTCTGACATCAGTCAAGCAGAAAATTAGAGTGCGACAATGAAAAGACACAAGAAAGCAAGAGGAACTGAGATTGGACTCCGAAAGTTATCAAAATGACATTTGTGAATTAACAAACGGATCAAGTTGTAGATTCTGAGTCCTTGAGATTATTTAGAAATGTAAAAATATTTTTTTATTCTAAAAGAGAAAAAAATCTCTCATCTAACTTGTTTACCATTTAAAAAAGTAATAATAATATTTAAAAATAATTTTGTTTATCTTTTAACACAAGGATGACCACACAGCTCAGGTAGTTCGAAGAACAATTCCCTCATTTTAAACAAACCTTGGATGCAAAAATTCACCACTTTCATCATTGAAAATATTTAACAAAAATATTATGGATAATTGGATCCAGAATCTGTGTGTACCAGATTAGCCAAAAATCATCATCATAGTCTGAAGATCTAGATTGTTTTTGGCTCTGCCGGTATCTTTTTAAAATATAAATTTTTGACAACAAACGAATTTTGGATACTAAAAGATAATAAATCAGTAGTTTTGAGAGACTTTTTTGTAGATTGTTTTTCGGTTTGAGCACAAACGACCTCTTTTCATAATCCCCAAGGAGAAAAATTACGTGTTTTAAAGCCAAACATTGTAATTTTAAAGCCGGTGTTTGTTTAACATTTGCAGATAATTTAAAAGTTGTAACAACATACATTGAGAAAACTAGTCAAATTTGCTCATATGAAACACTGTGTAGAATTAAAACCACTCGCAACCCGCATAGCAGCCTGTTCTGGGACAAGAAAACGCAGCTTTGAAAACCTCCCTGCAATGCAATGAAGCCCAGGTAGATCTCAGACCTAAGCCATGCTATGAGCAGGAAGCAGCTGAACTCACCTGGAACAGCCAGTGGAAGGTCTCTCCCACCAGCGGCCAGCCCATGGAGCCCCTCGGCAGCGGCAGACTGCTCTCCTTGTCCCGCGTCAGGCTCCAGCGGAGGCTCCACAGCTGGCGGGTGAGCGCCAACAGCAGCAGCGCGGACAGCACGGACGTGAGCGCGGTGGCCAGAGCCGACAGTACCCCGAACTGAAACATCTTGTGGCTTCTCTTCCCAGCATCCACCTGCGTCTTTGCGCGTGGGTCTCCTCCTGTCCTGGAAAATCTGCCAGAACAAACGTGTACTATTACAGCTCCTCCTTTCTTTGCTGTCTTCACTTTTTCCCCCCTTTTCTCACTAAACAGATACAAATCGACACTGGCTCAGGTGGTGCGCGCATTGACGCTATGGAGTTTTATTTTTGCGCGTGTTGTGGATGAAACTGGAGCAGATGGATGCGCGCGAGGAAACTCCCTTCATTCCAGTGTCCTGCGCTCCAAAGTGAGGAGAAACTGTCAGCTATTCCAAACACTTTTACGGGTTTGCGTGCGCGGGCTTGTCTATTGTGATCTGCGCCTTTACAGTTCAGGGGCTCAGTGCGCCCTCCGGGCGGCGCGGGCTTCTCAAACCTGCGGTTCTTAAGTTAAACCTTTTCTAAACCAGCTTAAAGATGAAAGATGGATGGAGGTAGAGTAAACTGCACGATGCGCAAAAGCTGCAAAGAAATCGGTTTGTTTTTGATTGCGCTCACCTTCTCCGCGATTTCAAAACCAGGTTCTATTTTCAGGAGAGCAACTCTCTGTCCTTCCCCGAACCGGTAACTCCTACTCCTGCTGAGAGCGCGGCCCGCTGGGGTTTTATAGAAACGTCTGAGGCGTCATCCACCTTCAGTGACGTCTGAATATGTTAAAGCTCGTTGAGAGGCGCGAGGATAAAAAAAAACAACAAACGTTTGAAAATCAGAGCTAGGAGGGGGCGCGCACGGGGCGTTTCTCGTGCGCACGCAGAGCGGATTGCATGGGTGGATGAAGCAGATCCTCAGGTGGTCTCCGCGCACCACAGAGCCTGACCGCATCCCGGCGGCGCGTAGTCCGGATGAAAGACGGGTGGCAGCACCACCTGATACCCCCCCCCCCCCCAAGAAGAATTGCGCACAAAAATGTGTTCATCATTCCATATATTTTAAAAGTAACATATCTTTATATTTTGTTAATTAGACGCGACATTTCAATGTAGAGCCACTGAGACGTATCTATTTTGTTGCTTCACATCCTTAGGTTGAGCGCACGAGCGCACGCCTTCACCATTTTAATTTGGGCCTAAACTGACCACTTGATCTAATTAATATAAAACACGTTTTTTTTCAATTTAGCTTTTACTCTTTTCTGAAATTATTTACCTATTTATTGTTTTTTCTTTCATAATCAGACAATTTAATATGTATTTTTAAAACAACATTTCCTTAACATTTTTAATTGATATATTTTGTTTACGATAAAAAAGCATGTTTATAAATTATGAATAGGCTACATATTTGTGTCATATGAAGCCACCTCAAATCTAAAATATTCATAAATGTGAATAAACATTCTTAAACAAATAAAGACAGGAACACAAATTATTATTAACCAACAGATTAAAAAAGCCCCCGGAATCTAATAGGCAGGATTTTTTTTGTTTTGTTTTATTAAAATCTGGATCATTTTAGAGCGCGACCATCAGTGTTTGCTTATGCAGACACGAGAAATAGTTTAATTATTTATTTTCCTCCCACTTTCGTCTATTCTCCTAAATTGCAATATTCATTTCAATGGACAGCGCATGTTATTAAAACTAATTAAAAACTATATATATAACATTTTTTTCTTAAAATAAAATTAAACAGTCTGCACTTTTTCTGATCCCCACAGGCGTAAAACCATTTAAAAGCAGATCAATTAGATCACATCAATCACTCCGTCAATAAAAATGAGTATCCATGATTAAAAATAGACATGTTCTTTTATTCTTTTTTGTTATTGTTTGAAATCCATAATTAAAGAAATTTGGTGGAAATCCCCGAAAGTCACTTTTCCACCGCGCGCGCGCGCACCTTCACACCATCAGCTGGCACGCGGCAACTCAGAAAATTACATTTGAAACCAAATATCCGAGGGAGGGAATTCATCTTTTCCATTTTCCTTCGCGGGCAAAAAGGTAATAAATGTAAAAGAAGATCACGTTGCCTTCTTTCTTTGACACATTTTAGAACAAATTCCAAAAAAAAAAAAAAAAAAAAAGAACCAGAAAATATTTTAGAAGCAAAATAATACGAATAAACTAAAACAATTTTAGGTTTTAGTGTCTGCAGTAAAATAACACAAGTCCGTTTTTAAGCCCTGCAAACAAATACATTAAACTCAAACACTCCAAATTTGAAAAAAAAAAAAAAAAAAAAAAACATTTTGCGTTTTTGGAAGCGGAGGTTTTTGAACTAAGATTTACTCACAGCAGTTGGGTTTTAATTATAGAAAAAACACACGATGTCGTGTTTAATTCTTCTTACAAATTATTTGGATTTTGCTTTAATATAAGAAGAAAAATATTTTCTATTGTTTTCTTTTTATTCTTCTTTTTTCTTGCTTTGGTTTTACACTGTTTTTGTTAGAAAAACCTAATGCTTATTTTCTTTTTCTTGGCATTTTATAAATGACAAGAACATTGTTTACCCTGTATTATTTTGTAAGGTAATTTGGCATAAAATTTTACCACTTTTTTTTAAATTTCTTCGTTTTGTTACCAACTGGCAAGCGTAGGCTATTTTAATATTTTTTCTTTTTACTTTATATTCAGCACAGAATACATAGCTTAGCTTTAGCTCTGTAGGTTTTTTTTATTTTGTTTTTTGTTTCCTTTTTTTGCACTTGCAGATTGCATGCATTCTTTTTATTATTATTATTATTTTTACATCTTATTCAGAATTTTCATTCAAGATCATTACTTTATTTTTATTGATTATTTTCTAGTTTCTGCAGATTATCAGATTTTCAGCATCCTTTTATCAGCATTGTAAGAATTATTTCCTTTCTAAATCTAGTGATAATTTTTTATTGCATTATGACGTTGCTATCTTGCAGGTTTTCAGCTAAAGTCAATTTCTTGGCAATTGTTTGCCTACTTTCATCCTGTGATGCTGTGTAGAGCTAGTTTAGCAGTGGACTTTTACATTTCTGTTCATGATAACATATAATATAATATATTTCTTTCCTCAAAATTTTGAACTATTAGGGCAAACATCTCTGGCAGCTTTATTTTTTCACTGTACTGATGATGTATCACCGATTTTTTTAATCCAGTGACCATTCAGGATGTCTCCACACTATTGCAGAGAATTAAACCTTCTTCTTCCAGTGATGGTCTCCCTTTAAAGCTCTTCCAACAGTTTTGCATCAGATCAGCCTGTTCATTGTAAAGCTGGTGAATGTGTCACTCACATATAGCTCAAGGAGCACTAAAAAGCACTAAAAAGGCAAACTTGGATCCATTTCTACCTATAATGTACATGTTTGTCATTCAACTCTCAACTTCTTTTTATTTAAAAAAGTCTAGAAAAGTTGTGGCAGATCAATTTATTACAGAGAAGCCCAGTCTCTTAATCTGATCTTCACAGAAATGGTCTCAAACAACTTTAACCCTTGTGCTATCTTAGATGACCCCTCCCTTACATTGACGTGTTCTCCCTACCATGACAAAGGTGGATAAAGGTGGAAAGATTTCATGTAATCCATGGACACCAGTGAAGATCACAAATCATTGAAGAAAAAAGGTTCAGTGCACTGTCTAGTGGGTCTAGATGACCCAACTCCCAATGTTAAAGTGCCTTTACTATACATTTCTAATGACAGCATGACAACAGGGAAATTCTCAGTCATGGTTTTATTGGATCTTTCTCCCATTTTATATTGGTGATCTTGATGTTATGAGGAGACTCAGTGATCTAGTTGGATTGTCTGGTTCCATCTTTCTGAATATTCTTAGAGTCCACAAACCATGTTGTGCTCTTACATCCTCTGGTCAAATTTTCTTGGTTGTCTTTCACACATATTTTAGAATTTAAAGGAGATTGAGCATTCCAAGTGATGGCTTCCAAACTCTACCTCTGTTTCCACTTGCTATTGACTAAGCTGGAGCTTTAACAAACACCAAAACATATTTTTTTCTGTGCAAGCTTTTAGGTAAATTTGGGTTTTTATTTGTGAAGTAGTATAATTTAATGTGAATTGTAACTTCAAACTCTTTTATTTCCTATTTTATGCAGTTTTTATGCCACTTTTGACCTGTGTTGTTGAGCACTGTGTGATTCTTTCTGGGGAAAAGTGCTGTAAAACTGTCTTCAGCAGCATTCAGGCTTCAACCACATCAGCAAAGAAAACTTTTCCTGTTTTCAGAATCTACAATTACCACTTTTGTCTGTTCTAAAACCCCTGTGTGACTTCTACTTGTGCTCATTTTTCCTGCTCTCTTCTGTTGAATGATGAGTCCTGGTACAGATCAGGCTCTGTCTGGATATTTTATCTTCAACTAACAACCGGCTGATTTTAGGAAATACAATTGGAATTTATATTAGGAAAGGGGAAAAAAATCAAAGTTTTGACTGTGCCTGAAGGATCCATTATCCAGTTGTTTTGAAGAGACGAAAAAGAAAAGACTAGAACTATGTTTTCAATTTTTATTCAGCGGAAAAAGAAGTGTGGGTTAGTGAGATTTGTTGCTTAATTTGTTCAAACACCGGAAGATGTTTGGCACCCAACCCTCCTGAGATGCGCTTGATGACCTGCTGTCCCCTCACACGGCAGGGATGTGCTCAGGCTCGGAGGGTCCTTCCTCTAATCCCTGTGCCAAGCTTTTAAAAGATTATGTAAAGGAGACTGTCCTCCTTTTGTCTTCCAGATTGCAGCTCTGGTTTCAACCTCACACACATGGGAGATGGGACCAAATACGATTGATTCAGACTAAATGAAACCTAAAGAAAAAGGAAAGAGGACTGAAGTGAGGATTTGCATCCGTCTGCTTTGTTCGATTTGATTCACACTGAGCCATAAAAGATGTAAAAGCACAGCCGCTGGCGTGCGACAGGTTTGTCACTAGAGGCGTGTTTGTGTGTTCAGGCCTCTGGGCTGATTGAGCTGATAAGTTAAGCTGATCCCGAAGCCCAGATCAGATTTTCAGGGGTTTTATGGAAACCATCAGGTTGTAAACTGAGAAAAGCAGGATCCATGAAAAACACACACAAACATCAACAAAAGATGTCTCTCTTCCAGAGTTTGTATATAATAGTAGAGCAAGAAAGTCCTTCAGTTTCAGCCAATATTGCTCTGAACATAAAATGAGAAAAGTGATGTTTTAACTGGATGGGTTGTTGAAGCTCATTTTTCAGACATTTTTACACCTTTAGGATGCAGGAAAAAATGACTGAAATTGCTGCATACTTCAGGCCAAGTTTTACTTGCTTTCTTTGTACCATCAATGACTCCACCCATCTCAACCATGGAAGCCCAACACATTAGTAACGAAAAGTGTTCTATAACGGCACAAAGTTGCTTTTCTCCATGACAGAATCTGCTGATTTACACGGATTGCATAAACACTTCACTGTTGTAAGGCTGCTTTTCCCTGCTTTAGAATCCACTGGAGTTACTTTAGTTGCGTAAGTGGTTGAAAAGGTACGGTAGTCAAAAGAATGTCAACACTAAAACTCATTTGTTAAATGGTTGAACTATATAACCGTCCATTTAAATTATCTGAAAATGACACCAAAATTGACTCTATATCCACTCAAACAACAACCTGTTGTTGGAACGCTGCTGTTAGGACCTACACTTCTTTCTGCATTTCCATTTTTTCAAACAGTTAGTGTCACAAGACAAAAAACTTAAAGTAATCCCATAGCAGCTCAAACTTTTTGCTGTTGTAACCTCTTAAGGGGACACAAAACTTCTCTCCAACAAACTCTGTCATGGAAGAATAGATGTTGAAAGAGACGGCAGCTTTTGTCTCTCAGCCTAAAACATGGAGGTCTTGCTGTTTATTTGTGGCACGTCACTCTGACCGAGGGACGTTCCAATCCGGTCCTCCAAGGCCAATGTTCTGCTTCTGTTCAAAGCTTACAGCCATTGGAGCTTCGTATTGGTGGAGCAAATGTGATCATTAGCTGTGAGGACGAGGGGAAGGGGGTCTTCTCGTGCACGCTGGATGGGGCTGATCAGGGAGCTCGTGCAACGCGCATGTGTTATTGTGACATTACAACAGCTCATTAAATTAAACTGAGCATCTTTGGAACAGTTTGATTGACAGCGATTTAAAATGAAGAAATGCTCAGAAATGCAAAAAATGAAACATTTTATTACGTTTGTTATCTTTCATAAGGAAAATGCCACAAGTACATGTCAAAAACTCAAAAAAACACAATTTCCATCGGAGGGGGACTTTATATATGAAAAGACCATAAGCAAACAGAAGCAGCTGTGATGATTAAAAACAGAAACCAAAGAGCTCATCACATGAAGCAGAAAACACTTCATAGAATATTAAAAAAAAGTATCAAATCGTATTGCATGATTTTTAAAGAATTTATTTGTATAATGATGCAGAAAATTAGAATTTATCTTCCACAAACAAACAAGCATTCTGTCCCTCACAAACCTGTTTCTTCTTCTTTAAGATGTTCTTTTATCCTCTACTTGTTACCTTTATTAATGTCATCTGTTTAAACTGGTTATCTGTGTATTAAAAACATTCGTCCTCCCCCTTAAACAGTCAGACTTCAACCTCTCTATCATGACCAAGACCAAAGAGCTGTCGAAGGACACCAGGGACAAGACTCTGCAGCTGAACCAGACTGGAACAGCTTCATGAGAAGAGGTTAGCTGTTGGAGCACTTTTTAGAAAATGGAAGGAATCACTGAGAATCTCGCTCAACCTGAAGCTTCATGTAAGATCTCACCTGATGGGGAACAAATGATTTTAAGATCAGTGTGACTTCCCAGTGAACCACACTGGGGAACTGGTCAATGATTGACCAGTAGCACATGTCCAGGCCCGTCTAAAGTTCTCCAGAGACCATCTGGATGATTCAAAGGAGGATTGGGAGAAGGTCATGTGGTCAGATGAGAACAGAATGGAAATCTTTGGAGTAAATGTCATGGCGGGTGGAGCCGTGTTCCCTCTCCTCATTTCGATCAGGATGCTTTTGCTCCTCCAGGTGTGCAAGCAAAGTGTTATAGATCCAGCTTGTAACGTGTGGAAAAAAACCCAAAAAGAGGCACCAGTACGTTTATTTTACTTCTTTTGCAGCACAGAATGAAGTTCAAACTGTTTTTATCACCCGCCAGAGTCTCTGACTTTAAACCGAGGAGACACATTTGACCCACAAAGGCATGCAGCCAAAATTACACAACACACAACAGACATGAAATCCACTCACACACACACGCACACACACACCCTGATGTTGGAGCTAATCTCATACTCAGATCAAAGTGGAGTCCTCAGACTGCCGGGTCAGCCTCAGGCTGACATCAGCCACGGTTCATGCCGTGTTTACATTACAGCACTTTCTACTCTGCACACACGTGCAAGCGCACATGCACACACGCTTCCTTGGCTGAGCTGCAGTCTGATAAGACGGTGGAAGATCGTCTCACACCTGTAACAACCTGTAGGTCTCAAACAGGTGAGTTCATCATTCCAGAAAAAAAAGTGAAGTGGGGCAATGAACAAATTAAAGGTCAGAGGTCACGAGGATGAATCTGATAACATTTAATCAGCTTGAAGAAAAATATTTTCAGTCATTTACTTTGCAAATTTCAGAATTTTCCATTTATCAAAAATGGATCAAAGACAAAGCAGTGAATGAGTCAACACACTGCTCTGCATGCGGCACTGACATTGACATACTTGTCAATACCAAACCTACACTGACCAAAAATATAAACGCAACACTTTTGTTATGGCTCCCATTTTTTATGGTATGAACTCAAAGATGTGAAACATTTTCCACATACACAAAATAACCAGTTCTCTGAAATATTGTTCACAAATCTGTCTAAATCTGTGATAGTGAGCACTTCTCCTTTGCCAAGACAATCCATCCCACCTCACAGGTGTGCCATATCAAGATGCTAATTAGACAGCATGATTATTGCACAGGTGTGCCTTAGACTGGCCACAAGAAAAGGCCACTCTGAAATCCTCAGTTTTGTTTTATTGAGGGGGTCAGGGGATGCCAGACAACCAGTCAGTATCTGGTGTGACCACCATTTGCCTCATGAAGTGCGGCACATCTCCGCATAGAGTTGATCAGGTTGTCTATTGTGGCCTGTGGAATGTTGGTCCACTCTTCTTCAATGGCTGTGCAAAGTTGCTGGATATTGGAAGGAACTGGAACACGCTGTCGTATACGCCGATCCAGAGCATCCCAAACATGCTCAATGGGTGACATGTCCGGTGAGTATGCTGGCCGTGCAAGAACTGGGATGTTTTCAGCTTCCAAGAATTGTGTAAAGATCCTTGCAACATGGGGCCGTGCATCATCATGCTGCAACATGAGGTGATGTTGTTGGATGTACGGCACAACAATGGGCCCCAGGATCTCGTCACAGTATCTGTGTGCATTCAAAATGCCATCAATGAAATGCACCTGTGTTCTTCGCCCATAACATACACCTGCCCATACCATAACCCCACCACCACCATGGGCTACTCGATCCACAACATTGACATCAGAAAACTGCTCACCCACACGACGCCACACACGCTGTCTGCCAGCTGCCCTGAACAGTGTAAACCGGGATTCATCCGTGAAGAGAACACCTCTCCAACGTGCCAGACGCCATTGCATGTGAGCATTTGCCCACTCAAGTCGGTTACGACGACGAACTGGAGTGAGGTCGAGACCTTGATGAGGACGACGAGCATCCAGATGAGCTTCCCTGAGATGGTTTCTGACAGTTTGTGCAGAAATTCTGTGGTTATATGCAAACCGATTGTTTCAGCAGCTGTCTGAGTGGCTGGTCTCAGACGATCTTGGAGGTGGACATGCTGGATGTGGAGGTCTTGGGCTGGTGTGGTTACACGTGAGGCCGGTTGAATGTGCTACCAAATTCTCGGAAACGCCTTTGGAGACGGCTTATGGTGGAGAAATGGACATTCAATTCCATAGCAACAGCTCTGGTGGACATTCCTGCTATCAGCATGCCAATTGCACGCTCCCTCAAAACTTGCGACATCTGTGGCATTGTGCTGTGTGATACAACTGAAGATTTCAGAGTGGCCTTTTCTTGTGGCCAGTCTAAGGCACACCTGTGCAATAATCATGCTGTCTAATCAGCTTCTTGATATGGCACACCTGTGAGGTGGGATGGATTGTCTTGGCAAAGGAGAAGTGCTCACTATCACAGATTTAGACAGATTTGTGAACAATATTTCAGAGAACTGGTTATTTTGTGTATGTGGAAAATGTTTCACATCTTTGAGTTCATACCATAAAAAATGGGAGCAATAACAAAAGTGTTGCGTTTATATTTTTGGTCAGTGTATTTTGAGTCTGTTGGTGGTGTTTGGCTGTCAGAAGGGTCTTCAACTCCTACATCTGTGAGAGCTTTAACCAGATACTGAGGGTGGCTGGTGGGATTGCGTCCAAGTGGTCTGTGTTTTCTGGTGTCTGTTAGGCGGCAATCCACAAAACAAGAAGTAAGAGATGTCATCAAGCTGCAGGAGTCCAAAGCCTGGATGCTCAAGTGACCCCTGAGGCAGTTGAATGGTTTCATTTATATAACTTTTATGTAGTTTTTACATGCCTACATGTTTTTAATTGTTTTTTATTAATTTTATCAATTCTTATTTTTTATTTTGATTATATTTATGGGATGTGTGTGTGCTGAGTTTTTAGCAGGAAAGGTGCCATATAAATAAAGTTGAATTTGAATTCATCAGGAGTCCAAGCAGTGCAGGGTGGGCAGTTGCAGAGGCAAAAACCCAGGTCTGAGGGTAGTAATGGGAGGCCCTGAGGAAGGACCGTTTGTGTCAAAGAAATGGCAAATCATTTGGCCGTCTACAGTCCATTGGTGATTTCAGTCTTCATTTAATTCTTTTTTTGTGTGTTTATGGTCAAAGAAAAAACCTGAGGGGTACTTGAATGTTATTCGTTAAGGTCTATTCCATTCAAACAGATTTTACATTAGAGTTTACCTTTCTTTTTGTAAGGACTGTGCCCTTGGGTTTGGTTTTGTCAATAATATTTCTTGATCATGGTCATGTTATGGTTTGAGCACCTTGGTTGGCTGTCATCCCTAGCTGTTTTCATTTCAGTTATTTACCCTTGGTGTATTAAACAACCCACTTCTATCATCTTTTGATCTATTGTAAAAGTGTTCCTCTTTTGAGTATGATTATGCCGTTTTAAGCCAAAATGAAAAACAATCCTGTGTAGTGTTTTGGGACATATAGTTTCTGCAGAGCGGCAGCGACACCGCCTTTTTTTCCCCTCCCTGTTGCTGGGAGCGCACACCAAGGAGCTTTAGTCTGCCCAGTGCATCACAAATACAATATTTTTTCAAATTTGTTGCTCCTGATTCACAACGATTTGAACAAAGAAATACTCAGAAATGCAATTGTCTTTATATATGTCCTTCATCATCAGAAAAATGTCATAAGAACATGTAAAACAAATACACCAAAACAAGTTTTTCACTGGAGTGGGGCTCTGAGTGTCTGGTTTTTATTCATGGTCAGGTCATCTGTTTTGTCACCTAGTTTTTTTCATGTTTAAGTTTATTTATAAGTTGCGCATGTTTCTGACAACAACCCTGGCCTCCTGCCTTTTGGGTCCTTCACCACCAGTTCCTGACAGTTCCTTATAATATTCATTTTTGGTAAATTAAGGCTGACAAACAAACAAACCTGAGTGTCTTTTCAAGAAGAATTTGTTGCATGAAAGAGAAACCTAACATATTACCTCAAAGTAGGTACTAAAAAACAGTTCTCTGCGTAATAATTTTGGCCTGTCAATCACTGGAAATTAAAAATATTTCTGCCCCGAATGAAAGCGCTCCATTATTTGAAAAGTTTCTCGGTTCATGACCTGTGGCGGTGGCCTGTGGACTTCCTGTCCCGCTAAAGAGCTGCCAGTCAGGGAGCTGCTGTCAGCGTCCAGCGGAAGCTGCAGCGTGACATTTTACACCGTCCTTCCTGGAAACCCAACACTGCAACAAGCAGCCGAACAGCAGGAGGGAGGAGAGGGAAAGTTTTCACTCCCTCCCAGGAGATGTGGGAAGATTAATGAGGGAGGGGGGGGGGGGGGGTTAAATGTAACGAGGGGGGATAACACAGGTCTCCGTGTAAATGCAGGATGAATTCTTCCATCTGTCCTCACTTTGATGTGTGGAAGGCAGAGGGCAGCTTTTGAAAAGAAAAGGAGTTTCTCTAAGGTCAATCATTTAGTGCAAAAATGCAAAAATGTTTTTTTGAATTAGTTCACTTTCAGACATTCTGCAAAACAGAATCAGAATTGTTCAAAAATTCTTCAATGAGAACAAGAAGGTCACAGAATATTGAGTTCTAAACATGAAAACTAAAAACATGACAAAACTGTTTCTGTATCTAGTTTTGAGCACAAAACCTTAATGTTATGTTTTATTTAAGAACGCTTGTCCCTTCCCTTAGCTATTGTCCAGTTAAATTGTTCTTTTTTCCTCTTCTCTTTACCCTTCACCTTTCCTTTTTTGAGTCTCTACCTGTCATAGGTAGCCCCTTCTAAGAAACTGTGTGATTGAGTCGGTGTGGAAGTCTGAGCCACCAGTGAAGATTTTGTTTTCAAAGAAAAATGATAGTTTTGGTTAACTTTTTTTGTTAAAATGGTCAATTTAAAGGTTTTTGAAAAGAGATCACAGTTATGTTTGATGACTTTTCAAAACAAAAGCACGAGGAGCATTAACATGAGCTGAAAGAAATTGGTTCAAACACAGTGGAACGAAAATGCACGTTTTATATGTCGAAAAAAACGTATTTTTATTATTGATGACCAAGTAGTACATCATGCATATTTAGAACATAAAAATGTAGTTTTTATTCAACAGTACAATTGCATATTTTAAGTATTTATGTTAAGTGTTGAATGTTTTGTTTACAAATGCACTCTTACTCTTTTTACTCTTTTCCCATGAGTCATGGCTGTATCTGCATGTGTCCACGGTTGATGACATCACAAAAACAAATGCGCTCTGATGTACGAGGGAGACGTAACTGTTCCATGTACAATGGTTAATAAATGTGCATGGAGGAGGCTAAAGTTGATCCTGTTCCGATGTTTTCTTCATCTATCCACCATAAAGATCAGAGCTGCACCACAGATACTTACCTTAACAATTTAAAATCAGACTTCCTGGCAAACCATTTTTCTTACCCCATTGGCAAATGTTTTTGCTGCTTAAACAAAACATTTAAATTTGGGGAAATTTTGACTTACTTTTATGGGGGTTTGTTTTTGCAGTGCAACAGTTAGTTTGAACTCATTTTGTGAAGAACTTTCCCAGTTTCCAAAAATGAAGTAGCAAACCTGTGGAATTTGTCTGTACATTTAGAGGATGCTATCACAGCCCTTGACAAAAGGGATGCAAGAAAGCAAGGAGTGTGACAGCGAGGTGTGCAGAAAGCAGAAACAGAGGCACAGGAAAAGGTGAGTAAGGTGAGGCGCACTGGGTTTGACCTCCGGGGGCAGCCCTGAGGGTGAGGGGCAACACCAGGACTACCGGTGGTCCACTTCCTTATCTTTCAGGTGGAGTGTCCCACCGAGCCGTCAGGCTGGCGTATCGGGTTCGGGCTGAGGCGAGAGGTCGTGACCTTAGCACGGAACAAGGGCTACTGTTCTGCTCCACTCAAGCTTTTAAAGAAACACTGTTTTTGGGGAAACAGGAGGGGGTGGTCAGAAACTCTGTCCACACGGATGTTTTTGTGTAGTAACACTAAAATCAAAAAGTGACTTTGGTTTACCAGGAATTACACATTTTTAGGGGGTTCCAATGTTTTACATTTTTGGGTTTCTTTGGTGTAACAGGCTGATGATCTTCAGACACTCTTGAAACGTCAAATGTCTCATTCAGCCCAAGATGACAGCTGTCCGTGAAGAAAAGGGAAGACGGCGATGTTCATGGCATGGTGTCTATTTATCACCTACTTTTTCATTGTTTTTATTGTGGTTAGTGCAAAAAGCTGGCGCTCTCCTCACTTACAATCGAGATGCACTGTTGGAAACTGATGCGTTTGATCTTGTTTGCATGAGAATGTCAACGTTTCTTCGCTGGACAACGGCTTTTTGTCCCTACGCTCTTCAGACCAGTGGGTGCTACTGGTTCCGAGAACCAAATGCAAGTTCCGTGCGGACCGTGCTTTTGCCGTGTTTGATTGATTGATTGATTTCAAGAATTGTAGTAAAGTCAATAAAGAATTTACACATATTTATCAAACTCATAACAGCAATGATGAAATGCAGAAAACAGAAAACATAAAAAAAAGACACTTAAATCACATTTGCATAATTAAATATAGTGATCATTGACTGAAGTAAAGTAGAGCTTGATTTATTCCTTGAAAAGGAGTGGGAAGAAGTGAGTTTATACAATCCTACCCCTACTGAGTTCATTCATTTTATTGTTTCACTGAGTTTTTGTAATACGGTTCTGATCCGATAGATTCTTTTCAAGTTACAAAATCCAGTGCTTATTAATGATTAATTATCTTCAGAAAAGATGAATTCATGATTTCCATAGACAATAACGGTTATGTAACAATCATTGATTATTATTAGAACACATTAACACATTAATTATTGGTAAACATTGCAGACAGAGTAAAGAAAATCAATGGCATATAGATACTAGTTTAAAACACTTCAGTAATGATTATTGCACATTAAACAATGTAACACTCATTGGTTGTAATTAAAAGAGCTTTGATTATTTCACCAAAATCAAGTTCACACATGTGTTGGCTCCTTATCTCTGGAAGAAACTGCCAGCGGGTTTTAGACAGGCTACCCTTTCGGACGGTTATAGAGCCAAACTGTTCCTCCACTTCCGTGCCTGAGTATCTGCCTAGCTGACCTTTTACCGTTTTTAATTCTTGTTTGATTGTTTTTGTTACGGGGGGAATAGGGGGGACGTACCCAGGCGCAGAGAGGCGAGGAGGCAGGAGGTTGCAGGGGAACAGGAACTTTAATAACAAAACTAAACCAACCAAAAACCACTGCAGAGCAGGCCAGAAACACTCGAAACTCGAAATACACTAGACAGGGAAACATTAACCTATGGAGCAGCACAGGAGGAAGGGAAAGACAAGACCTAAATACATGCAGACAAACGAGACACAGGTGGAAACACTCCGGACTGATGGGGAAAGGTAAAACATGAAACAACAACCAAACAGAAAATACTACAAAATAAAACAGGAAACCAAGAAAACAAAACACAAAGAAACCGAAACCGTTACAGTTTTAATCCTTTTTATGTTTTATTGTTATATTATTTATGTTTGATTTGGGTTTACAGCACTTTGGGGCTCCTTGGATGATGGTGGAAGATGCTCTAGGAATAAATGAATGACAGGTTTTTTTTTTAAACAAATGTTGAAACCAAACTTGGGGCGTTTTCTTTCTCAAAGGTTTGGACATTGCTCTGATTTTTAGGAGAAGCAGGAGAACCATCACAGACGCCCAGAAAACCTGAACATTTAGAGGATGCTCACATCTGAAACATGTGTCTGCCCCATTCTTGGGTTTTGGAGTCAGTCCTGTTCCCCGTCGTGAGCCACATCTCCTCTCAGAGCTGAAGCACAGATGGGGACATTTTTGTCACCAAGCGGTGTGACGTCCCCGCAGCTCCGCTGTGGCCTCAGGGCTGACATAACTGACGGAGGGAAATGACCACCCGACTCCCCGAGTGTGTCCGTTCGTGTGCTCACAAGTGGCTCTCTTTGTTTACTCTGATGAGCGAGAAAACAAAGGACAGGGGAAGTGGCCTTTATGTGGGGGGCGAGTGTCCGTCCAGCCCTGCAGTCAGACACACACACGCTCGTTTTGTGGCCTCCTCGGGCTACAGTCTCTTTAATCAGAGCTGTTCTGGAGCAGCGACGACATGTGAGGATAGTTTACGAACTGGGATGACGTCTGCAGTGAGGCACACCGTGTTTATCTTTGCAGTTTGACTTCAGGTGAGACGACCGAAGTGTGCAAATTGTAGCCTTTTATAACCTGGTGGGTGATGTTCTCTGGAAGAGCTCTGACCTTACATGAATAAGGCCGTTCTCTCCTTCATCATGTCGGCCTGCAGGGGGATGAAATGACAAATAAACACTTAGACTATGCAAAGAAGAATTTAAGATCCTGCAGGAGAAAATAATAAATGCACTGTCCCTGTCAACAAGCGATGTGTGAAATGTTTTATTTAAGAAAAAGCTTAAAAAGTATAATTGATAAACTTTTCTACAGAGTGATGCTCAAATCTGCAGTGAGTTCTCTTCTAAGTAAAAGCCTTCTCCATCAGTTTGACCAGAATTTGTGGACTTATATCAAATACAGATTTTGTAAAATACAATACAATATACAAGAATAAAAACTTGGTTAGTGTAAAGTTTTGGATTACTGAAATTCTGAAGGATTTCAGAAGAAAAATAAACTCAAAGTAAATTTTTGAAAACAGTTCAATTTTCTGAGTAACTTTTAGTGCAGGGGTCTTCGACCTTTAAGCCATTTTGTTTCATTTTTTTACTGACCAAAACCCAGTGAGAGCTGCAAATTCCCAATTCAACTTTTAGAAAAAGATAAGTTATTTATGTTTTTGTGGCCATTAAGCCACTTATTTATAAAATGTAGCTTTAAAATATTTACAATAATTGAAGTTTAATAGTGTTATTTTTCCATATAGAACACTTTAATTTCTTTTACTTTTAACAATGGCACTTAAATGTTCCTCTTAAAATAAAATACACCCTTGGTCAAATAAGATCCTCCTGCTAAAGCAGATCTATTTGAAAAAAGAGAAGCAAGAAAGTCAAGACAATGATGGCATTTTCTGTCACTATGACTTATTTTTTCCTCTTCTCTCAGTTATAAACATGACCCAGATGGTGATGAATCTAATTTAAACAAAAACAAATTAGTCATGTAAATGCAGTAATATACTTTAAAAAGTTTGGCTCTGTACAGCAACTAGACACTGTTGTGAGAAGATGAAGGCTGAGTCACACAGGGACTATGTACATTTTGTGCATTCTCCATGTATGATACATGCGTGATATACATATTTCATGAGTGTTTCTTGTCCGTTGAGTCTTTCAGGCGAAATATGCAGTTTATGCCTATTTTACGTAGTTTATACGCAATTATTACAAAAATCGTATGCGATTGTGCATGTTTTACCAAAATGCATACGCAAATTTTTGGCTTACCACGACAGTTCCACATATGTCTTCTCACACATGTACCATCAATGTATATTTTTCGTATCACGCATACGGCGCACATTTCAGGTCAAAATTACGTAATTTATGCATGAATCGCTAACGAACTGCATACAAACAGCACAATAATCACGAACGGTTCATGTTCTATGTTGATTTACGTGTTCTTTGCTTGGTTTATTTGTACTTCTTCCCTGGTTTTAATGTGGTTCATCTGTGATATATCTGTGAAGATTTCACGAAAGACCACGTTTTCTCACTTTTTCTCCCTTATATTCCCTTATGACCAATTTTCATCGGTGCAATATGCTCAAAATGTACGTACTGGCATTGTGACACAGCATTAAGAATACAGTATGTGCTTTAAGATTATTTTTTAAAAACAATTTACCACAAAACCCAATACACTAAAACAAATTCACCAAAACTATAAACACATTATTTGTTGTCATTATTTGCAGTTTTTCTTTAAAGCCAAAAAGCCTCAAGTGGCTCAGGCTTCAGACCCTGCTTTGATCAAATCAGACCAGGCAGGTTGAAGATATGTTCTTTACCTGTAAAAAAACGATGGCATTTTGAGGAAAAACAAAAAAAAAACCACAACGTTTTAAAACACAGCAGACATGCGGAAAAAGGCGACAATGACACAAAGGAAAGATTGTGAAAATGTTTGAAATGATCAATCAGAGGAGTAGTCTCAGACTAAAAGAAGTGTTGAGTTAGAATCAGAGACTGTTATAATCAAGTTGACAGAGCTGGTTTGTAAACAGGGATGGAAGCCTCAGACAGAGAAGAGAACAACAAGGACAAGTCAACATTGATTGATGGATTTTCTGTGAGGGAATATTGGAGTCTAGTTCAAGAACGAATGAAAATAGGATAAAACTTTATGACTTACTGGTAGTTACAACTGCCCTTACGGGTGGATACAGGCTAAATGTACCGTGGGCAAATCTGTATGCGGCACGCAGAGGGTCCACGCAAAATGTCAAGGTTGTACACTGCTCGCTAAGACCGTATGGCGTAAATCTTCATGCACGTGCTTTTCTACAAAATATTTAAAAATAAGTAAGGTAAGGAATAGGTAGGTGAGACGCAGGCGTGTCGTATGGATTTTCGAGTTTTTTAACACGTTTGTTATAAAGACTCCCCGATACGCTTCCCACATCCACGACGATCGTACATTCCATTATCATGATGAGGTGGCCCCTCAAGCCTCAAGGGAACTCCAAAACACACTTCCTCTCCCTTTAGGATGCGACCAAACCGGTCTAAGAACCTCCAAGGGCCCGGACAACCCAAAACTTGCAACACCCGTACGGGTGCAATAAACAGTACAGACGGGATTTCTAAAGGGAAGATTTTTTGCAATGTGGACGACAAAATAATAAAATGTACTTCTACCATTTGTCTACTTTTAATTTTGGATTTGTGTAACCCTTGGGAGTTGGGTCATGTAGACCCACTAAACAGTGCGCTGAACCTTTTTTCTTCAATGATTTGTGATCTTCACTGGTGTCCATGGATTACATGAAATCTTTCCACCTTTATCCCCCTTTGTCATGGTAGGGAGAACACGTCAATGCAAGGGAGGGGTCATAGGATAGCACAAGGGTTAAAAGCAATGAGTTGTTGTCTGGTAAGAGGAGTGTGATGGAGATCTAAAATCGGGTGCTAAGCATGTATTACTGTTCAAACAAATACAGTTTAAGCCAAGAAAACTGTCATTTTGTCACCCGCTCACAAGCTGGCTTTAGATGCCTCTTCTTTGCTTTCTGCTCCTCTCTGAGGTTCAGTGTTTTCTTGCAGCAGGCTGTGCAGCAGGCCGTGTGTAAGATTTTCTAATCTAACTGATTGGTGATCTTGTTTCATCAAAACAATGGTTTAACTGTGAAAACTTGAAACAATATTTTAATAAACTGCTAAGTGACAATCAACAGATATCAACACTGAAGAACTGTTTAACAACAGGACGCAAGTGGAGCAACTGAACCCCAACAGGAACATTTTCCTGAAATCATGCTGGTTTCAGAAAATACATTTTTCAGGCTAACTCAATGTACTTTGAAACCTGAAAGAAACAACCTTAGAAAGCAAAATATTGACATCAATCGTGAATCTAAAAACCGTCTTAACAAAGTTTGTCTCTAAATCTGAAAATGTGTTTGTTCAAATGTTTTACTGTTCCTGAGCTCTGGAGGTTCAAACAGAGCTGTAATTATGCCGTCTGCTTTGGAACCACCTGTAACGTAACCGTTTGTGTGTGCATGTTTGTAACTGTACACTCTGTATGCATTAGTCAGGTCTTCTTCCCATGAAGCCTTTGAAACCCAAAGACCCTTTTTAGGATTTAAACACAGTGTCACTCAAAGGGAGGGACTTTAAACTCAGCGAGCCGTTCCCCACACTTACAGTGAAGGGTTTAAAGATTCTGCAAATTGTCCCAATTAAAAGGACGAGAGAGGCCTGTAATGTTCATCATACACTAGATACGCTTCAACTGTCTGTTTGTTTGTTTGTTTGTTTGTTTGTTTAACAGGAAAAGATTAAAAAATAATAACTCCTGACTCAGTTTAAAACTGTATTTTTGCAGGTTCCTGCTTTCCAGAACATAAAACTCAGACATTTAGAACACATAACATGACAAGACCCATAAAAGAACAGAAAATTACATTGAATTAAAAATATACTATCACAACAGTACAAAAGGAGCAGTATAAGGGGGACCTGAAATTTCAGTTCAGTGGTAGCACTTGTATCAATCAGTTAAATGCAAAATGAATGTTCTTTTGAATAAACGTAATGATGTACAACACAAATTCTGTTTCTCAGAGCTGTTACTTCTTTAAGAAGCTCTTCTATCCTCCACTTGTTACCTTTATTAATGTCATCTGTTTGAACTGGTTATCTGTATGAAAGACACCTGTCCACACCCGTAAACAGACTGTAACCTCTGCACCATGGCCAAGACCAGAGAGCTGTCGAAGGACACCAGGAACAGGAGTCTTCAGCTGAACCAGGCTGGAATGAACCATGTTACAATAAGCAAACAGGTTGATGAGAAGAGGTCAGCTGTTGGAGCAATTACAACAAAATGGAAGGAATCACTGAGAAATTACTGAGAATATTCCTCCACCTGGTGGGGAACAAATGATCTGGAGAACAGTGAGGTAACTAACTCATTGTCTTCAATGATCTGAAGACAGCTGGAACCACCGTAACAAAGGTCACTGTAATAACACTCTGGATTCACATCCTGCAGTGCTTCAAAGTCCCCCCTGATTAAGCCAGCACATGTCCAGCCATGTCTAAAGTTCTCCAGACCACATGGAGGATCCAGAAGAGGACTGGGAGAAGGTGTCAGGTACTGGGGTCAGGGCGGTTTTTGTTAGGCTTTGTGTTCCCTCTCCGGGGTTTGTTATGCTTTTATTTTGTTGTTTCCGGTTCTCGTGCCATTTTACCTTTCCGCTGTCTTTACTTTCTCCCATTTCCCTCATTGGGTTCACCTGCCCTCCCTGATGTCACCTGTTGTTAATCACCGTTTGTGTATATAACCAGTGTCTCCCCTGTCTTTGTCACTGGATTGTTCTGTTTGATTTACTCTTCCACAATTTAAACAGTCTTTCGACTTAACCTGCTGCTGTCCTGTGTTTGTATCCACGCGGTCACCTTGACATTAGGTCATGATGTCATAAGAGTCCAAAAGAGAACTCTTTGATGTAAACACCATGTACCGTGTTAGGAGGAGGAAGATTACTGTGTTGTATCTCAAGAACACCATGCCCACTGTGAAGCATGGAGGTGGAAACATCCTGATTTGGGGACAGGACGACTGATTCTTATTAAGGAAAGAATGAATGGAGACCTGCATGGAGAGATTTTGGGCAAAAACCTCATTCCATCAGTGAGCACTGTTTCCAAACCATAGCCCCAAAACATCCCAGCTCTAGAGAAGATCTGCAGGGAAGAATGGACCAAAATAGCAGCTACAGTGCAAACCTGCTGAAGACCTACAGGAAACCTTTGACCTCTGTCATTGACAACCAGGGTGATAGTATTCAGGTGAACTTTAGCTACTGATTTTTTTTCTGCTCCATTATAAAATAAATTATTTAAATGTTGGATTCTTTTTTTTACATTCTGTCTTTAACAGCTGAAGTGTATCTATAACATCATTACAGATCTTTTTAAACTTGTTAAATCATTGACTTCCAAATCATCTTGTCCCATTGTACAAATCCACACATAGGTACATGCCCTGCAGGTATTCAGACAGCTCAGCATGTCTGAATGTCACACTGCAAACTTCTGAGGTAATTTAGAGACACATTATCCTCTCAGGACAGAAAGCTTCAACTCTGTTACACTGACGTCAACGTCCACTGGATCAACAGCAAATAGCAGTACGAGGTGTAGGTTTTATTAACTCCTGGGAGGAAAGTGAATGCTCTCTTTTTAAGGGACCATTTGGACATTTTACTAGTAGTTCATCTTTATTCCAATTGTCTGAGTCTTCTCTGAAGAAAAATATATATCATGCTAGTCACATCTAGAAACAAATAAAACAATAGAAACATGAGACTGCAACTTTCTCAACGGTAACAACATATACTCCACTTGTTAATTATTTCATGATTACAGTAAAAATGTTTGCAGATAGTACACTACGAATGTAAAAAGCCACAAACAGAACTTTTCACACAATAGAAGGTCATTTTATAATAAACCTAAACATAATAAAATGTCTAATCTTTTAAAATGTCCACCTTTATTAAATTAAATTATGAAACAATGCATAACAGCTGGACTTGAATAATTGGTCATCTTTTAAACTATTTCACAACCTTTGATGTTTATGAATTTTTGTTGAAACTCATCTATTTTTGATAATAATGGTGTCTATGAAGAGTCAACAGTTCTAACCATTGACTGTAAATGAGAACTGGACTGAGTGACACCACCCCCCTCGCATTCCAAACAGGAAGTACCAGCTGGTTCCAAGAAGCTAAAATTCCATAGACTTCTATAGAGAAATAAACAGCTATTGCAGTAGACAATCATTCTTTATGTCAGATTAACCATTCTTGCTCTGATAAATTTTTCTTGTTCTTGATAATCCTCATTTTTTCTAATACGGTTTCTTTAGTTCAAGGTATTCAGGTTATAAACTGACCAATCAGATCCCTCAATAAGATTTTTTTTCTTCCTCAATAAGATTGTGCTATCGACCACAATCACAGAAAAAAGGCCAAACCAATATGGGTTGAAAGAATTTTGCTTTTAGAAATTGTTTGATTTGTGAGATACATTTTTGGAAAGTTATAAAATTATTTTTATTTAGAGACAACAGTAAATTTAAGAGACAGTCAGTCAAACTGTGAGCTGGAACGGACTGCAAATATATAGAATACTGCAGATACGGTCCAGCAGTAAATGCAGGCAATCATGTGCTGAACTCAAGATGACCGTGGGGGGAGAGCCAGCTCTGCCTCAGAGCTTTTCTGCATCACACATTGTTCCCTTTGAGGAGATTTAATCCCCAAACAGCTTCCAGGAGCAGCAGGCTGATGTGTTATCAATACATGAATTGGATAGTTGGATTAACTGTATGAGCGGGTGTCAGGTAGGACGGAGCACCCGTCCTGCTCGGACTGACACAAACTGATGAGATGAGCCGCGGGGAAACGGCAAAAAACAATGAGGGAGCAAAACGCTCAGGGAGCTGCTCCGCCTCATCCCCCACCCCCTTCATTGTGTCGGATGCAGCCAGTGTGTGTGCACCTGTGTGTGTGTGCTCACCCCTGCTAGTTGAGGGAGGGTCAGCATCACTATGAAAGGAGTGGAGGAAGAAAGCTTTGCTAGCAGAAGAAAAACTCATTTAATGAGAAGGTAAAAGCCCCTCAGACTCCTAATTTACTGGAAAACTCGCTTTGAGTGATCGACGGCAGCACAGCATCCTCCCCAAGTATTCACAACACCATCCGTTTTTGGTCGACATTGCCTCATGTGCAGCTCCATGAGGGTTCCTTCAGTCAGGTTTGAACTTTGACTGGATCTTTACAAAAATATTTATTTCTTTATTTCACAAATGCCCTTACAGGCGGATGCAAGCTGTCTGCAGCCAAAAGTTGGCAACCCTGTTTAGGGCACGCAGGTGGCCCACAAAAAGATTCTAGGTCGCTCATGGAGCAAAAGTGTTCATGCACAATTTTTTTGTTGTAGCCAACACTTAACAGGAAAGGGTAAGGGAAGGTGCAATGGTTGAGACGTGGGTACGTTGTACAGATCTCTTTTTTTTTTTTAGCTCCTCAAAACCTGTGCACTTCAACGTGCAAGAGGCCTGTTGGTGCTGTTCAAGGGATGAGTGTGTGCTCTGTGCTTGTTGCCTGGTTGTTGGAAATACGAAAGTTAGTCAATCGGAGTGTAGTTTGTGTGCCATTGTTCGGGGACTTACTTATCACCTGCACCCTCCCCGTGCATGCAGCTTTTACGCGCTGTCAGGGAGGAGCCAGTTTGCACACCGGTATAATGACTAGAGTGTGGCATAAGGGGACCGTACGAGAGCGTCATCTGTACGTCATGAGTGTGTGACTTATATTAGTCTTACAAATACTTTAATATACTTACCAAACAAACAACAATAGTATGTTCCATTTTTAATGATGTCCCGTACATTGGAGCCACAAGGGATCTGCAAGGTTTACTAAATGAGATGTGTGGCTCACATTGTTAGTGCATCTTAATCTCGGCAAAAGCATGTTTGAAGGCTTTTAATTTTTTTCTTCAGAGTAGAAGAGGAGCTCTGGCTTCTTCACTGTTTTTCAGACATCTGAGGCCTAAGATCTCCTGTTTCGCTTCTCTTTTGGGTTTTCATATTTGAAGTTGAAAAGTGTCAAAGACAAGCCCAATTGTTTTCTACAACCATGTTCCACCTGAGTGTGCCGAACTTGTTTTCTGCATTTCACCCAGCACTCAGCAGTGGTCCTACCTCACAATCCATCCCATAATATGGACCTACATTTATAGTCTTTGGGAAGACCTGATGTGGAATTGATCTCTGGAACCTAGTAGTTTTGGGGCAAACACCAGGAAGCTCAGAATGTAAAACATAATTTTTTGCAATAAATTACTGTTATTAATATTTATTGTATTTTTTTTTCTTACTTCCAAAGTTTTTTAAAGGATAAATGCAATTACAATTTTATTGTATTGACAAAGTTAAGTTAAGTAAAGTTAGGTTTATTGTATTTAATATTATTGTCACAAGAACAGGCAGACGGCTGGATGAAGGTTTATCAGCTCAGCTAAAAGTCCACAAAGCTAAATCAGGGACAGGCAGGCAGGGGACAATAACAGGCATAAGTTCATCGGAGGAGAGACAGGGTAATCGGGATCCAGGCAAGAGTCGGGGTAGCAGGCAAACGGAGGCAGAAGCTCAGGTGGCACAAACAATACTTCCCACTGAGCCTTACTCAGTGCAGTACTTAAGTATGCTGTGGTTTATGAATGAATTAGAGTCAGGTGTGTGGCATCCAGGAAGTGTGCACTGGGGATGCTGGCAGATGAAGTATGGCTAGAACTCTGGAAATACTTCCTGCCGGTGACCAGAGGGGGAGACCGAATTCTGACTGCTGACACAAACAGTAAATAAAAGTTCTGGAATGTTTTAATCAAAGTCTGGACCTAAATCTGACTGAGGTACTGCTTCATATAGAAAACGTATCAGTTAATCAGGTTTAAAAGATATTTTTACATAAGTAAAATATTTTACATAAGATTTACATAAGTTTTTCTTTAATTTAAGTAATCTGAAACCTATATTTTGCATCAACTCATAATAATGTTGCGTACTATTGCTACTTTAATAATAATCTGTATCATTAAGGAAAAACTATGCCAAAGAAAATCATATTAAGGATAAATGAGAAATGATAACTGCAGCTGACTGGCGACCTGTCCAGGATGTCCCCTGCCTTTACCCACGAGTCGCAGTGACTCCGGCAGCTCCGTGACCACAGAAGGGACAAAACAGGTTTATAAGATGAATGAACGAATGATAAATGATAAAACAAATAATTTCCTTTAAAGTTTCAGAGCTCCTTTGCTTTTAAATTTGATTTTTTTCTTAAACATTTCACTGTCCTTTTGTAGAAATTACGTTTAGGTTGGTCTAAAAAGGCTGTCTCGGCACAATCGTGATTGTGGGTTTCACATCCCACTGCAGCTGCCGTAGTCTGAATGTGATCCTCTAGGACTGTAAGGTGTCAAGATGAAAGCTTTCATTAAATCAAGCATCACCGCTGGGCCCATAACCTCTGCCTCTGCTCTGCAATAACACGATTAGGAATCAGCTTGATGAATCAGCTGTCTGACAAAATTATAAAAGTCATTAAGCACTCACTCACGCATGGACACTTATGGTGATTACATTTGGTCTGCAGTCGGAGGAAAAAGTGGGAAAAGTTCCAAGAAACAAAAAAAAGGCTTCATGACGAGAACCCTCGGGATGAAGAGGAAGAAAATAATGGAAACAAAAAAAGACATCAACAAAAAAAACTAAAGTCAAAGGATCAAAACAAAGGAAAAAGTGCAATCATCAAGTTCTTTACGTGGCTCCAGACAACGACAGTGCTGATGCGCTGCATTTGTTTGCTCAGACCTTCAGTAAAGTGTCGGCTGTCTGAGAAGATAAAGGTTAAAGGTCAGACCTAAAGAAAACTGCTCCTGTCCTCCTCGAGAACCTCTGACCTTCAGCTGAATGGATTCTGCTGCTGTCAGACTCTCCTAGGGTCTTCTTTTCAGTTGGATCACATCCATACCGAATTCCTTTAACTAATTCTCCATTTGGATTCTACTCTGACACCAAGTGAAAGCAAAAAAAAATCTAAACTGGTGTCTCTGTCCCACTATTATGTTTGGAAGTGATGATTTATATCTACATCTCAGTGTTGCTTCACTTCAAAATCTTGCAGCTTTTAAAGTCTACAAATACTTTAGCTTTTTTCAGCAGTTGTTCAGTTGCTTCAAAGTTGCTTCTTATGTAGTATTTCGATTTGTTAAGATTGGGTCTCCTTTAGTTTTTAGCTTTGTTCTTAAAGGATTGTTGTCCTTTTAAATTATTTGGTGGTTAGCGTTGAGAAAGAAGTGATGTTCGCTGTCATAAGTGAAACGCTGAAGCTGGGCTACTTTTTGCTTATGGCTGTTTTAGTGTTCGAAATCAATTTTTGATGCCTATTTTGTTTCCGTTCAAAAAATCTGATTGCTACTTTTTCTTTCTTTCTTTTAATTTTTGTTGTTTTTATTTTACCGTTTTCTTTCATAAGGAGATTTTAGTCTTTCGTAACTCTTTTCTTTCATGTTATGACATATCTTTCTGTTTTTTTTTTTTACTTTTTTGTCCCTAACCCAGTTGGGGTTAACTTGTCAGTCCACTTGCCTCTTGTTGGCTGATTACAGAGCTGGGGTTGTAAACGAAGACAGGGTGGATGTGGAACGCTGTGACACACTGTTAAGCCTTCTTGGTGTTGGGGGCCTAGCTCAAAAAACACTTATTGCTGAGGGGGGGTGGCCACTTTAATACCCCAGTCACCTGCTTGCCCCTTTACACCAACGACAGCTGCTGTGAGTTATCCTTAACTGTGGGAGGAAAAGGATTCATTCTGTGGTTAAACAGCATTGTGTCATGGCGGACCCTATCGATGTGTGACAGTGCAGTCCAACGACTTTCTTTGAGGTTTGTCAATTGATAGTTTTATGTTGTTTGACGTGTAAAGCTGAATGGAGGGCAAAACTATAAAACTGCATTCTAAACTTAGTGCTCACACTTGACTTTATGTTACTGAACGAAAAAATCATGCCAGTTTTTAGTGGTTTCATTTAAAGTCCCACTCTAATCATCTTTTGATCCATCGTCAAAGTGCTCTTTTAACTGTGATTATGCGGTTTTTAGCCAAAAGGATAAAAAACTGCGTTTTCTAGGACATACTTTCTGGAGAACGGCAGGAGTTCATTAGAACTTCACCTCTGAGTTGGCATGGTGCAACCCCGTGCCTTCTCTCCCCATTGCTAAAAGTTCTCTGTTTACATGCTCTCCTTCCACCTAACACTAAGCCCTGAACACCTCCAACCTAAAATTACTGCTGCAACAAAAATGGTGAGAAACATTAGAGCTATCCAGCCGTCTAGATTTGAGCCAGATTCCAGCTCAGACGAGGAAAATAGAGATGTACCGGTACCAACAGTCTACAATGCATCAGAATGGAGTGGAGCAGGGAGCTTGTAGCCTATAGCCCCACCCAACGTATTTTCTGTCACAAATGCGCTCTTTTTCAACCTGCATTTTTTTCGTCTGCTCCTGACTCACAACGATGTGAATGAACAAGTTCTCAGAAATGCATTTTTGAGCTAATTTTTTCTTTCTGTATTTCATTATTGGAAAAAAATGTCTCAAGAACATGTTAAAAACACAAACAATTTTTTTTTTTATGGGAGTGAGTCTTCACTGACTCTTTAATCAACCTCTAAGAAAAAATTAAGTTCTGAGTTCCTGTGAATCGGTTATTTAGTATGTGAATAATACACATTATAAAATGATAAAATGTAAAAACTATTATATTATACTGTTCAGAAATGTACAAAATGATACAACATATTTCCCTTTCTCTCACAGTCAACAAGGTGCTTCTGACAAACACAAGAATGATCTTCACCTTAAAGACCACTCAGCATGTCTGGGCAATTAGAAATGCACATGTAAATTCTCCTTATCCTCCAGAACTTATGTCTCAAACTGAATGTAATAAGAAAAATGTCTAAGCCTCTTTACTTTGGGTGTGCGTGACAAACTGCAGCTTTCTGCTCCTGTTTCACTCAGAAACTCAGCTTCATTCAGTTAAAGATTAGATCCTTCAAATGGTAGTGATCCAAGCAAAGCTGCATTCACCTTTGGAAGAATAAAAAAATACATTCTGGTGTGTTTCAATCCACATTTCGACTGAAATCTGACTTTCAGTTTTAGAAATAAGGATGAAAATCCCTTCAGTGTGTTTGAGCTCAAACTGCTTTCTCTGAACCAACAGAACCTCTTGGATAAGAGGTGAAAAGTTTTTATACCTAAAAAAACCAAGTCCAAAGGATTTAAAAAAAAATCTTTCTGCTATGGAACCATTCTAAATTAATGATATTTTTTGTGTTTTTACAGAGATGGGTCAAACCCTTCTGCTAAGACAAATGAAGCCAAACTCCTTCAAAGACATGTTATTCTCAAGAACAGAATAGAAACTTAACTCATCAAGATATCAGAGACAGAAACAGGGGAGAAAATCTGAGCAGATCTGTTTAATTCATTTATTTTAAGTAAGCAAAGGGCGTTCAAGCTTCCACTTCCAGTGAAATGTGTGTTTCTGGATTCCACGTTCAAAATATGTGGGTTCGTGCATACCTACCCAAGTTTTACGACTGTTTTAACCCTTGTGCTATCCTAGGCACTTTAACATTGGGAGTTGGGTCATCTAGACCCACTAGACAGTGCTCTGAACCTTTTTTATTCAATGATTTGTAATCTTCACTGGTATCCATGGATTACAGGAAATCGTTCCACCTTTATCCACCTTTGTCATGGTAGGGAGAACACGTCAATGCAAGGGTGGGGTCATCTAAGATGGCACAACGGTTAAGGCTCTACGTATATACTGTAGCACGGACGTTGAACGAGTGTTGAAAGTCAAACCGGTTCGAAATTTAACTAATCAGGGACTCGGATATTGTAGTGACGTGTGGATGACGTCCCTTTCAATGAACAGAAAACCATTTGAAAATTGATAATAAATGGGGAAAACATGACCATGCTGGTGGAATTCTAAGACACCAAGTCTTTCATTTATCGGAATAGAAATGTGAAAAGCAAGATTCACGAGATTTGGACTGCTTTGACATTTCAAACACCTCACATGGCTGGTGTGTCCATAACTTGATACCTGTGTGGATGTATCAGACTGATAAATGTTGGCTTCATCACGGTGCTGTTTAAGCCCCACCTTTATGTAGTGTTTTTGATTCATTTTTGAGCTTCAGAAATAACAAAAAAATAACGATGTCAAACAAGTTTAAATTTACCTAACAACGAATAGGAGGGAAAGGAGAAAATCTGGTTTCACATCACCAACACTCAAACTACAAAGTGCACTTTCTCGTTGGGGGCCTTTTGGGGGGGGTTCTGATCGGGTCAGAGCCCTCACTCAACAGGCAGACAGTCGGGTCATTCCTCAGTTCAGGTGGGAGAAAGAAAAACAAACCGAGTCGTAGCTTCTGCAGCTTCTTCAGACTTTTGTTTCTTTGGCATAGACTGCTGACACATGCCCCCCACCCACCCACCCACCCAAAAAGATGCTCTGAAGGGGTCAGTCAAACTCAATGCATTCCTTCCTTCCTTCCCCCCAAGCTTCTGTCTCCTTCTCATTTCTTTTCTTCAAATAGGGTGGGGGGGGGGGCACTGGTGGGGATGGGGGGTGCTGAGAAAACAAAAACCCCTAAACGAAAAAGAGGAGGGAAAGAGGAGATACAGAGTGAGAGTCGGGGGGGGGGGGGGTGAAGGTAAAGTGAAGTGGTTTGATTTTGGCTGACCATGAACAGATGGAGTGACGGGCAGCTTTCATCGGGGGCCGACCTGTCATCCGCCATGATTAATGGGCCGCTCAGGGACAACGGCGAGAGAAAGATGACTGCTAACCGCTAACCTGGTTAGCATTGAGCTACTTCAGAGAGCGGCATGCGGCTGGGTGTTATTCAGTAGAAACCACCTGATAAACTCAGGAAAAATTGGAATCTGATGAAGTTTTGATTGACAGCCTGTCAATCTGAAGAGGTCCAGTCTGGAACGGGGGTGCCAGTACCCCACAGTAGGCCTTTCAACACCAGCTGGGCTCCTACAGCTGTCAATCATTCTAACAATGCCGACCAAGGGGGTCATTACCCAGAGTCCCTCACGCAGACAAAGCTGCAGCATCACTGTGAGTCTTAATGAACGCACAAATTATGAAAGCGACACAACAGGAATTCAGCGAGTTTGAACGTGTCTCCATTCAGAAGATTTGCTGAAAACAGGACGTTTTTTTAACAACGAGGAGAAACCCGATTCAAACTTGCAGAGAATAAACAAGGACTCTTGCAGTGTCATGTTCTCATGCAGAATCCCAGTTTTTGCAAAACACATTGGAGAGCACATGGAACCACAGTATGTCCTATCACACACAAAAACAAAATATGAATCAAGACAATAACTGGATTTATGTCACTGTTTAAGTACTGCACTGACTAAAAAAAGCAAATTCTGTAGTTGTACTCAGGCACGGTTCCCTGCAGTGTGAATGGAAACAGACAATCAAGGGACATGAGCCTCACACTGAGCAAGAAAAAAACAGCGCAGAAGCTCATATCATACACAAGGGGGAAAATTCTTCTCCATTGAAATTGTGTAGGCAGATGTTACTTATCCATTTAAAAGTTAAAGGACCAGCAGTAGTTTAGCCCACTCTCAAGAGTGTGAAAACAAACCAAACCATACATTTCTGAACTGACTCCCTCATGTGAAAAGGGTCTTTAAGAACTCTGGTTTGAGTCTGCCACCAACCTTAGTTTTCTGCACATTGGGTCTTACGCCAACAGTTCTGACAATTTACAGTATATTAGCCATATTTAACAATACAAAACTGTAGTAATACATCAATAATCTAAACCTGTTCATTCTTTTTCAGGGTTACAGGGTTGCTGAAGCCTGTCTAGGTAAAGGCGTGGCCCGCCGCGGAGTTTAGTCTCCAATTAGCTGAGCAGCTTAGTAGACAGATAGGAGCTGAAGGCCTCTTGGACATATTTTACTGTTACAACAGGGGGTTGTGGATCTTCTGACACGCAAGGTGTTTATTTGCATGAACCCCTTTTGTAATTTATAGGGGGAAGAGGGGAGTTAAGGAAATCTGGAGGACGACTACAAAGGTGGTGGAGGGTAAAATCATTAAGCAACAAGACGCTGGAGGATTATCAGCATTACTACTGTCTGGTGTAAATGTTAATCAAAAGGGGCGGGGCCACTCCACACACATTCTCAAGGGTTGCAAACATACCTGTTGTCTCCAAAAACCTTTACATACAATCATGTCAACATGTACTCAACATAAGCAACACATTTAAAGCATTTTATTCTGTCCCACATACTATTTGTGCAAAAGTAAGCTGACACCTGTGCTCGGGGGGGGGGGGGGGGGGGGGGGGGGGGGTTGTTTATGTTCTGCTGAGGGAGATTGCCTGGCCATCCCCACATCAAGACCCCCACCGAAGCGGTAGCCAGGGCCTCCCGACACTGGCACGGTATATCAGATAGGGGGAATCCGCCCACTGGGCAATCCAGCCAGGAACCTGGACCAGGGCTAGCAGGACAGCCGCAGGGGCCCCCAACGCCAAAGAGCAGGGAGGCACAGGAGCACGGAGGCTGCAGGCCTCAGCCCAGCCAGAAGGATAGCCCTCCGCCCCACCAAGGGGTCCAGCCCAGGGCCCCACCCCCGGAGAGCCCCCCCAGCTCCAGACGAGCATCTCTGTGTTGGGAGTTTTTATGTTCTCATCATGTATGTGCAGATTTACTTTGGGCTCTCCAGCTTCCTCCTATGGCCCAAAAACCTGCTTGAAAGAGTCTGGTAAATTGTTGACTCCAAATTGTTCCTTTATTAATTACTGGACTATTTAAACATGTAGTTGTGGAGTTAGATAAGCTAATTCTTCTCTAAGAGTTCTGGTACATCGCCTGTCCATCCTGGGATATGATCCCTCTTTCATGTGGACATCCTAGAGGTTTCTTCTTTTTTTTCCGTAATGTTTTTTTTTTTAGGAGATTTTCCTTATAGAAGGAGGGTCTAAAGGCAATATTCAGTTATATAAATAAAGTTAAATTGAATTGAACTGAATTAAATTTCAAACATAAACATTTTTCATTTTGTTTGTTTTTTTAAAGTCCTGACCTTTTTAAAGTTGTCCTTTAAAAAAATGTCTTTTTTAATTTTGTGACCGATGAAGGTGAGCTTCAGGGGAGAGGCTTCTTTAAAACCTTCAAAGTTGCATACAGCTTAAATAATACCTTTCTTAAATAAAAAAAAGCATCACTTCTTTTTGAGAATTTTGATTTCAATTGAAACTATGACCTGGGAAACATCTAAAACTACGATTTTCTGTCAGGACAGCGTAAAAAGAAATGCTTTTTTCCAAACTGCAGAAGACTGGTGAGAAATTCAAGTGTGTGACATAAAACATGCTCATTAGGTTGACAGCAGAATAAGGAACATAAAGCAAGTCAGGAATCATTAAAAATGCTAAATCGATGACCTCAGGGAAGACAAAGACACAAATCCAGCCCTGCATGCTCCAGTTCTGCTGAACACAAAAAGCCACTCAACAGCTTTTGATTTGCAGACACTCAGAAGTGGAGCTGCTACGCCCTGCACGCCTGGCTGAGGCAGACAACACAACCCGGCCTTCTGACACCCCCACCACAGACAGACGGAGAGGCGAGCGGAGCTTTGAAGCTGAGCCCGGGATCACCAAGATCAACGCAGCAACATGCAGCTTGAAAAAATCAAACACAAAGTTGTGACAAGCGGAGATTAACAGAATTTGTGTCTTGAAACTCCACCTCTGTCTGTTTCTAGGGAAAATGCATCCACCCTTTTTTCATTTAAAGCCTCTTTTTGATTTTCTTTTTTGTGTTTGACTTGGCCTGGTGGAGGATTCTCTTCTGCCACTGGGATCTGCTTTCAAAATATATAATTAGTCTTTATCAGGAAACATAGTAAATAATGGGAAAGTTTTTTTTATGGAAAAAAAAAATCTCTGCATAGAGATTTTCAAGAGTCAGGCTCCTACTTTTCAAAGTTGGATTTCAGTTTTATTTAAAAAAGTTGCACAATGCTGAGTTTGCAGACCAAGGATCAATTTTCTCCGGTGGCCCTATAAAGTGCACATCATATCAACAAATCACTGGACGCAAAATAAAATTAAAGATCACAACAACAGTTTTAAAAAGCAAAACAAATATCTAAAGAACAACGTTACATTTTAAAAAACAAAAAATGGTTGGATGATGATGTACATCATCAATTTCTGACAAATAACTTTCAGTTGAAATGATTGACAAACATCATTATCCAATCAGCAATGTCCCATAGTCAGGATGGGCAATGTGGAGGGAATAAAATGATCATCACATTATGTTTTGGCATAGTTAAGGCCATTTACTGCACTATGTGACCTATAATTGCCTAAGAGCAGGCCTTCTAAAAAGGACTTCTTTGCTTTTTTATCCATCTTTTAATGTAGACCCCCTCCTCTATTTAGTCATCTATTTCGTGGTGTAAAAAGTGACACTTGGTGCATGTAGAGGTTAAAGAGAATCTGTCTTCATCCTTGGCCTTGGCCATGAATGTTTTCTGCTCCGAGAGCTCTGCAGGAGCGGATCTGAGCGGTCAACCGTAGTAAAGCGCCATAATTGTCTCTTTCCTTCTTAACAGGATTAGAGCTCAGGGTTTTGGTGGGTTCAGGCAGGAAGTCACTTGAGACTGCCAGTTGATAAAGAGCTAGCACCAATGGGAGAAACCGAGCCGTACAAGATGCAAGATTCAAGGTTTTATTGCCGTTTGCACATGCGGTGCATCGGAATTTTCTTTTGGCATCTCTCATGTCAGGGTAAATTAAAAAGGACAAAAAAAATTGAAAAATAAATAAAATAAAGTTAAAATTAGACAACAAAATTACAAGGTATATAAAAAATATAAATATGGGTAAAATATGAATATGAATATTGCAGCGACCCAGTCTGTACAGAAGAATTATTGCACATATTATTGTTTATTGCACTTAGTGATATAGTCCAGTCTTCCCTCTCTGATCTCCTCTGTCAGCATTCTGATTGCTGCAGGGAAGAAGCTGTTGTGGAAGCGTGTGGTGTGTGCTTGGATGCTTTCAGGCCTGCGACGTCTGAGGTTGTAGTCTGAGTCCACACACTGGATCAATGCGTGAGCAGGGTGGTGTCTGTCTCTGATGATCTTGGACGCTCTCCTCCTGCAGCGCTGTTTATAGATGGTGTCCATGGATGGAAGGTTGCAACCTATAATTTTGCCAGCTGTGTTAACGACCCTCTGCAGCATCTTCCTTTCTTTTATGGTGGTGTTTCCAAACCAGGCTGTTAGTCCGCTGGTGAGGATGCTTTCCACAAGCCCCCTGTAGGCTTGGGTGAGGGTCCGGCGCTTGAGACCAGCCTTCTTCAGCAGCCTGATGAAGTACAACCTCTGCTGGGATTTCTTCACTGTGGCAACAGTGTTTTTTCCCCAGCTGAGGCTGTTAGTGATCTGAGGTCCTTACAGGTCCTGCAGAAGAACAAGAAGTGTGCAGGTTGATGCTCAATGTTCACCAAGTGTAGAGGTGTCATAATGATGCAAAGACAACAGGCATTTCCCTAGTAGGCCAGGTTGGCTCCTTCAGAATACATTAGAATAATACAACTTATGTTAAGCTGCAGCGTTCTGTAACATCTATTACAAGACTAAAACTAAAACAAGCTAAACCAAAGGGATGAGCAGCTTCAGAAAGACAAACTGATAGATACATTTCCCTGTGGTAATTTTTATTAATTCACAGGTTTTTGAACCTGAATTCAAAAACCTGTGTCATTTTCTAGGATATAGTATCTGCAGAGCTCTATGAGATCATTAGAAATTCGCCATGGAATTGTGGGCCTTCCCTCCTCCCGTTCGAGCAGAGCAGGGAGCCTGTGGCCTTCCCATCATATTTTTTAAGTCACAAATTTGCTCTTTTTCAAACAGCATTTTTTCATCTGCTCCTGATTCACAACAATTTGAATAAATAAATGCTCAGATGAGCTTAATTTTCTTTTTACATGAACTCTTTTGTGAGAAAAAGGCCACAAGTCCATTATTAAAAATGTTATGTTCATTTTCTTTGGAGTGAGTCTTTAAACCCACAAGACAGGCGGTAAATAGAAAGTAAATCCAACCGAACCAAATAAATCAGGCAAATGATCAGAGACAAAAAGGTGCAAAAACCATCAATATTTTTGAGTCAGTTTGAGTCTGGAACTTAAAAGAACCATTTCTGTAAAAAAATAAAAGATAAATGAGTTGTGCTGTTCTTCAAAAAGGATGTTTAGTTTGCAAAGGAAATAAAGGACTGGATTTATGATCCCTTCTTAATAACGGATAATTAGACAAAAATATCCTCGTTTAAGCCTGCCAACAGTTTTGTGGCAGCTGGAGGGGGAGGTTGGGGGGGCGAGGGTTGTGCTGATTCTAGCTGCTCGGGTTTCAGAAACAGTTATCAGACCGTGACCTGCCAAAGTACTCCAAACAGTTGCTGTCAATCAAACGGAGGCTTCTTCACGTGGGAGGATAACCGGAGGAGATGGAGGTGAGTCGACAGTCCCCCCTGTCCCAAAACATTGGAGCATATCAAGTCGAACCAAAGCTTTATTTATGCAACAGCTAGAGCAACAGAAAGAAACTAAAACTTTATTTATACAACACCAAACACAACAGAAAGTCAACCAGTGTTTCAGAAAAAAAGCAATAAAACCACTGGCATAGAAAAAGCTAAAATAAAACAGGAAGTGAAAAAAGTATTTCAAAATAAACAGATTAGAAAAAAGAATGAACATTGGGACTAAAAAAAATGTCATAGAAGTCGGGTCTTTTTTTTTTAATATACCCCCCCCCCCCCCCCACACACACACACACGTTTTTTTTCCTCTGACTGCTGGATATGAACCTGATCTGATAATAGGAACAGGTCTAATCAGAGATGAAAGATCAATTTAGAAGTAATTACAGTAAAAGTTTTTTTTCCACAGGTGACAGGATGAGTTCAAGTTCTTCAGGGATGAACTTGCTGCTCAGCCTGAGGAGAGAAGCACAAGTGACAGATGGTCTTTGAGGAGGGAAAAGATTCTTTGGAACACATGACAACATCCAAATTGGATGTGTTTTTCAACCTAAAAAACTTTTTGTCTTTCCTTGGGTTACAATTGTTTTTGTTTGTTTTTTAAAGTCAAGCTACAGACCATCCCTCAGATGTTTTCTTCATAATAAAAACCGTTTTGAAGATTTGAATAATTTGACAGATAAATAACGTGTTTTTTTGTTAGGATGACTTGCTGCGGGCTTTGACAGATAAAAAGCTTCCCCTCCTCCTGCTCCGTTTGTTTTTACCTCCCTGTCACCCTCAGCCTTCTGTTTGCACAGGCAGCCGTTTAAACGCAGACACATCTTCACACTGCAATAACACTAATTAACTGTAATTACCAGACTAACAGAGCGACCGCAACGATCTTATCTCTGTCGACAGCCACTTTATTGTAAATGATTTGATGTTATGAAAACAGTGCAGGAGATAGAGGACTTTCTGAAAACTTTTTTTCCTTCAGGTTCAGCTGTGTTGTGTTTCACTTCAGACTAAAGAAATCAGGTTGTTTCTCCATCTGTCTGCAAACTTAAATCTCCTCTGCTGACTAAATAAAGACCTATAAAGTATGGAAGACTTTTTTCCATCTATAACAACCATGTTAAGAATTTAGATATTTTATAGTCTATGTCACTCAGTGACAAATAAGACTTTACAGTTCTTTACCTTAAGTTGTTAAGCTTTGTGTTGTGGGCAAAGATTTTTTTAGATAAACCTTAATACAAAACAGCCACTCATTGCTGTAATGTCAGAGCTAAACTGTGATGAAAATCAGGGGTTTTTTTTTTTGGTTTTTTTTTCTAAACTTGTTCTGTCCAACAGCTGAGCAAACAGATTAGAGCTGAAGGCTTTTTGTATTGGACAGGTTTTACTATCACAAAAAGAGGTTATATAGCTTTGAGAAACTAGAGTGTAGATTTGTATAAACCTCTTTTTGTCGTATTATTTTTTATTTGTTTGTTACATTTAGTGTGTGTGGGGAGGGAGAGGGGAAGAATGTGAGGGGAGGGTGGAAGAGAGTAAAAGGAAGAAAGGTGAAAAGATTTGAATAAGTTATTATTTTAAGCTGTAACATTTATACCAGATCTGCTGGAAAGACGAATGTTACATCAAAGGTGAAAATCTGACACTAAGATCAGCGAAAAAAATCTGTCCATCAATACACTGTAGGTAAGGAGGAGGGATGAAGCAGACAGGGAGCAGTGTGGCAGTGTGCACGTGCACGTGGGGGTGGAGATACATGCATGCTGCCAACGTGAACCGTGTGTTCATAAAGGGAGCCAGATCCTACCCAGCCAGACCAGCCAGACCAGGAGAGGGGAGGAGAGCCCCCCAGGCCAGAAGCCCACCCAGCATCCGGGTTTAAGCAAGCAAAAATCAGGTTTAAGCAAGAAAAGTTTCTTTATTCATTATTTTTATGATTTATATATTTTATTTATGCATCACTTTTCACAAAGAAAATAATTCCAGTGCTAATAAATGAAGGTCATATCAACGCAAAACAGGATAAAACATGAAATGCAACTTTTGAAAAGAAGCAAAATGTGTCAAATCTCACTATTGTGCTGACAGTAGTGTTGGCATGGGGCTTTAGGGGACAGTAGTATAAGACGCACAACTTTAAGGCTTCTTATTGTTGAAGAAAAACGAAGAGAGGGGGGGGGGGGGGGGACCAACGTCAAGCCAAAAACTGAAATGACTTGAAAACAGTCCTGACACTAAAACAATTTTCTAGAGGATTTCGGAAATAAATGCCAGGTTAGAAACTGGACGGCAGTTACTAAGAATATTAGGATCGGAGCCGGGGTTTTTTCAAGATTGGTTTGACAGCAGGGGTTTCTGAGAACTGAGGGAGCAGTACCAGTAGCTAAAGAGGAACGAAGAATGGCAGAGATAAAGGGAAGGAGACAGGTCAAATTTTGGTCAAAATTTGCCAGAAAGGAGTTACAAGTGTCACTGGAGTGCAAATGAGAAGGAAGATTGACAGGGGGTTGGAGGATTTGGTTCATGACAGAGAATAAAGTTTAAAGTTCTCTTTGATGTTTGTTTTTGGAAGCCGACTAAGTCCTTGCCAATAAAGTTGCTCAAATGCTTCACATTTATTATTATATTTAGAAAATATCAGTTTATATCTGTCACACTTTTTAAGTCAGGCGAGGCTGAAGTTGCTTTCCGATGTTTAGGCTTCCACTTTGAAAACATGGGTTAAGTGAAAATCTATTTCATATTTTACTGGTTCCTACACAAAATCTAGTGTGCAAATAAAGTTTAAATCAGCCACAGATATTTAACAGAGGATGAAGATAAACTGAAGATAAATTTTACCCTTATAAGTCAAGGGACACCGGAAGCCAAAATTCAAAAGAAATCAGAAACCCACTTAAGAATGAAAAAGGCTGGGGACCACAAATTCAAATGGCCGGGATCATACAAAATCACATTTTTCTGCTTTTAGGTGTGTCATGATGTGAATTCCTCACTATAAACAACCCCAAGGCGGTATTTTGATCCATTCACGCTATTCTGAGTATTCCTCTAAAGATCTGCTCTCTGAGCACCTGCCCCTCCCAACCCATGAAAACGAGTGGGTTCTCACATTATGACATCACAAAGTGAGAACAGCCCCTTCCAGGAAGAGTCTGCACTTCCAGCACCGCCACCAGGCTAACACACACACACACACACTTTCTCCACGGAGCTTACTTTCTGGTAAAACAACTCATATTTCATTAAAAATTGTTCTTTAGTGTGCCAATGGTAATACATTATCATATATATATGGATATAGTTTACTCTGAAAGGCTTAAGAAAAGCAAGATATAGGCCCTTTAATGGATGCTTCTGAAATTCCTGCCGTGTTTAGTCTTCAGCTTTTATCAGACTAGAGCTGTTAGCAGCTGATAGCAGTGGTGGCTGCCAGCTGTCAGTATTGTTGGTTCCCTGTGAGCTCTGGATAAGAGCAAAGCAACGATAAACTTCCCTTTCTGCAGTCAGCTGGTTTTTTGTGAAGTTTGTCTCTGTGAAATCATTTGGTTTTCTGAAAACAAGAACATCCCAGTTTTACGGTTTAAAATTGGACAGAAAATGGGGTTGTCTGCAGTGTCTGTGGTGGTCCCACCTGTCTTTGCCCACATTGGCTTAAGTGGGCACTCAGCCAGCCGTTACACTGCCGGCCAGGGTCCAGCAAAGCAGGGGAGCGGCGCCGCTCAGTGGTCGGTGTAAATCTACCTACCCCTGCAGAGCTCGCTACGCTGGCCAACCAGACGGCGGGCTAGCATAGCTACTATAACGAGCCAGCCCCCTGAGTGCCATCTTAAGCCAATGTGGGCAAACACAGGTGGGGCCACCACGGAAACTGCAGATAAACCCATTCAGGGGCCACTTGGCCTTGCTGGCTGTGATAAATGTGGCCTCTGACTGTGGTTTTGCTGCCCTTCGCTCTTTGAATGAAGACGTCCCCATCCTCGTCTGTGGAGTCTGAATGAAAACAAAAGAAAGAATGTGAAAGATTTGGAGCTCATCTCTTCTGGAAGCAGCAGATTTGTTCTTACCTGCAAACACATACCTGTGCTGTGAGGTGTGTTTTGTAAATGCTGCAGGAGCTCCCACATACCTGAAATTATGTTAACTTCAGCAAACATCTGCAGAGGTGCAACCCAAAACCACCCACACCATGGTTCCCACCCACAGGCTATCATGAAATATCACTTCTTTCCCTCTGTTAAGATGATTGCAGTTTTGCTAACTATAGTAAAGATTAGGGGGATTTATTTTAATAACCTGCATATTCATCCATGCAAGCGGGCTCATATGTGAGCTTGGGTTTCTGTAAACTCAGTGAATACAGAAGAATCCTTCATGACTCCTAATAAAGAACATTTTTTACTGTGAGAGTAAAAAACGTTTTAGTTTCATCGTTGATGTACTTACAATTGCAGAAATAACTCACTAGACCAACATGTCGCAGAACATAGTGGCTCGTTCCACTTAGAATTATTTTTAATTATTTTTGTCTTTCTTGGAACAAATGGGAAAATATGACTTAAGCTTAAGTTTTGTGATAAAAAAAATATAGCTACCGATGCATTTCAATCATTTATTCAAAAATAAATTAATTTTGTCAAACATTGAAATTTTTATTTGTTTTTAGCCGACCCCTGGCCAATTAAAACACTTTGTGATTTACAGCAATTCAGCTTTTATGAAGTTTGATTCATGAAGCCACAAAGTATGAAATATAAACAAAACATTGACATCCATGTTTTTCCCCCCCAGGAAATTAAACCAATAAATACACTTCCGTGCAAGTTAATATATTCCAGAATTAGTGTTGTTACTTCTGGTTGGAGTCTGCTGGAGTGGTGTAGTGGCCACCTCCCAATGAGAAGGTCCTGGTTCAAATCCCGGCTGTGTTCTTTCTATATGAAGTTCCCCTTGTGCTGTGTTGGGTTTTCTCCAGGCACCCTGACTTCACGGTCCAAAAACATGATTCATAGGTTATTTAAAGATTATACATTGCCCTTGTGTGTGTATTTGTGTGGCCCAGCAACAGGCTGGTCACCTGTTCAGGTTGTATCTGCCTTCACCCAACAGCTTGGTTGGCTCCGGTAACCCTGTGACCCTGAGAGGGATTCAGCAGGTTCTGCAGATAGATGGATGGAAGCATGAACTTCTGATTGGCCTAACATAGTCCAAACCAAAATTTTACATTTGTCTTTGATCCATTTTCAAATGGTAGGCACTACCAAGTCTCTGATTGGTTTGACCCTGGTTTAAACGTGCATTCAATTAACATGCATGTATGACCGTTTACACAAACTTTCCATTGGAAGTGTTCATGTGAAAGCTTGTTGCTGAGCATTGAAGTGACCACAAAAATGTTTAAATAATAAACAAGGAGACAGTGGTAAAGTTAAACTTTGAAGTTCAATCTATTTTTATTGTAAATTACATTTTAACAGAGATAATTAGCTAAACTAAAAACATTTTTTTATATAAATATTTTATACATGTTTTTGCACTGTTTGTATTTTTTCTGTAATAAATTGTTTTTTAAGAATTTCACAATTTTCGTTTTTTGAGTTTTTGTGAAGTTTAAGAATTTTACTTGCTTGGAACTTCTGTCCTGCAGTTTTGTCTTTTTTATTTCCGTAAAACCTCAGTCACATGCATCTGTCCAGGTCTTTGAGGTTTTCCATGGAAGGTTAAATCTTAAGGGGACCATAGGTGTGTTGTTCAGTTCTCTTGAGGCTCGTACCGCCACCTCATGGGACGTCATGAAAATGGAACGTACCATTGTCATGTGTGTGGTGTGTGTATTGTGAAGCATTTGAAGTACTTAAGACAAACCGTTTATGCTGTCATGGGTGCCCTCACGGCAAACTCTTGTCATTAGTAAGGTGTGCACAATGACAGGGAGTGCAGATGATACGTAGGTGCCTGCAGGATGTCCACACAAACTACAGTCTGATCGTCTAATTTCCTCATTTGAATACACGCAAGTAGTGTGTACTTATCATTTGAACAGCACTAATTGGCCCCTTGCACAGTGTACAGGTTTAGGGAGGTTGAAGAAACAGAAAAATCCTTACAAAGTGCCTGCACTTCACCTGCTTCACCCTTACCAACCCTTGCTCAACACAACCTGTTGCCTGCAGCATTCCCGTATAGGAACAGTTTTGTTTTCAGTGAATGGGCTACGACCTCGTTATTTCCTGTGAGCCACTTACGTGCACCGAACAGATTGGAACATTTTTCGTCCGCAGACAGCCCGTATCCACCCGTAGAACTGCCTACGGGTGGATACGTTAGACTGGCTATTTTTTAAAACCCCACCTGCTTATTTCGTCATCACCTGCTCGAGTGTTTGTCTGGTTCCACTGTTTTTGAATCTTTTTTGTTTAATCAATTGATGTGACTTTCTTTTCTTAAGTAGTTACCCCACATTTTTAATCAGTTTGTCAAATTATATTGACATAAGTTTGTTTCCTTCCACTCCCTTTCAAGCAATAATTAATTTTATGTCTAATTATCCGAAGTTTGATGCGTCATTGTATGAATGTATAACTGATGATTGTAATGTTTTTGTGTACTATTCTTATTTGATTGCTTGAAATAAGCCATTTCAAATCAAAATCATATCAAATATTTAGGTAGTCTGTCTGATGTAATATAAAAAAATCCAGAGTGAATTACAGTTTGCTGAACTTAAAAAAAATTAAAAATCTGAGATCATTTAAGCTTTGAATTTCATGACATTCATAAGTAAGTATTGTGGTGCAGAAAGTTTCAGTGTGGGAGGATAAAGCAAGAATTTTTGGTTGCTGGGTGTGTCGGCTGCTCACCCACATGTGGACTTAGTCATCTTTACAGTTCAGATGATGAAAGATGCAGAAGAGAGTTGTCTCCTGAAGCTGAGTCACACATTGTGCAGGTTAAGTCATGGTTCAATGGCAGGAAGGCCCTGACCTTCACTGCCATCTTCACTCTACTTTTGCATTTTACGGAACTGAACTGGAATTTTACTGTTTGCAGAAACATCTGCACTTATCTGTTTCACTTTGTCTTCCTTCTCCTCCTCCAGCTTGTAGGTTGGTTTTAATCTTTGGGGTGATGTCATCTGTCTGTTTATTATTTGAAAAACAGAGACACCTTTACAGTGAACCTTGGTTGGGACTTGTTTTGTGTCTGACAGCCTTCACATATGAGAAACAGGTTATCTTATTGAATCTATTGTTATCTTAAATGTGTTTTTTCTCTCTTTTGATTTTTTTATAGTGACATGGTGTTAAAAATCAGTCAAAAATGGTACATTTTTAAGTCATCCTTGTGGAGCGTGGATGTTGCCATAGCCAAAGTGAGTCGCAGCTCCTCAAAGTTTTTTCTCCATTGGCCACATTTGTTTTTTTCCTCTCTTGAATGAAAGTTAGAATGTTAATTTTTTTCCCTTTAGTCTTATTTCTTTATTTTGGTTTGTTGTTTTAATGAATACACCCCCAGCATGGCATGTTTTTTCAATTCCCCTTCACCACCAGTCTATTATTTATCTGAGGGGTTAGAGCGGAACAAAGGTCATACTAATTCTTGGTGAAACACATTCAGCCCTGCAGTGATCACTGCTTCTTCTTACCGCTAAAGATCTCAGTCCAGGCTTAAAGGTTCAAGGCAACTTAGGCTCAGCTGCTTCCGCGTCTTTTGTAGACAACCTTGAAGGGCTTTGTGTTCACTCCAGGGTGTGCTATAGCCATCAGCACTCAGGCTCTATGCAATTAGTGTCAGGGTCAAAGGTGGAGGCAGGATTTAAGACTGAGACCTGCTGGTCAGTCAACAAACTAAGGAATCGAATCTGTCTGGACATTGGGACAGAAACCTGCCGCTGACAGATCCGTGCCAGCACAAACACACAAACACTGGTGCGGTTTGGAAACACAAAGTAGGTCTTAATGCATGAACACACTGAGATGAGCTCAAACTCAAATATGGCCGCTTCTATGGGGATAAATCAATGATCCGTTCAAATGGAGAAACCAGGATAACGGATCCATTCTGTGGGATTTGAGATGAAGGGACAAACCTTAGCACCTCTGCCTTTTTACAGTACTTTTGGTGTCAATAGTTCAGATGAAACAATGGCAATATGCTGATGACACACCAATCTTCATAGTTTGTACAAACATAGCATTTCTCTTGTAAACAGCTGGATAAATCAAATAGAAGTGTCTACATTTTTTTTAAAGGAGCAAAATCTAATGAAAATGTACACATTTTTGACATTTTGTATTGGGGCCTATATTTTATTTCTGGGTGCTTTTAGTGTTAATGACTTTGCTTAACATTTATGGTTTATTTTATTTTTGAAAATGGTTTATTTTTCTTTCAGCACTTTGACATTTGTTCAATATCTTATCACATATTTGCTTGATATTTTTGGCAGTTTTCAGAAGGATACGTAACCCAGGAAACAGGTAGCAGGCCTTCAGGTATACCGCCTGAGCTGCATGCACTTGAATCAAACCTCTATTTTTCATTCTTCTAAGCGATAAGAGCAACAAAGTTTACACCTGTGAGCCTGCAGGCAACGTAATAGGAACTACCTCACTAACACCAGCAAAGCAACACAATAGGGACACACAAGTTTGCAACATAATGCTGCTTAACGAAATGAAAAATAAAGATGGAAACTGAACACAACAACAGAAAGAAGAACAGCTTTCTCACAAACAGCTGTTCATTTAGGAAAAGGGAGTCAAAAAATCTTGTTAAGAAATTCTGACTCTTTAACCGTTGTGCTATCTTAGATGACCCCACCCTTACATTGACGTGTTCTCCCTACCATGAAAAAGGTGGATAAAGGTGGAAAGATTTCATGTAATCCATGGACACCAGTGAAGATCACAAATCATTGAAGAAAAAAGGTTCAGCGCACTGTCTAGTGGGTCTAGATGACCCAACTCCCAATGTTAAAGTGCCTAGGATAGCACAAGGGTTAAAAAGTGTTGGAAAAATAAAACTAGCTTAAGTGGCGATGCTGAAGTCTTACTGGGATAGAAAAGCTGCAACAAAAATCTGAAAAGAGGCATCAGTCCTTAAGTTTTCCTGCAGACTCCAACAGCAATGTTCATCTGAAATATGCCTGGAGGAGTGTTGTAGATGGCACATAAGACTAAAAAAAAAAAGGTACTGGTCCATTTCTGCATGGAGTTTGTATGAGTGGGTTTTCTCAAGCTCCATGTATCTTCCAGCTTTCTCCCACAGTCCAAAAATATGCGCCATAGGTTCACTGGTGACTCTTAAATTGTTTCTTATGAGTAAATATGAGTCAGTGTTGTCTTGTGATGAACTGGTCAACTGTCCTAGGCGTACCTGACCTTTACCCTGATGTAGTTTTGACCCTGCACAGGATGAAGCAGGAATAAATGATGAACAGATTTTTCCCTTCTCCGCTTCCTTCAGGGATTCTCCTCTAATGTCCTCCTGTAACAAAGGAGTTGTTTCTCTCAACTTTACCCACTCTGAGGACAAATATCAGAAAAAATATTCAGAAATAAACAAAAAATTAAAGTACTATCAGTTGACACACACAAAGGTGTACAAAATGTGCACCACGTGTAAATCAGGGAAGAATTTGATGCCTTTTTAGTGTTTGGAGGGATGTTAGTGTGGATTTGAGCCCACAACCTCCCACGGTTGACCTGGGAATGTCTGAGGGTTCCCCCAGTGGAGCTGGAGGAAGTGGTCGGGGAGAGGACAGTTTGGGCGTATTTTCTTAGACTGCTGCCCCTGCAACCCGATGAGCGAAAGAAGATGAATGGATGGATCTTTTTTTCAAATGAAAAATCATTCAATGCACACTAGTGTTTTGCACAGACTTCTGGGAATTTTTTTGAGTTGTAGATATGGACACCCCGAAGAAGGGAAGGAATTTGGACCCAACCACAGAACACAGCAGTAAATCTTTATGGATGCATCAATATTTTCCTCTAAAGTCAACTTTTCACTTCTATAAATCAAGTTTATTGTTTTGATTAAATCTTTTTTTTGCTTCCAGGTGATTCCTTCATGTTGTTGTGAAATTCTTTTGTTTTAGATCAGCCTCCCAAACCCCCTAAAGCTAATTGAGTTGGCCCAAATAAAACATTCCAGCTTTTTTGTCACCTTTTTTCCTTCTTCTCAATGCATTACCTGAAAAACAGTATCTAACTGTGGTTATAGAAGTCATGATGTCACACTGCCAGGTCTCCAACGCATTTCTACATCAATGTGCAGCTTTAACGTCTTCCTGTCTACAGAACAATGTATAAAAAAGCCTAATTGTTGATGCAGAACTGGTGACTCGCAAAAAATCTGTACGACGTGCCTGCGTCTCAAAAGTCTCCAATAATCAGAATTTACCACATCTGCATTTCCAGAACAGGATGGGGGGGCGCTCCATGGCTTTGTTGACTGAAGGGCCCGGCATGCTGCTAAGTCCTTTTTAATATACAACATTCATGCTAAGCTGACATATCCTGTCACCAAGAGGCTGACAGAGCAGCGCCTCTGACCTGCACAGCTCAGCGGTGCACGCACCAAACTGACACCGGCTTGGAGTGATCCTAGTCACCACTTAATAAAGACATGGTGGGATTAAGTCATCAGGTTTATCAAGGTGTTCAAAGCAGCAGGTAAAGTGATAATATTTTTTTTAAGTGATATCAAAATCAAAATAATCACTTTCTGTGGTGGATCACATGTCATTTGGGCAGTCATAGGATTTGTGTCATGATTAGAGTGACAAACTCTAGCCATTTGTTTGAAAAAACCTTCATTGAGTTATTAAGGAATCAAAGTTAGACTTACATTAGAGAAGAAAGCTAAAGCAGCTGTAAGTTTTCCGTAGACTCAGTCCAGCACTCTACTTTTTTTTTTCAAAGACCCAATCTGATGAAAACTGTGTTTTTAACATCATTTTTCTTATGGGGAACATTTTTTTTGCCATTTGGTTAAAACAACAAAAACACAATTTTCATCAGAGTAGGTCTTTAAGAATCACTCCACTGACAAAGTTCTTTATGTATGTATGTACCTTTTTTTGGCAACAACCAAGTCTTTTATTTTGTAAGGACCACATCTTCAAAGAACAGAGAAGGAAGAAGGTCTCTGCAAAAGCTGAAATATTCCCTGAAGTGGAGAAAGATCTCAGTTTCTATGTGAGCAGCAGCCAAGCTTCATTAAGTGAGCTCATAAAGTGTGTGAGAGGTCAAAGCCCATGCAGCGCTGCCTAATAAGACCACCACCTCCCCTGCCCCCTCTAACCCCCCACCCCTTCAAACACTGCGCATGTCAGTTAGCATCTCGGGTGTCTTTGCCGCTCCTCTGTTCCGCACCACTAAGCCTGCTGGGTAACCACCAACCACTGGGTGGTGGTTCACAGCAAATCCAGTCTGATCGGTTTAATCAGACCAGATGCAGTCTTTAACTCATGCAGGTTCTAGTCTGGGCTGAGGGCCGCTGGCGTCATGGAGATGATGCTTCAGTATTTGGAACCCTGGACCAAGTGCAGGAACACAAGTTGAGTATTACTTAGATGCCAGCGCATCCTAACAAACATACTCTGTTTTTGTTTTGTTTTGTTTTTTTGCCATTTTTAAGTAGAAATATACAATAAATTAACACATTTACATGTGTATTATTTCTCATTTTTAAAAAGCTCCCGAAACCCCACTTTTATTTCATCATTTTTCAACATGTGTTAATACCTGTCCTTTCTGAGTAATGATTTATCCCCAAACACATTTGACCCCACCCCTCGTTCCTTTTTCCATTGCTGAGAGCTCAGAACAGGGAGACTGTGGCCGTATTATCTACGTCATAAAAATACAATCTTTTTTAAGACCTCAGTGATTTAGGTGAGTTCACTAAAAATACCCCAGTCAACACAACGCAGGCAGAAACCAAATCATCAAAGCCTAAGCTATCAAACATCTCACACACATGCGCATGCCCTACAAACCCATTTATGGATGCTCTATTGGATCATATTTTTAATATTTTACAAATCATATATATTGTCTTTGAAAAAATTAGAAAATGATCCCTGGATCAGAGCTTCGTGTTGAAAGAACTGGTCTATTGAACTATATTTTTTACTTGTGTCTCAAAGATTATGGGATTACTATTTAATGATTTGTTTTACTTATAAAACCTTGAGACATGGGTAATCCATATTTAAAAAGCCCCACCAGTTTCATTCTAAATCCCATTACGTTTTTTGGTAATAGCAACATCTACAAGAAAGATTTCTCATTTGTAAGTTTGTTGGAGAGAATCAGCAAAGTTTCATTGGCCTAGGATGATTACAGACACAAAAAGGTTGAATTTGATTCAGGAAGCTTTCTCCAGACATGCTAAGGCTTTTGTGGGTGTGCCTATGGTGTTGATTGATGGCGTGACAGCAGAGCAGCCTGGGATCTGAACGTTGGTCTCAGAAAAACAGCTGAAGCACCACTGCCTGTTTCCGGTGTTTCTGCAGCATCTGAGGGAGACGCAGCCTACCAGCTCTCTCTGCTGACCACACACAGACGTAAACACAAACACGCATGACCTCTGCACAAGCACAGCCCAAAGGTGGAAGTACTTTTACTTTGAAATGCAGCTCCAGGAGATATATGATAGGACAACATGGAAGAAAAGACACTTCTATTTGTGAACTAAAACAGACTTCAAAGCAACTTCTGCATTTAATATTTTCAAAGAACCCTTACAGTTCCAGTTCTTATATAGTTATCTGGCTTTTGTCATCTATGACATTTAAAAATTTGCAGTGGTTTAAAGAAAAAAAAGGGATCGAATGACCATCAAACTCAAAAAAGAGATAACTTCTGCTGATTCTGCTGGCAAAACTTTAATTTATATTCATCCACCCTGTTTGTGTCATTGCTCTACTCGCCTGAAATAAATTCAGGATAAATTGTGCAATTTGAATGCGATTGCACTACGGTTGCAAAATTCCAGAGCAGACAGGACTATAAAACTTCAACATTTACAATAAAAACAAAGACTCTCATATATAACTCGAGACAGATCATTTTAAATATGAGTACATGTCTGGCTTGTTATGCAACAGTTCAAGAAAAGCAAACCTCTAGAAATGCACTCAGGTTTTCCATTTTATTATTGACTGCTTGTGATTTGCTTTAGGATTTTGTTTTGAAAGTCACGCTCGCACACCAGGCTGTCTCTCCTCTGTCAGTACCTGGACTCCCTCTTCTTGTCCATATTGAGACTGATGACAGCAGCGAGGCGTTCGCTACAACGTGTTTCTACAAACAAATAATCCCTGATGCCAGAAGCCGTGTCACATCCTGCTCCGGTGTCGCCCACTGCCTTCCAGAACCCACACAGCGAGCCCATTGGCTCTGATGTGACGAGATAAGAAAAACAGAAACAGGAAGCTCGACCTGAAGATTGACTGGAACCTTCTGTCACGCAGAACTTTCATCTGTGGGTTTGACTGATAAAGTCTTAACTCTGGATCTCCATGGGATCCTTCAAACGTCAACTAACTCATAAATGTTGCAGTAAAATACTTGGTTTATAGAGTTTGTAACTGAAAGAATTCTGGGAAATTCTTTTGGTTGCTCACTATTCAGAGGCTGCAATCAGACTAACTTATGAAACCATGTTTTGATATGAATCAGCACATTCATGCTGCAGGTAGAAGTCTGGATCATATCATGACGTGATTACAAATAGCTGAAGGCCATTTACGAACATCTACAGCTGACGGTGATAATGATCAATGTGCAGCAACTTGTTGCTCTGTGATTTCAACCCCTTACTTCTTCAATCATTGTCCAATTTCCTTAACACCCCCCCCCCCCTTCTTTTATACCCTTATAAAGTTAAAGTGCCATTAGTTGTCACACACCTATGTGTGGGAAATTTGTTGTCCACATTTGATCCATCCCCTGGGGGAGCGGTGAGCTGCAGACACAGCCGCACTCGGGAACCATTTGATGGATTAACCCCCCCATCCAACCCCTTAATGCTGAGTGTCAAGCAGGGAGGCATTGGGTCCCATTTTTAGAGTCTTTGGTAAGACTCTGCCACAATTATTATAAATAAAGTTTAGCCTCAAATACAAAAGGGGTTTATACAAATATACACCTCTTGTGTCAAAGGATTGATAACACCCAATTGTAATAGTATAATCTGTCCAACAGAAGAGGCCTTTGGTTCTTATCTGTTTGCTCAGCTACTGGACAAGACAAGTTGAGAAAAATAAGGTTAAGTGATAAAAATTGAGGGCTTCATGGAGTTAATGTAAAGAAAATAAACTTTTGGGTAAAAATGATGCAACCTTGACCCTAACCCTAATCCTAACCCCTACCTTATGACCTCCATGCTGTCAGTGAAGCTCTGGCTGATTCTTGACACTTAGACTGAATCAATGTAGGCATCACCAGTCAGCGCATAACCGATTTGGTTGTTGTAGATGATCCAGTCCAATCACTGCATACTCTTACCCCAGAGACATCATAGAACCATCATCCTCCCCCAATTCCACCAGAACACCCTCACCTTTCTGTTCATGGATAATAATACTAGACCACATGGAGCCAGAATTGTCCCAGCTGGACTTCAGGAAGTGGGAGTCCCTCAATGACCTCTGATCTGAACCCCTAAAGCAGGTCTGGGACCAGCTGATGCAGAGACCTGGCAGAACTGCATGCAGTACTTGTGGAAGAGTGGAACGCATTTCCTCCGAACAACATCATGAGTTTAGTGACGAGCAAGGGATGTCGCTGTTAAGCTGTCATGGCGGCAGATGGTAGAAATACCCGCTATTGACATGGTCGATTTTTTTGTTATTTGGGGCTAACGTTATTATTGTATTAAATTGGGGTTAATAAATATCAAACTGATGAAAACCATGTTTCTCTCTGTTCATTATTAGCAATACCAAATGGAACTTATATGTATTTCGATAAAATTCAGTCTCAATAGGAGAAGGACTGATGTAAGTAACAACATCCCTAACCTTTGGGGAGTAGTGTATGTCAGCAGTACTCTTTAAGTTTAAGATGAGGTGGACCTCAACAGGTAATCAGTTTGAAAAAGATTTTCTTTTCGATTCAATAAAACCATTTTTTTAAACAGTAAAACAGTTGAAAGTCTTCATTCTCCTCTTCTCTTTGTACTTGCTGTTCTCATCAGCAGCTCTGTTGATCTGCTTTCCTTCTGTCTCCCTTCATTATTCAGAGAGGCACAACCTGTACTAATCTGCCACCCAGCGCAAGCTCATCCCTTCATTCAGCCTTCTCATTCATGCACAAAAAGAATACCAGCTCCTCTTTGCTGTTTTTTTTTCTCATTCTGTTTTCCACGGCTGCAGGGTGAGCGGCAGGTCAGCCCTAATAGCCACTTTTTTTCCCTCTACTCAACAAGCTTTTTGTCATTCACAGAAAGAGAGCCTGGCGTGCAAAGACACTTGTACGGCTTGTTGCTTTGTAGTTTGTTTTGACTGCCAGAGGAATCAAACAGACGAAGTGAACCAGGGTCAGTGGCATCAGCGTCACACATCTTAATGAAAAAAGTCCATAGAAGCAAAAAAGAAGAGTCTTAAAAAGTTTCACAAACAAAAGTCATGAGTGGCTTTTCTTTCTGCTCAGAGCCCGTTTTGAGCATTAGCGCCTTCATTAGAGCAACTGTTACAACTGTCTGACGCTTCCATGCTTTTAGCAATTATTGAGAATCGGGTTTCAAGCATCACTTTTCATGACAACCATCAACTGTCATTTATTCCTCTGCAGTTTTTTGGTGAAAAGCTGTTATAGAGACTAAAAAGATCAAGACGATTTTCCAAAAATGCTTACATTTCAGGGGTTAATCATACCTGTCCAACTTCAGCAAACTGAAAGATTTACACAAAGTTTTAGAACAGTCTAACTATTTGACTGAAAATTTTTCCAATGTGACAAAGTAGAATGTAAAGGTTAAAATGGTTGTTCATCTATTGGCATATCCTATCCGGAGTCACCACAGCAAATCAGCTGTCTCTGATCTGCACAGGTAGTTTGGCAGAGATTTTTATGCCAGATGCCCTTCCTGACACAACCCTGTATTTTATCAGGGCTGGGGACGGACACAGGGAGACTCTGACTAGCGCTCTCCTTGTGGCTACATAGTTAGACAGTAACATGATGGGTCTTACTGCCCAAGGACCCACACTTGATGAGGCTCTTTGCACCTGCTGGGAATCAAACCCTGGTTTACCATGCACCAGTACACGTGCTTAACCAACTGAGCCATCCAGATGTTACTAATGTGGTTCAAAATGAAGTTGTGGAATGCCAAAAGGTTTTTAGAAAGAGGTAAAGGTACCTTTAACTGAAAAAAACTCTTCACATTTCAGACTCACAAAAAAGCTTTCACCACAAAACAAGAACTTGATCAAAAATTTGATTAGAATTTGTTCCATTCCACCACAAGGGGGCCCAACTCAGTGCTTTACTCTACTGCTTCCAAATCCAGGTAAATGCAGACAGTTGTTACAGGAAGAGAATCCAACATTCAAGTAAAGTGAAATTGATCAAAAGAATTACCAACATAACTTTCACAGAGGATCAGTCTTAGTCCCGGTGCTGTTGATCCACAGACTGTTTGTGGAAACTGGACTTCTATTGGTGGAAGGTTCAAGCTGGTTCTTCATGGAGTGGATAGGAGAGCATCATCTGGTTCTGGAAAGATGTCAGCCAGGTCAATCTGGGGTGACACACCTCAGTAGCTTCCAGTTCTAGACTTAGCTCCTATGCCAAGTTTGACTTTAGCTCAGACTTGTTTTGCATCGTGACAGTCATGTTTGCAGCATGTTGCTGCAGACATAAGTGAAAAAATGTACATCTTCTTCTTTCTCTTTCGGCTTTTCCCATCAGGGGTCGCCACAGCGAATCATCCTTTTCCACCTCACTCTATCATGAACATCTTCTACCCTAACATTAGCCAACTTCATGTCCTCTGTCAAGACATCCATGTATCTCCTCTTTGGCCGTCCTCTTGCCCTCCGGCCAGGCAGCTCCATCTCCAACATCCTTCTACCAATATATCCACTATCCCTCCTCTGAACATGTCCAAACCATCTCAGTCTGGCTTCTCTGACTTTGTCGCTAACACAGGCAACATGAGCCGTCCCTCTGATGTACTCGTTCCTTATCCTGTCTAACCTGGTCACTCCTAAGGAGAACCTCAACATCTTCATCTCCGCTACCTCCATCTCAGCCTCTTGTCTCTGTCTCACTGCTACCGTCTCTAACCCATAGAGCAGAGCTGGTCTCACCACTGTCTTGTACACCTTTCCTTTGAGTCTTGCTGGCACTCTTCTGTCACACAACACTCCTGACACTTTCCTCCACCCACTCCAACCTGCCTGCACTCGCCTCTTCACCTCTTTTCCACACTCCCCATCACACTGAACTGTTGACCCCAAGTACTTAAACTCCTGCACCTTCTTCACCTCAGCCCCCTGTAACCTAACGCTTCTACCTTGATCCCTCTCGTTCAGACACATGTATTCTGTCTTACTACGACTGACCTTCATGCCTCTTCTTTCCAGAGCAAACCTCCACCTCTCTAGCTGTTCCTCCACCTGCTCTCTACTCTCACTGCAGATTACAATGTCATCCGCAAACATCATTGTCCAGGGAGATTCCTGTCTTACCTCGTCTGTCAGCCTGTCCATCAGCATAGCAAACAAAAAAGGACTCAAAGCTGATCCTTGGTGTAGTCCCACCTCCACCTTGAACTCCTCTGTCTGACCTACAGCACATCTCACCACCGTCATACTTCTCTCATACATGTCCTGAACTACTCTGACATACTTCTCTGCCACTCCAGACGACCTCATACAGTACCACAGCTCCTCCCTCGGCACCCTGTCATACGCCTTCTCTAAATCTACGAACACACAATGCAGCTCCTTCTGACCTTCTCTGTACTTTTCCATCAACATTCTCAAAGCAAAAATGGCATCAGTGGTGCTCTTACGGGGCATGAAACCATACTGCTGCTCACAGATCTCCACCTTCTTCCTAAGCCTGGCTTCCACTACTCTTTCCCACAGCTTCATTGTGTGGCTCATCAACTTTATTCCTCTATAGTTGCTGCAGTTCTGCGTGTCACCCTTGTTCTTAAAGATCGGAACCAGAACGCTTCTCCTCCATTCCTCAGGCATCTTCTCACTCTCTAGAATCCTATTGAACAACCTCGTTAGAAATTCCACTGCTGTCTCTCCTAAGCACTTCCATACCTCCACAGGTAGGTCATCAGGACCAACGGCCTTTCCGCTCTTCATCCTTTTCAGAGCCTTCCTAACCTCATCCTTTCCAATCTCTGCTACTTCCTGCTCCACAACAACCACATCTTCCTCCCTTCTTTCCCTGTCATTTTCCTCGTTCATCAGCTCCTCAAAATACTCCTTCCATCTTTTCTGTACACTCTCCTGGGTTGTTAGCACCTTTCCGTCTCTGTCCTTAATCACCCTTATCTGTTGCACGTCCTTCCCATCTCTGTCTCTCTGTCTGGCTAGCCTGAACAAGTCCTTTTCTCCTTCCTTTGTGTCTAACCTGTCATATAGCTCATCGTAAGCTTTCTGTTTGGCCTTTGCCACCTCTCTCTTCACTCTACGCTGCGCTTCCTTGTACTCCTGTCTACCTTCCTCAGTCCTTTCTACATCCCACTTCCTTTTAGCCAACCTCTTCCTCTGGACGCATTCCTGTACTTCCTCATTCCACCACCAAGTCTCTTTACCGTCTTTCCTCTTTCCAGATGAAGTGAAAAAATGTACATAAAACCCTTTAACTAATGGGGAAAAAAAGGAATTAGACAACACGATAAGAAATGGTTTGCTATCCTGGCATCAGTGTGAAGAATCAGAGCAAAGAGAACTTACATAATCTAACTACCCTCAGTTGGAGGTGGTCCGGCACAAAATGAGGAGTATTATGGGATGTTGAATGAGTACAGAGGGAGGTCAACTGGATAGGAATCTCATTGACAAACTCAATCAGAGGCCTGGAGGTTATGCTGGTTTGTCCCTGAAATGATGCTGCTCAGACTTCACAAAAAGTTTAGATACCTTTCAAACTGACAGCTTCTACTTTCTTTGTCTTTGTATTTAAAGTTCTACTATATATAAACAAGAATAAGCTTGTGGCTAACAAATGCTATTTCTTCTGAACGTAAGTCTTCACTTGTGACAGTTTTTAACCCTTGTTTCTGCTGACGGTCTCTCCTTCCATCACCCTTCCTCATCTGCTCTGCTGCTGTGACTCTGGTACCAAAATTTATCTGGAATCCTCTTAGACCAGGAATATCTAGTCGAGTCCCACAATTTTTGTTTGTTTGTTTATTTTCACTTAAGCAGCTCAGACCTCAATGCATATGACTTTGTTTGACTGTCACCCGGGCTCACCTGCAAGACAACCTACACTCATTTTGGATCTGGAGGTTTTCATACATCATGAATGATTTTTGAAGTTTCCTTTTGAAGAACAACCCTTAGCCAGATGATGACTTCTTTAATCAAAGCACCCACCTTCCATTGCCAGAGACCAGTGTAAATACTATATGCTAAATGTGCGTACAAAACCCCTTGCCTTATGAATGTAGCATTAGACTATTTTAGGCCAACCTGTAAATTCTAATAAAACAGTAAATGTGATGTTACACAGAGTTACTTAAAAGGCCTGTCTCATGCTATTCTTAAACTATATCCATATTTATGAAAATATATTACCTTTGGCACACTAATAACCAAGGAAATATTAGTTATTTTCGCAGCTCAATTTCCTCCTGGAAGTAAGACGACTCATTTCCTGACATCAACCTAGAGTCGGCCTCGGCAGCGTGTCTGCATTTTGCCCACAAAATCCAACAACCTCCGATCTTTGACAAAGATGGATGTGCAGATTGTGGAGCCTTCCAAAAGCATTTGGCCGATCACCGCTAGCTCTTCAGAGAAAGTGTGTTTGCGTGTTAGCCTGGGGGCGGTGCTGGCACCGCAGACTCTTCCTGGAAGGGGCTGTTCTCACCGGTCTTCCTCACAATGTGAGAACCTGCTTCTTTTGGTGGATTGGGAGGGGCTGGTGCTCAGAGTGCAGGTTTTAGAGGAATACTCAGAATTGCATGAACAGATCGAAATACTGCTTTTGGTGTGTTTTTGTTGTTGTAAAGAATTAACATTATAATACACTTAAAAGCAGAAGAAAAGTTGATTTTGCATGATAAGGCCCTTTTATAATGTTTGTTTTTGTATCCAGATTACTATGCCCCCATCCCACCCCCCCCCCACACACACACACACACACACACACACACACTCACACACACTCACACACACACCAAAGTCCCCAGTACAGTTTCTTGTGCAGGAGCAAGTTCCTTTCCAGGTTCCAGATATTTTGTGGGAAGTGTTGAAGCTCTCATCCATTTGCTAGTGTTAGATCTTTTTTTTTTTTTTTACCCCCACTACCCCGTCGCTGCTGATGTTTTCTCCACCCCTCTCCTGTTTGTGGGCTCTCTGGTGGGGAGGGTGGATGTGAACTCCTGGCTGATTAGGCCATGTCCTGCTGCTGTCAATAGGACACAGTGGAGACACTCAGCTTAATGGGGGAGACACATCGGAGCTAATTGCCTCAATTTGGATGAAGCCCTGTGACAGCTCACTGGTGAGGAAGGGCACACACAAGGTCAATTGTCCTGCGCCTGAATGCTAAACTCATTTCTGATGTGCTTATGATTGACCGAGTAGACACTAATGAACAAGGAATGGTCATTATTTTAGGGTTCAGTGAGGACAGGAGCACACGGAGACCCTTTTCCACCTGAGTGCGCCGAGCCCAGCGGCCGAAATCATATCATTTCAACTTTCGTCATTCCGACGTCAGCCCTGGTCATTTGGAGAATGACGAGATTCCCAAGCCTCCCTCTCTGTGACTCTTTAGTGAATCAATCAGGAGGAGACGGAGCGGCTGCAGGATTCAAACCTGCACTCCGAAAACGAAACATATGTCAATATTTAATAAGAAAAATGTTCAAAACATTATTATAATGTTAACATGACAAACTGTAACTGAAATGTGTGTGAGTCAGTCAGCATAGTCAATGGAATATGTCTAAGTGTTTGATAGGTAATTAAGTTACTTACATATACTTTAATAATAAAAGAACAATTGATGACGGATGTTTTTTTAATGAAACCTATCCCTAATAACATTGTCACTAATATAGTCTTACTATAAAAATAAAAACAAATTTACTTTAAAAAACATGAATTTAATAACAAAAATAAAATTTTAGCATATTTTCACTAATAGTATCAATGTATCTTTATTTTTTAAAAATGATCAAGCTCATTTTATGTTTACAGATATATTTATAATTAAACATTTTTAATATGTTGTGGCTTTTTAAAATCTATCCAAATGAAAATTATCTCCTAAAAAAAGCTAAAACCAATTAATTTTATGTTCATTGGTTGCCGCAAAGTAAAAATATTTTCGATCTAAATGTCTTAAAGAAAAAAATAATAATATTTATGAAAATATTCAACATTTATTACAATCGTTTTACGTTTGATAGAAAATTAAACACTGACATTTTCACTTTGAAATCTTTTATTTTCATATTACAATTTGAAAAAGTAAATCATGTCACGGAGGTTTTTGATTCAATGTTTCACATTTATAGCAGGATTTATTTTACAGTACAATTTTTAAACATATTTTAAATAAAGAGAAGGGTGAATTGGAATATCCCATTCAGTTTAGTTTTAAAATGTCAACTTAATTTTTTGCATGAAAAAAAATCACCTGATATTGAATAGAAATACACACACACACCCACGCACCCACCCACCCACCCACCCACCCACCCACCCACCCACACACACACACACACACACACACACACACACACACATACCCGTATTTCTTACCCCGTGAGGTCCCATGACTAGGACCCTCCTGGTGGGATCCACCTTTTCTACAAGGTTTTCTGAGATGGTTTTAACTGCTAAAATAATGTAATTTTTTTTCAAGGAGTGTTGTCATTTCAAATACTGAAAACACTAACATGAAAAATAAACCTGAATTTTGGTTTCCCATGGGGACCACCCATACAACAGTAGTTACTCTAACTTTGGTTAACAGCTCTGTAACTAAGGCAATTGGGATTGTAGTACTCATTTCACACTTCCTGACTAATAAAGTCATTTACCAAACATGCAAGGCATCATTCACTGTCAAAATATGTTTGTTATGAAGGAAACTGCGAACAGCAAATAAGAGACATGGGCAATTTATTTATAGTTACCAATCTATAAAACTAAATATACTGCTGTTGGACAGAACAAGGTTCCCTTTGACCCGTTAAACGTTCTATCACACACTTACTGCAGGGCTGTTGAACTCCAGGTTTGGAGTGTTGACATCCTGCTTGTTTTCCAGATTTTCTTCTTCTACTTCCTGTTGATCTACTGGGCCAGGTGAGCTCAGTCAATCAAAAGCAGGAGTTGGTGGAAAACAAAAATTAGGGCTCCCCCTCGTTTTCCCTTTCCTACTTTTAACTGACTGGAATCACCGGGGCAGCGGATCGGAAGGGGGTAGAGCAAAAAGATCTGGAAAACTAAGACGACATCAGCCCTAAAGGCCTGGAGTTCCACAACGTAAACACAGATTTAACCAGAAAACAAAGACCTGTTGAACTCAAATTAAGTGCTTTATAAAAACAAAGTGACATTTGACCTGTCAAAAAATTACAAAATGAAATCAAGTGCTTCAGGAAAAAAAAGTCACCTTTGACCTATACAATTGTTTCAAATACAAATAAAATGCTTCAGAAATTAAAGGTCACCTTTGACCTATACATATGTTTTAAATACAAATTAAGTGCTTCAGAAATTAAAAGGTCACCTTTGACCGATACACGTGCTTCAAATGAAAATTAAGTGCTTCCGGAAAAAAAGGTCACTAAGATAAATAAGTGCATGTGTCTGAAGCTTAAATTTGGAACTTAGATCTACAAGCACTGGTTTAAATTAAAGAAAACAAAATAAAGTTGAATCACATCTTTCTAACTAACAAAAACCAACGTCTTTTTGAACTATACCACCTCAGTGCTGTGATTTTGTTCCTAACAAAAAACTTGACGTCCTGCCATGTTCGTCCTTCCAGCTCCCTCGGCGAAGCTTCTATGCAGGAAAGACATTTTTTCCTGGTACCCTCCCACCTTCAATGCAGGTTCCTAAAATTTTTTCCAATGCTCGGCACTCTGCTGAAGACCAGGTCCTTTTTTTTAAGCTCCTTAGAAAAAGAAAGGAAAAAATGTTATAAGTCACCAACGTACAAAACGTGATTAGACCAGATTCAAGGTAATGAGCATTTCTTATTTACAAAAACTAAGGAGATGCTACGATATATATCAAAAGCTCAGCAAAACGTCTGACTACTTGTAACAGTGTTAACTAAATGTCAGATGTTCATTAGAAAAGAAAGCCCACAGAAATAGATTTTCTTATCTTGTGTTGAAAGAAGGAAATAAAGTATCAGAGCCACGTTGCTGGTGTAGTTAGAAATGATTCTGTATTGTGCAAAGGTACCCGTCTCAGCAGTATCGATGCCTTAGTCTCTCTGCTGTGTAGAAACCATGGGCTCCATTTATGAAAACATTTTAATTAAAAACCCAACAAGAACCACACAACCTCACATTTTCATTGAAAGCTGACATAAGACAATTTCATGAAACTCAAGTCTTTCAATGTTGGCAGTGAGATGTTTCAAAGTCTGATTTAGACAGTTTTGATGACATGTACCTCTTGTGCACAATTATTAGTAACATTTTATCTTTGAACTACATATGCTATAAGCAAGAAATGTAATAATAAATAATACCCCCCTCCCTTAAAAATGGTTGTTAGAAAACATAGTTTGTGCCATTTTTAAGAAACTTTTAAAAGTGTAACATGTAGGAAGCATACCTGTTTGTAAGGGTCGCTTCTTAGACTTTTAGACTTTTTCACTGCCGTGTCCGTTCTTCAGTCTTGAGTCCTGTTAATTGTATGAACAATATGGTTATTTTAAAATGACAATCATACACTTTTTGTCTTCCCTGAATTGAGAAAATGTCAATATTAAAGACCCATGCCCTAATGGCACATACACAACAGCCATGGAAGCACTGTGAAGCAGCTCTTCAAGTCCAGCTTCAACTACAGTCAGGACCACAAATATTTGGACAGAGACACATTCTTTCTAATTTAGTTTCTGTCAATTACCACAGTGAATTTTAAATAAAACAACTCAGATGCCATGGAAGTGCAGACTTTCAGCTTTTATTCCATAGATTGAACAAAAAGATTGCATGAAAATGTGAAAAACGAAAGCATTTTTTAAACACAATCTCTTCCAGGTGAATGCAGCCAAACTGATTGGGCGGCGTTTCATAATACAGATGCACAATGACCTAAAACATACAGCCAAAGCAACTCAGGAGTTTATTAAAGCAAAGAAGTGGAATATTCTTGAATGGCCAAGTCAGTCACCTGATCTTAACCCCATTGAGCAGCATTTCACTTGTTGAAGACTAAACTTCAGACAGAAAGGCCCACAAACAAACAGCAACTGAAAGCCGCTGCAGTAAAGGCCTGGCAGAGCATTCAGAAGGAGAAAACCCAGCATCTGCTGATGTCCATGAGTTCGAGACTTCAGGCTGTCATTGACAACAAAGGCTTTTCCACCAAATATTAGTAATGACCATTTTGTTTTCAGTTATTTCATTTGTCCAATGACTAACGAGCCCATGAAATGATGGGGTGGTGTTTAAAAAAAAAAACTTTAGTTTTTCACATTTTTCTGCAATCTTTTTGTACAACCCATGGAATAAAAGCTGAAAGTCTGCACTTCAATGGCATCCGAGTTGTTTTATTGAAAATTCACTGTGGTAATGTACAGAAACTAAATTGGAAAAAAATGTGTCTCTGTCCAAATATTTATGGTCCTGACTGTACATTTATTTTCTTTCATAGTAGTAGGTTTAGCTTTCTGTCAGAATTGACAAAGCCTTTTGGATAAGAGGTGAAACGTTTTCTAACTTTAAAAACCAAGTCCAGATGACAGCCCCTAAACCTACTACTATGACAGGGGTGGGCAAACTACGGCCCGCGGGCTGGATACGGCCCGCCTCCATCTTTGGTCCGGCCCGCCGAACACACTTTTTTTTTAATCTGGCCACACGATCAAGATCTGACATTTTATTCCACCTTCTGCAGTCTGTGTTCTACCTGAAAACCTCTAAAATCACTGTCAAATAGAACAGAAGACAGTCTTCTCTTTCCACGTCGCATTTCATCTTTCCCGGTTTAGCTCATTATATCTGAGCGATCATGCTGCCTTTTTTAAACAGTGCGCTCTGTTCTGTGTCCTGATTGGCTGGAGACCTTGTCAATCAATCTCCCCAGTCCGTGCCTCAACTCCTGTACAGAAACGCGCAGCTCTCAGATCTATAGAAATCTTTGATCGTGATCAGATCTTTGTTTTCATTTTAAGATCCTGGACCTAATTTCTATGAAAGTTTAAGAATTTAAACAAGAGAAAATGGTGAAAATGTTCATGTCTGTCTGCGAAAAGTGTATTTAGGCAGTGAGGAGTTTTACTACCATAAATTTAAAACGTCTGTAATCATTCTCCGTGGATTTCACCGATTATTTTTACAACGAAACTCCTGCAATAAAGGAGGGAACTCTGTAGTGGTGAAAAGGTAACACAGATATATGTGTAGTTGCAGCAGAAGACAGATAAATTCGCTTTTTCTGTATTACTGGATGAAAACAGAAAGCGCAGCTGCCCAAACTGTGAGACGCAAGATGAGCTCAAAGTCTCTGAGGAATTATGACGAGAGAGGATCCATCATTTATTGTTTTTGTTTTTAAATGTCAGTATATTTTTCCTGAATTTTTGTCTTTGAAAATCATAGAGAGTGTTGTTTGGTCATTGTTTTATTTCATAAATAGTGTTATTTATTTTCTTAAAAGGATCATGAATGAATGAAACTTTATTCATACAACACTTTACAACTCCTTGAAGGTACCAAAGGGCTTTACAATAAAATAGAGATCTAAAATGGGAACAAAAGTTTTAAACTAAAAACTCTAGAATATTCTGTTTTAGAATATAATTTTCAATCCAAATGTTTTCATCTACATTCCATGTTAAATCATTTTCACTCCACGCATCTGCTCCTGGTCCGGCCCTTCTATCCAATTTTATAACCCAATGTGGCCCAATGCGACTTAAAATAATTGCCCGACCCTGTACTATGATGTGGAAATGGAATCAACCTGGATAAATGAGAGTCTTCATAGACATGCATTTTTTTTCTTTTGTCAAAATCGTTAAAAGTGATCTCCTAATTATGATTGTGCAGTTTTTAGCCAAGATCCAAAAGCTGTGTTGCTTTTTTAAGACATTTTTTAAGACCATAGGCAGTGGTTCATTAGAAATACAATACTGGGCTTACTTCCCCTCCCTGTCACAGATAGCCGTTTGTGCGAGCACGAGCTTATAGCCTCACGCTAATATTAGTGGGGCAAAAATAATGACAAGCAATATTGGATCAATCCTGCCAGACAGTTTTGAGCCAGATTTTAGCCATCAGGGCAAGATGGAACTCCCTGTGTGCGACATCACACTACTCTGTTAGGTTAAGTTTTTGTCTTTAAAGCAAAATAGGTTTAGTGATTTTGGCTAAAATAGTCGATTTCACGATTAAAACTCAACTGGGAACGCTTGTATAAAAAGATTAAATTTAGAAGGGGGGGGGGGTGTAATACCAGATTCACTGTCTTCACTCCTCGACTCCATTTGATGTTTTGTTGAAGATGTTGAAGTCCCGAAGTCCCTGTAAAAACAGAATAGAACAAGTGTTAAAATGGAGTGCTCATTAACGTAATGAGCAGGGTAGATTGCAGGCCATCAGAAAAATAAACAAAAGCTAAAAACACATTTAAAAAAACTCCGTCAGTAAATAATTATCCTCACAATCTGTCTGCTAGCCGAAAGTCTCTGCAGGCTACTGCTTTTTTAGTTTCTATGCAGCTTGAGGAGACGTCTGACAGATCTTGACCCATGGCATGCTTGGTAAAGTAGTCTTTAGTGAGCTGGAGAAAAGAAACAAGTTTTTCATTTTAAATTGTAATACACTACTTTGTAAATAATATTTTATAAAAGTTAAGAGTTCAGTCTAAAGCAGGGGTGGGCAAACTGCGGCCCGCTGGCTGGATCCGGCCCGCCTCCATGTTTGGTACGGCCCATTGAACAATATCAGAGACCCATGTTTTTTTTTATCTGCCCATTTTAGAAGTGACATTTTCTTCCCCCCTACTGCAGTCTGAGCTCCAACCTGAAACCCTCTAAAAATCTGTCAAATAGAGCAGAAGACAGTCTTCCCTTTCTACGTCACAGTTCATCTTTCCCAGTTTAGCTCATTCTTTTAGATCGATTATGCTGCTTTTTTTAAACACCCTGTTCTGTGTCCTGATTGGCTGAAGACCCTGTCAGTCAATCTCCATGTCTCCTGTACAGAAAGGCGGAGCGCTTTAGATCTACAGAAATTTTTGTTTTCATTCTAAGATCCTGGACCTAATTTCTATGAAGGTTTGAGAATTTAAACAAGAGAAAAGGTGAAAATGTTCATGTCTGTGTGAGAAAAGTGTATTAAGGCAGTGAGAAGTTTAACTACCATAAAAAAACGTCTGTAAGTAACCAAACTCCGTGGATTTCACAGATCACGGTTATTTTCAGAACATAACTCCTGCAAAAAACGAAGAACTCTGTACTGGTGAAAAGGTAACGCAGATATACGATTAGCTGCAGCAGAAGACAGATAAATTTGCTTTTTTCATTATTACTGGATAAGAAAACGACATGCAGGACACAGCTGCTCAGTATTAGAGCAAACTATGAGACGTGTGAGGAGCTGCAGCTTCAAAGTCTCAGCGGGACGAAGACGGGAGAGGATCCACTATTCATTGTTTTTTTCTTTTTAATGTATCAGCATATTGTTTCCTGACTTTTTGTCTTTGAAAATCACAGAGAGTAATTTGGTTATTTTTTATTTCATAAATAGTGTTATTTGTTGTATTAAAAGGATCATGAATTAATAAAACTTTATTATAGGGCTTCACAATAAAATAAAGAAGCTTAAAGTTTTAAAGAAAAAAGACTTATTGTGGCCCTCATAAGAAAAGGTTTGGGGGCTCCGCTTTATCATCCATGTGGTGTTTGAATATGTGTTTTTTTTTTCATTCTCATGATCATTCAAACACCACATGAATGGAGCATTTCTCTGAGTTTTCACAACATACATCAAGCTGTTAGTGTAATTGGCTCTAAAATGAAAACAAAAGTTTTAACCTAAAAACTCTAAAATGTTGTAAAATATAATTTTGCTTGAAAAGTGCTTTCATCCAGATTCCATATTATTTCATTCTCACTCCTGGCATCTGCTCCTGGTCCGGCTCTTCTATCAAACTTTAGAACCCAATGTGGCCCTCAAGTCAGAAAGTTTGCCCACCCCTGGTCTAAGGCAAAGTTTGATGATAAAGATTCTGAGCCCTATTGATAAAAACATTGACAAAAGTATTTGATATTGGCTGGATTCCATGATAAATACTTACAAATACACTGTCTGTTCTTGTCAGGGGAGGAACCTCTGGCTCATCTGTATCTGACTGTTCTCGTTGGACACAGGCAGTGGTGTTGGTGTCTGGTTCCAATTCCTTAAGAGATTATTTTTACTTTTTAAAATTAAAAAGGTACAAATTAAAACTGCACAAGTTTAATCACATGTTGGATTTAATTTTTCACTAAATTAAATATCTACATTTTAAGATATTTAACTGATTTATGAATTAAAACTCTACAAGTTAAATCTTTGCAGTTTTACTTTTAACCACATTTTTATTTTTCCCCCCACCCAAGGAATTTAGCAGGCTATTTATTTCTGGCAAGCAGGAATTTCATAACAGTTAACATAGGGTAAAAAACACCGTTCTTTTTGACACTTACCCAGCTATTGCCAACAGCATCTTCTCTTTCTGGGATGTCTGAAGATCCAACCAAGGAGCTGCAGCTTTCAGTGGATACAGAGGGCTATAAAGGGGACACAAATGACATTACTCGTTTACATCAGTTTAGCAGAAATGTGCTAACCAATGCTTTCACATCTAATAGATATTACATTATTAAAAAGGAGATGATAAATTATTTTGCAATGTGAATTTTTTTAAGAATCTTGTTACAAAGAAGAAATCTACTATAAATAAGTATTTTGATCCCAATAAATAGTATACTGAAAACGGTGGCAAAAAAACTTTACCTGCACAGGTGGATGTTTGGTCTTCAGGCCCTCTGTGTACCTCTTCTGGCACCTTTTCTTTTGCTCCCTAAGCATCTTCACACGCTTTTTAAATCTGAAGGTTCTTCTAAGAATCAAACACAGAAAGGTTGTTTAATTAAACACTCAGATGAAAGACAGACTCAGCTAAAAAAATGTCCTTACTGATAAACTATTATATAAACAAAGTTTACTTTACACAATTATCTTAATGATGACGCAGCAGTGGGTCTGTGCAGATGAGGTTCACAAAATGAACATTAGCTTTGGACCTTCCTGAGTTTTTGATTTAAAGTATTTAGATAAATGCTCAGTACTAAATGTGCTCAATTATTTACTACTGCACCATAAACCAACCAGGAAGCAAAAGTATAAAAACATGTAAGCGGGACTCGAGTTTTAAACAAAAGACATGATCAAAATATTACTAAATGTTGGAACCAGAAATACTTTTTAAAGTCACTTGATTACCGTACAACAGGGCACCATCATGGTGTCATACATTTTTTGTTTAGCTCTAAAGAACAAGACCACAAAATACTGAAGTGATCCTGGTTTTAAAACAAACAAACAAATTAACCAAAGTAAATCAAATTGGTAAGCATTTTCAAATGAAAAAAAAACATAAACACTACCAAGATGGTTACAGATTTTAAAAAGTTAAATTTAAGACTTTAAGACCTTTTAAAGATCATTTTAAAATATATAAATCATATTTACAAAGACCATGAACATCATGTTTATCTAAGCAAGCATACATACAAGCATTAAATGTAAGAACATGTCAAACTGATGAAGCATTAAATTTCGGTCGGGCCTCCTAAACTTTGATATTTTTCTTATTTTCATCAAGAGGAAAAAAATGAGATCCTCTAACTATTCTAGTTTTACCCTCTCGGGTTAATGCGGGACAGTGAGACTGGGTCACGTGACTCAGACGGAGCTCCTGCAGCGGGAGCTTTGATCCCGGTACGAAGAATATCTAAACGATGTAATGATCCCAGACATGCAGACGTGACTACGATGCTTTTGCTGGAGCATCAAAATTATCAACACTTTTGCACAAACGGCAAGCAGCACGATTGGCGCAGCGCGAAGGGGGGGGGGGGGTTAACTCACAGAATTTAAGACAAATTAATACATTTAAGGCCACACGTCAATAAATTACATTTAAAATGTATTTAGGATCTGTAACAGCCTGACCAAAATCATTTGGAAAGCTAGCTTCCCCACAAGCACATGCTGCGTTAGCTTCAAAGGACCGAGCTAGCTAGCATCGCCATGTGCTCGGCTCTCGAGCATTTCCACCGGAGAAAAGCATGCCTAGACGGACTAAATATGTCTCAAAGTCATTTACTGTCTGTTTTTAAAAAGTTTTGATGAGACTTACCTATATTCCATGAAAAATCCTTGCCGTTCTGAGACTCCAGTGGGTTAGCTGTCTGCACTGCTGCCTGAGCTGAGAGGGAGACGATGCACCTGTGGAGCTGAGCGGGTGTGGCTTTGCTCTGCTCACCCTTCTCTCAGTCTTGGTGGGGGAGGGGGATAGTCACGGTGGGAACCCGAAAAGTCAGGAACTGGCAACTATTTACTATATGGGTGCCTCAGCTTTACTACAGCACCTATATTCACTTGTGTAATCATTAAAAAGTTTGTTTTGTTTATAAATAAATGCAGAAATCAAACTTTAATAATCTCACAGGGAAGAATTTATGTGTTATGCCAGCTACTAAGGTGGGGGGTAAAATGAAAGAGTAATTAAGAACCCTAATTTACACAGCAAATCCTACGTAATCGCAAATAGAAAATAGGATATTATTATATTAAATAAGCAGATAAACAAGAGTAATACATCTTTCATTAGAATAAAAGTGTAAAATTCAATTTATTTGATTAGCACAATGTTAAGCCCTGCAACTGTATATAATATATAAGTTGCTTTTACCCAAGCAAATTCATAGTGCTTTTATTTTGGTAACTTAAAATATATAAAGGGCACAGTCAACATTGTTTGATTTCCAAAACAAAATATTCTTCTATAAGAAAGAATAAAAATGGTAAGAATAAAAATGGAATGGATGTGCTAAACCAATAAGGCCCTAAAAGGCTGATTGAGGAAATAAATGCTGTTTATTTTCAACATTGCTTAATTTAGTTTCTTACTTTTAAACGGTTCAGGAGCCTGAACGGTGCTTCAAAAATAAAGGAAAATAAAAACATAAATTCTTTCCAGAAAACAAAAAAAGTGTGATGATGAGGCATCATGACAGGATGAAGGAGAGTGCTTTAATGTGCCTAAGATGCTTTATTTACGTGACAGTCTGCACTTTGACAGGCTTTGCCAACAGCATTTTGGATTGATGCTCCATGCATTTGCTGGTCAGAGGCTCTGCTCCACCCGTTCTTATCCCCAATTTGTGTTTTTATTTGATACTGGCAGCAACATGGCACAGAGTTTCGGTTCGGTATGTATCCATCCATCCATCCATCAATCCATCCATCCATCCATCCTCCTCCTCTTTTCCGGGATCGGGTCACGAGGGCAGGAGTCTAAGCAAAGATAACCAGACAAAGAGCTCACTTCCTCCAGCTTCTCTGGGGGGACCCCGCGGCATTGAGATGTAGTCTCTCCAACGTGTCCTGGGTCTTCCCCGGGGCCTCTGCCCAGTGATTCAGTTCCAGAACACCTCCCCAGGGAGGCGTCCAGGAAGCATTCGGACTACACGCATGAGCTACCTCAACTGGCTTCCTTCAATGTGGAGGAGAAGTGGTTATACTCTTGGTCACCTGCTCTCCGCAGGTGACCAAGCTTCTCACCCCACAGTGTGAACCCACAGAGGAAGCTCATTTCAGCCACTTGTATTCGGGCCCTGGTTCTTTGGGTCATGACCCAGAGCTCATGACCATAAGTGAGTATTGGAATGAAGATCGACCAGTAAATTAAGAGCTTTGCTCTTTGGCTTAGCTCTCTTCAGACTGATACAGCGACCACATAACTACGGACGCTGCTCCGATCTGCCAATCAATCTTACACTCCGATCTTCCCTCACTCTTAAACAAGACCCCAAGATATTTAAACTCCTCCACCTGGGGCAGCAACACTCCACCCACCGAGAGATGGCAAACTACCTTTCTCCGGTCGAGATCTATGGATTTGGTTTGGCGGTGCTGACCCTCATCCCAGCCGCTTCACACTCGGCCACAAACCACCCCAATGCATGCTGTAGGTCCTGGCTCGATGAAGCCAACAGGACAATATCATGTGCACAGAGCAGAGAGGAAATCCTGTGGTCCCCAAACCACCCAACTGATGATGTGTTGTTGCAATGGTAGGATGGGTTTGGTGCCCATCCTAAGTAAAAATTAAAGCCGCAACCAGCGTTGTATAGCATGGTAAAGCAGACGCAATCTGCCTTCCACGCCCAACTTTAAGCACAACCGCCGCTCTTACCGCCCTCCCCAGCCTCACCGCCCTCATCACCCACCTTTGATCAAGGCTAGTCAAAGCTGCATATGCTAATTATGCTAACTATACTAGCTATGCCAATATGGCTAAAAGTGCTAGCATTGCGATCACCATCATCAATTCTCTAAGAAAAACACATTGCTCAAAATGCTAATTATGCTAACTAAGCTAGCTACGCTAATGTGGCAAAAAGTGCAAGCATAGCGATCAGCACCATCACCTCTGTCTGAAAAACACATTGCTCAAAATGTTAATTAGGCTAACAATGCCAGTTATGCTAATGTGGCTAAAAGTGCTAGCATTGAGATCAGCATCATCAACTCTCTCTGAAAAACACATTGCTCAAAATGCTAATAATGCTAACTATGCTAGTTATGCTAATGTGGCTAAAAGTGCTAGCTTAGGGATCAGTATCATCAACTGACTCAGAAAAAGACATTGCTGCATTGGTGAGAGCTATATGTCATCACATGATTCAAAAATTCCACGTTTTTCAAAATGGCGGCTTTTCTGTTGATTTTATCTCCATAGCAACCCTTTAATGATTTGGTTGCCTCGGGAAGACGAACATTTCGACTTCAGTTTCAGACTAATCTTTTTGTGTGTGAAATACACGATTTTCGGCCCATTAATTTGATGTCATCCTCTTCGGGGGGTGACGTTGACTGTGGTCAACGTGGTTCATGTCTCATAAAAACAAGTTGCTTCTCACTGAGATCTTTTCATTGGGGTGGGGTGTAGAGCCACACCATCACAGCTGCCCAAAGAGGCTCGGTGCCAACTAGCGGTCGGAGGCTTAACCCTTATGCTATTCTAAGATGACCCCACCCTTACATTGACCTCTTCTCCCTACCATGACAAAGGTTGATAAAGGTGGAAAGATTTCATGTAATCCATGGACACCAGTGAAGATCACAAATCATTGAAGAAAAAAGGTTCAGAGCACTATGTAGTGGGTCTAGATGACCCTAATCCCAATGTTAAAGTGCCTAGGATAGCACAAGGGTTACATGGAAAACAAGAGTTAAACGCTGCAGGGCGCTCATAAATAATTAAATAATTATCAGCCTGACAGCATTTAAAATCGATACAAATATCGCCGAATCTCCACCAGTCTTACTGCTTTTGGGAAGAAACTGTTCCTCAGTCTTGTGGTCCTGCTCTTAATGCTCTGTCACTACCTGCCTGAGAAGAGCAGCGAGAACAGAGGGTGCAAGGGCTGACTGGGGTCTTTCAGGATGCAGGAGGCTCGTTTCCTGCATCCAGTTTTGTAGATCTCAGTGGTGAACTGCAGGTGAAACCACAGTCCTCTGCACAGTTTTAGCCAGCCGTTGCAGAGCTTTTCTCTCTGCCACAGAACAGTTGCCGTGCCACACAGTGATGGAGGAGGTCAGGACACTCTCCACTATGCACATATTGGTGGTCAGGACTGAGATTCTAATCACAGCACGCTTGAGCCTAATAAGGAAATAGAGGCGCTGATGTGCCTTCTTCACCAGGCAGGATGGGTTGGTGCTCCAGGTGAGGTCGTTGGAGATGTGCACACCCAAATACCTGAGGCTAAAAACCACTTCCACCTCAGCCCCACCGATGTAAAGAGGAGGAGGAGGAGCATGACTGTCCTTCCTGAAGTCCACGATCATCTCCTTGGTCTTCTTCACATTGATGCAGAGGTTGTTGTCTCTGCACCAGCCCTCCTAATGCTCCACCTCCTCCCTGTAGTTGGACTCATCGTTGTTGGTGATTCGTCGAAGTATAGATGTGTTATCTACAAACTTCACAATCAGACTGCTGGAGTGACTTGCTGTGAAGTCATGCGTGAGCAAGGTGAACAGGACGGGGCTTAGCACAGAGCCCTGTGGGAGGCCCGTGCTGAGGGTGATTGGGGGGGGGGGGGGGGGGGGGGGTCACAGATCTTCACAGACTATGGTCTTTCAGGAAGTCCAAGACCTAGTTGCAAAGAGTGAAGCACAGTCCTATGTGTGCAGTTTATGGATGAGGGTATTTGGGATGATTATGTTGAAGGCTGATGTGAACTCCACAAAGGGCAGGCAAACACACGAGTTCTTATTCTCTAGGTGGGTGAGTGTTGTGTGGACCACTAGTGACATCTTGTGTGAATCGGTTTGACCTGTATGCATATTGGTGCAGGTCCTTGGTAACACCAATGGATTCTGTGATGTGGGTCATGAACAGTTTTTCAAAACATTTTATGACCATCGGAGCTAGGATCACTGGCCAATAGTCCGTCAGACCTGTCACTGAGGATGTTTTGGAGTTTGGGATGATCGTTACGGTCTTCAGGCAGGTAGGGAACACTGCCTGCTTCAGGGGGGTGTTGAAAATGTCTGTTAGCACCTCTGTGAGCTGGTGTCTGTCAGGACCCGTCCAGTGATGTTGTCAGGTCCAGAAGCTTTGTGAAGATTGATTCTCTGGATGGTCTTCCTCACTTCTCCACTCTTCAGGGTTGGAGTCCTCAAAGCTCAAAGCAGCGCTACAAAAGGTTGAGTGCGTCTTGTAGAAAGGGGTCTTCGGAACAACTCTGGTGTTGTAGTCTGTGATGCACTTAATGCCCTTCCACATACTACGGGGATTATTGGACGTAAAATGTTGCTGGATCCTCTGAGGGTATGCTTGGCCCTGTTCACCCCAGCGTGCAGATCCCTTCTCACTACTCTGAGTGCTACCTGGTCACCAGACTGGAAAGGAGCATTCCTGTTTTTCAGTAGAGACTACACTTCTGCGTTCAGCCAGGGTTTCTGGTTGGGATAGTACGTTACAGTCATGGTGCAGGTGAAGTTCTCCATGCACTTCCTGATGTACCTGAGGACACCTGATGTATAATCCTCCAGGTGCTCCTCCACCTAGTGCAAAGCTGCCTTCTGAAGACCTGCCAGTCTGTGTCTTGGTTAGCTGGGGCAGTCTCATTGGGCTACACTGTGATGGTCCTCTGTGTTGGTGCCTGGCGTCTGGGGAAAGGGCAGTAAACAGGAACCAGCACGATTGCGATGTGGTCGGAGAAGCCCAAATGAGGATGGGGACAGCTCTGTGTGCATCTTTTTTGTTGATGTGGACACAGTCCAGAGTGTTATTTCCCATGCTGGTGGAACTTGAACAAAGTTTCTGTCAGGTTTACATGGTTTAAGTCTCCTGCAACCACGTAAAATGCCTCCGGGTGCTTATGCTGGAGCGAGCTGATATTGTTGTGGAGCTCTGGCAGTGTATCGTTAGCATAAGCATTAGCATTATGCTAATGCTAATGCATTAGGAGGGATGGTGTTCTGTACCTTCACAAAAAACCCTTTTTGGATGGATATTAACAAAATGCCTTCTGTTAGGGGAAAAAAACAACTTTGGTGTTTAAGTTACATTCAAATTTTTAACCCAGGCTTTGGTCACTGGTTCAAATGGGCCTGTGGGGGAAAAATCCATCCAAAAACATTTTGAGAATTGCTGTTTTCTTTCAGAATGGGGTAACTGTGTACGTCTTCCTGATTTTTCTTCCAAGGAGTTTGGGGATGAAAAATATCTAGGGGTTTCTGTGCACCCACATTTTTAACATGTTGTACAGGGGTTTGCAAACTGGGAGACGTCTGTTTTGCCACAATCAGACATATATTTTTGAAACTGTGAACCCTGGAACTTCTGTTTTTCAGGTATTTGGAGCTGCCCACTTGGGCCAATATTGTTTAAAAACAGGAGAAAATTCACATGAGAGCCCCTCATGGGGTGCTTAATAAGTTCACCAAATTTTAGATTGCTTGTTTGCCTGGTTAGATAGTTAGCTTTAGCATCATGCTAGCAACAAACAACAAAGTTATTTTGCATCAGGGGGATGAATGATACAACATAGTCAAAGATGGGCTTTATTGGCCAAAGGGAAGCATTTTTAATCTTGATTTCACACTTGAATTGGAGTAGGCCGAAACAAGGGTACAGGGGGCTACAGGAACAATGCTTTGACCTGGGGGGCTGAAACTTCTTTCATTACATCAGGCTGTTACCCTAATGCACCATCCAGAGTTTGGAGTCTCTTGCGTAAACTGGGCCACCAAGGGAGACGCAAACATTTACAATAAGCTCATCCTAGATTTTCCTGATGAGGTGTTTTCTTTAATTTCTCAGATCTGCTTAGAGTGAGAACTACCAAACTTACCAGTAATGGTTAAAACCTTGTACTTAGCTACTGTACAAAGTGTGATGCTCCTACGATCACATTTCCCCTCACAAGACCCCAAAAGGTGTTGTTTCAGGACTAGGCCTCAAGCCTCACTTTTTTACCTTTGACATTTGAGTAGAAATTGCCAGGTTATCCTGGCTTTAAAAATGACATAATTTGTTTCAACTAAGTATATCTGTTTGACAATACAAATATTGTCACTTTCCAAAAGTAATTTCAATATTTGTAATCATAAAATATGATATTGAAAAAGTACACACTTTGTCAGGAAAATGTCCCCATTAGTCCAACGTCACACACTGCTATACCCACTCTGACCACTAGGATGTCATGGTGAAACACACCTTGTCATGAAAAGTCATCTCCAGGGGACCGATTTTACTTTGCAAAAAAAACAGCACTAGGCATATCAGGAGGCTTTTTTCTATTGATTCCAATGCTTGTGCCTGTGGGGACCGAGCTTCGGTCCCCACGGAAAAAATTGGTACCCACGAGGTGGGTGAAATTTCAGGTCCCGGATCCCACAAGGGTAGAAATACAAACGCACACACACACACACACACACACACACACACACACACACACACACACACACACACACACACACACACACACACACACACACACACACACACACACACACACACACACACACATACATACATACATACATACATACATATATATATATTGATGATTTCTATGAAATATGTATTTTTAATATAGCTATTTTTCTAATGAAAAATACAATTATTTTTTATACTTCATCTGATATGTTTTAATGATTTCAGAAATAATGTTTCCTTTGAATGTCTGTTTACACAGTCATTATGTACTTATTCTTTGTTGTGTGATTTCTTGATACTTGTGTATTTTTGATGACCTGAATCTTGGTTAATAAAATCTAAATAATTGATATAAGTTAAGAACCGGATAATAATAATTTAGATAAAGAAAATCCAAAATTAAAAACTTAAGTAATGAAAGCAGGGGTTGGATTTTATAAGTTAACTTCCTCTCAGTCCCTTTTGCGCGATCTACTGAACACTTGATGTTGAATAATTCCATGAACTGTGTGCAAAAGAGCTAATATGTTTATTTATGATTAAGAGTAGAGTATAAATTGAATTATATACTAGTGGATATATGTGTATTTTGCAATACATTTTCTTATGCTGTGTTTGATATATCTTTATTTAAATAGAAATTTCTGTTGTTCGTCTTATTTCTGCTTCAATTGCTTGAAATAAACGTTTTCCTAATCAAAGGTAAAATTTTTGTCTGAATTCGTGGTTCTGGTCCAAACCTGTCCTGGATGGGCTTGTTTGACCTTCCCATAAACCGTGATATAGATCCTGAGCTCACATTTGGATCAATGAGAGAAAACTGGACAAAAATCAAAATAATTTTTGAAACATTGTTTTATGGGTTTCGACAAACAAATAATTATCCTCCTCTGAAGAGAAATAAAGGCAACGAGTCGCCACACTGCAAAAAAAGAAACAAATAAAGACAGAGAACAGGGGGAGGAGCCTGCGTTTGCGTTGGCGCTGCCCTGTTTCACTCTGGAACACCACTGGTGCCGCTTTCAACCGCTGAAGCTGCCAGCCAATCGCCTTTCCCCGTCTGCCCTGTCACCCTGCATCATTGGGGTCAAAGGGCACTGCGCCTCCCAATTAATGAGCCAGCGAGCTCTTGGATGCCCCCCTCGTCCCCCTGTGCTCCCACAGTGGAGTGTGAGACAGGGGTGAAGGAGAGAAGAGATGGAGACGGGCTCCGTTCACCTGCAGGGTCCTTCAAACCTTTCAGGCCCCCCCAAAAAAGTCCCAGAGTTCTGCTGCCGCAACTTGCCGGTTCCCCGTTCCCTCAGCGGTAACTGTTCACCCTTGTAATCAGATCATGCCTGCTGAAGGGTCAGGAACAAAAACATGCAAATTCTAATTAAATGTGCAGCGTTGGGACAAGCCCTGTTTGATCGCTGAGCCCTTTTATGCCCCCTAATCGCTCCTGACAGCCCCTTCCAACAGATTCTGTGACAAACTTCTCAATTCAACTGAGGGGGATTTTTGAACTTTGCTTGTTCCTGCGGCCTTGGCTCTGGGTCTGTCAAACAATCCAAATCAATGACCCAATTGACCACTGGTCCCCTTCTTGATAACCTCAATGAGCTCTATGTTGCCATTCATCATGTCAGAGGGCCAAATGCCGACAGCATTTTATGGTAATTAAACACTCGTTCGGGTCCGGGCCTAAATACAAACACTGGAGGTCCAGAAAGCACGGGCCAGCGCTGGGGGCTGCAGGTGCAGGGAGAGGACAGAGAGATGCAGGGACGAGGTGGAGCGGGGGCCACCGAGCGCGGGACTTTCCCACCAACATGGCCCGGCGCCACCGGCACACTCATTAGGTCATTACAATAACGAAGGAGACATTTTTTTGTTTTATTAAAAACCTCATTAATCCCACAACAAAAGGCACGTACTGACCTCATTGGTGCCCCTGTTAACTGAATATGCCTTTATATAATGGAGCGTCTAATTGCAACTCTGCGCCTCGCAGCTTTCCCTCCGTTCGACCCGCCGGTCTTTGCTGAACGGGGAGTGAAAGGGGAGCTAAGGAGAATTGGCCTCCGGGAGCGACCACTGACCTAATGGGAATCCGGCTCGGACTTGAGTTCCTGTCGCTGCTGGAAGCCAGACATTTTCCACGGTTCCAACAGCCAAAGTGATAAACCTTTTCCTCGCTTAGAAACCTGATTGTTTTCACTTTGCTCACATTTTCAGTTAAACTCTGAAGACATAGAAAACTGATGTTTTTATTTTTTGCAGCATTAACCTTTAAAACCCTTTGAGACTCCATGCAAATATTTGATGAGAAGCTCCGGGTGGAGTTTGGATGTTCTCCCCATGCATGCATGGGTTTTCTCCAGGGGCTCCGGCTTCCTCCCACTGTCCAAAAAACACGCTCCATAGGTTAATTGGTTGATGTAAATTGTCCCTAGGTGTGAATGTGAGTGTGCATGGGTGTGTGATTGTGGCCCTGCGACAGACTGACGACCGGTCCTGGCTGTCCTCTGCCTTTGTGTGGCCGGGATAGGCTCTAGCAGCCCCGTGACCCCAAAACAGACACAACGGGTTTAGAAGATGAATGAATGAGCTAAAGGTTTCCATGGTCCTCAACATCTTTGAAGGCCCAACTTCATCTGAGCCTCATCATTTCATAAAATTGACAAAACTAACCATTCTGGCTGTTTTAAAACGTGTCTCTCTCACTTCCAAATATACTCAAAAGAGGTTGATATACTCATCTCGCCACTCTTAGGAAAAGAATCAGAGGCATCCATGACAACTCATGAAAACCTAAAATCAGATCTACTTGAAAAACAGGCATTTGACCTCAAACCAACAACAGCAGTTTGGAGTTCTCTCACTGCCAGCAGGTGACACACCTACAGAGACCTTCCACCGTCTCAAGAGACCGTACCTGTACTGACGATGGATCCAACCGGAGCAGCATTCCTAAGGAGGTGATTGGTGAGACGATGATCCTGGAGCAGCTTCTGCTGGGAATCTCTCTGGATAGTTCACTCTTTACCACCTGAATGCATGGGAAGAGAAACTCAAATAATCTAGTTTATCAGGCTGCCACTGAATCCGGAACCTTTTTTTTTTACTTGTCCAGCAGGTGAGCAAACAGAAAAGAGCTTTTGTGTGGGACAGAATTTACTGTTACAATAGGGGTTTATGAATCTTCAGACACTAGGTGTATATTTGTATAAACCCCTTTTGGATTTTGGGCTAAACTTTATCTATTTAATTATGTCTGTAAACATTTATGGGGATGTTGGAGATGGAGGATAAGGGACAAAAAGAAAAGGGAGAAATGGGGGGTTAAGGAAGTTGGAGGGTGTTTAACCCTTGTGCTATCCTAGGCACTTTAACGTTGGGAGTTGGGTCATCTAGACCCACTAGACAGTGCGCTGAACCTTTTTTCTTTAGTGATTTATGATCTTCACTGGTGTCCATGGATTACATCATGAAATCTTTCCACCTTTATCCACCTTTGTCATGGTAGGGAGAACACGTCAAAGTAAGGGTGGGGTCATCTAAGATAGCACAAGGGTTATAAAAGTAGAGGGGAGTGGAATCAATAGGCAACAAGTTTTTTAAGCTTTATTATTAAGACCGTCAGGTGTAGAGGTTAGTCAAAAGGGCGGGGCCTTTCTACAAACACTCAACTTGCAGACAAACAGATCCATGAATGATTTTGTTTTCCTCGTCTGAGGTGGAATCTGGATCAAAACTGTACGGCTGGATAGCTCTGATATTGCTCGCCACATTTATTCAGGAGTTGTGCTGCAGGAGTTCATGGAGACTGAATCCAAAAGGACTGCTATGATGGAGTGATGAGGAGGAGGGAGAGAGTGGAGGCAGGGATGAAAGGGAGCAGCAGTGGAGATGAGTGGATCTGTCATCCCAGCAGACAGGAAACACCATGTTGACCATTGGTCTGCAGTTCCTGCTCCTCTTGTTTCAACCGAAAAACAACCAAACACTGCTTTTAATGTCCAATGATTAGAAGACAGAGAGGAGAAAACGTTATCCTTTTTCATTTCTGTGCCTGATGGATGTTAACCTTCATGTAAATGAAATTTTTAAGGATAGATTAGGTTGTTGTGGAAACATTTGTTCTTCTTAGATTCAGTAAAAGAGTTTTGAACGTCTGCTTTCTGACAGCAGCATTGTGAGCTCAGTAAGGTTTCCACAGGATAAATGTTCTGGATCTCTATTTATACCATGGCACGGGTGAATACTCAATTCTGATAGGCTGCTGAGTGTGGATTAAGTAAGGGTTGATGGTAGACGAAGTATGCATTTTCAGAATTTAACGCACGCTGTGGAAGCCTGAACTGTCCAACACCAATCGGAGAACGGTTGTTTCCGTGAAGTGAGTCAATGCTGATGACGCACATTTTGTTAGCCGTTAACCCACTTATACCATGGTCACCCACAAAAGAAATAAACATTCACTTAGTTTTTAATACTTTATTCTTGTTATTTGTTTGGTTTAGATTTAGTTTTTTCACAACTATTTGTTATGTGTTGCAGCATGTTGTCATGGTAACAGCACCAACCTCAACTGCAGTGGCAAAGGAAAGCGATATATATGCTGATCGTCCCGATAGGTTGAATAAAGCGACAAGAGACAAAGTTCACCTCTTACCACTTGTTTTTGTCCAGATGATAAAGCAAAAGTTTGTTTTAAAGACGCCAGCGCAGTGATACAGAAGATTTGAGCTATGCGACCGGAACTACTTTTTTAGCCGTCCATTATCACTGTGTATTATCACTTTTTAATGCACACCCAGCAGCCAATCAGAATCGAGAATTCACCCGGATTTTGGTATGATCCACCTGACTTCTGGTACAATTTTCATAGTCATGAAAATAAAGAAAAGTCTTTGAATGAGAAGGTGTGTCCAAACTTTGGTCTGTACTGTGTGTGTGTGTATATATATATATATATATATATATATATATATACACACACACACAGTTTTCAATCAAGTGTTTTTCTGGAGGAGAAAAACACAGAGGTCAGGCGTCTCGGCTGATTTATCAGATTTAATCTTTTAGCTGCAAATCTCTGTCTCTGCTGGTGGCTTTCCTGCTTCTCCATCTTGCTCGGTGCACTCCTCCTTTCCTCTGACCTCCCCGCCTCCTGCTGTGGTATCCCAGAGGCCCTGAGGGGCACAGAGCTCCTTCTTCCCCTCCGGCCCCACCTCCACAGGAAAGCCCTCAGACTTTTGCCAAATACCTGCACAGATTCTTGCCCTCACTGGGATGCAGCGAGAGGCCCCTGGCAGCTTCGCAGCACCGCAGGCCTCGGAAATACCTGATTCTCTGCGTGGGGGCTTTGCTGAGCGGCGCTGCCAGAAGGATCTTCACACCCTGTTGGAGTCAGAGGTCAGATAAGAATCTGAAGATGTTGAAGCACAGCCACACAGGGGAAAGTGAAGTTAAACCTGAGAGACCTGCTCAAAGTACAGCTTTTCACAACAAACTCTTTGAAATGTGCAGCATTTTTATCAGCTTTTCCAAATCTTTTTGACTGAATTGAGAAAGGTGAATAAGTAAACAAGAGCTTGAGTACCTGTGAAAACAACCACAACATACAGATACACAAACAAACTGTGCAGATGACAGGACAATACTACATCAAACAAAACTGCAGCAGAAACGCTCACTCTGCATGGAGGCTGAGCAGCAGCAGAAACCATAACTGCTGTAGGTCAGTCAGAGCCACAACTACTGCTGCCACGCCACCCAGTGGATGCTCAGTTACACTGCAGCATGTTTTCACGGAGCAACACGGGCGGCCATGGTGCAGTGGTAGGGCGGTCGACCCATGATCGTAAGATTGCAGATTCAATTCCTGCCTTGCACGCCCATGTGTCGAAATGTCCTTGGGCAAGACACTTGAAGTGTTATTGTATCAATGAAGACCAACAATAACTTATAGAGGGACCTCGCACTTTATTCACTTCCAACTTCTTAGCCATACATGAAGAACTAAGGCTCAGGTGAAAAGGCAAACTCTGTATCACTCCGCGTAGGGAACTATATTCATAGTATGTGAGACATATCACAACATCCCCTCTGTTTAGCTCAAATCTATATCACAAACAAAATAAAGTGAATATGATAACCCTCAGATCACTGTAACAATAACAATAGCACATTCTGTGTCATGTTAATAGAAATTAGAAACATACATTCCCATTTGTCTTGAGCATCATTTTTTTTTTTTTTTTTTTTACATCCGTTAGGGTCTGGAAAACAGCATAATAACAATACGAAGTAAAGAATCAACAGTTTTGATTTTTCCTCTTGTTTATAGACCAAAGTCCTTGTACCGAGATGGTTTTTTTATAACTCTACCAGATCGTGTGCAGGTTGGTGGTGGACTGTTCTGTCTTTCATAGTTTGTGGTTGTTGTGCATGGGGTTTCAGTGATGGTCTCTGCAGAGTCATTGCAATCCTCTTGATGCTGGGTTTGTTGTGGTGCCTCTGCAATTTGGTTCCTCCTTTCGTTGATCTGTATATGTGGTTTAAAGAGTTCTCTTAGGTGACTCCTGCAGCGTCTGATTTGATTTCCGTTGGGTGTTTGGACAATGTAGCTTCTTGGCTCGGTGCTCTTTTCCACTACAGTTGCTGGGTGCCACGTTCCCCTTTCTTTATTTAACACAGTCACATGTTGTCCTGGTTGGAGAGGTGGTAGCTCCTTACGACTGTTTCTGTCGTGGTGTTCTTTCATATTTGCAGTTCGTTGTTCTAGGTGCAGTCTGTGTTCTTCTTTGCCAGGATCTGTTCGACTTGGTAGCAGGGTGGTGACAGGTCTCCCAAAAATCAGTTCTGCAGGTGATGGTAGTTTACTGTCGATTGGTGTTGCTCTGATCTGTAATAGTGCCATTTGTAGATTTCCACCATATTTCAGTGTCTTCTTGACGATGGATTTGATGTGTCGTACATGTCTCTCGATGAATCCGTTACTTTTCGGGTAGTGAGGAGAGCTGGTGATGTGTTTGACTCCCCACTCCTTTGTGAACCGTTTGAAAGCTTCTCCTGTGTATTGTGTCCCGTTGTCCGTCAGTATTTCATCTGGACGCCCAAATAATGACACATACGCTTGTATTTTTTGTGCAACTGCATGACTTGATGTTGTGTGCATCTCATCCACCATAGGGAACTTGGAGTATCTGTCCACAGTTAATAAGTAGTGGCGACCATTCACCTCAAACAGATCTGATGCGAGTGATTGCCACGGCTTAGTTGGTACCTTATGTGGTTGAAGAGGTTCCTCTGGGTTTGCATCCTGGTATTCAATACACACTGAGCAGGATCTGCACATCTTCTCAATGCCGTCGTTCATTTTGATCCAGTATACGCTTTCTCTTGCGAGGCGACGTGTTTTCTCAATTCCTTGATGACTGGAATGCAGTTGTTTTAGAATGCTCTCCGTCATAGAGTCAGGAATCGGCACTTGTCTGCCTTTGAATATGACTCCTGTTTCTATGCCAAGTTCATCTCTGAAGGCCCAGAAGGCACGAAGATGTTTTGGTAAGTCCTGTATTTTTTCTGGCCATCCTTGAAGAATCACCTCCTTTAGTGCACTGAGTTTGAGATCTTTGCTTGTTTCTGCTCGAAGGGTGTTCTGTTTGTCAGGTGAGAAGTTAATTAGTGCTATGGTGTACATTTCAGGGTCTTCCGGTTCAAAAATCAGTCCGTCTATACGTTCATCCAGCTCTATTTCACTGCTGTTCTCTGGGTTGGGTAATCGACTTAGGGTGTCTGCGAGGACCATCTGTGGTCCAGGACGGTACATGACCTCGAAATTGTACCCCTGAACTTGGACTAGCATTCGTTGTAACCTTGGTGGAGCCGCGTGTAGTGTTTTTCTGCATATGGTTACAAGTGGCTTGTGATCTGTGATCACTATGAATCCTTTTCCGTACAGATATGTGTGGTATCGTTGTATTCCATAAACAATAGCAAGCATTTCTCGCTCAATGTTGCTATATCTGGACTGAGTATCTGTTAGTGTTTTGGATCCAAAAGCTATAGGTTGGTTCTTTTGCACAAGGGCAACACCTAAGCCTTTCTGAGATGCATCCACTTCAAGTGTTATAGTCAAGCTGGGATCGTAGTATTTCAAACATGCGTCCTCAGTGATCATTGTTTTAAGGTCATCAAAGCAATTTTGGTAGTTTGTGTCCCATACCCATGGTGTGTCGTTCTTCAGTAGTCCTCTCAGGGTGTGAGCTTTGTCTGCGAACCTTGGTATGTAGGGGGACAGGTAGGATAGCATCCCAATGAATCTGTGTAACTCATCTTTGTTTTGTGGTGTTGGCATCTTTTGGATGTCTCTGACTTTGGCTGGGTCAGGTCGAATACCATTGGCGGTGTACTGGTTACCAAAAAATGAGATTTGGTTCTGTTTAATGTTACATTTTTCACTGTTGAACACCAAACCTGTGTTTGCAGCACGCTCCATCAGGTTGATTAGGTTCCTATCATGTTCCTCTTCATTTTTTCCATATACTGCAATGTCATCTGCGATGCTGACCACACCTTGCAATCCTTCCAGGATCTGGTCCATCTTTGCCTGAAAGATATCCTGAGACACACTGAGTCCAAATGGTAGACGCTTCCAGCAGTACCTGCCAAATGGAGTGCGAAATGTTGTTAACAGTTGTGAATCTTCATCCAAATGTATAGACCAGTATCCTGCCTTAGCGTCAAGCTTGCTAAATACTTTTGCATTTGCAAATTTTGGATTTAGTTCCTCAACTGTTGGAATCCTGTGCGGGCATCTTTTTAAACTGTCGTTTAGTTTTTTAGGGTCTAGACATATCCGTAGACTACCATCTTTCTTGGTACTGTATGCTAGACTGGAGCACCAATCTGTGTGCACTTCCACTTTGCAGATCACATCCTGTTCCACAAGATTATCGAGTTCTTTTTTGAGCTTGTCTTTTATGTGAATACTGCATTTGCGTGGTGGGTCTTGAAATGGTTCAGCACCCTCTTTTAGCAGGAGTTTTGCAGTCCCACTGAAGTTACCAAGCTTATCAAACTGGTTTGCATAAGCCTTCTTTAAATCTTCTATGGTGTTTATGTGGAGCAATGGATTGGCTTTTTTAGGTTTTGTTGTGGTCTGGCTCTTGTTTTCTTTGTTAGCTGCTTTGCTGACATTAGCAATAGAGTCCACGTTCACAGTTACCAGGTTGAGTGCTTCGCATGTGGGCAGTCCAACTATTGCTGGACCTGGTACATCCACAACATAAAACATGGCGTTAATCCACTCTGAGTGCTTCCATTGACATGGGATGTTTATTTTCCCATAGCATCGGATCCTGTGTCCGCTGTAGGCTGACAGTTTTGCATGGCTCTTTTGGAGTCTGTTCATCGCCTGTCTGTTTCTGCCGTACATTTGTCTGTATGTACGTAGTGGCAAGGTATTCCCTGATGCACCTGTGTCAATTTTTAAACGAAGTGTGTGTTTCTGGCCAGGTACGTCAGGTGATTTTATATTTAGGATTGTATAAGCCTCTTCTCTTGGCATTTTTGCATCAATGCTGTGCATACATTTTTCGCTGACCGTGACAGAGTGAAACTCTCTTTGATATGGGTCATCTTCACTTGAGTCTGTGGTTTGTATGGCATCTATTTTTCCTTTGTTTGGCTTTTTACGGTCATTCTTGTATGACTGGCTCAGATAACTTTTTTTGTGGTATCTGCCCATTGACTGTGGTTGAGATTTATCTCGCCAGTGTTGGTTGGTATATTCTGTTTTTTTCTGTTGCTTTCTGTTTCTGCAGCATTTAGCCCAGTGTCCTGTGTATCCACATAGGTGACATATATCATTAAAAGCAGGACATTGTCGTGGCTTATGATCTGATCCACATCTTTGGCACAGCCTTCCCCTTCCTTTAATAATAGCATCCACTCTTTCCTTTTGCTCTGTTTTGCATACCTCAAGTTGGTGAAGTTGGAGATTTCCTGCTGTGAGAGCTTCATGTTTTCGTCCTTCAGTCAGGACTTTGGCCAGAGAACAACCTTGAGGCTTGCTGTAAAGCTCATTTCTGAAAGCTTCATGCGGCGTGCTGGCTATGATCAGCTCAATCAGGCGTTCATGGAGTTCTTCATCTGTGAATTGACATTTTAGTGCAAGAGTTCTTGCTCTGTTTATAAAATCATCAATACTCTCGCCTGCTTTCTGTCTATATTGCATAAGATGCAGTCTGTGAATTCTGAAGTTGACATCCAACTTTAATTGTCCTTCAAAAAACTTCCACAGATTTGCCGGGACTTTTTTTTCAGCCGGACTTAGGCCGCTAGCATTTAGCCTCTTTAGCCCCTCATCTCCGATGCCTCGGCATATTTTCCTGGCTTGTTTTACTTCATCTGAGATCTCCTCATCCTCTAGGTACAGGCACATTTTTTGCTTGAACAATGAAATTGCCTCACCCAGATCCGGGTCGGACCAGTTCATAGTAGGAAGATGCGACGCCATCTCGAACCAACAGGCTACACGTGCAGTTAGCTAGCAGCAGCACGTCACTTATCCACGGACAAGTTGTCGCTTCGGTTCGCGTCGGGGAAATTCTTCTCCTCTCTCGTCTTTTTTTTTTCAATCTCTGTTTTCCGCTGCCACCATGAAGTGTTATTGTATCAATGAAGACCAACAATAACTTATAGAGGGACCTCGCACTTTATTCACTTCCAACTTCTTAGCCATACATGAAGAACTAAGGCTCAGGTGAAAAGGCAAACTCTGTATCACTCCGCGTAGGGAACTATATTCATAGTATGTGAGACATATCACAACAACACTGAACCCCACCTTGCCTCTGTTGGGAGGTTGGCGCCAGTGTTCGGCAGCAGAGCCACCATCAGTGTGTGAATGTGTGTGTGATTGGGTGAATGGGACTGTAAAGCGCTTTGGGCCTTCAAAAGAGGGCCGAAAGCGCTATATAAGTATACGCCATTTACCATTTAGAGCTGTAAAACACAAAGTTTGAAACATCTACATAGAGTTAAACATGAAAAAGGACAAAGTGAGTGTGTGATGCTAAATGAACTATTTCCCCTCCTGAGTTCAAATGTTTAGTCCATCTCCATCTCCTTTCAGGCGTCACCACAGCAAATCAGTCTTCACTGATTCACACAGGAGGTTTGACAGATACTTTTTTGCCAGATGCCTTTCCTGACATCCCTGTAGTTTTCCGCCAGCTGGCGACCCAGACTTGGCCCTTTGTGGCTACAGTGCGAAGGAGCTTGCCCGAGGACCCACACTATGAAGCTCATTGTGCCCCTTGGGGACCAAACTCTGGTTTAGCCTGTGCCAGTCCCGCACTTAACCAACTGAGTCATCCAGGCACCCGTTCATGAGGTCAATACGAGTAACCCTTGTGCTATCCTAGGCACTTTAACATTGGGAGTTGGGTCATCTAGACCCACTAGACAGTGCGCTGAACCTTTTTTCTTCAATGATTTGTGATCTTCACTGGTGTCCATGGATTAAATGAAATCTTTCCACCTTTATCCACCTTTGTCATGGTAGGGAGAACACGTCAATGTAAAGGTGGGGTCATTTAAGATAGCACAAGGGTTAACCAAATTAGGAAAAACATTGAATGCTTTGGTTGTCTTGGTTAAATAAAAGGAGAAACAAATTTAAAACGGGAAGATACTTTCATAAATCAGCATCTACAGAGATACTATTGTATCAAACTGCTGTCCTGAACTTTTAGTTTCTCACGGGAAACCTAGAGCTGTGAAGGTGTCGGATTTTTCATCACCGCGGTGATGAACCACCAGGGGGCGCGGTGTCGCGGTTTACCGCAGCCCCCCCCCCCCAAAAAAAAAAAGAAAATCCCCCGGCGGCCGCATCAGTAATAAATACAATTACAACGTAGTATTCTTTATTATAAAATAACAGTAACAACTAACTACTACCTAACTAATGAACTAACTATATATAAAACCCATATAGGTGTTGTGGATTGACTGTGACTGTGTGGGTCAGTGCTGCATGTACGTAGGAGGAAGGTGCGCACATGTTTGTTGGTGGTGCGTGTTGATCCCTCTGCAGCGGACCGTTCTCTAGCTGCACGCGAGCCTTCACCTGTGCTCTTTGGCACACACATCTTCTCAGAATATTAAATATTGCCCAGTAATAAACAGACTGCAGACACTTTGTCACTTTTCCGGTAGCCATGAAGAACACGGGACAGGAGGCTCCGCCTTTGTTTATACAGACACGTAACGTTACACTGCAAAAAATAGTTCCCAAACAAAACATGTAGTGATATTCATTGAAATCTACCAGTGCGCGTTCATGTTTGGAGTGAAGGTGAACCCTAATAACCCCCCCCCCCCTCCCTACACACACAAAATCCTCCGGCGGGCGGCCGTGTCGCGCGCCCTTAAGAACGCACGCAGCTTGAAACGGAAATGAATACAATGTAAATTAACAATTAGAACGCAGTAAATTTGTCATATTTCCTCGCGAGACGAAAACTTCTGTTGTAGAATGAGTTTGTGTGCTTCTGAAAGCGCGCTCCTGCATGGCCGGCCCTCCCTATACGCGAATTACGCAGCCGCGTAGGGCCCCCGTCATCACCAGGGCCCCGAAGTGGCGAAAAAAATGAAATAAAGAAAGACCCAAATCTGGCAACCCATTTCATAGAATTTCCGTACCAACGTGCGCCCTAAATCTTGTGCAAAAGAAACTTGCCTGCACTTTTGTGATCCCCCCTTCAACACACCTGAACCAATCTGGCAACCCAAATAAGGGCGTCACGCCCCTCTTAGCAACGATTGGTCAACATCATTCCATCTGAACCATACACAGCGTGCATTGACGAGCGCATTTTGTTTCAATAAAGTTGCGAAAAAGAAAAAAAACAAGCACATTTTATCACACTGATCAAAACGACAAGAGAACTTCATGCCAGAGAGACTTTATCCATCAGGAGCTGAAAAAAGATTAAGAACTTCAACATCAATCTTAAGGTAAGTTTGGAGGATGTTGGAGCCATATTATCCTGCCTTTCTGTGCAGATGCGCAATTTACGTAAATACTAATCGATCCGAGGTGAAGATTGCACATAAACGACCCCGTTTGTCGTCATTTCCAATGGAAAACTGGAAAATAATTCTGATATCCAAGTTTCCAAGATCATGAGGTCGGACATGACCTTACAAAACGGCTAATAGCAAAGAAAAGTAAATAATGATGATGGTACGGTGGCTGAAAAATGTTTTAACTCATGTCATAATCGTATTGTTTAATTGTTTTGCTAACACATTTAGTGCGTTCTGCATTTTCCGGTTTATGTCATTAAAAAACTGCTGTTTATTATAGCAGGTCAGGTAGTCTGACTTTTTCAACATTGAATGTGTCTTAAAATCTTGCATTGGCATAAAATATGGAGAATCAAAACTGCCAAATACAAATAGGAAATAAATGTTCTCATTTATAAATGATAAACAAAATAAATGTACTTATTTTAAAATCATGAACGTAAAATAATAGATAAAGACGTGTATAAATGCTTATATTTCCATTTATACTCAAATTAGTGTTCACATTTATTATTTATAAATAGGTACATTAATTTCTCATTTGTATTTTGCAGTTTTGATTCTACATAATGATGATGTTTTGCACAGTTCCGTCTCAGCCGACAGTTTCTTCTGCTCTCATAACGTATTGGAGGAGGTGCAGCGTCCACATCCCAAGATGTTCTTGTCATCACTAAGGATGGACTGTCAGGTAATTTTATAGCATGTAAAGTAGCTTGAAAAACAGTGTCTGCATAACCCCTTATATTTATAAACAGCAGCTGAAGAGAATGGAGTCCCAAGTTCTTCATAATTAAATTAATTAATATCACCTCATGCAAATAATCAAACAATAAATCTCTCATAAATGTATAAAAAGATCATGAAATTGTGAAAAACTGGCTTTTTATTGGCTTTATCAGTGATTATTCTATAATAATATTTCTTGTTTATTAGCTACAGAAGAAACTTCTGTCACCACATCTACTGTTGAAAGGGAAACATTTGACTGTTTTACTTTTCACTGTTTTCTTTTGTTGAAGTTCTGTATCTTATGTTCCAGAGGCTCCAAGAGAGACTATGGAAGAGGAGCAGACTGGATCCAAAATTCCACCAACCTCCAGTCCAGTTGGTCCAGCTGAATCACCAACCACACTCTCTGATCCAGTAAGAATGGATTTGGTGCAGAGAGGTCCTTTTCAGACTGAGAAAGACTATGACTTTCCAAAATCCCCCTCATTGAGCTGTTGTGTTCTTTATGTTGGATTTTTTTATCGTTATTTGATTTTCTGTTAAGTTGCTGTTTTAAATAAGTTGGAGTTTTGTGAATGTCATTTGTTGAGTGCCTAATGTTACATTAAAAAATATATATCTATATGCATTTGTCATTCATATTTATTTCTTTGCATTTAAAATTTGTTGTGCACCACTAAATGTGCATCCAACATGCAGGCAATATACTGTATTCAATTCTTCGGCAGCAACAATAATTCACAAATGTATTAATGGAGATATTTCATTTATATTACAACAACAGTTGCGCTTTGTTGGTGCTGCAGATCAGTTAGAGGGCCCACAAATAAAATTTCGCTTAGGACCCCCAGAAGACCAGGGCCGGCCCTGCGCTCCTGTGTGTAAAGGAGCCGCGTGGCACGTGCAGCGCGGAGGCACTGAGAGCGCGCGCCTATGAGAGAGAGCGGTGAGAGAGAAGGAGAAAACAGTCTGAAAAAAAGAAGGAAAGTCTGAACACAGGACTAGTGGAAAAAGTCAATGATCAGGAAAGATGAATGTGTTTAATGTTTTTATTATAGCTCCGTTCACGCGCCATATGCAAAACTTAACAAAAAAAAAACGTGCGGTGATGGGATCATCACCGATGCGGTGATGCGGTTATCGTCACAGCCCTAGGGAAACCCAGAGGCAGAAGTCCTGATCATCACGGAACTGCAGTGTTTTAGGGAAAATTTGTTTAGAGCAAAAACTTGGATCAGGTTCTTCTCCCTGGATTCCATCAGATCACTGTTCTTGATGAGTCCTCTCTCTGATTAGAGCGAAAGCAGGACGACTGCATTCAAGGCCCACTCCGATCATCTTTTGTTCTCTCGTAAAAGTCACCCATGCATTCATAAAAACACAGGTGACCCTTTTGCGACATCGACGGCGTCGTCTGCACAAAGTGACAGCGATCTTTTAGCCAGGGCTGCATTCAGTCAGAGACAGGAGTCGTTTGCAGAGACATTTATTTACACATCAAACTAGTGGCTGTTATATGAAAAGACAGAACATTTATGCAGTTATTTACATCAACTGTAAGGCATTATGAAAAGAACTGTACACTAAAGTTAGTCCAGAAAAATGAGACCAAAAAAATTAACTACACGGATTTACAGAAAGCAGTAACACGATTATAAATAAGAATTTTTGAAGCAAATTCTGGTGTTAATCTTGTCTGATCTCTACAGGTTAGTTGGCAATAGTTTTAGTGTAGAGGGAGTATTTTAGCAGAGGATTCTGGGTAATCATAAAGAGCTCTGGAGGCATCACCTGCCAATGACAATATTGCACTTAACCGCTGCAGACAGGAGTCCAACACTGACTGTTTTTGGAAAACGTCCGACTCTTTTCCTTCATGAAGTCTTTCTTTCAGACAGGGACACTAGGGGAAAAATGAAGTAACGGATCAGATTGTGCTCTGAAAACTCTTCAGAGGATTCTGTTGTGGCGTAGTGTCCTGTAGACTTGGACCAGTGGTTCTGAAGCTAAAGCCTCCAACCAAAGAAGAGCTCTCTCCTCCAGTTTGGGTTGTTTTTTTTTTAACACTGGAGATGAAATGCGACTTTGCTGCAGCGCCTTTAGCGTGCTCACACAGATGCTAAGCTCAATCTACTCCATGTTGATGTCTGTTGCAGAAGTCTGACCTGTGAGGCAACCAAACATTGTGGTGCAGTTTCATTTCAAAATAAAATGCCTCCTCTGTAAACTTCTGACTTAGCTTACAGACATTTGAACAAAAGTAGGGTTATGTTGAGACAAATAAGCAACTTTGAGGGAAAAATTTAGCCCCCCCTCAAAAAAAAAGTTGCTGGCCTTGTGGGTTCACATAAGAGTGGGTGGAGTCACAGGGAAAGCTCAGACACTTATGTTGTTAAAGCGAAGCTCCAACAAAAATACTCAAACTTATCTGCTCGGACACTTAGATGGAGGTGAATGTTTTTTTTAATTATTATTTCAAGTAATTATAAAACACTGTTAAAGTTTTCATTCTCTTAGAAGCTCCTTTTTTAAAGGCTCCTTCCTTTAAATTGGTATGAAAGAGTTTTTGTAAGTTTGAAAAGTTAATTAAAGTAAAAAATAAATGTTTAAAAAAAACATATAGTATGATGTGAAGTTATTGTTTTCTACCTGTGAAAAATCAGAAGTAACACTTTCAATAGTCCGGGGAAATGTAACAGCAGAGTGGAAACACAGTTCCTGTTTTGTCAGGGATTCAAACTAGGAACTTTATATTCTGTTGTTTCTTCAAGTTTGTCTGTGCACAAAAAAACCTGCTTTGTACCCTACAAGGTTGAGCTCCTTTTTGGAAACAAGCTTTTATTGTGAACACTCAAAACGCTCATGATCAGATAAGTGCAGCAGGCTTAGTCTGAAGACTCTGGGAAGGAAACATTTTTCCGTTTGCTCGTGATTCCTGGTGGAAAGAAGGAGGTGAACTGTGGAATGAACAGGAGTGTGAGATCTTAAATGGGGGAGAAGACTTCCGATTGGTGCTGGATCTTCTGTGGATCCATCTTTGGTGTTTCAGGCCTGAAGTTTGACGCTTCATTTGAGTTCACTTCCTTCTGACCGCAGACAGGGGGCGCCCGTCTGATTAAAGTGCTTGGAGTGGCGCTTCCTCGCTGTGATGAGATCCACCTCAGCTGGAACCACTTGAATGGAGCTCGCTGGTTAATCTAGTGGGTACTGGGGGAGCAGAGGACTAAACCAGAAAGTTGAAGCCATTAGAAAACTTTAGCACCTACAGTGAAGTCGGGGTTGGGAGGGGGGCAACATGGAAACAGAAGATTCAGACTTCATGTGTGGAAAAATACTGACAATCTGCTGGAGTTGAACCAACAACCGCCTCTAAAACGTTCCTGGTCAGAGCCATGGGAGGAGCTGGGGTTAGCTCCTCAAAGCCGGGCTGCCGCCTTTCTCCGCCTCCTTGTTTCCATCCTTCATCAGAGCAGAAAACACCTGAAACGAGACAGACACCGTCACTCAGGAGCGCCGTTAAAGCTCCCCCCCATCCTCACCCCGCAAGGTCAGAGCAAGGCAGACCTGCGCCCAGCGGCGATTCCTGCTGATCATGTGCGTGTTGGCCATGGCGCTGAAGAGCGTGTGCGCCTGCAGGTCGTCTGGCAGGCGACTGAGGAACTGCGCGATGTGGATGAAGTCCATCTGCAGCAGGACCTCCTCGTACAGACGCAGGATCCCCAGCCCCGTCCGAAACAGGCTCTCCTCGCCGTCCCGGCAAAAGACGTCCCACACCCGACACGCCACGTCCAGTGGGAGCGACTTACTGTACAGGGTGAAGATCCTAAAATAGACAGACACCCCGCTCTGCTCAGAATTTAAATTCTAAACGGCACACTTTAACAAAAAACTCAGATAAAAATTGTGGTGTTGTTTTTTTAACATGTTCTTGAGACATTTTTTTGATGAGGGGGATATTTTTGAAGAAAACTAAGCTTAAAATTGCATTTCTGAGCACTTCTTTATTTCAAATTATTGTGAATCAGGCAAAAGCAAAATGCAGTTTGAAAATGATGAAATTGTTTTGTAGAAAATATGCTGAGTGGACTACAAACTTCCTGCTCTGCTCCATTCTGATGCATCCACTTACATCCAAATAGATAGATGTACGTCTTTGTTTTCCCCGTCTGAGCTGGAATCTGGATTAAAACCTTATGACTGCATAGCTCCAATTTTGCTCGCCATTTTTTTTTTTTGCATGGGTAATGTTAGGTTGGGGGTGTGCGGAGCTGTAACCTAACGGGAGAGCATGTAAACAGCTCTCAGTTTTGGGCATCGGGAAGGGGGGTGGGGTTGCTCTGTGCCAGTGGTCCTCCCCAAAACTCAGAGGGGAATTTCTAATGAACTACTATAGCTCTACGGACACTGTGTTCTAGAAAATGACCATTTATTTTGGCCAAAAACGGCATAATCAGAACTAAAAGAACACTGAGAATGCTTTGAAAAAAGGATCAATAGATGATCGGAGTGGGTCTTAAAAAAAGGAAATGTAAGCGTGAGAAAACAATCAAGACTTTCCTTAAGCTGACAAGGCTGTAAGTCTTGAAGGACTGATAGAAATGTTCAGCTGGGGTCCTGCAGGGTTTGAGTCAGAACTCACCAGTCGATCAGATACAGGTCGGGTGTCAGGCTGCTGGTCTGGAAGTGACCGAAGAGACGAGGAAGATTCTCCTCAAAGAAAATCTCAAAGGCTGCGAAATACTTCAGCATCTAAAACACAGAAGAGCTTCTGTCACTTTTAACTGAAACATCTGAGACTGCAGGAGCGAAACAGAGCCGAGCCTTGGAGTCAAAGAGGCAGACTTCAGACGGACTGTCTGAGTTTTTGTTTGTAGGAAAGGAAAGATTTGAGGAGGAGGAGGGTGGAAGGAGTGTCTAGTACCAGGTCGTGGTCGACTCTGAAGAAGGCCATCTGACAGGGTTTGTTGAGTAGGTTGGCGAAGGTGATGAAGGCCTCGGCCTCCTCTAGGTTGAGGATGAGTACAGCAGCGATGAAGGACATGCCCTGAACCTGAAAGAGAACAAGGATTTTTTTTTATCTAACATTTGATTTCCTGAATGCTTCAAGTGTTGCCAGGTAACATTGCAAACATGTCTGCAGTCTTCCGACTTAAAGAACCACTCTGAAAAGAAAGAGACAGACTCACGTAGCCGATGTCCGGTCTGTAACAGGTGTACGCTCCCAGCACGCTGTGGAGGAGGTCGTGGTAGGGACCCCCCTACAGGAGGAAACAGTCAAAGGTCACATGACCTGCACTGATTTGTCAAACTCATCCATGCGGCGGAGGTACCTTCTGAAAGATGAAGAGGGAGGGGAATGTTCTGGAAATGTCCAGTTTGATAAGGTCCAGGCTGGACTCCCTGTCGGCCAGAGATGCTCCTCCGTCTGACCAAAGAGTTTTAGTTCAGTTATAAACAGAGTTCAGAGTTCATGCTTTACACATTTCAAGAAACTACAATAATACATTATGAAAACAATTTTAAAAAACACTTGTACAAATAAAAGTCAAGAGGTTTAAAATACCTCAGCATACGTTCAGCACCTTTTAGTTACTTTGCTTCTTTTTACCCATGATGCCCTTTCTTCAGTATATTTGACAAGTTAGCACTAAAGCTAGCATTAGGCCTCGTCTACCTTTATTTTATAAGACGTCAGTCAGTAAAAAGCAAAATGGTGGCGTACCGCTCTCGCCGTCGTTCACTGAACTGGTCTCACTGTAACTTCTCCACTTCTCTTTGGCTCTGGACAGGAAGATCTCATAGAGCTCTGCTCACAAACATAAAGACAGCCGGTCAATTAATGCAAACACAAGCAATCTAATTTCCTTACCTTAACAAAAGGCAACGGGCAAAATCATTGCATCAAATCTCTGGATCTAATTGCGTTTTTCTCAACAGTTTAGCCTCCAATTTTATACCTAAACAACTGGTGGATCCATTTTTCTTTTTTTTTAATGTGAGGGTTGTTTTTAAACAGGCATGTGATGTGAAGCCCTTAGAAACAACAATTTTCCAGAGGTGAGAACATTGGAACTCTTCATTCTGACGGGTGAGGAAATAAATCAGTTTCAAACAGGACCACAAAGTTACCATGAATTAATTTCATAAGATGTAGATCTGAGGGAAGAGGTCAAATTCAAGTTATTAATAAAAGATTTAATATTTAAAGCTGTGTTTTCACAGAATAGTGTGGTTCATGTATCTTTCTTTGAAGATAAAATCTAGGTTCTGTTAACTCCTCCTCCGTTTTTTGATTGGGGCACAACTTTAATAACAGCTAGTTTGATATGAGGGTCATTTATAAGAGTGCATGTGATTTGAATCATTTAGCACCCCCTGCTGGCCACATATATATTACACTACTGAAGAAAATTTCTCTGTATAAAATAAATGAATCTCTTGTCCTGATTCAAACTGCTTTTGTTCTGCAGACTGGTGTTTGTTTTATTTATTTAAATGGCAAACATTTGTGTACCTGGTGTGATGTTCAGCTCGTTGCCAATGGCGAGGCTCCACACTCTTCCTCTGACGCTGGGAGGAAGCCCCTGCCACCAAAGCTCCCGGACGCGCCGCGTTGCCTTCCTGCACCCAGACACACACAAGTGTGCAATGAGTCACACCAAAATCATAGCTGATTTTTTCTTTTTTAAAGTCTTCCTCAAACTAATTTTTTGTGACCATTTTGGTTTTTATATGTTTTAAGTTTGCATCGTTAAAATCCGAAACACTGATTGTATTGCTTGAAGCTCATTTTGAATTTTTTTTAAATTGTTTTGAGTTCTGTCATTGTGACGTCTGGATCCTGAACTTTTCAGCCTCTTAGAAGCTTCTATAGATTTGCAGTAATTTTGCAGAACTATTCTACTATTCTTTGATTCACTTCTGAAGTATTACTGATGAACCAAAATCTATTTTTTTTAGCACATAACACATTTTTACAAACATCTAAACTCTCCATTCCAACAGGCGAGGACATAAATCCGTTTCAAAAAGAGCAAAGCTTTGATGCTCACATGCTGTCCCAGTGCGGCAGGATCTCTGTGTTCCAGACCACCATGGCGTTGGAGATGCTGTCCTCTTGTCTGTGGCGCTCCTTCATCTGACGCTTCTTTCTCTGAGCTTCTTTCATCTCTGATGGACGGATTAGAAGCAGAGTTTAGTCCTAATGTCCTCGGAAGGCATCTTTCTGTTTTTTTGTGTGTCTTTTTCACATGTACCTCTCCTCTTAGCTCCTGCCACCATCTCCTCATACTCCAGCTTGTGTCTCTGAGTTTCCTCTGTGGACTTGGCTGGCAGGTTCCTGCAGGATACACAGACATTTAATACTCAACCAAAAACATCCCAAAACTGGATGTAAAGTCAAAGATTTTATTCCATTTAGCTTTAGGGCATAAAATGAAGGGTCCACTCACGAGGGCCGGTCCTCCAGGATGAGAGCTGTGGTGGACAGAGGCTCAAAGTCCAGATTCTTCCTCCTTCCTGCAGCCAGGGGGCGCTGAGAACCCGGAGAGTCGTCCTCTTCTTCCTGCTTTAAACACAAAACAAAGATTGGTGAGACAGCTAAGGAGCTTCGTCTCCGTTAGAGCATTTCCGATTGTGGTGGATTCTAGATGTTTTTTAATTGAATCTGAAGATGAGATTTGAGTATCACAGAGAAAAAACTGCTTTAGTTGTGCCTTTAATGAGAGAATGAAATTCAGCTCTGCGTCTGTTATAATTAGGTTTTCCTATTGGAGTTTTGGTCTTTATTCCACTGGAAATGAACTCTGAAGCTTCTCTCACTCTTATTTGTTTCTGGAAACAATTACTTCTGTATCTAAAACTCCCACTCCAATCATCCTCTGATCTATTGTAAAGGGTTCCCAGTGGTCCTTTAATGGTGATTTGAGCAGTGAGAGTTCATACTGTGTTTTACTGTTGTTTTTTCGTGTTGTACTGTGAAGCACTTTGTGATTTTTATCTGGAAAGGTGCTATACAAATAAAGTTTATTATTATTATTATTATTAGAAATTGAACTGCAAGTTGTGGACAGAACGGTTGTCATGGAGCTACCCCGCCCCCTGTACGGTCACCGTTAACCTAAGAGGTCTGTGTTTACTTGCTTTTCTGTTAGCTTACAGCCCCTCACACCCCCAACACCTTAAACCTTCGGTGTTAAAAATTAGGCCCAACCCAAATCTGAATTCTTCCCCTATCCCTACCCCTTCATTTGGCCCTCCAAACGGAGAGTTATGGAAAAATCTTCCCAATCAATGACGTCATCAATAGTCAAGCTAGGTTAGCCCAGAAATGCTAGCGCTCAGAAATACATAACATCAGTCTTAAAACTTTAAAAAGGTCATGCAAAAACAAGGTAATTACTTACATTTAAATATAAACATCTGTGCATCAGAGCACACCCACATGAAGATAAACGCTTCTCCTCAGGGGTTAGCCCTGAATTATTTTGGACAACCATACTCCTCCAAAAACCCCAACAATTGGAGAGAAGCAGTAGGGGTAGAGAAGAATTCGGATTTGACCTTAATGTTACCAGACATCCTCTTTACCAAAACTATTAGTAAATATTGAGTTCTTCACAGTAAATCGAAAGATTGCGATCTAAATGTAACATGAGGGACAACCAGTCTACACAGACTGATGAATGTTCATGTTTGGGTTCAGTTGCTGCTGAGGGCTATGTCTCTGCAACTTTATTGAGATCATTACTGAACACAGCCAGCAGGGGGAGACAGAGCTCCTCCCTTCGACCTGCCTTGCAGTGATGTTCGACATCACATGATTTTCTGCTATGTGACTATTAAAACAGACTGCTGAACATAAAGACTTTCAAATCCTATCCAGAAATACTGCGTGTTGTGTTATTTAGTGACAGGAAATGCAGCTTTTCTGCAAAAACATTTTGAAAAATGCTTCTTGAAGTAAAATTAATTCATAAAAAACTCAGATCAGTGTTCATCAAAATAGGGCCAGAAAATTCTCTAATGGAGGGTCCTTCAGATGCCAGAAAACAGCCAGAATGAGTCTAAGAAGACACCGGGACAAGCTTTTATTTACATCTTATGCTCCAACAGGAAACAGCCAACAGGAAGAGCATGACGAGCACAAGAACTTTACTTCCTGATCCTCACCTCTGCCAAAACTCTGAGGAAGCCGATCCAGACCCAGTTTGATGCATGAGGATGGCAGGAAATAATTGATTTCGGAGAACATTTAACAGAAAAACCTCCAGACCTGCTTCATTACGGAGGAAGACTAAAGTGATAAAGGTCCACTGAACCCAACATGACCCACAAGAGGCTCACCAGAGACTGAAAACAAGCTTCAAAGGCCTGATCCGACAAACACTGTGTGTGTATGTGGGTATGTATAGAGAGATATAGAGATATAGAGAGAGCGATAGATATATATATATATATATATAGATTCTATTAAAGACATTTTGATAAGAACGACTGTACCGCAATTTAGCCGCAGCTTCAGCTGTTTTCTGAAAAATTCCACCCCTTTAACCGTCTCCGTCAATCATTCTTGGAGTCTTAATCACATGTCATCAGGCCGACCAATCAGAAGTGGTTAAAGTCTTAACTTCCTTGTTCTTAATTCTGCTGATAAAGTCGCTCAGTTCTAACAAAAATACCAGCCAAAGCTCGTCTTTAGCGGTGTAGCTTTCCACAAAATCTGGTGTCAGACCGTGGAAAAAGTGAAAAAACCATGAAGCTCAGAGACGCTCGTCTTTCTGCGTTCGGCCATTTTTGCACTACATCTCCCATGATGCATTAGGTTAAAGTGTCAGTGTCTCTGCGCACAATGAGTCTCTCCTCTTAACGTCTTGAAACAACAATGAACACAAATCAAACAGTTTTTAAATCTTCTAACTTAACTTTTATTACATATTTTAGAAAAAACAGCTGCAGCTTCAAGCTTTTTCTGCCACAATTATCACAAAAATGCATCTGAGATTGCGGAGGGAATGTAGATCAAGACAGACTATGAGTTTCTCCTTTTTTTTAATTTTTGGATGCTGGTGTGCCTCGGGATTTTTGTCAAGGTTAAAGTGTGCCGTGGCTCAGAAAAGTTTGAAAAACACTGCTTTACAGTTGCATGGCTTCAATATTGTTCGCCATTTTTATTGCACCGGTAATGTTAGGTCGGGGGTCTGAGGGCTGTAAGCCAGCGGGAGAACACGTAAACAAAGAGCCTCAGCAGTGGGAGGGGTTGCTCCGCCTCAACAGTCTTGTCAACAACTCGGACGAGAATTTCTAATGAACTTTTGCTGTTCGGTAGAAATTATGTCTTAGAAAATGACACAGCTTTTTTTGTTTTTGGCTAAAAAAAAGGCCCAATCATAACTAAGGGTGTATTCAGCCTGACAGACAGATTTATTTGGTCTGGACTGAGTCCTGAACCTTGCAATCCTTGTCGGGATAGTTCAATTATATATCTCTAATTGATGTTTAACATCTGCTTCAACGAAAGGCAAAAACCTTATTGCTACTTTGGTCAGGTGGAGGCGTGCTGCAAGCCGGTCACTGAGAAAGTGTATAAGAAGGTACGCCGTTTATGTGTTTATGAATTACATATTGTCAGGAAAACAGTGAGAAGCAAACTGGATCAGGTCAAAAGTACTTTTAGTAAACCTGAATTCATCCAACCACATTTCAGTGAGTTACTGTGTCTCGTGGTTGCTTCAAGTTTCTTTGCGACCCTCTGTTTACGTCACAATGCCCGGCTCCTGTGGCCGTTTTGGTCTAGTTGTTCCACTCAGATAACGGACTACATTCTGACTCAGGAATCGCAGAGTGAACCAGAGCTCAGTCCGACTGGAAACAAACGGAGACCAGCTTGAAAGATGGGTCCAAGAGTGCGTGTATTCAGACTGAGAATTTGTTCTGGATTATCGGGGGAAACGAACTCTGGTTCACTTTAAGACAACCAAATGTGTCCTGTCTGAATACACCCTAAAAGACCACTGGGAATGCTTTGAAAATAGATCAATAGATGATCAGAGTGGGTCTATAAATGTGATGTTTACAAATGTCTCAACTAATTTTTAAGGAAAGTTTTTCAACATTTGAAGTATAAATTGTCTCATGCAGGAGGACCCAGTAGTTTCATGTAGGAGCCTCTTTGAGAGTTTTATTCTGAAACTTGAACTGATTTAAAGGAGCTCCATTAGCTGAAATTAGGATCCGTTCTGAGTTTCTGGCTCGAGATAACCACATGTGGACCCCCTCTGCTCAAAAGTAAAGTGACCCGACTGTTATCATGAGAGCAAAGCGAGCTGGGCGGGGCTGCCAGAGAACAGCTGACAGAGCTGGGGGGGGGGGGGGGGGGGTGCAGGTGGTTCCTGCCAGCTCCTGTTGAATGATGGATGTTAAAATGGATTTTAGCCCCGAGAGGAAAACAAACAGTCTGGTGACTTTAAGCGCCCACCCCCTGTGATGAGGGTGTCAAAGCCAACTCTTGTTGCAGTTTAAGCCTCAGGTTTGTTTGAGGATGGAGAAGTCCTCACAAAGACATGTAAATTAGCATCTGTGTGTGGCTGAGCAGCTGCTCTGCAGGACAGCAGCAGCTCTGTGTGAACCACATCCCCCTCCCTCCCTCCCTCCCTCCCTCCCTCCCTCCCTCCCTCCCTCCCTCCCTCCCTCCACAGCAGGCACTCAGTTCTGGTTGCTTAGCAACCACATCCTCTCAGTAAATCCTTTTAGGAGTCTCATCCCCTCCTATGTTCCAACAAACCAGATGCAGGCTAACGCTATTAGCATCATGCCAGAAAACGCTCCACAGAAGCTGTTAATCAGGTCAAAGGTCAACACTGAGGCCAGTTGCAGCACTTTACTGCAGCAGTCCAGTCTCTAATATAAACCCCCATCCACACAGATATCCCCTATTCTGACTGCATCTGACCCTAAAACTGTCAGTAAAGCAGCTGTGATGTTACACGTTTAAAAATGCAATAAAAGAAGGTTTGGGGATTTTGTTTGTTTCATATTTCAGTAAAGTTCTTTCCTGTCTGCATCATTGGAGACCTTCAAGTTTAGAGTGGATGAACTGCAGCAGCGCAGATGTCAGAGGAGCGACAGCACCGGCTCATCAGAGCTTCCTCATCCTCATCAAGAGGAAGACACCATCATAGGTCAAACTGTTTTGTTTGAGCGGCTTGGAGTCTGCAGCTTGCTGTTGCTGCTCTGAGACTCCCTGAAGCTGCTCTCAGGTCTGTCCCAACCCTCAGAGGATGTTTGCGTCAACACCTAAAGCTGAGCTCTAGGTCTGAGTTAACTCCTGCACTTTGCAGACGCAGCTGCCTCCACAACGCTTTGTGTAGAAACACACGTGAACTTGTGAGCAGGCTCTTTTTAGTCGAGTCATGCTTTTGTTTGGCTGTGAAGTTCCCCAAACGCCTCACGGACACAAAACAGAAGAAAGTCTGTAAAACACCAACCTGCTGCATCGTCGCTGTGGAGCACAGATCTTTGCTTTGATCGCCCTCTCTCGCTGCCGTCTTCCCAAAGAGTCGCCACCCTGATGCATTGTGGGATACTGCCTTAGGATCTTTGGATTTCTTAGAAAACAGGCTCCTGAATGAAAAAGAGACAATCATCAGACCTCATTGTTTTATATTCATTGATCATTCAAACCAATATTAAAATTAATCATTAGAAAAAGACAATGAACTCGTGTGCTTATCGATGATAGAACCAAAACCTTTGATTACTGAACGCGGAAATCTTTTCTCCACAAAAGTGCCTCTAACCATCTACCGTTAGATATAGCACTAAAGGCCTGGGGGGCTCTCCTCCCCTCTCCTGGTCTGGCTGGTCTGGCTGGGTAGGATCTGGCTCCCTTTATGAACACACGGTTCACGTCGGCAGCATGCATGTATCTCCACCCCCACGTGCACACTGCCACACTGCTCCCTGTCTGCTTCATCCCTCCTCCTTACCTACAGTGTATTGATGGACAGTTTTTTTTTTTTCGCTCATCTTAGTGTCAGATTTTCACCTTTGATGTAACATTCGTCTTTCCAGCAGATCTGGTATAAATGTTACAGCTTAAAATAATAACTTATTCAAATCAGTGCTTGTATCCCCCACCTTTTCACCTTTCTTCCTTTTACTCTCTTCCACCCTCCCCTCACATTCTTCCCCTCTCCCTCCCCACACACACTAAATGTAACAAATAAATAAAATAAAAAAAATACGACAAAAAGGGGTTTATACAAATCTACACTCTAGTTTCTTGAAACTATATAACCTCTTTTTGTGATAGTAAAACCTGTCCAATACAAAAAGCCTTCAGCTCTAATCTGTTTGCTCAGCTGTTGGACAGAACAAGTTAAAAAAAAAAAAAAAAAAAAGATATAGCACTAAAGTTAGGATTTAATTTAGGACAGGATTTAGCGCTAGAGTTGGAACTGGATTTAACATTGAATTTAGCACTAGATTAAGCACTTAATATATTCTTATAATTTAGCAGTTAATTGAATTTGCCACAATTCAGGCTTTCAAGTATTTGAGTTTTGTTGTTCATTTAGTTTAACATTTATTCAACAAATTACATTTTTAGATTTCTTTTGGAGCATGCAACTTGAATAATATTCAATTGATTGATTTAGCAACATTTCTTTGCATTATTTAACATTATTAGGTTTATTTTTTTTAAATCATACAACATTTTAAGCTATTTAGCAATCAAATTGAACATTTTAATGTGTTATTTAGCACCAACTGTTTACCATATTTTTAGCCACTTCCTAGTTTATAATATTTGTCATCAAACACATTTTCAGATGTTTCAGCATCTGAGTTTTCTTGTCCATTCATAACTTGTAGGCTTTTTTGCAAGTATTGTTTTCATTATTTTTACATTTTTTTGGCAGCTTTTCAGCAGTCATGCAGATACTGCTGCAATATAACCTGTAATATTTTATTTAGCCTTTGATAAAAGTTCAATACTGCAGCAAATATTCAGCCACACACCTCCAGACTGCGACCATTTGGTCGCATTTTGCGACCAAAATTTGAGAGTGTGCGACTGGATGTAAAATTCAGTCGCGATGGCGAATGGTGATGGCGAATCTGCAGCGAGACTGAAGGAGAACAGGAAGTTGGAGTTCAATTCAGTTCAATTTAGTTTTAATATTCCTCTCCCCCTTAGTATGATCTGTGTTATTATATATTTTATATTTATTTGAATGTTTTGTAATGGATGTAGCCTATTTTTAATCAATTGGTATTTTAAATTATTTCAATTTCTCACTTAACTACAAAAACCATCAGGACAGATGTCCCATAATGCATTGTTTGTAGTCATATGGCAGCTTTCAGTCAGTTCAGTACTAAATTTCCAGCTGCGTTCGGTAGGTTGGGGCCTTGCTGCTCCCGCCCCTTTCTCCTGATATTTTTGTGATGATTGACAGGTGATGTTGGAGCAAAAACAAAAATATATGTCACACACCAGGTGATCTGCGCAGCGTTGCGTCCACCTGGGTGATCTCAAACACGCTTATTGTGCGTCTTGGCTGCACTTATTTGGTGTCACCAAGATAAATTTCCATCAGTTTTTGAGCCTCTCTCTGATCTCAGGTATCTATATCGATTGTTCTGATCTCCAGTGAACATCGCCCGTTCTTTTACAGTTTACCTTCTTCTGTCAGTTTACCTTGTTGTTGCAGATTAAAATGTGACACTGAATTTGAAACAGCGCATCGTAATTTATGCATCTATTATTAAAGTATTTATTTATAATACAGTGGAAATTAGTAGATTTGGTTAGCATGTTGATTTACGGTATGCGCCCCTAAATTTTTTTTGATTGTGCCCCTAAAATTTTCAGTTGGGGGCCACTGTGCTCCTAGTGAAAAAAGTGAGTCTGGAGCCCTGCACATGGCAATTTTAACACCGTTTCTCATTATTTTTATTCTTAAAAGTGCTATTTAAAAGTAACACAGTTTACAACAAAAGTCATGCATGTAACTTTAACAAAATCAGAATTTTTTAAGCAACTTTACATTTTTCCTTCATTCCTTATTGTTTTTACTATAGAAGTCACTTAATTTTAAGCTAATTTAACATTTTTAACAGAATTCTGAGTTTTAAATTATGCAAATTAAAACAGAAAATTTGTATTAAAGAATTTCTACTCTTCTTCATCAACACTTGGTTTATTATTAGTAGTAATGCACTTTGCAGATTTCACATCTACCGGTATATGCAATTTGCATATAGATGAGACAAAAAAGATTAGGTTTTATGCATTTATCTTTTCTATAAAAGCACTTTTGTAGTTGTTTTTTGCTATTCATGCTATTGTTTTGGTTAAAAAGAATTATTATAGGTCAACTGCTCTAAAACAGCTCCAAGTTCACAGGAACAGATGCCGTTTCCCCAAAAGAAGATTTGTTTTGTCTGCAGAGCTGGGGCTAAGATAGAGCCAGGATGGATAGATGTGACAACCAACCTTTCTAACACAGAGAAGACCAATATTCTTAAAACAAAGACGCAAAGAGTGCAGCTGCACTGGGCAGCCCTCATTATTTTCATCCCAAACAAAAGATCTCTGTCTGCAGAGACAAAAGAACAACAGCACTGAAAAGTGGAAAAAAAAAGAAAAGAAAAGAAAAGAAAAACACAACTTGGAGCCTGCCACCTAGTGGCAGCAACATGACACATCTGAAAAGAAAAAACTATCCTTGCACGCTTAGTTATGACAGTTTAGGCAAAGCAAAAAGTATCACTTGTGCAAGAAACTTTTGCAAGAAAGTGGAAAATCTTTGCAGGACTAATAGGATCCAGAGGATTTACTCCTGCTGTCTGTTTTCTATAGAGCGCTCTACTTCACTACTGGTTTATAGGACTCTGGTGTCAATGAACGCCTCCCCCAAAATGTTTCTACCACACTAAGAGTTCCTCCTAAATGCAGCTAACGTGTAGCGGTGTTGGGCTTTTTTACATGTTACATGTTACATGAACTTTTTTACATGCTGCAAACAAGGTTGGGAGTTACAGGTATTGTGAATACGCTAAGGCTTCTACCATGGCTAACGTGTAGCGTGTTACAAACAGGTTACTGCAAACATGTTAATAAAGTCTGACTGACTGACTGATGTCTGACTCTTTTTTCTCGCTTAATACACCTATATAATCCTTATAGTCCGTAAAATACAGTGCATGAACATAGAGTTTACGATTTTGAAATTTCCTGTACAGGTTTGCCCATTTTTCACCCAAAGACAGCCCGTAGACCTACCTAATGGCAGTTCTGACAGACATAATGCTTCAGCTGTCTGGAGTAGAATCCGCTTGGTTTTCTGGGTTTCAAACATCCAAACATGTGGAACCCTGTGAGACGTGAGAGTCTGAAGCTCCAGCTGAGCAGAAGGAGCCTCCTTTAATCTCAAGGCTATGATTGTCCTGGCAGCAGCATCTTTGGTTTCTGGCTTCGTTTAAAACACTTGAAAAAAATGTCATTTTCAGACAGTTAGGAGTGTTTGTCATCTCTCTGCTCAGCTTCTAACTCAAAGGGATTTTTTCCCCACCTGGGATCAGATTCAGAGAGGTGTCTTTGTCTGTAAATAAGTAACAACAGTAAGGTAGGAGGCCTTCATTAATCCTTTAAATAATAAAACATCCTTCTGCTGTTCTACTTTAAAAGTTAACATTGACTTGAAGCCAGAGAGGATCACGTGACAAGCCCCCATGCAGCTTCCTCTGAGTTTCCTTTGAGACATCCACACCAGCTGTCAAGGCGCAGGTCCAAACCCAAACCAGAACTCGTGGAAACAGGAATGTCCCTGCAGCTGCAGAGAAACGGAGGAGACGTGGACCTGAGATGCTTCTGACATGCTAAAAGGAGCCCGCACAAAGCAGAAGCCTCTGCAGGACAAAAACAAAAGTGAACTGTGGGAGCTTTTCAGTCAATATTCACCAAGATGTAAATTAAGGTCTGTGTTCCTGCAGCAAGTTTAGGAGAAATCCACTCAGAAAAGACCTTAAATGAATCAAAACAATAATCCATTTACGAGGACATCCATGGATCTGGTCGTTTACAAGTGGATGCATCCATGGTTTGGGAGGGGCTGGTGCTCAGAGCGCAGGTTTTTAGAAGAATACTCAGACATATGGATCAAAATGCCACTTTAGGGTTTGTTTTTGTTAGGAATGAACATTATAATACACTTACAGCGTGATACAGGCCCTTTAAAAACACCACTCATTGAAATGTGGTTGGAGGAATTTAGACTCATTTAAGCATTTTCAATGCAACACACATTGCTTCTTACAGCTTTCCCGACAATCTATGTCATAAACATTTATTAGCGTACTTTCAAACCCAAAGTCTCCTCATCACTGCAGTTTCTAGCAACCTCCGAGTTAAAACACACGGCACGTATCCTTGCCAGTTACCGCCTTGCAGCATACAAGTACTTAAGTACTAAGTTTAAAGTGTTGGTCCCGACCTTCAAAACTGGTAAATGACATAAAGTTTTAATAAATTAACTATCCCTAAGGATTATGTTTCCGTCTTTTTCTTGTTGTTTTGACCCGTCCTTGTAGTTCCTGGCCAATGACTGAAGAAATCTTTGGTAACGTGGTTTTGTTTATAAGCTTTGGTCTGTAACTGAATGGTCCATTTGATGCCAGTCTGAATACAGACCAAACGCAAGGTTCAGGACTCGATCTGGACCAAATTAAGCGGACTCCATCCGGAACAAAAGATTTTCCCAGACTGAATACATCCTTAATTTATAAGGCTTTTAAAAGTCCACTACATTTATTAAAAACGTCAGATTAATTTAAAATAAGTTCATGTTCATTATCTGTTGTAAAATAGAAAATTGCCAGAAAACAGCACAAATGACAAGAACATCTTAGTATAACTGTCAAGCACAGAGGTGGAGGGTTGGTAATGTGGGTTTATTTGCAGCAAAGTTCTGCTGTATGATTCAGAACCTGGAAGAAAGAGTCAAGTAAAGCTGTGGTGATGATCAGAGAGCTGCAGGCCTCAGGATTAAACATTTACAAGACTGACAGCAGAAAGTTAAAGCTCCCCCAGGCCGACTGAATTATTCCTGCTTACATTTCCAGCTGGAACATAACTAAATGCAGGAAGTCCCCCTGCTGCTCGGTTCAGACTACAGCGTGGAGGAGACCCCAGACAGCGCAGTTACATGTGGACCCATGAAAACTACCCATGAATGCTTGTTCAGAACTTCTCTGTTCCTCTTTCCCTGAAAGACTCAGCAAAGCTGGATGTGGAACTGAAACTGGACATGAAGTATGAAGAAAGAACAGCCTCCTTCAAAGTGAGACGATAAACTCACATAATCCTTGAAATGAAGCTTCAGTTTACTGAGGTTCTCCTCAGCTTTTAGAAGGTCAAACTGTGGATCTTAAGAACACACAAGCAAGTTTAATTATTTTGAAGAGCTCTACAAAAACCTTGAATCCGTGTCTGGATTCATGAGATCAATAAGACTCCCCCAGTAAATGAATGATGTTGGTTTTAGGTGGTATTTCCGTGTCTATGGAACCCAGTTTGAAGACTTGCTGTCTGAGGCAGGAGAAAAACGCTGCTACACCTGTCCCCCACTGAGAGGGGGTTTTCTGGCACGCCTTGCTTGTCTTACTTTTTATATACATTTTATTTCTTTATCTTTTTTTTTCAAAATACACCAGAATGCACTTTTGTTTTATGGGCATCTTGAGTTTTTTTATATATAGGAATATCTTGAGTTCAGAGATGTTCTGAGTGTTTTTATACATAAGCCTCAATAAGCACATGTTTTGATGTGATCTGTGTGTTTTGAAGTACTTTATATGCTTTATTAAATATATTTGTTTCGCAGCTTTTCAAAACTAAATTTGTAAAATTGTATCTTGTTATATATTTTTTTTCCTAACTTTAAAACCGTGACACGATCTGAACCATGAGTTTTGTGATCCGTTGCACCTCTCCTCACTACACACTTTCTACACTTTTTCTCAGACAAACATGAACATTTTCACACTTTTCTCTCTTGTTTAAACTCTCAAAGTTCAATTTTTCATACAAAAATAAGTCCAGTATTATAGAAAGAAAAGATCTGATCATGATCAAAGATTTACTGGTATGTGGATTTATCAAGCTGAAAGTATTCTAAACAGGAGACTTGGCATGGATTCACTGACAAGGTCAACAGCCAATTGGGAAGCAGAACAAAGTGCACAATTAAGATAAAAAATAAAAAAATTGGAGAAACAGTATGAGCCCAAAAGGTGAATCTCAATATGATGAGAGAAAATTGCATCCTGAAAAAGATAGCACCAAGAATTAGTATTTTTTTCTTTAGATATGTTGCAGCAGCAGAAATATTCTCAGAAGTCAGTCTGCTTCACATTTGTTTGATATTTTTGGTTCAAACTAACAGACCTGTTCGTAATCCTCCTGCAAGTTCATCCATGAAGCTCACATCTAGAGTTTCCAGGAAAACTTGAATAAACGTTTACAGACTTTTCTCCTAAAGCTTCAAACCAAATCTCCTAGACTCTAAAACAGTCCCAAAGACTTGGTCCAAATAGACAGGATTGTTGGGTGATATCCCACCTGCCCTTTTTTTGGGTTTGCTTTCACACATGGCGCTCTCTGGAGAGAACCACCAACTGAAGTGGACCAAAGCACCGGAAGAATCACGCAGTTCCAACAGCTAAAACCAGCTCTGACCAGGACGGGGAAACACAGGAAGTAGAAACCCGGAAAGACCTCTTACATCTGGACGATCACTTCCCGACACCAACCAAAAATTTTCAACTTCTTCTTGATGGTCTTTTCTCCATTAGTTCTGCTCTGACCTTTATTCTCCTGGTCACAATAGCTGCATTTACACGGACAAAAGTAATCTGAATTAACGCCTGATCAGAATTTAAAACACATCATGTAAAAACGCCATGTGGAATACTCTGCCCCGATCAGACTCGTTCGGATCAAATTTTCCTTCCGATCAAGACTGGTTGGTTATGCCGATTGTTGATCCAATCGTGGTGCATGTAAACTATTTATACTAACTGGGGGGGGACTCCTGCTCTGGTTTTTTGTGATGTGAGAGCTCCGGAAGCGGCTTTTGAATGCGGAAATGCCACTCTGCACTCTCAAAATTACAAAACAAAGGCTGATGTCATCCGCACGTATTTACGTGGGGCCAAGATGCCCATTGCTGCGTTGCCCACACATTTTTTAAGTGCATCCAACCCTAACCCCTCCTCCGGGTCGGTCTGGCAAAGAAGGATTTAGAGCTGGCAACACGTATTTACAACATTATGTGCCAAACAGTCACTTTCAAATAATAAAAGTACACTTGCTACATGAATAGAGCATCCATGTTTGGTAACAACAGATCTACTACTTCGTCTGCGTCGGTTTCTGGTATTTTAAATAGTTCTGCGTATGCCAAAATGATTAATTTCCATCAATCGTGTGGCAAATGTAAGCGTTTGTTATAATGGGATACATTTTTTCAGCGCCCATGTACACACCTCAATTCTAATCCGATCTTTGATCAGATGAAAGACATTTGTGAGCACATGGACAAACTCATCAGAGTTCAGGTGAGCTTCCACACCTGCCGAACCCTGAGAGCCATCAGAGAAGGATAAGCCCGTGTTTATTTCCCTTTAAGACGCCAACTGAAGCTTGTTGAGTACGAGATCCGTTTGAGTCAGTTTTCCTGAGATGTTGTGACAACAGAAACAGTGAACGTGGACATTTTTACGCTGCTTCTGCATTTTAGCTTTGTTTCCCTTCTGAGAAATAGTGACGGTGTGCCACAAAAACCTCCGAATGAACGACAGCGCAAAAACACATCAAAAGAAAAACGTTTATTCATCAAAGTACCTTCATTACTCCAAAACACCGACTTCTTTGGGAGCCGGCTGCTGAACTTCTGACATATTTTCCTTCAACAAAGACTTAAATCTTTTTTCCTATGAAAGAAAGTTTTTCCATTTAGGTCAAGAAGTGACTCAGGAGTTTTTTCACTTTTACAGCCTGCTGCTTTCAGGGAATCTGCATTTTTTTAACAAACAAATGCAGAAGTGAAAGTCAATCAGCCACTAAAACTGGCTCCAAACAGGTTCTCCTGCAGAAACACGTCAGCTTAAGAGTCTGTAGCAATCCTAAGGACATGAATCCATCAGAAGAAGCAGATCAGAATCCAAATTAGAAGTTAGAAGCTCAACAAAGCGCTCCTTCTCAAACAAACAAAGAGTTAAAAACATCTGATCTGTCTGCCACGTCTGCAGATGGACTCCGGCTGCTCTGCAAATGCAGATCCACACTGCAGCTGCAGATTTAAGGACATCCGGACCAGACACTGTCTGTGTCCAAATGAGATGGGGGAATGCAGACTGGGCTCCCCGAAAAGCCCCCAAAACTTTTGAAGGTTTTGATCAGGCGTTTCAGCTTACCTTTACTGTGAAAAGGTTCAGCATTAAAAAAATATGTCAGCAGAATGTTTTATAATATTGTGTGGATGTGTGTGTAAGTGTGTGTGTGTGTGGGGGGGGGGGGGGGCAGCATAAATTCCCATCTTTTCCCCTTTGAATGAATGTTTTTCAGGCTTTAATCACGTGCTTCCGTTTGCCTTTATTGTGAAAAGGTTCAGCCATTAAAATAAAAGTCTGAGGAGTGTTTTATTGTGGTGGGTGGGGTTACCTGGTGAAGAAATCTGCGATTCCGAACCTCTTCGGCAGCAGCTTCTGCTCCGTGCCGGCGCCCTGCTCGCTCCGGTCCGGTAGATTGTCGGGGGCGCTCTGCCGCCGCCCCCCCTCCAGAACATTCCGCAGGTACTCCTCCGACACCTCATTTTCAAAATAAAAGCCCCCATCCTCCTCCGGGGACAGTGGGGTGGCGTCGCAGCTGAGGGACACCGCGAGGTTGAGGTTAGTCCTCAGACTCTGCGGCCTGATGGGGGCCCGGAGGTAAGCGGGCTCCCCATCTTCCTCCTCCTCTTCGCCCGGGATGGGGGGCTCAGACAGCGGGCTGTCACTGTATGGATCTGACAAGGTGGAGGGGCTGGGTGAGGGGATTTTGTCACAGGGTTCCAGGGAGAGGGGCGGCTTGCAGAGACCGAGGAGCTCTGACGCGAAAGGAGCGTCTTCTCCCGAGGCTGGAGGAAGCGGATGCCCGCTGAGACTCAGCCCGGACCCCGGCGAGTTTCCCAGAAGATGCAAACCGCCGTTGGCTACTCTCAGCTCCCACGGCTCCGAAGCGTGTCCGTGACCCAGAAACGGTTCACAATCCGCGCTGACCTCCCCGGGACAGTCAGCGACCCCGTTGGACATGTTGACCGCAATGCAGCCCGGGTGCATCCGCGCGCACGCGGGTCGATCGAGGGGAGCAAAAGCCCGGACGGAGCCCTCTTCCACCAGGCACTCGCCTCTGCTCTCTGCTGCGATGTGCTGGACCTGTTGGTCTTGGTCCAGGAGCGCAGCTGCGGGGGAAGTCTCTGTGCTCCCATCTCCTCTTTCTCCGTGACCCCCCTCCTCCAGCTGCTCCTCTAGACCGGTAGATTCACTAAACCCGTTCAGGCCTCCGCAAACCCCCGAAATCACGCAGGTGTCGATCAGCTGTCCCGGCAGCAGCCGCTCCGCCAGGTCCAGCATGATTTTAGCCGGCGGCAGGGAGGGGTCTCTGTTTACATTCCTCCCGTTCTCGGTCGCATAAGCTGGAGGCTTAGCAGTTTCCTGACCCCCGCTGACACGGGCGAGCAGCCCGGAGTGACACAGCCTCCTCGCTCCGCCTGGTCCTCCCGCCGTCTCCTCTACTACATTACAGTCGATCCCGAACGAACCTCCGTTCTTCCCCGTCACCTCCATGACCTCTCAGTCCGCCAAGCGTGCTTCGGGCCCCGCGAGAAATCCCTGCGACGAGTCGTCCGGCCCCAACGGCCGAGCTCCGCAGTGGCTGTTTGTGTCGTTCTCCGAGGACGTGGCTACCATCTTAGCCGGTGCTATTTCAGCGTTAGCTAACGTGCAGCACGGAAGTGAAGCATCTCCGGGTTGTGAATCTACAAATGTTTTCCCCGACCGTGGGAGCGAAGACGCCCGGAGGCGGAGGATAAACTAAACCCAGAAACGATCAGCTTTCTGCTGCAGCGGCATTCCTCTCACAGTCAGGCGCCATCTTGAAAATTCCCCAACAATGACGTCAGCGTTCTAACTCGCTCTGCTTGTTTTGATTCGCTGAAGGGTTTTTTACTGACACCTGTCGGTCATTCTATATAACTGCAAAATGTTTTTAGTTTGGGGGGTGGGCGGTTCCAACTTAAAATCTTACAAAATTATTTTCATTTATAAAAATTAAACAACGGGGGAAATATAATAATTATTATTGTATTATAACAGCCTGAATAGGTACAAAAACAAACATCAATAACAAAAATACAAAGCTATTTTGATTTTTTCAAACAATTTGAAGCAACATGTTAAATCAATATGGAGTTAAATCAAAATGGAGCAAATAGTTAAAACAACATTTATCAAGTAATATACTCAATGATACTATTTGCTTTTTTGCTGTATTTAGCATTTTCAAATGCTAAGAAATAAGATTTGAAGACATTCAGAAACAAGTAAATGACTTTTTGCCTTTTCACCATTTGCACCAAAGATTTTTAGTCATAACGAACATGTCCAGAACCGATACATACATGTATTTCTCATTTCATGTAATACATCACAAATATTAAAGTGATTAAGTCAAATACATTTAATTAATACCTACTTATATGTGTACAACAACAAATAAGTTAGTGTTAAAAATATAATTCCAACGTTTTACTGTTCCTATCACAAAAGCACTTTTACCCAACTCAATTTGTAAGAGTTCTTTAAAATGCTGACAATATATAGTGGCTTTGTACAATAAATCTTGCATTTTAGTTCTTCTTTTCTTTTTCTTTTTTTACTTGAAGTAATTTGATTTTGCCTTATAATTGAATAGAAGAGTAATTCTCTGAATTTGGTGTACTTTGAGTCTATTTGTGTATTTGAGCATTGGATCTGACAAGGGACTACTGAACCCCTCAGAATATGTTTTCCCACCTTATGCATGAAATACCCCAAATAATTAGAAATTAATTTGTGGCTTTGTTTTGGATTCAATGCTTTTGCTGCCCAATCTAACTTCTGTTCATTCTAAAAAAGGTTTTGAAACTTATTCTCCTAATTCCTTGGTAATCATCTGTTCCATGTGTTATACAACTTATAGTAAGTAAATCATATTTGATTCTAAGTCCAGCCTTCAGCCCTGTAACAGTGTTTTTTGTTACACAGATCAGTCGTCCTGGTCCCTTTGCTGAAAAACAGCCCAGAATCCTAATGTTTCCACCCCCATGCTTTACAGTAGGTATGGTGTTCTTTGGATGCAACTCAGCATTCTTTCTCCTCCAAACACGATGAGTAGAGTTCTTACCAAAAGTTCTATTTTGGTTTCTTCTGACCATAGGACATTCTCCCATCCTCTTCTGGATCATCCAAATGCTCTCTAGTAAACTTTAGACCTGCACATGTACTGGCTTTAGCAGGGGGACAAGTCTGGCACTGCAGGATTTGAGTCCCTGGCGGCGTAGTGTGTTACTGATGGTATCCTTTGTTACTTTGGTCCCAGCTCTCTGCATGTCATTCAGTAGATGTGGGATTTTGGCTCACCGTTTTTGTGATCGAACCCCAAATGGAGGGAGATTATCAGTGGACTTGTATGTCTTCTATTTCCTAATAATTGCGCCCACAGTTGATTTCTTCACACCAAGCTGCTAACCTATTGCAGATTCAGTCTTCCCCGCCTGCTGCAGGTCAACAATTTGGTTTCTGGTGTCCTTAGACAGTTCTTTGGTCTCTGCCATAGTGGAGTTTGGAGTGTGACTGTTTGAGGTTGTGGAAAGGTGTCTTTTATATAGAGAACCAGTTCAAACAGGAGCCATTAATACAGGTAACAAGTGGAGGAAAGAGGATCCTCTTACAGAAGACGTCACAGGTCTGTGAAAGCCAGAAATCTGGCTTGTTTGTTATTGATAAAATACTTATTTTCCACCATAATTTACAAATAAATTCTTTAAAAATCAGACAATGTGATTTTCTGGATTTCTTATCTCATTTTGTCACTCATAGTTGAGGTTTACCTATGATGAAAATCACAGACACCAAGTGGGAGAACCTGTACAATTGGTGGCTGAATAAAAACTTTTACCACTGTAAATGTGCACGTGCCATCCCCTGTATAGGCATGCATGTACAGTCAGGACCATGAATATTTGGACAGAGACACATTCTTTCTAATTTTGTTTCTGTACATTACCACAGTGAATTTGAAACAAAACAACTCAAATTCCATTGAAGTGCAGACTTTCAGCTTTTATTGAATGGGTTGAACAAAAAGATTGCATAAAAATGTGAAAAACCAAAGCATTTTTTAACCCAATCCCTTCATTTCATCTGAGTTGTTTTATTTCGAATTCACTGTGGTAATGTACAGAAACAAAATTAGAAAGAATGTGTCTCTGTCTAAATATTTATGGTCCTGATTGTACATACCTATATAGGCTTTATCTTACATGTGCACCCTTCTGTAGACATGTACATACATGTCCAATTGTGCAAATCTATATAGCAGTGTGCAGCCCTATACTGGCATGCACTTACAAGAATTTTTCTGTAATGGTATATTTTGATATTTTCTCCAGGAAAATTTTGTTTTTGGACGTCAGCATGGGCAGATATGCTGGTACACATGAGATGCTTTTCTTTAGAGGCACTGCTGGGATTTGGACCCAGGATCTCCTGTTTACTAGACAGGCACTTTAACCAACTAAGCCACAGTGCCTGACAACAATAAATTAAATGGTTTTTCACAATCGTTGAATACATCAAATGATTTTACATTTTTTTCTTTGGTACACATTCATTTTAAGCCAAAATTGTTGGGATTTTGGATTGGACCAAGGACCAAGTATCTTCTTTTTAATAGACAGGCGCTTTAACTAACTAAGCCACAGCGCCTGTTAACAATAAAGTAAATGGTTATTCATAAACTCTAAATAGATCAAATGATTTCAATGAATTTTGTTCGGTAGACACTGATTTTAAGGGAATGTTGCCTGCCTTCTAAGGATTTTTAGTTTTTCTAAATGTATTTGAAAATAATTAATAACCGTATTTACAATTTTTCCATTAAGAGAAATTGGTAAAGTGTATCAATATGGAACCTTTTTGCTTCAGTCTGAACATTTATTCAAAGTAGAAGCTTTTTGACAAGGCACTGCTGGGATTTGGACCCAGGATCTCCTGTTTACGAGACAGGCGCTTTAGCCAACTAAGCCACAGCGCCTGATAACAATAAAGAAAATGGTTGTTCATAAACGCTAAATATATCAAATGATTCCAATGATTTTGTTCGGTAGACACTGATTTTAAGGGAATGTTGCCTGCCTTCTAAGGATTTTTAGTTTTTCTAAATGTATTTGAAACATAATTATTTACAACTTTGGAATTAAAAGCAATTGGTAAAGTCTGTTAATGTGGAATATTTTTGCTTCAGTCTGAACATTTAATCAAAGGAGTAGCTTTATGACAAGGCACTGCTGGGATTTGGACCCAGGATCTCCTGTTTACGAGACAGGCGCTTTAACCAACTAAGCCACAGTGCCTGACAACTATGATGTAAATGGTCTTTGACATTCGTTGAATACATCAAATGACACCAAATTTCATATCTGGTATACATACATTTTAAGGCAAAATCGCCTGTCTTCTAAAGTTTTTTGTAATGCCATAAAGGTTTTTGAAAAAAATTAAAGTAAGAATTAGAAAAAAGAAAAGAAACTGATTAAAAAACATCAGTGATTATCCATTAATGGCAAATCTTAACACTTTTCTACTACGAGAGTTTTGATTTCAGCATGGACTAACGCTGACACATATGTGATGCTTTTCTTAAGAGGTACTGCTGGGATTGGAACCTAGGATTTCCTGTTTACGAGACAGGCGCTTTAACCATCTAAGCCACAGCGCCTGACGACAATAAATTAAATGGTTTTTCACAATCGTTGAATACATCAAATGATTTTACTTTTTCTTTTTTTGGTATACAATAATTTTAAGGTACATTTGCCTGTTCTCTAATGTTTTTTTGTAATGTCTTATAAATCGGGGAAAATGTGGGGAAAAAATTAAAGTAAGAATAAGCAAAAAAGTAAAAAAATTATGGTGGAAAATAAATATTTGATCAATAACAAGATTTCAGGCTCTCACAGACCTGGAACTTCTTCTGTAAGAGGATCCTGGTTTTTTGATTAAGTAGCCCCTTAAAAAGAAGATCCTGAGGGCAACGGGCCCTTATGTAGTTAAATAAAGATTACAAAAAGCAAAAACTAAATAAATAAAAAAATCTCACAGATGGCTTGAGTTCTTGGGTTTCCTTTTTTCTTCAAGTTTCTTGTCCATTAACACTAAAACAACATTTTAACATTCAAATAGTTCCCTTTATTTAAGCTCTGTTATTTACAAAAATAAATCTTTGAAAGTAAACAATCATTTGCAATAACAAGTTTTCTTTCAGTCTGTTAGACACAGACAATAATCGTAAACATAATTGACAAGTTTTCATTCACAAATAGAAATTTTACACAAAAGAAAACATAGCAAACAGCAGTCTCTTCTCAAAAACGACAATTTTCTTTCCATTACAAGACAGGAATGTTTTTTTTAAGTAAACAAAGTACAAATCCAAAAATATGATAGACAGTTTATTTATCTTTATTTATTTAGGAGAATTTGGTCCATTGAAATTTGAACTGAAATCTGCAGGAATGAAATAGATGTTTAAGTTATTAACAGGAAAACTTTTGGAATTTAAAAAGCTCGACAAACCTAGAATCTTAAATTCTCTACAGAAACTGAATCTGCTCAGTTTAACTTCATCCCCTAAATGCTACTTATCCAAAGTGCTTTGATGCCACAGGCACAGTTTTAATGCAGAAACTACTGTCATAGACTGACAGGTTTTCTCTCTGGAAACAATCCTTTTCCATGTAGTCTTGAGACAAACTAAATAAACAAAACTTAGAAAACATCTGAGTTTAGAACCCTCCAAAAGTGGAAACAGCTCCTCCTACAGGCCTCTAGGCGCCACTGCAACATACCCATAAGTGTCTTCAAAAATCTGAAAACAAATCAAAAAAACATTTTTTAATTCTAATTTTTTTCTGACACAATTATGGCAAACTTGAAGACTAGAGTAAAGCACTGACAGTGAATTTGGCCTTTTATGTCATCATGACAGAATGCTGTACCACTGGCACACGTGCAGTTCTATCTGAAAACAGCGAACATTTTTATATGGCGGAAACACCTGGCTGGCAAAATGCTCAATAGTCCTTTTCCCTTCAACTCTCCACTGTGGAATAACAGCTTGAACTCCTGTCATCTGCAGAATAAGCCACTGGCTCCATGAAGAAGTGAGGAAGGTACGACGGTTTCCCGTTCACCTGCCTCTGTCTGCAGGCAGGGCGCCTCCTCTCTGTCAGCTAGGAATGTCGCAGCTTTAAAAGACGACAGGATTCTTTCTGAGGTACTTTCAGGGGCAGTCCACGGCTCTGAGGCGGCATGGAGGAGGGAGAGGTCACAAGTGGTTTGATTCATTGTCGTAAAGAAGAGCCTGAAGGCAAAATAAATAAACATAAACAGACAAATGAATAAATAGTATGTCCTCCCCTCACATTCTACACTGTCTCATCTAGGGAAGAATAAATATGATGTAAAAAACAAATTGAATATATTTTTGTTAAAGTTTTAAACTGTTTTTGATTGTCATTTGGCCTTAAAGTCCCACTCCGATCATCTTTTGATCTACTGTCAAAGTGCTCCCCGTGGTCTTTTAATTAATAATGCCGTTTCTAGACAAAACAAAAAGAAAAACTGTCCTTTAGTAGTTTCTGCAGAGCAGCAGGAGTTCATCAGAAATTCACCTTTGAGTGGTGGGCGGGACTGTTGGCACAGGGCCACCCCTGAGAGTTGAGAGCAGGAGCTTGTCGCACACAGCATATTTTCTACATCACAAAAACGATCTTTTAAAAATGCATTTTTTTTCGCTTGTTATTCACAATGTGCATAAAGAAATACTCAGAAATGAAATTTTAAGCTTAATTTTCTTTATAAATGTCCTCCATCGTCAGAAAAATGCTACAGGACCTTGTTAAATACACCCATCACAGTGGGTCTTTAAAGAGTTTTTTAGCTATCGTATGCTGGCAAATGATGTCTCAGAGTGTTCAGGTATTTTTACTTTTTTAATCAACATCTGAAATTCTCCTGTTCTTCTCTTTTTTAGCTGATTTAGAATTTAAAGTATGTTTAAATACCTTTATTGTTCAAGTTGAGATTCCTTATTTATGACTTGTGTTAGCAATTTTGGAGCTAATTATCATATCATTTAGCATTTTCCAGCAACATCTGGAGTAATTCTACTTTTATAGGATACTTTTAGCAACTTTGTTTTGAATTTCAGCTATTTTTGCATCTCGTTCTTTTTGCACAGCTAGCTAGTTTATCTTTTTATTTTGCCTGACAATCTAGTCAAAGCACAGATCAGACGTTCAGCAACGCAGTGAAAATTGGGACTCGTGGCCAATATTTCAGCATATTCAAATATCTGAACTTTGGCCAAGAATTCACGTCAACCAATCAGTTGATGATGTAATCAGTGGGTGGAGTCCAAAACCATCTTGGAGGAACTCTATGATATTTTTCTTGTTTTTAATCGACACAATGATAATAAGATCGTCATATTTTATTCTTATTTTTTCCCTCCTAAGATTAATGCGGGAGAACCAGTCTTCAAAGTGGGTCACAGAGAGACAGAAGTTGTCGTTCTGGGAGAATCTCTGAATGATCTCATGAACCCAGATATGGATAAATGATTACAGATGCTTTTGTGGAACTGTTTAAAATAAATAACCCTGATGTTTAAACAACATCTGTGTCTTTCATGTGTTGGAAATGAGATATCCAGATACAGTCAATGCTTCCATGTAGCGATGAGGCTAAAAGCTTTTCACAGCAGCTCCTCCCACAGGCTTACAAGCACATGTTTAGACGAGTGTTGAGCAGGGAATTTGGTGCATGTCAAAAGAGAGGCAGCAGACAGGAATTTGAGGTGTGAATCGTGTTGGTGTAAATGCAGCATGAGAGTCTCGGGTCACCTTGGTCTCCAGAACCCGGGCCTGGTTCGGGCTGCTCAGATCCTCCAGGGTTTCTGCTGCAGGTCTGTGGAGGGTTTCAGGCAGCAGGAGGCCCAGACAGCCAGCAGACAGGCCGCTCAGACAGAACACGGTGAAGGGCATGGAGGTGTGCAGAGCCCGCTGCAACACACACACACACATACACACACACACACATCAGATCACTGCGGTGCTCTGCTAAACTGGCCTGGGCTCAAACTCCAACATCATTTGAACATTTCCCCAGTTCTCTTTCATGAGCAGGAGAAACTTCCACATTAGTTCACCTGAAGACTTGCTGAAGATGTGCTGGAGAAATACAGCAAAACAAGAGAGAAGTAAAAAACTATTGACACAAAACGCCACAAGGGGTCACTAAAACTCACCTTAAGAGACCAGCCAAGATCCCCTGTTTGAGTTCAGTAATTTAATCTCTAGACTAACATTCCCCCTCAAAATGTGGAAAACTGAGATTCACCTGCTTTTTTTGTTTCATGAAAACACACAGCCTGATAAAAGCAATGGGAGAACGTATATAATATTAGAAAAAAAATGATTAACTAAATAAATAAACAACAACAAAAAATCAGAATGTTTTAATTAAGATTCCCATTTTGTTCATTAGCTTCATCTTTGCTCATTTTGAGGCCAAAACAGCTCTTCTTTCTGCATGAATCAACTGCTGGAAACTCCCTTCACAGGATGACCCCGCCCGGACAAACATCTGCATGAACTTTTTTTCTGCTAGTGTGACTCACTGCTTTTAAACGCCCTGCCTTTGCAGCCTGATAACGGAGAATCCTGGAAGAAGAAAATATGAAAAAAAGGGGATTGCTCTGCTGAAGAGCACATATTTTTCAGCTGACTCAAACCGGCGATTTGGGAGGAAGTGAAGAAACACAAACTGCCAGAGAGGAGCTGACAAGTTTACTGTTGTAGAAAAAACGAAACTTCTGCAAGAATCATTTCACCTGCAGACACTGAGGGTGTTACTCTGAACCTATAAAGTGAAACCTCCTGAGGGAGGGAGTTTCTTCAAAGGTACACAATACAGTTAAACATAAAGACCCACTCTCATGAAAGTTTTGTTTTATGCTGTTTGTACCATTTTCTTGTGGCATTTTTCTGATGACGGAGGACATATATAAGGAACTTTAAGCATTAAATTGCATTTCTAATTATTTCTTTATTCAAATTGTTGTGAATCAGGGGCAGATGAAACAATGCAATGAGATATTTGTGACGTAAAAAATATCCTGGGCGGACCACAAGTCTCCCTGCTCTGCTCCATTCTGATCCATCCACTTGCAGACAAAAAGATCCATGAACGTCTATGTTTCTTCGCCTGAGCTGAAATCTGACTCAAAACTGTACGGCTGGATTGCTCAGATATTGCTCACCATTTTTGTTGCAGGGGTAATGTCAGGTTTGGGTTGTGAGGTGGTTGTAAGCTAGATGGAGAACGTGTAAACAGATGGGTAACAGGGAGGGGGGCACGCTTGCCTCGTGCCAAAGGTACAGCCCACAACTAACAGGCAAATTTCCAATGCAGAAACTATGTCCAGGAAAACTACACAGGGCTTTTTTTTGGCTAAAAACAGCATCATTCTAATTAAAATACCACTGAGAAGTCTTTAAAATAGATTTAACAATGATGGGAGTGGGACTTTAAAGAAGGATCTAACTTGCTGATGCAGGAAGTGTGGCAAACTCACCATAGAGGGAACGAATGGGGCCAGGATTCCTCCAACTCTGCAGGACATGGCGCAAACTCCCAAACCTGCATTCCTGGAGCACAGATGAGTCAAAGAGTATGTAAGTCGCATGGCTGCAAGTACGTGGGCGTCCAGCTACTTACCTGATGACCGTTGGGTAGAGCTCAGACGTGTAGACGTATGCGATGTTGAAGGCGGCGCTGACCATCAGTTTCCCCAAGAGAGCCAATGACGTGACGCTCAGGAAAAGTCCTGCAAACAACCAAAATATTACAAATATGCCACAGATCATCAAGAACAGCAGCTGCATTTCAATTATTCTGATGGTGAATTTTCATAAAGTCAGTTTTCTGATTGGAGGACCACTAAAAGTCATCTTCTCCTTTAAAAAAAGCTTTATTTCTGTTTCAGTGGGTGTGGAGCAGCAACAGCCCTTGACATAAGAATAAACTCATTGTGAAAGTCTTTCCCCCCCTTGTGCTGTCAATCGTGGTGTTTTTTGACTTCACCTCCGGCGCTTTTATATAGCAGAGTCTCACCGGAGGAATCAGGGACCAGCGTGGTGCAGAGGCACGCCACGCCTGCCAGACACAGGAAGGCGGCCATGCTCTTCCTCCTGCCAGCCCTGAGCAACACAAACACAGGCTGCATTAACTCAGCAACATGCAGGACAGCAGGCAAGGACAGGACAAACTTTAAAGAAAGAGAACGTTTTTCACAGCGGGACAGTTTTAGGGGTGCAAAGGGAGGTTAAATGGCAACATGCCAACATCCCAAAACATTCTTTTTCAACCGGTCCGAGGTCCAGGCAAATTTTGGTGAGTTTTTGAGGATGTGGTGGGTGTGAAATTTTCACTCAATGGCACAGTAAGAAAGTGGAATTGCAAAAACACAATGGTCCTTGCAGTCCAGGACTGCTGCATACCGTAACAGGAACAGACTGTCCCGAATCACAAAATGAGCGTTTGCTGTGAGTTTGTGTCGTTGTTTTTTCTTACCAGTGCTTGTTGATGAAGTAGATGCAGAGCGGGTAGGCAGGCAGCTCCACCACGCCGTACATGGCGACGTTCAGGTATCGGCTCCCGGACATGTCGCCGGCCCCCAGAGTCAGACCATAGTAGACCAAGCTGCACGCGTACCTGCAGCACAGCATTGGGAAAAGTCACTTTCTGACTCAGCTCTGTTTAGTCCAACCACTCCTGAAATGCCATGCAGTTGATGGCAGCTTGTTTACTGTAAATAACTTAAATAACAAGGACAACCAAGCAGTCAAATGTCAGAAGTGGGAGAAAATAATAATTAAGTGTTAACTGTAGAAATAATTACTAAATTTGCCAAAGAAAGTGTAAAATAGCTGTGAGCACAGCTGAAAAGTACTTTAAAAAAAGGGCTTTTAAGCATATGTTTGTAAATCTGACTCTGAAAGAGTCAAAGCCTCAGCAGCCATAAACCTCACTGATGTTAAAGTTATGATAAAACACATTGCAGTTAAGATTAGATGATTACATTTGGTTTATTGTGATTGTCCATTGTACAATGAGATTGAAGCCGAAGTACGGGGTCCGAGTTGGAGCGAGCATTTTACATGCGCTCGGGCAGAGTGACTCCAATTCAATCAGTTACAAAGACTCACGGCTGAATCATCCGTTTTTTCAGTGGAACACATTCTGAAAATGATTAACCTCCACTCCTTTTCTCTTTAACAAACCCTTTGAGATTGATGTTATGCAACAATCATATCTGCGGTCCTTCAGGACGCTATTAGGCATCAGAATCGAGGCGGCTCCCACTTTAAAAAACCCAGCAGAATATGAAAACAGCTGGAAGAGGAAGTAGAGTTTAATTTTTGGTTGTCTGCACTTCTGCTGTAATTTTAGGAAGCTCCGAGTTGCAAAAGCAGCCTGGTTGAGATACTCACCACACATACATGAGGACCACGGTCCGCAGGCGGAGCACGGGATGGACGATGAGCTGCAGGACTCCAGAGCGCCTGTTGTCATGGTAACCAGCCTTACCAGCACTGACACGTTGCAGGACGAGGTTGTTGGCCTTGTTGGAGTTCTTCTGAGCCATGTACCTCAGAACCTAAACACAACAAGAACAAAAAAACACGGTTGTTCTATCTTCTAAAAAAAAACCTTTCGATAAACACCAGGAGATCCAAATCTGTTCAAACAAAGGAAATGGGTAAAAAATAAAGCTAATGGACTTTAGAAACTCCTCACAGGTGCCCTGTTATCCAGAAAAAATACAAGTTTTGCTGCAGAGATTCTTTTAGTTGGTTTCAGATCCCCAAAAGAAAAGAAAAAAAGTTTTTAGGAAAAAAAGGGATTTCCAGAATCCAAATAAAATGTTAAAAAATGAAACAAAATAAGAATCCAGAAAAGGTAGATACTATGGAACATCACTGAATGATGACATTCGTTCACATTTTCAACTGGAATTACTTTGGCACTGCAATTTCTACTGACAGATGACATTTCTTTAAAAACCCACTCTGATGAAAATGGCCATTTTACTGTTTTTAACATTTTTCTGATTATGGAGAACATACATAAAGAAATTTAAACTGAAAATTGCATTTCTGAGTAATTCTTTATTCAAATAGTTTTGAATCAGGAGAAGATTTAAAAAATTCCTTTAGAAAAAGAGTTTATTTGTTACATAGAAAATACTTTGGGCAGGCCATTTCAGATGCACCGCTAATGTTAGGTTGAGGGTGTGAGGGGCTGTAAGCTAGCTGGGGAGTCTGTAAACAGAGAGCTCTTTGCAACAGGGAGGGGAAGGAGGGATGGGGGATCCACGCCAACAGTTCTGTCTACAACTCAGAGGTGAATTTCTATTGAACTAAAGACGCTCTATAGAAAATTGTTCTAGAAAACCAAATAGGATTTGGGATTTTGGCTAAAAGCAGAAAAATCATAAATGAAAGAACTGAGAATGCTTTGAAAATAGATCGGAGCGGGAATTTCAGCTTCTGGTCACAGTTACTGTTGTTCAGTGATTGCTCAATCAACGCTTCACCACCTGCTGGCAAAACATCATTGTGGTTCCCCTCTTTTTCAAAGCTCAAACGTCATCATTAAATCAGTGATGACCCATACTACCAACATTTTCCTGTGTCCTATTGTGTTTCATTTTTTAATATTTCATTTTGATTCCTGGAAATTATTTTAAATTTCTAAAATGTAATTTTGTTTTTTTATTATTTGTTTGGCTTTTTTAAATTGTCATTGTGATCGGTAAGATGTTTTTGTGTTGAGTGACTTCTTGATGTGGTTTGTACTTCAGGGCCACCGTAGTTGAGGCATTGTTAAACGCATCCTGTTATTGTGACAACAAACTGCAGCTTCCTCTATGGCTCTTTTTCCATTTTCTTCTCTTGTCTCTTTGGTTTACATATTAAGAACAAAAAATGAGGCAGATAAACATAGAAGATAATTCTGATTTATTTCAAATCTAAGACCCAGAAAACCTACAGAGTTAACGATCAGATGAATAAACCTTAAAGCAAAAGGATCCCAGCTCCTTTAATCTGTCTGAAATGTTAGCTAAAAGCATTTTGCACAACCACAACAGTTTCCCCCCCTGAGACACAGGGTTCATTTGAAGTTTCACTTTTGCTCTTTTGAGATGTTGAAAGTCAAAGCCAACTGCCTCTGACCAAAAGAGCTTTAGCAGAACTCGAAGTAACAGAAAACCTTCATAAAAAACATCATTTGATCCTGGGAAGGTTTTCAATCAAGCGGATGAAACAGAAAACTTTCTGAAAGGCGTTTTTATAGACATGCTACTTCTCTAAAAGGAGGACAAAGGAGAGGCCATTTCATCATAAAGTCACTTTATAAACTCTGACGGATAAACAAGTAAAAAGAAAAATACAAATTACATTTGACTGGAATTATGTGAACCTTATATTAATATTTAACTTTCTGTTTCAGTTCTGTTCTCCAGAATTCACTGAAGTTGAACACTTGATTCATTTAAAGACCCACTCCCATGAAAAAAGGGTTTTGGTGTGTTGAACATGTTCTTGTTCCATTTTTCTAAAAATGGAGGACATATATAAGGAAAAATAAACTCAAAATGCCATTTCTGAGTATTTCTTTATTCGAGTTGCAGTTTGAATAAGATATTGTGACGTTGGGTGGGCCACAGGCTCCCTGTTCCACTCCATTCCGATGCATCTGACTAGTAGACGACTAGATCCATGTTCGCCTTTGTTTTCCTCGTCAGAGCTGGAATCTGACTCAAAACTTTACGGCTGGGTGGCTCTGATACTGCTCCCCATTTTTGTTGGACCGCTAATCTCCGGTTGAGGGTGTGAGGGGCTGTAAGCTGGTGGGAGAGTGTGTAAACAGAGAGCTGATGGGTAGGATACTGCCACAAGTTCAAGTAGTTAAGGCTTAAAGTTTACTTCAGTTCAACTTAGTTACTAAAACTGGAGAAAAACTAATGAAAAGAAGAATCAGAGAAAGGTTTTTTGGTCCCTGAGCGTTTATTCTTTTGTCTATTTAATGGTGGAATTCAGGTTTTGGTTCTTGTTATTCATGGCGTAAAAGCGGTAGCAGATGAAGTAACAGGTGAAGTTTTCTTGAATTATTTCTTCTTCCCATTGAGTCAGATGAGTCTCGTTTTTACATGTTCCTCCTGTTCTCTATGACAACGGTTTACTCTGTCAGTTTTTGCAGTTTGCCAGGAGCATAATAGTGAAACAGATTGAGAGTACGCATCTTTTCCAGAGCCGTCACCGTGTGGTCGACATGTTGAAGCCTGAATCAGATGCCCTGATGCTCATCTAATCATCTAGAGAAAGCAGAAGCACAGCAGTACGTTTTCTCAGCTAACTCATTCTTTAGCTTTAAGCCAGGAACCAAAGCAAAAACTTAAAACCAAATATTCAGCGAACAGTTCTGTACTAAAGTACTTTCAAACAATAATCCATTACAGAGGATTTATGTCTGTCATAGTCAGTTCTCTACTTTAATATTTCACTCTCAGAAGATTGTTTATTACTTTTAGATTAGTTTTGTTTTTTGAAGTAAAACATACAAATTTAAACCCCCGCAGTATTTCACATGTGGGTGAAGGGCGAACACTGTTTCACATTGACTGTTAAGAACACAAACTGCAAATTAAAGTGTTTGGGTATAACTAATTCCAAAACGCTTAAAGTGCCTGATTATCAGCAGGAAATAGATTTATCTGAGACTGTTATTAATCTGTTAACCCCTCATGTCCTTATTGCTTTAAACAATTACTATTACAATAGTAATTAATCATGTAATGAGTAATAGATTACAAAAACTCCTTAGTCATGGTCTATACTACTGCAAAAAAGTAATTTACATATTTTGTATATAATCAATTACTCCCGCCAGGCTAATTTCAGAGTAACAGAAAACTAAATAAAAGGAGAAAAAATAAACAAAGTGTTAAATACTTCAGAGGCTAAATGATAATCTAATCTAGTTACCGCAGCAGCTAACCACCAAACTCCGGCTAACCGCCATAATGTTGTCATTCTGCAGCAGCAAACAGGACCAGCAGCAGACCACGGTAATAGTTAAAAATGCCACCCAAAAACGGCAACACAATGACAGAAGAAGAACTAAAAGACATTAAAAAATCCTTGAACTTCATGTATGGAGAAATTGCAAACATCTCAAAAAAACAACAGCTACTTGTGGACTCAGTCGAAGAATTAAAAATAAACAAAATGCAGAAAAAAATATGCTGGTTACACAACTCGAATGTCGTGTGTCGGATCGAGAAAACACTACCGGTAATTGCAATATCGGGGGCCCGGCTAAAGGCAGTAAGTGGCTCACACTTCCAGCCTAAGAACTGTAATTCTCACCCTGTGAACAGGAAAAAGGAAAAAGGGAAAAATAAGCCAGTTGGGGGGGGGGGGGGGGGGGGGGGCTCTTTATATACACAACAGTCTTAAACACTAAGCTGTGGAGACAATGTCTGGCTGTATTGATGATGTCATGGAATATATATCTATAGAGATCAGTATGGAGGAGCAGAGTAACGTCATTGTCAGTTGCGTGTATAGAGCCCCTTTATCAAACACGGAAACTTTCACAGGTGCTACTGAAAATATGTTTGCCAATATCTCCAAAGAAGGTCATATTTCTTTGTGGCGATTTTAACATACCGGTAGATTTCTTGAACCCAAACAATCACACCAAGACAGAAGATTTGACTCAACAATGTACAGTTTAAGCTTATATCCATTAATCAACAAACCGAGCAGACTAACAACAAATAGCGCAACCTTGATAGATAATATATTCACAAACTACCTAGAAAATGGAATAAAAAGTGGATTAATGATGACTGACATCAGTGACCACCTTCTAGTATTTGAAAACTATGTGTGTTTGTAGAGAAATGAAAGAAAAAAGCCAAATAGTTCACAGAAGAAAACCAACAGAGGAATCAATAATGTATTTAAGTCAGAACCACAAGCACAAACTTGGATAACCCTGTATGAAAGCAACGATGTTAACCCAGCTTATGACAAATATATGCAGGGGTTTCCATCAAAATACGACAAAAACAGCTCACAAAATCCTGTAGCAGACAACGATATAATAAAAATCCATGGATGACAACTGAACTGAGAAACGCATGCAAAAAAAGAACAATTTATACAAACAATTCCTAAAAAGTAGAACTGTTGAAGTGATACAAAAAATCTAAAAACAAATTAACCCGTATCAAGAGAACAGGAAAAAGGCTATTATACAGAAAATATTTAAAAATCAATAGAGATGTGGGAAGTAACAGTGTCATTAGAAAGCTAAACGAGAAAACAAATTATCCAGACTTTAGCTGGTAAAAATGAGATGTGCAACAATGTTCAGGGTATGACGAGGGAGTTTAATGAATATTTTGTAACGGAAATTAATATGATGGTGATAAAAGAGGTCATTGATTCTATTGTTGACCCGCTAACCTACATTTGCAATTGATCCTTTCAAACAGGAACATATCCACAGAAAATGAAAATAACTAAAGTAATTCAACTACACAAATCAGAGGACAAACATCACTTTTGGATGTATTTTCAATAAATTCTAGAAAAAGTATTCATCACAAGGCTGGAAAATTTTGCTGAGAAACACAAACTAATATCCGACGGCCAATATGGTTTCAGAAAAAAACAGATCAACATCCATGGCGATTACGCAACTAACTGAAGAAATAATAAATGGCACAGATAATAAAGAGTTTACAGTAGGGGTGTTAATCGATCTGACAAAGGCTTTTGACACAATTGATCATAACATCTTAGTAAAGAAACTGGAAAGACATGGAATATGAAGACTGTCATTAACTTGGTTAAACAGTTACATTAAAAACCACCAGCAGTTTGTACAACTGGAAGATAAAAAAAACATCCCTGCTGACAAGGGTCAATATTAGGCCCAACACTGTTTATCCTATATCTAAATGACATACACATGGCGTCAAATACACTCAAATACTTTTTATATGCCAATGACACAAGTATAGAATGTAAAGAGGGGGAATTTCAGTGAAGTACTAAAAATAGTAAACACAGAGTTAGGGAAACTAAAACAAGGTTTTGACTAAACTAAACTTTCACTCAATGTTAAGAAAACTAAATTTCTGATTTTTGGAAATTGCCATATTCCTGCAGTTTAGATATAAAAGTTGCTATTGATAATCATGTGATGGAAAAAGTGACTGAAATTGAGTTCCTTGGAGTAATTATGGACCACAGAATAAGCTGGAGGCCACAAATAAAACAAGTCAGAGCTAGACTTGCTAACAGCATAGCAGTGTTGGGAAAAATGCGTCATTCACTCACAAAGCACATCTACTCCTATATCCATTGATAATACCATATTTACAGTACACTGTAGAAGTTTTGGGAAATACTTATAAAGCAAATCTACAGTGGACACATACAAATGCACTATTTTTATGTGGGTTTATTGAAATGGGAAGTAGTTAAACTTAAAACAGCACTCATCATGTATAAAGACAGAAATAACTTACTTCCAGTCAACATACAACTAATGTTCAAGGACAGGGGGAGGGGTTACGGGTTAAGAAATCAGCTGAACTTCCAAAAGTAGAGCATTCAGACTACAAATAAGAAAATTTGCTTTTCAGTTTGAAGTGTGGATATATGGCACGGGCTGGATGAAGGTTTAAAACAAAGCAAAGGTTTACATGTATTCAAAGAAACCTACAAGATGACCCTGATTAAACTTTACAAGGCAGGAAATGATTATTGAAAACAAATAAACAAATGTCACTTCTGCATAGTGCTATACAGAAAGTAATGTGAATGTTTTGAGAAGAAGTAAAACTGTAAATAGAAATATACACAACATAAGGTGTTGTAAAAAGGGGAGGATCATACAGGATTTTTCTTCTACCCACCCTTTTTCCAGCACACTGTTTTGTTTTATCTGTCTATTTTGAACTGCTTCTTAAAGTCCTGCTGCCATCATTTTGGATGTATTTTCAAAATGTTATTAGTGGTCCTTTAATTATGATTATAAATGACATAATTGGCCAAAAAAAAAAAAAAAGAGCGGCAGGGGTTCATGGTGCAAAGAGGTGAAGCAGTGCAGCTCTGAGTGCACTGCTGCACCGCCGTTTGGCCAGCTTTCTTCACCCGCCCCCCTTCCCCTCCCCATTGCCGAGGGCCCGGAGCTGGGAGCTTGGGGCCGACCCAGCATTTTTCTACGTCAAATCTTTTTTATTTTTTTCAAACATCCTTGTTTGTCTGCTGTTGATTTTCAATGATTTTAATTAAAATAACTACTTAGAAATTTAATTTTAAGAAAATACCAAAAACAACTTTCATCAGAGTGGGTCTTTAAGCAAGAACAGATGTTAATAATGTGAAACAAGAATTTTTACAGTGTTACCTCTTCGGCTCGCTCCGTCTGGCCCTGGGAATAAAGCCACCTAGGAGACTCTGGGAGCATACTGAGGAAAAAATGGAGACAAATCACTTTACGAGCAGGGAAAAAAGAAGCTCACGGGACACAGCTGTCTTTCAAACACTAGTTTATTGATGCTTAAATCCTTTCTGACTAGATGAACAGCAAGCACTTCACTCTCCAGACTTCTGTAGCACTCCCTGCTCTGAGCTCTCAGCAACGGGGAGGAGAAGGGGGAACGGCCAAACTCTGTGCAAACGGACAACTCAGGCGAATTTCTTATGAACTACTGCCACTCTGCAGAAACTATGTACTAGAAATCGACACAGGTTTTTGGCATAATCATAGTTAAGTACCACCGGGAACGCCGTGAAAAGATGATTGGAGCTGGTCCTTAATGGCCGACCAGCATGAGCATGGAGACTTCTCACTGAGTTCCACTCACACTGACAGCAGGAAGAAGAGAACGCCCGAGGAGTTTGCCGCCATGGCTAGCGTCCTCCACGGCCGGATGAAGTATCCCAGAGCGGCGAACAGTGCTATCCCGACAGCGAATGACATGCTGGCCAGCGTCCCTGAAGAGAAAAAGGAGCCCCCGCCCCTGCTGCTTCAGAAAGTTCTTTCAGAATGTGTCGGCTTCATCTTTGCCGTTTTGTACCTGTCATGGCCCAGTACGACTTGCCCACATATTCCTGGGTGAGAACAAAGCAGACGAGGCCGATGCCGCCGTTCATCAACCCCACCAGGAGACGGGAGGCGGCGAAGACCTCGTAACTGGGCGCCAAAGCGGTCACATAACCAAAAACCACCTCAAGGAAGAGACCTAGGAGGATAGAGATGAAAATGAAAGTTTACTTAACAAATTACCCAGGAAGGGAAGGGGATTAGCCATTGATTGTATAAGACGAGTGGACTGAATGAGCCCCCCCCCCGGTGTTTCAAACAGGAAGTACATGCTGGTTCCAAGAAGCCAAAATTCCATAGCAGTAGAGAAATAAACAGCTGTTACTCAGTCTTTCTATTGGTCAGAAGAACCTTACTCTAATACCTTTTATAACATGTTCAAGATCATCTTTTTTTTAATCTTATTTCTTTCTGCAAGTTATTAAAGTTATAAATTGACCAGTCAGATGCCTTAATTAAAGCATGTGGTCTCACGTTGAACATTCAAAACATTTGATTGACAGATTTCCTTTGGCCTGCTTTCAGGTGGTAGGGGTGTAGACTTCCAACAAGCTCACTCCTGATAAGCGAGAGTTGCTCCATAGAAACAGTAACTTAGATCAACTTAGACCAATCACTGCTTGCTGACGTCGTCTGACTCCAACATGGCAGCGTCCAACTGAATGGACTTAATTTGGTGGAAGCCTTTTCTACGGGTGATGTCACAGTAACTCAGTCCAGTTCTCATATTTAGTCAATGTCTATACCTGATACATGTAACAAGTGTCATTGGAGCAGAAAATCCCCCATCAACTTGATTTTACATTAACCATGCCCACACTGTTTACATATTCCTATAGCATAACATCAAACATTAACATGAGGTTTGTTACAAGCTTTAAAAAGTTCTCCATTTTTGTTTTAAGAGTTTTGGCCACAATAATACGAAGCAAAGTTCTGAGTCATTGTTTTTACTCAGCCTCTAGAAAAATCCTCAATTTGCTGTACCGAGTATTTTTATACCAACCCTGAAAAACCTGCAGAGCCACATACACCAGACGTTCCACAGTCTACGGTCACAGTGCGAGAATTTTGACACGTGAAAACCCTTTTTATTGTTGTCATTGTGCGTCACTGGACGACACTCCTGACAGCCAAGTGTAAATTGTGCAGCAGGGCTTTTAACTGGAGCCAATAAGAGAACTCCTGTCACGCCTCTGCTTTTATCACTACATTGGGTTCTTTACAATAGATTTTAATTTTAGAGTTTAGAGACTTGCAGAGACAAACTCCTACAAACCCTTTCCAAAAATTAGAATTTCAAGAAAAAGTGTATTTCTTTCATAGAATATGGGTCAGGGCGCCGGCCCATACCAGGGCTCCAGACTAACTTTTTTCACTAGGAGCACAGTGGCCCCTAACTGAAAATTTTAGGGTCACAACCAGAAAATTTAGGGGCGCATACCGTAAATCAACATGCTAACCAAATCTACTAATTTCCACTGTATTACTAATAAATACTTTAATAATAGATGTAGAAATTACAATGTGCTGTTTCAAATTCAGTGTCACATTTTATTCTGCACTTTTGAAGATGCAACAAGAAGGTAAACTGACAGCACCATCTTTGTGACACCAAATAGGTGCAGCCAAGATGCACAATAAGTGTGTTTGAGATCACCCAGGTGGACTCAACGCTGCGCAGATCACCTGGTGTGTGACATATTTTTGTTTTTGCTCCAACATCAACTGTCAATCATCACAAAAATATCGCGAGAAAGGGGTGGGAGCAAGGGACAAACCTACCCGGACACAGCTGGAAACTGAACTGACTGAAAGCTGCCCTTAGACTACAAAACAATGCATTACGGGACATGTGTCCTGATGGTTTTTGTAGTGGAGTGATTAATTAAAATAATTTAAAATACCAATTCATTAAAAAAGGCTACATACATCACAAAACATTAAAATAATCATAAAATATATAATAACACAGATCATACTAAGGGGGAGAAGAATATTAAAACTAAATTGAATGTTAAGGACAACTCCAACTTCCTGTTCTCCTTCAGTCTTGCTGCAGATTCGCTTTCATCTCACAGCCCCCCCGCCTGGTGTCCCCAACGATCCAGGCGAGGTGCTGGTTCATCTCAAACACGTCTATCGTTGCATTTTCCCCACGTATTTTCAGTGAGTCTAAAACTAATGTTGTTTTTGCTCGAGCGTGTTTAAAGTTCAAGCCCCGTTAGCTGTCACGCATGTAGGTGTGGGACATTTATTCTCCTCAGCTGACCCGACTCCTGCGGGACGGGGGTGGTCGGTGTGCTGCCGTAACGGCCGCGCATAACCGTTTGATACGGAGGGTGGGGGAGGCAAAATTTACTGGTCGCACACGTGCGACTGGATGTAAAATTCAGTCGCACACTCAAATTTTGGTCGCAAAATGCGACGAATTGCTCGCAGTCTGGAGCCCTGCATACTATTAAAAGACTGGAGATGGACATGTCCTTTTTTTAATGTATTTTGACTGACAGGATTATAATCTCTGTCTTGATCTTTTTTGCAAAAACTTGGGGATTTCTCTACAGTATTTTAAATTTTTATATTTTGTCTATATTTTTTGTTATTTTCTTAATTGTTAGATCATGTTTTATAGTGTTTGGCTAAATGGTTTGTTTGTTGTTGTTTTTCTTTGGTTTTGTGAGTTGTCCTCTCTGATAGAGGGCTTCAATAGTGAAGATTTACTTGCTTCACATTCTGAGAAAGACTGTGATGTCAACAAGGCTTCGTGAATAGCTTAGCTGGAATTTAGTCATCTTGAAAGTAGAGAAGTGGTATACACCCTTTTTTTCTGAAAATCTTAGCATGCACCCACAATAAAATCTGAAATGTGAAGCTATTATTTGGCTTGATAAATTCCTCCCCTGTTCTGAGATGCCATGAGGTCGACATCTCTCCTGCTTAGGATCAAGACTTCAAATATCAAAATGGACTCTGGTCTTTGTTTACATCACAGTTCATATCAAATCTGACATCCATGATGGAGGAACCACGGTTTCCCCACCTGTCAGGTAGACGGGCTTCCTGCCGATCTTGTCAGACAGCGGTCCAAAAACCACATTCCCAACCAGAAGTCCAGCAAAAAACAGCGATCCAGCAAGCCCGACCTTGTAAGCCTGCTGCTTGACGAGGAGCCACTGGGGAGCACAGAGAAGACACCGCCCTCCAAATTCTAGGTTCACCAGTTTCAACTAAATGTTTCAGAGTGAGAACACAGGAGAGTGTCTCACTTCGGTCACTATGGAGTCCACATCTTCTGTGAAGGTGGGGTGTTGGAGCTGCACCTGCTGGCTGGGCTGGGCGCTGTCCTTTGACTGGATTTGGTATTGTGGTGTAGATCCAATCAGAACGATGAGCATGGACTGACAGGCCATGTAGAGCTGCAACACAAAACCACAATTTCTCTCATCCTGTTGCAACATTTTGTGTCCAAAAAGTTCTAATTTAGGAACGTTGCAACACAAGAAAAAAGAAAGCTTGCCTTAAACCCTAACCATAATACTGCCACCATAGTCTCTTCTGCATTTAGAGTATAAAGAACTTCATAATCTCACTTTTGATTACTTTTAAACAAATCCCTAACACATAAACAAAAACATATCCAACGATCAAACAAGTCAAGGAAGAAATAATTCACAACTTTATGAGGTCACAACGTCCCATCCCATAATACTGCCTTAGAACGGTTTCATCGTTTAACAGGCCAACTAGTGGTCTCTCTGTGAACAACAACTGGCTCTAATTATTTTAACTTTTAGGTTATTTCTAAATTCCCTCACTACTTAGTGCATATAGGGCGTTCGCCATTTTGTCACAGCTTCTAAATCTACAGATCTATAATACAGAGCCCTGGAAATTTCCCAGAAGTATTTGCAAAAAACCCTGTGTGAATCATTGTTCAGTAGATTAGCGAATACAAACCACAATCTATTGAGTTTGAACAACTTGTCTTTTGAAAATAATTTACGTAAAGTTCTTTTTTTTAATACATTTTTCAGGTTTTCATCATCAGAACACAATAGAATCATAAACAGTCTTCATAAAATGGTCATATTTAAAGTATTTTACTTCGGCAAATCGGTGACATCGCATTTGCTGTTTAAAACACCTTATGAAACTCAAGCTATGTAATGTTAATGTTATGAAATTATATTTAATTCCATGTTAATAATGTACTTTTTTATTTATTTATTTTATCTACGGTCTCTTGGTGGCAGACCATGGTCAGCAAGGGACAGAGGATGTAAATTAGCAAAAGCTATAATCCAGGGTATTTACAGCATTTCTCTTTTTTAGAGCACTTCACACCGTTTTTTGTATCCATTGTCCCTTTATCAAATAAATACATATACAAAAAAGAGCATTTGTTTAAATTGCATTAAAATCCAGGTAGTCCTGCATTAAATAGTTTTTAGAAGTTATGGCAGGGATCTCCAACCTGAAACTCTGGAGCCACATGCGGTAATTTATCCCTGTTTTTGTGTCTCTTTAGCTTTAAAGAAAAATGCAAACAATTTAAATAAATAATGGCTTTTTAATTTAGGATTTTTTTTATGTAAAAGTTTTTTTGTGTAGATTCTAACATATATAACTGAACAAAATGATGATAAAAAGTTTTAATCTACTGTCAGTGTGTCTTATAACAATAAACTTAAAAAATCTTCTGCTGAACAACAGTGTTGCTGTTCAGAGGCAAAGTTCAAAAAGTATCAAATTACATTTACATGTAAAGGTTTTTTTTAGTTTTTTTTTATTGAATTCTACAACAATGTTGTCATGTTTATGTTTAATAGTAAAAGGAGACAAAAGGACGGCAGAGCCCCCTACTCAGTTTTCTTGCATTGTTAAATCAAGTAAATCTGACGCAAGAGGAAGATCTTATTTGATACATGGTGCATTTTTATTTTGAAACGGTTTGAAACTGTTTGAACTGAATGTGCTGTGACCAAAGAGAAAGTGAGTTGAACTTAGTATTTATCGAAATATATAGCAATCTCATAATTTGTTGTGAATACTTAAAACTACATTTTAAAAACAAATGCCTTAAAGACCACAAAAAATGTATCTTTGTTGGGTTTTAGTCGATAAGACACTGGCCAGAAATGTTCTCCCTAACCCAGGCAGAACCCTGGGCTAGGGAGTAGTGAGGAATTCAGACACAACATTAAAGACCCACTTTGATCATCTTTTGATCAGTTATAAATGTGTTCCCCCCAGTCTATAAAATATAATTATGCCACAAAATCAAGAAATCTCTCATTAGAAATTTATGTATGAGTTGTGGGCGGGGTTGCTGGTACAAAGCAACCTTGCCCCAATTCTCGCCATCTGTGTTTACACACATTCTCGGTAGCTTAAAGCACCACACACCCCCAACATAACATTACTGGTCTGACAGAAATGGTGAGCAATATTGGAGCCATCCAGCCGTACAGTTTACATCCAGATTCCAGCTCAGATATGGAAAACAAGGACGAACATGGATGTAGTTGTCTACAAATGGATGCATCAGAATGGAGCAGAACAGGGAGCTTGTGGCTTGTTTAAAGTTCTATGACACACATTCAATCTTTTCCAGAGTGCATTTTTTCAGCTGCTCCTGATTCACAACAATTTGAATAAAGAAATATTTTGAAATGTATTTTTTAGTTTAATTTCCTTTTACATGTCCTCCATCATGAGAAGAATGTTACAAGAGCATGTTCAAAACACTATTTTTGGGCTTTTTATGGAGAAAAAAAATAGACTCACTGGATTTGTGGAAGTGTAATTCTTGGGAGGGAGTTAGTTTTAAGATGGTGCTATTTCAAGTTGTGTATACTTAAATAGTATTTTGTAGTTTTTTGTGTTTGTGCTTTGTAAGATTTTGACATTGAATATGTACGAGAATACGCAATTGCAAGAACATAGTTATGCACACAATGTATTATGCAAGTTACAGATCAAGTAATACAGATTCACAAATCCAGTGGATATGTTCTCTCCATGATGCTATGAAAATCCTCAGCTTTGAACGTCTTAGAACAGTGGCGGTTTTAGATATGGGCGATGTGGGCGGTCGCCCAGGGCGGCACTTCATAGGGGGCGGCATTTGCCGTGCCCGATGCGTGCGTAACGCATATTGTGCGTAACGCATATTGTGCTACGATATTCAAAGAGGAAGCTTGTAGCTTTTAATTTGAAATTGCTTCAGCTGCCGACACTTAACACTTTTACTTTGACACATCAGACTGTTAAGAATGTCTTCATCCTCTTTGCTCTTCACAGTTATGGTGCAAAAAATAAAATAAAAAAAAATAAAAAAATAAAAGATGAAATAACTCAGAGTGAAAAAACGTAAAACAGGCACATGAAAAGGAATTGGGCAGAACAAACACCCGTGCTCAACTCAATTTCGACAAAAGCAGGCAATGGGGATTATTTCCCACAATACTTTGCTCTGACACGGCAGACCCGACACGCACGTGACCACCGCCCTCTGCTGCAAGACGCTTGCGGCCACACCTCTTTGCTGTAGTCTTTGGAACATTAGTCAAAAAACTCGAGAGGGGGGCGCAACTCGCCGGTGGCTGAATCACACTAACAGGCGTGAGGGGAGTCTTTTTCTATCTGACAATCAACTCTGGGCCTCAGCTGCGCCTCCCGTCATAGAGACGGAGCCGCGTGTGTCAGAGGGAAGGGGAGGGGGAGGGGGGATGAGCGCAGACCATTTTTTATGGATTGAGGTTTTTTGGAGGATTTCTGCTGTTGGTGTTGCACAAATTTAGGGAAATGCCAAATATTTTTGGAGTAATCCCACTGATGAGTTCTATGATTTAGTCTTTAATGTTTTATAAGACCTAAACATATTAATCACAATAAGTTTTTTTTTTAGATCTAATCCCTCTGATATGTTTCACAAAGACACACACAGGGCGTCACACATTAAGAAATTATTGTTAAAAATGAAGCAGGAGTCCGGCTCTAAAAACAAATGCTCTAAAAAATGATAAAAGAGCAAAAAAAATGGAATTATTTGATTTGTAATTTCTTATTAATATTTCCAGGCTTTCTTTGTTTTGTTCTGCAGCATGTTCATATTTGTATAATTTTGACAGAATATATTTCTATGGGGAGCAACATATTATTTAAGGTTTAACTTGTGTTCCTGTTTTTATTCATATTTATCTTCAAAAAGTTCAGTTTAAAAGGTTTAAAAGTTTAGCTTTAGTGTGTTCATTAAATGTTTATCTTCTTCGGCCCAAAACCTTAAGCGTGTTTTTAACTTAGGCCCCCTGTGTGACTTAGTTTGACCCCCCTGTAATATGAGTCTAGAACATTCATGCATTTTTTTGTGTAAAATAGCTAAATAGAAGATAGGGAACACAACAGGATGTTGTCAAATTTTGTAGGTGTGCGGGGGGGGGGGGGGGGGGGGGGCGCCTGTGGGGTTACCCGCCCAGGGAGTAAGTCAGTGTAGAACCGCCACTGTCTTAGAATATGGAACTTTGATGCTACAGCTTTACTGCAGTTTGTATTCTAGTTTCCCCGTTTTGTTCAAGTAAGAGGATGAGATTATATTAGACATTTTGATTTAGAAAAATATAGATAATGTATAATATTCAGACCAAACCTGCAGGGACCTGACTGCATCCTCCAGATACGGGGGAGAGACGTCGGGACACTGCTGCTTTTTCATTCCGCATGACCCTGAACAATCTCATGTTAACTACATATCTGGAATGGAACCAGCAACCAAAGACAAACAAGAAATAGGGGGAGGGCGCATTGATGCAAACCTTCAAACAAATCAACGGCAACTATATGTAAATTTACAATGCTGCACGCACGCAGAGCTTAAATTAATCAGTAGGAATTCTTGTGCTCAACAATATATATTTTTGTACACAATCTTTGCAAGCTTGTTGTCTTGAATAGCAGCCAGACTCAAGTTTAATAAAAAAAAAAAACCTCTAAAAATCTGGACTGTCTGGAAGCCACGTAGCACCAAAGATGCTAAACATCCGGGAATGTTCCGTTCGGACCCATTTCTGTTCATTAACGCACGTTTCGCCCACTGACCTGGGACAGGTTGAGGACAAACACGGCCCGTCTCTGGAAGGGTCCGAACTCGCCGACCGTTTGAAAAGCGCTCTCTAAATCCATTCCAGTCGGGGCACGACAGCGGCTCTCCGAGCTAGCATAGCCACCGAAGGACCGGAAGCCAAGAGGGTGACTCCACGCCCACTTCCGGTTCGATTGTTAGCTCCGCTGACCTTGTTTCAGGAATTTTTAGGTAAATAATAATAATAATCACGCACAAGAGTTGGCGAAACGAAGTTCATATTTATTAAGAGAGAGTTTATATACTTTAAATACTAATAGACAAAAAGAATAAAAAAACACGAGTGTCCTGTAAATTTAGGCACAAATAAAAGAAAACCGGCAGTAAAATCGAGTCACTTTCTAATATTTAACAGTGCATTTAGACTAAAAGCTTAATCAAATGAAACTGAAATCATCCAACCAATTTGGGTTTTTGAATTAATAAAAGCCAAGCTAAGTTGATAACAGATCGCATTTACATGCTCTTAATGTGGTTGATTGAACCTTTTTCTCCCTAAAAGTCCAAATATGAGTCTCAGATTTTTCCACAGGATACGGCTTGCGACTCATGCATCCACAGAAGGCAGTCAGAGGAGGATCTTTCCACGAGCTGCAGAATCCACAGGAATGATGCAGAGTCTTTTCCCTCTGTCATTACCAGTTCAGTGCCAAAGTGAAGCCATGAATCCATCCATTCATCTTCAGACCCTGCTGTATCCATTTGGGGTCACAGGGTTGTTGGAGCCTATTCCCGCTACTGTTATGGAAAGTCTGGGAGCGCATTGAACAGGTCATCAGTCTGTTTGCACGGCCCAGAAGAGAATCCATGCATAAAAACACATTTCTGCTGCCTATATGGCGAGTCGTGAAGCTGACACAAAGACAACAGATGATAGCCTGGCGGGAACCCCCAAAGAGCAGAAAGACATTCAACAGCATTCGTTACGTTGCAGGTCCACCTTAAAACCTGCAGATGATTTCTCAACACTCTCGTAATGTATTATACTTTTGAAGATGGTTCAGTGCTGGTTGCCGGAGTTGGGTCACTTTTAGTGGTGGGTTTAGGGGCGGAACCCGGAGGATTAGAGTTGGATTCTGACTTCTTAACCAGCGGCTGATCAACCCCACCATGAGGTGTTCCATTTGTGTTTTCGGTGATCTGAGCCTGTCTTCGAAAAAATCTCTTTTTATAAGCAACTGCGAGGCCACTGATGATAATGATGATGATGATGATGACTCCGACGACAATCCCGGCCACCTTGCCCACAGAAGAGCTCGGCTCCTTGTAGAAAGGGTTTTTCGTGGCCGGGCTTTTGTCTTCACTCACAGAGTTATTGACTTTGCAGAAGAACTCTTTAATCTTCTGAGTGTCCGCGTCGTTCTTTATCTCCTTTTTCTTCGCTGATTCTTTCCAGCCTCCGTCGTCTTCTTTCCAGAAATAGCGGACGGTTCCGGCACCGGTAACATCTCCTTGACAGTCCACCGTACAGTTGGGTGTGGTTTCGCTGCACGCCAAAGGTTGCACCACAACCGTTGGGACAGGAACTCGTTTGATGATTTTTACTTGATATCCGACATTTTGGATAACATTGTTGATCTCAACATTGTATCTTCCAGCGTCTTTCTCGGTTAGCTTGATTATCGATAATTCTCCAGTTTTAAAGTTCAAGCTGATTCTGTCCTCATTCTGTGGGTAGTAGTCCGGCTTCGAGTCGCTGGTGAGCTGCTCTGCTAACAGATTGTCGTTATGCTTCCATGTTATGCTGCTGATCGAGGACGTCAAGGCCGCAGGCTTCAGCGTTAAAGTGCCGCCAAGAGCGAACTCCTTGTTTTGAAGCTCGGTTTTAACGAATCCCAGGACCACAGTCAGAACACACAGAGCGACCAAGGAACCCATGGCTACGGAACCGCGTCGATTGTCGTCCTTTTTATCAGAGAAATCGTCGAATCTCAGACTTCCTCCTTTGTCACACCCAATTCTTCTTCTTCTTGTGATTTTATTGGCGGGAGGCACTAACGTGAAGGTGCATTACCGCCACCTTCTGTGTTGGAGTGTGGGTCAGAGTGGGGATTACCTAACCAAATTTAACTAAAAAAAGAATAAATAAATAAATAAACTAAATTCTCCTCAATAACCTAGTTCTTTTCAAAAAACCTGTAATTGCACCATTTAAATTCTCCTCCCCTCCCAAAAGCTTCTTTAAAGTCATTTGCTCACCCTCTATCATCCGTACCCTACTTTCCAGTTGTCGTCTTTCCTCCGTATACAGTTCACACTGACATAGAACATGCTCCACCGACTCTTCCCCTTTCCCGCACTCACACAAACCAGTTGGATGTTTCCCTATCAGATGCAATGTATTATTTAAACCAGTGTGTCCCATCCTCAACCGTGATATTATGCAGCTATCTCTGGTGTTTACTCTGACATTCATACCTCTCCCTACTTTGTCCTGAATACTAAATAGATGTCGACCTTTCCTCTCCCTTTCCCATTGTGTCTGCCATTCTTCCATAATACGCCTCCTAATAATTGCCCTAAATTCTGTCCTGCCTAATGGAATTTCTATCTCTATTCCCCGTTTCAATGCCCTTTTTGCCAGGAAGTCAGCCATTTCATTTCCCTCCACCCCCTTATGTGCTGGTACCCACATGAATCTAATGTTTATTTTCAAGTTTGCCAACCTGATCAAACTCTCATAAATTTCATATAATATATCTGATCTGCTCTCAGAATAGTATGACTTCAGAGATATCAAAGCTGACAATGAATCTGAACAGATTATACCATCCCCAATTCTGTTCTGTTCTAGCCAGTGTAAACTATATGATATTGCCAACATTTCAACTGCAAAAACTGAAGATCCTTTGACGTATTAACTCCAACATATTTGTCCAATGTAGGGATACAGAAAGAAAAAACAGTTCTCATTGTTTCTGGGTCTTTAGATCCATCTGTATATATGGGTATAAATGAAGCATGGACTGTGTCTAATCTGTCTGCTGTTATCTCATCCCAGTTTCCCTTCCCTTTTCTATCCTCCATTGTTCTATGGAGATACAAATCCACTTGTACAGTTGGAAAAACCCAGAAAGGAGTGGTTGGGTACAAAAACGTCTTAACTAAGGTTTTACCACGAATATTTGCTTTTTTCGCTAACCTAGCTAATTTCCAAGCAGCACTTTCGTTTGTCCCATTATCACTTTCCCAACAAGAATCAATAGCTCTCCTAACCATGTTCTCTACACCTACACAACCCTGTATTTTCACCCAATAGTTAAGCATCAGCTGTTTAATTCTTAGTTTCAACGGTAGTTCCCCCATTTCAACTTGTAATGACACAGCAGGAGTTGACCTCATAGCCCCAGTACATATTCTCAAAGCCTGATTTTGGATGACTTCTATTTTATGTAATAACGTTTTGCACGCTGTATTGTAAACAATAATTCCATAATCTGTGACTGACCTAATCATTGTAATATATATTTGTTTTAAAGCCTGTGCACTAGCTCCCCGCCCAGTACCTTTCAAGCATCTCATTATATTTATAACTTTCTTACATCTCCCTACTATACTATCAATGTTCTCTCTCCATTTCAATTTTGTATCCAATATAACATCCAGGTACCTAAAACTATGCACTTGCTCAATTGCTTCTCCATATAACCTTAAGTTCAAAACAGTTCCACGTTTCCTAGTAAAAACCATGCATTTTGTTTTAGTTACTGAAAATTTGAATCCCCAGTCATAAGACCAGTTTTCCACCTCAGTAATCGCGTCTTGTATCTTTCTCTCCACATAATGAATATTTCTTCCCCTCTTCCACAAGGCTCCATCATCTGCAAATAATGCTTTCCCAAATTCACATCCAATTGAATTAAATATATCATTAATTATAATTGAAAACAGCACAGGGCTAATCACACTACCTTGTGGGGTTCCATTATCCACTACGTACCTATTAGAAAAGGACTTTCCTATCCTAACTTGAACATATCTATCAAACAAAAACCCCTTAATCCAATTATAGAATCTTCCATTAAGTCCTAATTTTACCTAATTTAACCTAATTTTATCAATAAACCCTCTTTCCAGACCATATCATAAGCCTTTTCAATATCAAAGAATACTGCCACCAAATATTCTTTATTTACTTGGGCTTTCCTAATGTCTGCTTCTAGACAGATTACAGGATCCATTGTCCCTCGACCTTTCCTAAAACCATTCTGATATGGGTATAGCAAATTTTTACTTTCCAGGTAATACTGCAATCTCTCATTTATCATTCTTTCCATCACTTTACCAACATGTGATGTGAGTGCTATGGGCCTGTAATTTTCTGGGCTGCTCGGATCTTTCCCAGGTTTTAATATAGGAATAACCACAGCCTCTTTCCAATTGGTCGGCAATTTACCTTCACATTGTCACACCCAATGCCTTCGTTTTCCCCCTTTTTTTCCCTTCATGGGCGTAAACCGTTTTGGCGGTTTGCAGATTTGTCATTTGCCACCTACCGGTGAGGATGCCGAACTGCTCTTGACTGCATGTTTTTCTCTCGTGGTTGCTGAGCAACGAACACAACATCTCTCCTCACACTAAATTAAAATGACACGAAAAGAATACACTCTATAAACATGAGTCCACGTTTTATGTTTTTTGGTTTCAACACAATGTAAATCTGGTAATTGGACTCTTTAAAGACTCACTCTAATGAAAATTGGGGTTTTAACTTGTTCCTGTAGCATTTTTCTGATGAAGGAAGTATATAAGGAGAATTGAGCTCAAACCTGCATTTCTGAGAACTTTTTTTATTCAAATCGTTGTGAATCAGGAGCAGAAGAAATAGATTGTAGTTGTGACGTTGCAAAGATACTCAGCAGGTCACCTTTGGCTCCGCTCCATTCTGATGCATCTATTTCCAAACGTCTTTGTTTTTCATATCTGAGCAGGAATCTGGCTCAGAACAGCTGGACAGCTCAGATATTGCTCGCCATTTTTGTTGCACCAGTAATGTTAGATTCCCCAAATGTGAGAGACTGTAAGCTACTGGAAGAGAGTGTGTACAGACAGATGACAAGAAGTAGGGACAGGGTTTCTCTGCACCAACAGTTCCGCAGACAACTCGGAGGGGAATTTCCTAGAAATGACAATCGTCTTTTGATTTAGGCTAAAAAGGCCATAATCATAATTAAAAGACCACTGGGAACACTTTGTAAATAGATCAAGACAAGTTCTGAGTGGGACTTTAACACAAAAGATCATTTATTTGGTTATGTAAAATTTCTTACTACATGTAACATTCCAATTGAATCGGTTAGTTCAAAAGGAGCCCAAGTCCACAATTTTTCAAAATAGAGATATTACGTGTTATGGTCTTCAAGGGAAAAGCTATCTGATTAAGTGCAAAAAATTCCCAAGTCCGTTATAATATATTGACTATGCTTGACATTTAAAATGCATTCAGTGCAAAATTCCTGGACTTGGGCCTCTATTGAATAGGTTTTGCTTCATCCCATAGATGGCAGCACTAGTTATCCACTATGGCAGCGCCAATGTTTAATTCAAGAAGGGCCCAAGTCCAGAGACTTTAGTTTGCTAGTCCTCTGAAATGATTAAAGTGAGGTGCTTCATATTATAGCATTTGTAAGCTATGAATTGGTGCTAAATCTGGGTAAAGTATTAATCATTTGGTGTAGCCTCCCTTTAAGCTATGCAATTAAAATCATTTCCTGGGAAAACAAACTTCTTGGACTTGGGCCCCTTTTGAACTAACCGATTCAATTACTCTTGGAGAATACAACTTTTAGCTAAAAATGTCCTGGAATATGTATGTTATTTAAACAAGGGCCTAGACCTGATTCTTTCACTTTCAGTCTTTTTTTTTTTTCTGCTATCCACTGTTGGAAAATCAGTTCAACATCCTGTTTTAGGAAAAGTAAAAGACATTAAAGCACTTTTAGAGAAAATTATTGTAATTTTGCTGCGTGTTATTTATTAACGTAAACAATTTGTAGAAATTTATCCTTTAATTTAATTAAAAGGATCTGGCATGTACATAGTCGTTATCTTATTTTGAATAAGAACCAAGAAACTTCTTTCAAAATATTACACTGCATAGACTTATTTAAGTCGATTTAAACCCAGTATTGAGGTAATGTGTACTTTTTGTAACCTTTCACCTGAAGCTGATTCTCAAACACTTTTTTATCATGTTTATTTTGGCTTTGCACCATTTCTCAATCTTTTGTGGCAAATTTTCTGTGATTTCTTTTGTTACAAATTTACACTGTCCTTTACTTTGCTTCCGAAACATGTATTGTTTAGCTTTCACCCAAAAAAGAATGACCTGTTTACATTTTGTATGAACTTGTTCTTTCTTCCTGCTAAATCTTTCATTCATATACGTCATTTTTTAAAGGAAATTTCCACATTTTCTTTATTTTTTTTTTGACATTTTTGTACTTACCCTGGCATTTACAATAAAGTTTCAGGGGGAAAAAGACAATGGGTTTTTTTTTACATCTTGATTCTGCTCTTCATAGCTACTAGACCTTCACATTAAAACATCTTTCAGAGATTCTTTTTGTCTGTCCTTTTGCACTGAAATGTTTGCTTAAATGAAATATAATAATCTCAAAGTAATGTGTTCATAAAAGGAAAGTACTGAGGTTAAAAAGTAATCAAATAAAAAATTAAATTATGCATCAGAAAGCTTTATTGCAAGTGTGGATATTCTCTGTAAGTGTGTATTTCACAACAAAGCAGGAAGAATGATTATTTTACTGATTTCTACTCTATTCAACAATTTTTCTAATACTGTGTGTGACCCACTGTTTTATTTGTAATTATATCATTAGTCATGTTTTTGAATTTATTTTTATTTAAAATAACTGGTTATTACTTTCCAGCAAAATGCTTGCTGTTGTTTTTTCTTCTTTTTTATTGTTAAAATCTATATTTTATGAGTAACATTTTTACAGTTTAAGCCACCAGATATGTGAAAACATTGGTCCATTAAACTAAATCCTATGAGGCCAAATCAGTCTCATAATTTGGAAATGAACACATTTCCAAAGTTATATTACATGTTTGCATAAAAATAGATTTGTGAACCAGAGTGTGTGCATTTATTAAACGGATCATGCACATTTCCAAATTGTGAGACTGATTTGGCCTCATATAAAGTCCAAATTAAAGTAACACCAATGAGTCTTTTGTGAAATTCCAGCATCTTGAGGTCGACAAACACAGGAGTTGTAGTTCTTCTTATTGGCCTGAAGGGGGTGCTGACGCTTCAGTCAATCCCAAGGAAGGATCTGATTTTCAGTCAGACTGTTTGGAGGTGGTGTCTGTTCTTCATCCAGCCGTCTTCAGGGGGTTTTCCAAGAAGCATGTTTGAACTACTCTGACTTTAACCCTGGACTCTGGCTGAAATCCGCCTGAACTTTCTTACCCTGGGTATGTTGGTTCCAAAAGACCGGATATGAGTTGGCGTAATTACGCTCGACTTGGTAACTCTGGGTTAATGCACGTGCACAGCAAGTACATAAAGACAATGGATCTATGGATCGCCGATTTCCTGAGTCACAATGGAAACACATGGAGAAAAAAAAAGAGAGCACTAAACTTCAGTGAGACGGAGTGGGAGATTTAAATTACGGTGTACGAAGATTATACGCCCATCAAAAAAGTAACACGGCTGCATCAGCAAAAAAAAAAAAAAGAGTTTCTGCTTGGAGAATAAGAACAGACTAGAATTAAATATAACAGTACAAATAACTCGGCAAAACACAGTAAAACAGCTAAACAACTAAACACATTTGGTCAAAAACCCACACTTAAACCCAAATCCGTCCAGACAGACAAAGGGAATGGTATCCCACGATTCCTTGCGGTGCCAATCTAACAGCAGCACCAAAGTTACACTTACTTAATTGAATTAATTTAAATGAAAGTAAAAATAAATGTCTGATAACTACGTGTTATTAAGCTCACTTAACTAAAAAGAATTGTGTAGCACCTTTGTCACCGGAAGCTACCAGTTGATATGAATAAGCAACTAAATGGCTAATGGGCTAGGGATCAGAAGTCTAGTTCTCATCTCAAGGAGGGAGGGGCAGGAGACAGGAATTGTTCATGGATTAGCACCTTTAATGACTTGTGCAGATGATTTACAGTGATAAATAGTGAAACACAGAATGGCCATTCAAACATGTATATACAAAAGCACTTCAAGAAGTAAACAAATAAGCATTACTATACTCTTGTTGAGATAGGCTTTGTCAGAGGATAAGAGTCCAGTTTCTCTTTAACTGCACCACAGGAAGAAAATGTTCAAACAAGACTCGCCCACCGTTCAGAGGATGTCCATAGTGGCTCAAGGAAGCCGTTGCGGTAGGGAGAGTCAAATGAAGGTCTGTCGAACCGTTCAGGGGAACAGCAGAAAACTGCGTTTTGACTATCAGGGAAAGACAAGAAGAAAACAAAAACCCTCTACCGGCCCGGAGGGAGGACGCGGCTCTTCTTAGTGTTCAGATTCCAAGGTCTAGCTCGCCACCCGGATCCGGCCTGGATAACAGGACCAAAGCCACAGGAAATCGCGTGTTAACATATCAAAAAAATATCAAACATCATAACATATAGTGTGCACACAAAAATCATAAACACAGCACTAGCTGTGCTACATTCATGTAAAGACAAAGACAAAACATTAATAATATTAACATAACATATACCCACACTGAATGTACAATATTCGGGTCATACTATGAGTCATTATGCTTGGATATGATAGGTAACATTTAACGTTAACCACATCTGATACACAGTAGCAGCTAAGCTACGTTAGCAAACAAATAGACAACTCACCAGGGGCCTGTTTCAGAAAGGAGGTTAAGTGTAAACTCTGAGTGCGTTAACCCTGAAATCAGGGAAACCCTGGGTTTTCCGTTTCAGAATGGGAGGTTTGTTAAACCAGAGAAAGCAGAGTAAGTCAAACCCGTTTCTGAAAGAGAGGTAACTTATACTCGGAGTCGGTGTCCATGGTTACTTATGCTGTGAACCTAACCTGGTCGGGAGCAGGTTTTATTCTCTAAACTCAAGGTTTCTGCCGGTCCCCTCCCCTATTTAAAGACGAAGCGGTATTTTTCGCTTTAACCTTCATTGCCCAAATTTCCGTCAAACTGAGACGGTTTAAGTGCCAAGAATGGCTTGTCATTTTTTGGAGGACCCAATAGACGAGGAGGCTGCATTAATTCGTAGAGAATTACATTTACGTCGTGCAAGGATTTTGAGACCTAGATTTGATTTATTGTCATTTCCCCATATGTTTTTGTTTGAGCGTTACCGTTTTTCGTTGCAGTCAATTACATATATACAATGAAAACAACATTAGATATGTATCGCTATGTAGATGTTTCATATGTCAAATTTTGTCAACAAAGCCTACATCCATGACATTCTCAAATTTTACCTGATTGAATTATGTTTTTATACTTCATTTTTAGCTGCTGCCATGTTCTTTCAATTCCTGCAGGATTGCATCTACATGAAAATGAAATCAGGGACATTGGATTAGATCAATGTAACAATTACTTTTTGGAAACACAATTTGCTAGTACTGCTTACTTTCTTAATCCCATATAAACCTATACCACTTGATCAATACAAGGGTAGACATAAGCTCACTTTTAAAAACACAAGTGAATGTATTAATATTAAACTGACCAATGTCTGAAAGAGGGGAAGGTTAACAAAAAAGTCCTCTAAACATTACCGACATTAAATGCATTTTTCCCCAGATTGGTTCTGTACACTATGCAGAATTTCATGCAATTACACCAGGAATAACACTTCAAAAGTACACCTAAATATCGCCATTTTTTATTTCACACCTTACGCTATTTAAAAAGTTATTACAGCCAATATTTTATAACAATGATTTAAATGCAAACTTACGCATTAACTTGAGCAGCTATGTTTTCCCACGCTAAATGTCTCTGTTTTGCAGATGCAGCGGTGTTGCTTTTCTTCCGCAATATGTGCTCATATTCACTGTAACTCTGCAGCAGCACGTCAAGTTCAGCTGGCGAAAAATGTGCAGACCTCTTTTTTTCCACAGTTGCCATGGTGACTCGTAATATCTGCGCTCCATTGATAATGGCTTCTTATAGTCGCAGTGCGCACGCTTACCTCCGAATCAGTCCACTCAGAGTTGATTGACCTAACTCCGATCAGCTTCTCTGAAACAGAAAACTCAGAGTTGTTAATCTCTCGATTGACCAACTCAGAGTTCAAGTTTAACCTCAGAGTTGGTTGAACCTCCTTTCTGAAACAGGCCCCTGGGCTACAATTGATTTATAAGAACAGACAAGTTATTATAAATCAAAACAAGTTGTTTTAAGGCGATTTCATGTTTATCACATGAAAGTAAAATAACTGTCTGATAACTCCGTAGTATTTTTAAGTTGACTGAACTCAAAAAAATTGTTTATCTTAACTGAAGCGAATAATTAGGTTAGATCAAAGTAAATAGTTTATCTTTCCAACATCCATACGTGGTCTTATCACCCTCTCACGGTGGAAAAAGTATTATCTGAGCTTCTTCATCCACTAAATTATCTTCAAATGGACACGCGATGCTGCTTCACCTCTCTGTAAACAAACTTCAACTAAACCTGCTCCAGACCAGAGTTATGTTCAGAGCATGAGTTGCTATGGGAACTAAGCATACCCTGAAACTTACTTCTGTTTTTGGAACCCAAAGCGATGGTTGCACACTTCTTTAGCCTCAAATTTACCGCGGGAGCTAGCGTAACCTGCTTTCTGGAATACCCCCAGGTCAGTGTTGGTTTGATGCAGCGGCTTTGTCCTTCAGGAGCATGATGTCACAGATCACCACTCACAAGGAGTACACGGACAAGATCGCTGTCATGGAGGAGGAGGAGGAGGAAGAGGTCACTTGGTTTCATCATCCAGATTTACCCTGAGTTTGAATGATAACTATGGCATTAAATCATCAATGATAGATGGATTTAGATGATTATTTGGGGAAGTAAAAAATGTGTTTCAGTTTTGTTGTTAATGAAACTAAAACAGTTTCACTGCTGGGTAATGTGCCTAATCTTGTTTAAAGTTTTGATCAACTGAGGTCCAATAAAAACTTTTTTATTTTTTGATAAACATTAAAATCAGGAAGTGACCCGTTGGCTGTTTGTTTTATTGTTGCCTCCCCCCTCCTCACCTGTGGCTGTGGTGGAGAAGTGTGCAGCTGCCTTCAGTTAGTAATCATCGGCTGTTTAAAATTCAGCCTCAGTGGCACTGAGGTCCACTTGGTATTTGATTTTGTCTTTGTTCTGCCTTCTGCAATTTTCATCCCTCTTCTGAGGTGTTTTGTTTTCATTTCTCACACTTTTGAGTTCTTTGGTTTTCATATTAAACTTAATTTAGTGCACCATTCCCAAGTCATGGCTGGAGTTCGCTCTGTACCTGGGTTCTAGTTATTCCTTCCATTATTGGAATACCTGAAACACAATTAATGCTTTTAAACCTATTTAAATTTGACATCTGATCATCCATAGGAAGGGTTTAACTAAGCATTTAGAGTTGCTATAGAAACATTTTCAATCTGGAGACTAGGAAATGATCAAATAAAAAGGGAAAATGTTATAAACATGAATGTGAAACTTGAAGCTTTATTTCTTTTATAAACATGTATTTTCCTGCAGTTTATTGGCTGCTGCCGTCCGCTCAGATAAAGATCCATTCATGTCTGTTCATCCAGCATTGACGTTGTTTGGCCAGACTGATGGTCTGCTCTGAACCTGCAGGTGGAGCAGCACAACCTGCAGATGCAGCAGAGCTTCGCTCAGAGGATGGACGGCGCCTTCAGCTCCATGCAGCTCTGCGTTGAAGAGCACCGAGCCAAACACAGCCGCATGCTGAGCTGCTGCTCTCAGGCCATCGGTGAGAGAACCAGAAACGGGTCTCTGACTGTCTGTGAATCCTGAGCTTCTGTTCTGAAGCAACATGGACCATGTGACTGTGGAGCCATGATTTTACCGTGTTATTGTAGTGATGTTGGTACTTATGGAGAGATTTGAAAACACAGCAATGATGGACTGAAAATGTCACAAATTTGAATTTTCAGAAACCTGTGGAACTCTACTGCAGAAGATGTGGAGGATTTTGGAAACCACTGAAACTCTGTCTGCACTTTTCCAGATGGCTTGTCGTGATGAATGAGGCGGCAGTGAACGGCGCCGTGACCACCATGGAGTCGTTTGTGGGTGGAGTCAAATCGCTGGTCAGTGAGGGCGTGAGTCGCTTTCAGGAGAAGGTGCAGCAACATGGGCCGCTGTCAGTGGCGGTTCTACACTGACTTACTCCCTGGGCGGGTAACCCCACAGGCGCCCCCCCCCCCCCCCCCCCCCGCACACCTACAAAATTTGACAACATCCTGTTGTGTTCCCTATCTTCTATTTAGCTATTTTACACAAAAAAATGCATGAATGTTCTAGACTCATATTACAGGGGGGTCAAACTAAGTCACACAGGGGGCCTAAGTTAAAAACACGCTTAAGGTTTTGGGCCGAAGAAGATAAACATTTAATGAACACACTAAAGCTAAACTTTTAAACCTTTTAAACTGAACTTTTTGAAGATAAATATGAATAAAAACAGGAACACAAGTTAAACCTTAAATAATATGTTGCTCCCCATAGAAATATATTCTGTCAAAATTATACAAATATGAACATGCTGCAGAACAAAACAAAGAAAGCCTGGAAATATTAATAAGAAATTACAAATCAAATAATTCCATTTTTTTTGCTCTTTTATCATTTTTTAGAGCATTTGTTTTTAGAGCCGGACTCCTGCTTCATTTTTAACAATAATTTCTTAATGTGTGACGCCCTGTGTGTGTCTTTGTGAAACATATCAGAGGGATTAGATCTAAAAAAAAAACTTATTGTGATTAATATGTTTAGGTCTTATAAAACATTAAAGACTAAATCATAGAACTCATCAGTGGGATTACTCCAAAAATATTTGGCATTTCCCTAAATTTGTGCAACACCAACAGCAGAAATCCTCCAAAAAACCTCAATCCATAAAAAATGGTCTGCGCTCCCCCTCCCCTTCCCTCTGACACACGCGGCTCCGTCTCTATGACGGGAGGCGCAGCTGAGGCCCAGAGTTGATTGTCAGATAGAAAAAGACTCCCCTCACGCCTGTTAGTGTGATTCAGCCACCGGCGAGTTGCGCCCCCCTCTCGAGTTTTTTGACTAATGTTCCAAAGACTACAGCAAAGAGGTGTGGCCGCAAGCGTCTTGCAGCAGGGGGCGGTGGTCACGTGCGTGTCGGGTCTGCCGTGTCAGAGCAAAGTATTGTGGGAAATAATCCCCATTGCCTGCTTTTGTCGAAATTGAGTTGAGCACGGGTGTTTGTTCTGCCCAATTCCTTTTCATGTGCCTGTTTTACGTTTTTTCACTCTGAGTTATTTCATCTTTTATTTTTTTATTTTTTTTTATTTTATTTTTTGCACCATAACTGTGAAGAGCAAAGAGGATGAAGACATTCTTAACAGTCTGATGTGTCAAAGTAAAAGTGTTAAGTGTCGGCAGCTGAAGCAATTTCAAATTAAAAGCTACAAGCTTCCTCTTTGAATATCGTAGCACAATATGCGTTACGCACGCATCGGGCACGGCAAATGCCGCCCCCTATGAAGTGCCGCCCTGGGCGACCGCCCACATCGCCCATATCTAAAACCGCCACTGGCCGCTGTGTCTGCAGGACAAAGAGAGTCTGCTGCAGCTGCTGGTGAGCCGCTCTCCTGACCTCCTGTCCTCCTGACCTTTGTGGTTTGGGGCACGCTCTCTGCTTTTCGAAGATCGCTCACATTTGCTAGACAGGAGTGAAATGTCACCGTCTGCATTTGTTTCCTGGAAAAACAAACTCTTACAACAAAACAGTTCAGGCATACATATCACTATACATCAGGGGTGTCAAAATCCAGGCCTCGAGGGCCAACCTCCTGCTGGTTTTTCAAAAATCCTGCCTCATCTGCTGTTTACCTTACCATCAGGTGTGTTAAGTCAGTAAGGAGTTTCAATGGCAGGTTGGTTAGGAAACATGCAGGACACTCTTAATGTTGGCGGTGCCCTGGGCGGCAGCCTGTAGTAGCAGCTCCCGGTTTCTTATAATATTTTTCTCTTTTCTATGTGTTTAAGTATGCCAATTTTTTTTGTTTTGAACCAATACTCCCCCCCCATTCCCCCAGCTGACCTGCATGGCATCTGAACCAGTTTTTAAACGGGTCAGACACCAGCTCCCCCTCCCCCAGCAGCCCCCCCACTTCTCCTCTGAACGACCACTGGACTTCTTCCACTCGCCTTCCAGGGCCATTGGCGTCTCTGCAATCCCCAGCCCCCAGACTGGACTGTTCATCACATCCACTCAGGTGAGGAGAGAGCTGGAGAGGCTCAACCACAGAAAGGCAGCTGGGCCTGATGGCATCAGTCCTCGGGTACTCAAAAACTGTTCCAGCCAGCTATGTTGTGTAATACAGCACCTGTACAACCTGAGCCTTCACCTTCAGAGGATCCCAGTGCTATGGAAGACTGCCTGCCTCGTCCCGGTGTATGTACCATAACAATTCGGCCTACAATAACCGTTCGGGGTCCTTCCGACTGAGGATAACGTCACACTACAGTGGCCCCACTTGGACAAACTACGTAGCGTGGAGATCTGCTTGGGCTCTACATATTTTCATCTGAGTGTCGTAGCTTAGTGTTTGCAGACAGGGAAGGGTTTGGAACGCTGTCCGTTCGGCTGCAAATGCACTTAATAATAATCATGACAATAATAAAAGCATGTTCAGAAGATAATCTCGCTCCATGTCGGAGCTCTGCTTGTTGGCAACGGACTGCACAATAACTTCTTTTATGGTAGTATCGTAATTTGTCCACACCAAGCCCTATCTGATGCGTCATCGGACCAACGGACAGCCAATCACAATGTGACGTCGGTAGTAGTCGAAGGACCCCGAACGGTTGTTGCAGGCCGAATGGTTAGGGTACATACACCGGTGCCAAAGAAGACCCATCCTCTGGCCCCTAGTGATCACAGGCCTATAGCACTGACCTCCCATGTTATGAAAGTCATGGAGTGGCTGGTGCTGTCGCACCTCAGACCCCTGGTGAGCCCTTTCCAAGACCCTCTGCAGTTTGCATACCAACTGAAGGTTGGAGTGGATGATGCACTGATATACCTGCTGCGGAGGACATACTCCTCCCTGGAAAGGCCGAACACCACAATGAGGTTCATGCTCTTTGACTTCACTTCAGCCTTCAACACCATCCAGCCGAGAATTATGAGGGAGAAATTACAGAAGATGCAGGTGGATGCCCCCCCCTGGTCTGGTGGATTGAGGACTACCTGACAGGTCAACCACAGTTTGTGAGACTGCAGAGCTGTGTCTGACACCCTGATGAGCAACACAGGAGCCCTTCAGGGAACCGTGCTGTCCCCCTTCCTATTCGTCACCTACCCAGCTGACTTCCAGTACCACTCTGAGCTTTGTCACCCCCAGAAGTACTCTGATGACACAGCTGTAGTCGGGTGTGTGGAAAATGGACGGGAAGAGGAGTATAGGAGCATCGTGCAGCCTTTCGTCAGGTGCTCTGGGGAAAATTACCTGCAGCAGAACGTGGCCAAGACAAGAGATGGTGATTGACTTTAGCGGGAGAAAGTCTCCGCCCTCCCCAGTCTGTATCTGTGGGATGGATGTAGAAATTGTCTTGTCCTACAAGTTCCTGGGCGTCCATCTGGACAATAAACTGGAGTGGTCCACTAACACTGAGGTAGTCTAGAAGAAGGGCATGAGCAGACTATACTTCCTGAGGAGACTCAGGTCCTTCAATGTCTGCAGCAGGATGCTCCACATGTTCTACCAGTCTGTCATGGCGAGCACCATCTTCTTTGCTGTAGTGTGCTGGGGTGCTGGCATCAGAGCAAAGGACGCCACCAGACTGAATAAACTCATAAAAAAGCAGGGTCTGTTATCGGCTTCAATCTGGGGACCATCATGGACCCCCATGGATTTTCTCCGGGGACTCCTACTTCCTTCCACTGTCCATAAACATCCTTCATAGGTTATTGGTTAATCTAAACCTAGGTGTGAAAGTGTGTGATTGTGGACACTACCCTGCGACAGACTGGCGACCTGTCCCCCCGCTGTCGCCCACAAGTGGCCGGGATAGGCTCCGGCAGCCCCGTGACCCCGATAGGGAATAAACGGAAAAAGATAAATATATATAATCAGGTCAAACCTCTAGGGACCTTACTCAATTCCCAGATGTGATGGGGACGGAAACTGGAGCTTTTTAACGTGCAGGAACATTCCGCATGACCCTGAAAGGTGTCGAGGAATTGGGCCTAGAGCAGTGTTTTTCAACCAGTGTGCCGCGGCACACTAGTGTGCCGTGGGAGATGGTCAAGTGTGCCATGGGAAATTGCCCTCATTAACTGATCTAAAGACATTTTCCATCTCCAGGAAATCAGCTCTTTGTTCATCCAAACAGGCCCTGATAAAACACTGAGTAGTTTGGAATATAAAAGATCTTAAAATTATTTTTCTTTGTGTTTATTTAATTCTATTAAAGACATTTTGATAAGAATGACGGTACCGCGATTTACCTGCAGCTATAACAATTTGCGGAAAAGTCCCGCCCCTTCAACTGTCTCCGCCAATCATTTTTGAAAGCTTAATCACATGTCATCAGTCTGACCAATCAGAAGTGCTTAAAGTCTTCACTTCCTTGTTCTTAATTCTGCTGATAAAGTTGCTAAGTTCTAATAAAAATACCAGCTAAAGCTCGTCTTTAGCGGTGTAGCTTTCCACAGAGTCCGGTGTCAGACCGTGGAACAAGTGAACAAAACAATGAATCTCAGAGACGCGAGTCTTTCTGCCCTTTTTCGGCAGTTTTCACACTACATCTCCCATGATGCATTGGCTTAAAGGGCCAGTGTCCCAGCGCACAATGAGTTGTCCTTGTGAAACGCCTTGAAACCACAACAAACAAACAGTTTTCTAAATTTTATAATTTAACTTTCATTTCATTTCATCTCTTAGAAAAAACAAAATCAATAGCTTATTGGTTGTTATTCAGACCTTTCGGTAATCATTATTGCACATTACAATGTAACACTCAGTGGTTGTAATTAAAAGAGCTTTGATTATTTCACCACATCAAGTTCACACATGTATTTGGAATTATTCAAACACCTGTTGATCCTTAAAACCTCTTATCTTCATATCCTGAAATAAGAGTTTCTTTATACATTTTTCTTGAATATTTGAATATTTGAACATTTTTTGAGCTCATTACTTAAACCGTTCCAAAGTTTAGTGCCACACACCGACACACAGAAACTTTTCTTTGTGGTTCTTATCAATTTGATCTTGAAGTTCCTACATCCCCTCAGTCTGTAGCCTCCTTCATTTTCTAAGAACTGTTTTTGGATGTTGGATGGTAACGATTTCCAACTGGCTCTGTATAAAAGTTGCGCAGTGTAAAAATCCACAAGGTCATGCAGTTTTAAAAGTCTTGATTGATAAAATAAATTGTTTGTATGATCAAGATATCCGGCTTTATGTACAATTCTGACGGCTCGTTTTTCAGATTCTGATTCTGAACTTGACCTTGATTTTGTTCAAAAGTGGGAGGGAAACTCAACTACCTCATGTGCTTCTCCTCTCCCGAGTCCCCCCACTAGGGGCCCTCCAGCCCTATTCTTGAGGTATTCTTTAAGACCAAATCACTCCTGTGGCTAGCAATCCAGGAATTGTTCTGCCCCTGTGTGAGTTGATCCTTTTTGGGAAACCGCTGGATCAGCTGCTGCCTGGAGGTCCTGCTGGACCCGTGTCAAAGGGCACCGTGGTTCAGCTGCTGCCGTGGACTGGCTCCAATAAAACCAGGTGTCACCTTTCCCTTGGATTATCACTGCATGCGACATTCTATCCGAAACATGGAGGGCCCCCGTCCAACGTGCTCGCGACCATTCGATGAACTTTATCAGCACCGAGTCAGGACCTGCTTCAATCTCAGTGGTTACACCTTCTGGTCTCTTCACCGCCTGTTTGGAGAAAACTGATACAGAACTATGGAGAGAATTTTTTAATCAAGAAAATCAGGGTGAGATATAGTGTTATTCGAGGTTCCTGGGCATGGAAACTGTGACTGTGGCACTTTAAAATGTTCTATCTGCTACTCATGTGGGTTAAACTCACGCTCTGAATTACTGAGCATCTGATTGACATCAGAGCATATGTTAGAGCGCCAACCCCATATAATTTGGTCTGTGCACAGATGTCGCCCAATTAAGTTTGAACGTTTGATTTATTCTCTCCACCTTTGCTTGTGACTGTGGGTGATACCCCGTTTCAAGTGAATGTTTCAGGCCTAACAGGACTCCAACCTTCTGCAGGTCCTAGATTCTGAAATTTGCTCCATTGTCGGACCTGACTTTTATAGGAAAATCATGGCATTGAATGTAGTGGGTAATAGACATTTTATTCCTGATTTGCTATTTTCCTTCTTGGTGAGCCATGCCTCTGACCACCAAGTAAATGCATTCAAGCACACCAACACATACCTGTAACCTCTTATGGAGGTCACCATGTCTGTAAAACCAATATGATCTCTCGCCCTGTCAATGGTTCCACTGGAACCTTCCTGTTTTTTTTTCCTGGTGACACCTCCTTTTGTAATCTTACCACATCATTGAAGCATGGCTCTGGCTCCCACTCTGTTTCTGAACTGCTCTGCTCCTTCTGCTTCAGCTAATCCTACTCGACAGCTTCTGCTCTTTGAGCTGATTTGGGACCTGTTACTCTCTCTGCCTTTCTGACCACATGCTGACCATTCTGATCTTCCACTTTTGCATATGTTGATCTCGATGCATCCTTCCCTGTGGACTGCAAATCTGACCTGATCTTCTCCTGTTTTTTCCACCTGTTCAGCACCCACATGTGGTGTTCCTGTGGTCATTTGGTCTGTGATGTTGATCCCTTTGTGTGTGGTCAGTATTTGTAATGGGTGTTCCATGACTCTGTGTGCTTGAGTGGGTTGGTTACTCCAACTGTATGTTTGGTGCATTCGTGATGTCTCTTATCCATGTTGTCTACCATAACACTTAGGTACATAAGTATTACTCATCCTCCACCTTTTCTCTGGAACAGAACACTATTTGCAAGATCTTCTGTTCCAGAAACCCCAAGAAAGAACGAGCCATTACATATAAATGACAGCAGTTTCAGCCTCTACAGCCCAGTGCAGGTCTGCTTTAAGGTTCCTCCTATTTTGCTGTCTGACCATGCCTTGGACTGGTTGGGTGAATCCTTTGTAATTGGGGATGTAATGTCTGTTGCAACCAGCCAGACCTAAAAATGACAACATCTTTGTGCTTAGGATGAGACAACACAGCTGATCTGTGGGGCCGGTCCTAAGAAATTCACTTGTCTGCGGCACATCTGCAATTTGTGAACTTTACACCCTGTGGCCACTGTATGGCTAAGAATGCCTGTGGCATCTAAACATGCTTCAGCTGTTTCAGCTGTTATCAGAATTTCCACCTCTGGACCTATGCCATCCATAAGTCTGCCAAAGTTCATATGGACAGCCCCTAGTCCAATGGCCGGGTTCCTAGCAGTAATAACACAGTCCAGCATCCATCAGTTCCCTGAGTGTACCGCCCCGGAAACCCCCGCCTCTCACCCCACCTCTTCCCCGTCATTGTCCCCTAAATCCTGCGGGGCGAGGGTCGGATTGACAGCCGTCACCACTAAAACTATTCATAGGTGAGTTATAGTTTGTAAAAGGAAACCAGGCCGGACCTGGCAGAAATGTACCAGACAAATGTGACTACTGAGCTTAAGTTGGGAGCCAAAGAAATGTTATTTAGATATTTAATTTAATTTTTATTCGTTTCATTTTTTTTATGCATTTATTTGCTTTCTGCCGAGCCTCTCCCAGCTGCAACTTGATTAACTGTTTATTGACTTCTTCCAATTTATTGTCTTCCTTTTGACATTAAATGTTTAATCCACAATTGTTTCTCACTTTCAGGTGCATGCATTTGTTATAGTTTGGAATTTGCAAGAAAATCTATTTCCATACTCGATATTTAAATTTTCTTATTCAAATTGTCTGAGTTTGTTAGTTTAAATCATATTATCACACCAAATCATAGTCCGAAGAAACATTAGTTGTTTAGCTAACATTGTGCAGACACCATATCCTCTGTTTTTATTAAATGACACCAGCACTGCACAAACACTCCTCTGCACCATTTGAAGCAAATTAAAAACAAACCGTCCTGAAACCATCTCCCTGGGAAACTCAAGGCTGCAGACCTGCAGCTGTGATGAGAGGCCGAATCTCTAGTATGTGTGTCCAAACAGTATGGCTGATTATATTTTTCGAAAGCATTGTCAGTGGACAGAATGAATGTAATCATTGTCTGTCCAATCTTCAAAATCTTTTTCCGTTTTTTATTTTATTATTTATTTTTAGTCTTATAACTATTTGTGTGTCTGGAAAAGCTGGGTGCGAACTAACAGCATTTCTATGCAGTGTGATTCCAGTAAAAGTTTCCTAACAAATATCCATGCTCTATAGAAATTACATCACCTGTTGTATAATTAAAGATTTAGGAGCACCTAATACCGCAACTTTCGGTTCATCCAAAATAGTTGTGTTGTTGTATTTTTTATTATTTTTAGTATATCTGTGTGTGCTATACGTCCATCATCCTGTTCGATAAGCAGTTCCCAGACGAACCTGCTTTGTCACAGCTCCCTGTCCTAAATGCATCTCATCTTCCTGTTTTTTCTGACAACCCTGAGAGGGAAGACGTTCCCTTTCTTCACTGCTCTCTCCTGTCAAACGTCATTAGATCTTCCTTGCTGCGTTTCATTTGCTTTTGCATACGCTGGTTCCCCAATCACCTCTGACCTCATGCTGTCCCTAGAGCCCCTGCTTCACGTTATCTTCCTTAGCCATGTCACCTACACAACTCCAATTAAACAAAAACACAATTCACACACCGAACTACAAATGGTTTGTTAAAACACAGACAAAGCAAAGAATTATACAGTCCATAACTTTTAACACAATCAAAACTTTTACACAAAAAGACAAAATACACAACACAACACTTAGGTATAACCCTTGAACAAAATGAACCATTTCACTGAAGAATTCCTCAACAACATCAGGTTTGTAAAGGACAGTTTTTTCAAAATATTTAGGATAAAAGTTGTCACCGTTGGTTCAGACATCGGCTGCTCCTCCTTTCCCAGCAGAATTTCCTCTCTGTCTGTGTCTTCCAGGTCTTTTTATTTTAATTTTATTTTTTACTCCACTTTCATGTTCTGTGACCCTCATTGACATTTTATCTAGCAGATTTTTTGGAAGGCTGTGAAAGTCCAAAAGGAATTTTTAAAGACCAGTAGTAGTACACCTTTATCACATGTTCTGCACTTTGCCACCACACCGATAGCCGAGACCACCATTTTTAATCCTTCTAAAAACAGAACCCTCACGCTTTTCTCCGGCCCATCTGGGCCCCAACCATCATCATCATAAGTTTCTCTGTCAAATTCTCCCTCAATATTATCTACTCTATATACATATCACGACAAGCTTAAAATGCCAATATAGAATAGGATCCATTGTTCAACTGCAGTATTTGTGTTTATCAACACTATTGTTAGAGTTAAATAATTATCATTTGCTTGCACACTATATCTCCATAATATGATTGTCTCATTTCTATCTGTCAGTAAGAAAACAATGACCTGAAAAGTTGTGATTATACGAGAATATGATGTTCTTGTTGTTTCTGATTAAATGACCCACATTCATGTCTGCAACCTTCAGTTTTCAATAAAAGAAGGCTCCATGCACTAGGATGGCAGAACTCCTCTGCGACAGTTCGCGCTGTCACAGACCGATTCTCCTTCTGCAGAAGTCTAGCAAAAGTTCTCATCTCCTGTGTGGTTCTTCTCTTTATTAAGGAAAAAGTCAGAACCCTGACATCTATATCCTAATACTAATATAGTATAAGATTTATCATTAAACTATAATACTTGTGTGTTTATTAATACTATATCCTAATCCAGAGGTTTGTGCTCCTACTCCAATAGACTCCTGCCTTGTATTGACAGCGTCACGTTTCCAGCAGAGCTGCTGCTTCACAGCACAATCATGGCTTCCAAACTCACATCAAATTCACACCAAAACCACATAGCAGAACAGACAGCACTGCAGAACCTATACTAGCCTATATGCGTTTATTTACAACACCATGGTATTTTGGTCGCTCAGTCCTACTGCGCGACTTTGGCCCCTCACCAATCTTTAGTATCTTGAGTTACAAACTCAAGGATACTTAATCACTTTTTTCTCTTATTCTGTAAACCTTATTTTCACTTTTCTTAAATACTTTACTAATCTTCCCAAATGCACAATTCTACAATTTTACTGAGTTACTCACTTTGTGGACATCAGACACTAGATTTGTCTACGCCCAGTGCAGAATTTGATTAATAGGTTTCTGCTTACCTTTGTAGGGTGCACCGATGTTGTCAGTCCACTCGTGAGAAACCCTTCATCCAGGCCATATTTACTCAGGAAAAACCATCCTCAACCACTCCGTCCGTGCCTCCAAATTGTTGCCATCTTGTCCGGCCTTCACAGATTCAGGTGGTTCAGGATGTCCAAAAATGAAATGTGCAGTTGGGAAATGAAAAGACACACAAGAGTCTGCATGAATTTTCAAACCTTTTGCAAAAGGGGAGAGGTGGAGAAACGCGACCTGTTAGGCTCTGTGGTTGTCCACTCTCTCCGTCCTCAAGGCAAAAAGACTTTTTTATTATTCAGTAAGGGAAGATGAAAACATACAAAATACATCATTAGAATGGTGTGTTTTTGTCTAGTCAGCATTGCAGGTGTTGTGTCTCCATAAACACTCCAGTAAGGCAAGGCAAGGCAAGTTTATTTGTATAGCACAATTCGTACACAAAGTAATTCATGGTGCTTCACAAAACAGAAAAATGCATTAAAATCACAATACATCATAGAAATAATCAACGTAAAATTTACTTTAAAAGAAAAGAAAAAAAAATAATAATAATTGAAAATTGATTTCAAAATAAAGGAAGGAAAGGAAAGAAAAGTGCAGATAGGACCTTTCAGTCATATACACGGCTAAACAGAAATGTTTTAAGTCTAGATTTGAACATGAACACAGAAGAGGCCTGTCTTACGACTTCAGGGAGGCTGTTCCAGATTTTAGCTGCAGAATATTGAAACGCTGATTCCCCTTGTTTAGTTCTGACTCTGGGAATGAACAGGAGGCCGGCCCCTGTGGTCCTCAGAGTAGGAGATAGTTCATATGGCACTAACATGTCAGAGATGTACTTTGGTGCTCGGCCATGGAGAGACTTGTACACAAGCAGAGCTGCTTTGAAGTCTATTCTTTGAGGTACAGGGAGCCAGTGCAGAGACCTGAGCACAGGACTAATGTGATCATACTTCCTGGTTCTGGTCAGGACTCGAGCAGCAGCATTCTGGATGTACTGAAGCTGTTTTACAGCTCGTTTGGAGAGGCCGGTGAGCAGGCCGTTACAGTAGTCTAACCTACTGGAGACAAATGCATGAATAAGTATCTCCAGGTCTGGCTTTGACAGTATGTTTTTGATTTTGGCAATGTTTTTCAGATGGTAAAATGCTGCTGATGTTACTGACTTGATATGGCTGTTAAAGTTCAGGTCATAGTCCATGATTACCCCTATATTTCTGACTTGATTTGAGGGTTTTAGAGACAGAGAATGAAGGTAGCTGCTGACACTTTCTCTTTGTTTCTGTGGGCCAAAAATAATAACTCCGGTCTTGTTTGAGTTTAGCTGGAGAAAGTTGTTCTGCATCCACGCACTGATCTGTTGGAGGCAGTGGCTGAGTGAATCCATCGGCCCATATTCACCTGTTGTCAGTGACACATAGATCTGAGTATCATCTGCATAGTTGTGATAAGATATGTTATTACTGCGTATTAACTGCCCTAGTGGCAGCATTTAGAGGTTGAACAGAAGGGGTCCCAGGATCGATCCTTGGGGCACACCACAAGTCAAGGCCATGTAGTCTGAGACACAACTCCCAATTTCAACAAAATATTTCCTGTCTTCCAGATAAGACTTGAGCCAACTTAGGGCAGATCCAGAGATGCCAACCCAGTCTTGGAGTCTGTGCAAAAGGATCCCATGATCAACAGTATCAAAGGCAGCACTCAGGTCTAGCAGGATTAAGACAGTGACTTTGCCATCATCAGTGTTCAGGCGGATGTCGTTGGTTACCTTGATAAGAGCAGTTTCTGTGCTATGATGGGGTCTAAAACCTGACTGGAAAACATCAAATGAATTGTTTAATAAGAGAAAATCAGTGAGCTGTTGGTAGACAACTTTTTCAAGGACTTTTCCTAAAAATGGCAGATTAGAGATAGGTCTGTAATTATTCAGTACAGTGGGATCAAGACCGCTTTTCTTCAGGAGAGGTTTAATGACTGCAGTTTTTAAGGCCTCTGGAAATATTCCAGATTGAAGAGAAATGTTAACTATTTGAGTAATTGATGGCAACACACTGTTCAGGACAGACTTTAGAAATCTAGTGGGTAACACATCAAGGCAGCATGTAGATGAGCTCAGACGGGTGATGGTCTCTTGGACAGTTTGGTCAGTGACAGGTATAAAGTGAGTCAGCTTAGAGTGAGTAGGTGGCCGTTCGATAGTTATATGTGTTGTGGAGTTGATGGCTTTTTTAATGCCCTGAACCTTGTCATTAAAAAATACAGCAAACTCATTACATTTAGGTGTGCAAACCAGTTCTATTGGTAGCTGGGTTGGAGGGTTAGTTTTGATTTGATTTGATTTGAAATGGTTTATTTCAAGCAATCAAATAGAAATAATACACAAAAACAATATAATCATCAGTTATACATTCATACAGTAACTAATCAAACTTTGGATAATTAGACATAATTAATAAATATTGCTTGAAAGGGAGTGGAAGGAAGCGAACTTATATAATCCCACCCCGTTATACTATAACCATTTTATTACATGATTTATCAATATCCGGTTCCCAGTTTTTATCAGACAGAATTAAAAATCTTAAGATATCGATAAAGCACATGACAAAGATGAATTACTTAAGTATTACGTCAAAAATAACTATTTTAGAAATCAACGTGGCAAATGCAGCATCTGAAATATATGCAAATTATGTTACTTTTAAAAGTCATTCATATGCTTTAAAACATAATACTATATCAGTAAAATAGACACAACCCTGTTTCAGGAATTTTCATAGCAAAAATTTCATCAAGTATCAAAAGTTAAAAACATGTGCAGTTATGCTACATTAGGAAAGATTTTTGAATCAATTTATCAATTTTAGGAGCTACTGAAGTAATATCATCAAAAGTCAATCAATTTAACAATTTTCAAAAGTGATTAATCATTTGTTTTACTCTTTTTATATTTTTTTGTGTATTTTTTTTAAAAAAAATTTATATAATAAAGTAATGCTGTAGGGGAAAAATAAAAAGGGTCCATAAATTGTCGAATTGTCCAAGGCTGGCATTTCTTCTTTTACTGATAACAGCCGATTTTCTTGGTTTAAACAGTTAATAGTTTTCTTCCATGTTATGTCTGCAGACATTAGATTCAGGTCCATATCCTTCTTCAGCTGATATCAGCTGCGGTGAAAGTTGAGGTCAAGTTGTCTGCATCTGAAATTATTTGGCTCTTTGATTTATTACTCCACGTTGTTTCAGACAACAGTAATCAAGCACTTCTCAAAGTCCTTCATGGTGTTCACGACCAGAACCTTGGCCCGGTCCTCTGGACCGAGTGGTTTGACGTAAATCCTGCAGCCTTTAACCCAAGTGTTCTCAATCTGCTTACGCTTCCTGAGAAGCCGTGCATGTTTTGAGATTTCAGCATTCCTTCTGGTCAGATGGTCGTTCAGATAAACAGCAGATCCTCTGACATTTTTGCGTTGATTCATCAGAGCTAGCTTGTGTTTGAGATTCACAAACCTGATGAGGATCGCTGGTTTATCCGTCTCCTTTCTCCTGGGGAGCAGGTGGCAGGTCTCGATGGTATTGAGATCCAGGGAAATCCCTTTAGATGTGAGAAATGAATGTATTTGCTGTTCCAGCGACGCTGCACCGAACTCCGTATTAGAACTGCTAGCTACGCTAGCGCTAGCATTAGCAGTGCTAGCTCCAGCTGCATTCAGCTTCGCTCGAGGCTTGATTGGTACTCCAGTGAGAATGACATTATTCATCCTTACTTGCTGTTCCACATCGTCCAGTCTTTTCTCCAGAATCTCGACCCGGTTTTCTCGCTGCTCGTTTTGAGCCCGAAATCTTCGGAACTCTTCCATCATCTCCCAGAGCGGTGTTAGCTTAGCCGACACTTGATCCATAAAACTTTTCAGCGTTTCTTGAATAATATCAAGAGACTTTTTGAGCTCTTCATATTCCTGGGGTTTCTTCGGGGGCATGGTCAGCTCTCTTTTTTGGAGAAAAATCAACTTTTTAAGTAATTTGAAGATAGTTGTATTCGCAGAGAGGCACGCCACGCGTCCTGCTGTATAACCCGGAACCGGAAGCCGGTTAATTTGTTTACTGTTGTGAACAGGACACGAGAGTTGCTGCTGCAACTTCCAATGATTTCAGAGAAGTACCTTTCCCTTGTTCTGCATAAGATCTGGTTGTAAGCGTACAACTCCCCCTTATACATTTCACAATGAACCTGGAGTTTTGACTTGCGCCAGTTTCGCTCAGCTCTGCGACACTGTTGTTTCTGTGCCCTGACTAGATCATCGTTCCTCCAGGGAGCTTTCTGTCTATGTTTTCTCAATTTAACCTTCATAGGGGCAATGGCATCCAGAACATTCAAGATGCTAGAAGTAACAGAATTCAGCATTTCATCAACATTGGCACCAGAGGCGTTTTCAGGGTTTATCATTTCTACAAACTGTGCCCTAGTGCTCTCATTTATTTGTCTCCTTTGGACAACTTCAGGGCCAGGCGGTGGTTTGGGAGCAACAGACAGGTCAAAGAATACACAGAAATGATCAGAGAGGGCGACATCAACCACACTGACATTGTAAATATTAACCCCCTTTGTGATGAGCAGGTCCAGAGTGTGCCCTCTGCTGTGGGTGGGGCAACTTACATGCTGAATTAGATCAAAGGTTTCAAGGACAGCATTGAGCTCTTTTGCATTTCTGTAATTGACATTATCAACATGAACATTAAAATCACCTGTAATGACTAGACCATCAAAGTCTGTGCACACAACTGAGAGCATTTCAGTGAAATCATCAATGAAACTTTGGCTGTGCTGAGGAGGTTTGTACATGACTATGCAGAGTAAGGGAGGAGTTCGTTTTAACTCAATCTTAAAGGACACATACTCAAATGATGAAAACACACCAAATGATAGTCTGCGGGTTGCAATATTATCTCTAAACAGTGCAGAAACGCCTCCACCCTTTTTATTTTCTCGTATTTCCGATACATGTTTGTAGTTGGGGGGAGTTGATTCGACTAGAACTATGTTTCCTGTGTTTTTGTCAAGCCATGTTTCAGTTAAAAACATAAAATCAAGATTAAAAGAAGAGATAAGATTATTGATTAAAAATGATTTGTTGCATAAAGATCTGACATTGAGTGCAGCAAGTTTGAGATTAGTTTCCTTGGGACTGGTCAAAACTTTCTTGCAAGGGATATCAACTAGATTTCTTTGATTGGACAGTCTAACTGCCCTTTTTTGCATTCTAAGTGGTGCAACTACAGGTATAGCACCAGAAGGAAGCTGTTCATCACAGGGCCCCAGTTTGACATAACCTTTCCTAGGACACTGGGGGCCCGTTTCATCCTAGCTCTGGGGGATAGCACGTCTAGAGGCGCGCAGGGGAGGTCGAGTTGAGGGTAGTTTGGGTGATGGACCAGGAGGAGCGGGAGCTGGATGGGATTTGGGTGAATGACGGAGGGGGCGTGTTGGAGGGGCTTTGGATGAAGGACGTGTTGGAGGGACTTTGGGTGAAGGATAAGGAGGGGGCGCTGGAGGGGTAGGTGAGCTCCTGTGTGGTGTGAGGCTCACAGGTGTTAGGGGAGCCATCTTAATTCCTGACTTAATGAAGCTATCAAAATGGCTAGGTAGGGCCATGGGTGAAAGTGGGGGGGACGAAAAGGAAAGTGAGTCTTCACTGGGAGTAGATGTAGCAGGGGGCGCCCACAGCTGGTCAGATGGTGGTATTTCTGGGGCCAAATCTGGTGGTTGTTGTTGTGGTTCTGCGGTTGGGTCCTTAGCTGGTTGTTGTTGTTGTGATGCTGGTGCAGCTGGGTCCTTAGATGGAGGTGGTTGTGGTGCTGGTGCTGCCGGATCCAAGTCTTTGACCGGTGGTGGTGGTGGAGGTAGTTGTTGTTGCCGTTGTGCTGTGGTTCCTGGGACACTGGCTCGGTCCTTCCTTACTGCCTTTTCAGGGCCTTGGCCTCTTTGCCCCAGAGCGTGGAGGAGGTTCTTCACTAACTCTCTTGCTCCACCTCTGTTCAGGTGTGGGCCTCTTCCCATGAATAGGTCCTTTCGTTTCCAGAATGTATTGAAGTTCTCAATGTAATGAAATCCTCTGGAAGCACACTCTCTGGAGAGCCAATTGTTCAGCTGAAACAGACGGCTGAACTTGAGTGACACCCCATCAATGTTAGGAAGAGGTCCACTGATGAATGCTTCAACCTCTACCTTGTCAATCTCTTCAATTTTTTCAAACGTTCAGATTGTTCTTTTTTGATATTGACAGCACCTACATGGATGATTATTCGTTTGACTCCTTGGTACAAGACTTTAGATAAGAGTCCTGTAATCACTGGAACAGTAGAACTTGGGCAACATAAAGTTTGCATTCTTCTGTGGCTGACTCCACTGATAGCGCCATCTCCAAGCAGCAGCGTATCTCTGACCTTGACGTTTGGCACAGATTTTCTTTCTGCCTGTGCTTTGTTGCCAACATTATGACTCCTATTCTGTGGTCCAATTTCACTTTGTTCTTTAACATCACATTGTGTTAGGGGTAAAAATCTGTTTGTGAGCTTTATTTCGGATGTTATGTCATCTTTACGCTTTGGCTTGACACAGAGTTCCTCCGCACAAAGTTTCGGAAAGGACACAACATCACTCAGGTCTATGTCACTGTTATTCTTCTCATTTGTAGTAAGAGCAGGCTTCTTACCACCCGATGTTACTGGAAGGGTCTTGTGAAGTCCATTTTCAGTTTCCAAAGTAAATATCCGTGTTTGTAGCTCTTTTATTTCTTGTTGGTAGATCCGACAGCGTTCACAGTGGGAGTTTGTTTTTCTTCCTCTTCCGGACATGTCGCTGGCTTGTCAGACGTAAAAATATTGATTTGTATAGGTGGAAGTCACAAAAAAAAATGACCAGTCTGATATTCCAGGAGTTGTGGATGAGGTAAAATAATTAAAAATGATTAATTAAATTATTAAAAAGCAAATAAAGCAGGAAGCGGCAGGAGAAGGGGAAAAAGCGTCTGCACTCTTTTGCAGGGGGAGGAGCAAAAACCAACAATACAGAAAGAAAAGAGAACACAAGTCAAAAACAGGCCTACTGGTGGTGGCTGGTGACCTCAGCCATACAAACTGCTGGGACACATTAATATTACACTTTCATAATAAGGCGGGGGCCACAAAATACCATCTTGGGGGGCCGCAACTAACCCGCGGGCCACGAATTTGAGACCCCTGATGTAAACTAAAGGCACAATCAGATGAAAGTGAAATCCTCCAACCTGTTCATGTTTGAGTTTTTCATTAAAAAAATTTTCTCCCTAAAAGTCCAAACGCGAGTCTCAGATGTTTCCACAGGAGACGGCTTCATGCATCCACAGAAGGCAGTCAGAGGAGGATCTTTCCACGAGCTGCAGCATCCACAGGAATGGTGCATTTAGAGTCTTGTCTCTCTGTTATTACCAGTTCAGAGCCAAGGTGAAGCCATGAATCCATCCATCTTCAGACCCTGCTGTATCCATTTGGGATCACAGGGTTTGATGTTGGGCAAAGTCTGGTTCACCAGTTTGTTGCATGGCCCAGAAGTGAATCCATGCATAAAAACAACAGATGACAGCCTTGTGGGAACCTTCCAAATAGCAGCAAAACATTCAACAGCATGTTACTTTCCAGATCCACCTTAAAACGTACAGATTATGTCCATACTCTTGTATGTGCTGTTAGAGTGGTTCAGGGCTGGGCGTCGGAGCTGGGTCACTTTTGATGGCTGGTTCAGTGGCGGAACCACCGTCGGCACCCGTAGCTGGCGAGTTGGACTCTTTCGGCTTAATCAGCAGCTTTGCAGCCTCAGCATAAGATTTTCCGGTTGTCTTGTAGGTCTTCTGAACACATTTCCAGAAGAATCCCTTTTTATATGCAACTGCGGCGCCGATGACAATGACTCCGAGGATAATCAAGATCCCGGCCACAATATAACCCACGGAAGAGCTCGTCTCCGGCTTGTAGAAAGGGTTCTTCGTAGCCGGGCTTTCCTCGTCACTCACAGAGTTCAATTCAATTCAATTCAATTTTATTTGTATAGCCCAAAATCACAACAACAGTTGTCTCGATGGGCTTCGAAGTAAAACATGAAATCAAAAGGATCACGAATACAAAGAGTTCAATAGAAAAATACTAAAATGAACTAACAAACTGACTAAGCTATACTGGCATCCCTGCCCTTAGACCCCCCTTCGCGGTAAGGAAAAACTCCCAAAAAAAACGGATTCCGGAAAAAACGAAGAAACCTCAGGGGTGCCCACATGAAGGAGGGATCCTCCCCCAGGACGGACAGGCGATTTACCAGAACTCTTAGAGAAGAATTAACTTATCTAAATCTACAACTACATATATAAAAGTCCAGCAGACAAGCTTCATCCAGCCGTGGTTGTGGGGACAGTCAAAGGCGCGAGTCGAGCCGGAGACAGGAAGTATTTTATGATCTTTCATATTCCTAATTTCTTAGTGTTTTATCAGGGCCTGTAGGGATGAACAAAGAACTGAAATCCTGGAGATGGAAAATGTTGTTAAATCAGTTAATGAGGGCAATTTCCCACGGCACACTTGACCATCTCCCACGGTACACTAGTGTGCCGTGGCACACTGGTTGAAAAACACTGCTTTGGTCAGCCAGGTATTGTAAAACAAGAATTTGTTTCTTTGTAACACATAACAGCAGTTCCAAAGAGGCGTGGTGTGCGGACTAAAGTTCTGCTTATAAATTATTTGGGAGCCTAAAGCATTTAGTTTCTCAAATTTTGATTTTTTTTTATCCAAATGGATAACATTTCAGCTGCTATGATGAAAAGTTAAGGAGAGATTGGACAACCTTGTTTAACTCCTTTGTTAATGGAGAATCTCGACGAGGTCCAATGTGGCAATGAAATGACACTGTTTCTATCTCTTTTAGTGTTTTGGTGAGATTGATAAAGTTGGGTCTGAAAGCAAATAAATCTAAAGTTTGAAACATGAATTGATGTTCTGGACTGTCAAAGGCTTTAAAAAAATTAAGAAACATAATGAAGCCATTGTCTTCGATCAGATGATTGTAATCTAACAGATCCCATATGAGGTGGATGTTATTATGAATGGATCGGCCTTTCAGAAAGCCAGACTGAGTGTCAGAAATAATCTGGGACATTTCAGTTTTCATTCTGTTGGCAAATATGTGGGTCAAGATTTTATAGTCGTTATTAAGTAGGGTAATTAGTCTCAGATTATCAATCAGTCGAGGATCTTTGCCAGACTAAGGTATAAGAGTTATGTTGCCTTGCTTCATAGTTGTTGGTAGAGTGTGCGTGTTAGTTATTTCCTTCATTGTCAGATAAAGCAGGTCTTTCACATGTTCCCAGAAATGTCTATAAAAATCAACATTCAGCCCATCTGAACCTGGAAATTTGTCCAAAGCTAAGCATCTTATAGCATCTTCTACCTCTGACATGGTGATCTCTGCCATCATCTATTTTAGGGACCAAATGTTTGATTTGTTTTAAAAAAGGCTTCAGCATCATGAAGGGAGTATGAAAATGAGTATAGCTCACCGTAGAACTGAAAAAATTATTTTGTAATTGTTGTAGGATCTGTGCGCTGCACCTTTTTAATTAACAACGCTTTTACACTGTTTCGCTCTTGCCTTCTTTTTTCTAGTCTACAGAAATAAGCAAGAGCTTTTTTTCAAATTCCTCAATCCATCTTGCTCTCGATCTGATATATGCACCTTTGGCCTTATTTATGTACATTTTATCCAAGGAGGATTGCAAGATGATCATTTTTTGTTTATGATTTTCATCTGAGTCCAAATTGTGACATATTGAGTTTATTTCTTTGATAATTTCTTCTTCCTTCAGTTTATATTGCTTACTCCTCTGCTTACCTCTAGATATTGAAATTTGTCTTACTTTATATTTAAAAAAAACTCCCATCTATCTCTATAAGATGTGAATTGAGCCTCCCTGTTCATTTTAGTAATTGTATTAATAATGCTTTGACAGTATGTTTCATCATTAATTCCAATCCAATTCCAATTCCAATCCGGAGCGATCTGGGACAGGATTCCTATGAGGACTTCTCGGATGTTCTCGTCACCTCTTTCTTTTAATCATTGAATTTTTAGGTTCCATCGCCGTTTGTATCTTCCCATTTCAGCTACTTTTTCTTTTAGCTCCTTGTTTTCTTTAACAAGTTGTGGAATTTCTTTTTCCATCTCTTTAATCTTCACCTTGCATTCTTTGATCTCAGCTGCATTCATTTCCACGAGTCGGGAGATGTTTGCCACCATGAAGGAGTTTTCTTTTAGCTGATGTCCAAAGTCTTAAATATTGCTGGTTACGTTTTCAATGGCAGTGATTAGAATTTTGTTAAGAGATGCAGCAGGCTCTTGAACTGTGTTCATCTTGGAAGGCGGAGCTGAAGCTTTAATAGGGGTACTTGAACCAGGTTTCCTTTTCATGTTACTTCTTGCCTCCATCGGTGTGTAGTCGTGGTCAGTGGTGCTCGTCTGTGGTGCTGTTGCCAGCTTAGCGTCGCCTTTTTTCATTTTTAAAACACTGTCTCAGCAACACCGGAAGATTCGCTTGAAGTAAAATAATCCAATCAAAAATATTTTCCTCGATGGGATAAGTATCTCAGTCCCAAAATAATTATTTTATCAGGGCGAGTTCTGGTGAGCTTAGTTAAAGCGTGTCGCTTCAACCACCATGCCAACGGAATATTTTTCTCTCATGGTTGCTGATACGAACACATCTCTCCTCATAATGGTTTAATCTGAAACAAGGGTATTCTCTATAAATCCCCATTTTTTGTTTTTAGGTTTCAAAATCACACACACGCGCACACACACATGCACACACTGAAGGAGGAGGGTTTGGGGAAGAGAAGGAGGGATTTAAGAATGTGAGCCCTGTCTAGGCTACCCCACTTTGGTGGGACACAGCCTGGGTATATAGATAGATAGGTTTCAAAATAGTAAGATTTTGGCGAATCGAGAAAAATTAAGCTCAAACCTGCATTTCTACGTTTTTCTTTATATAATTCGTTGTGAGGAGCAGAAGACAAATATCGTAGTTGTGACGTTGCAATGATAATCGGCAGTTCACAAGCTCTTTGCTCTGCTCCATTCTGATGCATCCACTTGCAGACAAATAAATCCATGAATGTCTTTGTTTTTCACTTCTGAGCTGGAATTTGGATCAGAACAGCTGGATAGCTCAGATATTGCTCGCCATTTTTGTTGCACCAGTAATGTTAAGTAGGGGGTGCGAGGGACTGCAAGCTAGTGGGAGAGAGTGTGAACAGATGGATGACAAGAAGTAGGGACAGGCTTTCTCTGCCCCAACAGTTCCGCAGACGACTCAGAGGGGAATTTCTGATGATTTCCTGCAGCACTGAAGAAACTATGTCCTAGAAATGACACTGGTCTTTTGATTTAGGCTAAAAACACCATAGTCATAATTAAAAGACCACTGGGAGCGCTTTGTAAATAGATCAAGACATGATCTGAATGTGGGACTTTAACACAAAGGGTCATATATTTTGTGATGTTAAATTTCTCGCCAATGTAACATCCCAATGACTTTAGAGAGTATAGCTTTTGGCGCAGTATCTCAAAATTTCCACATTTCTTTTTGGGGGGAGGTCAGGCATATGTTGAAGATATTTTTCAAAAGAAAAATAAAGCATTAAAATCTCTTGAATTTTTTACGAACATAAAATTGCTTAAAATGTGTAATATTTTCTCAAATTTAGCTTTACATAAACATTATGTGCTTTCATTTATTCATCTGACCCGGTATTTAATGAACGTTTCATTCCTTGTTTTTATTACTGTGCAATGTATATTACTATTTTTGTACTGTACCTGGCATTTACAATAAAGGTTTTGGAAAAAAAGTGTTTTTTTTTACATCCTGGTTCTCCTCTTCAGAGCTACTAGACTTTCACACTAAAACATCTTTCAGAGAATTTTTGTTCGTTTGCACTGAAATTTTTGTTTAAATGAAAGAAAAACATCTTTAAATATAATGTACATTAACGCAAAGTACTGGGAGTAAGAAGTAATCAAATGAAAATAAAATCAAATAAAACATGGATCTGGTTGTCTACAAGTGGATGGATCAGGTTGGAATGGAGCTGGGAACTTGCGGCTCGCCTGCAGCGTTTTATTATAATTATTATTAATTATAATTTTTATTAATTTGTTTAAAATTTATTTGTGGAAAAGTCCAAATTAAAGTCACACCAATGAGTCTTGTACGAAATTCCAGCATCTTGAGGTCAACAAACACAGTAGTTATAGTTCTTCTTATTGGCCTGAAGGGGGTGCTGACGCTTCAGTCAATCCTTAGGAAGGCTGTGATTTTCAGTCAGACTGTTTGGAGGTGATGTTTGTTCTTCATCCAGCCGTCTTCTGGTCAAAGTTGGTTTGATGCAGCTGCTTTGTCCGTTAGGAGCATGATGTCACAGATCACAGCTCACGAGGAGTACATGGACAAGATCGCTGTCATGGAGGAGGACGAGGAGGAGGAGGAATAGGAGAAGGAGGAAGAAAAGGAGGGTACCAGAGCTCTACCAAGCTGAATTCATCATCCAGATTTATCTTGAGTTTCTGCGAAAACTATGGCAGTAAATTAATGAGAGAAGGATTTAGATTATTATTTAGGGAATTAAAGAACGTGTTTCAGGTTTGTTTTCAATGCAACTAAAACAGTTTCAAGACTGGATAATGTGTCTAATTTTTATTAAAGTTTTGATTAACTGAGGTCCAATAAACCTTATTTTAAAAAATAAACATTAAAATCAGGAAATGCCCTGTTGGCTGTTGGTTTTATTGCCCCCCCCCCCCCCCCCCCCCCCCCCCCCCCCCGTGGCTGTGGTGGAGAAGTCTGCAGCTGCCTTCATTTAGTAATCAGTGGCTGTTTAAAATTCAGTGTCCCTCATGCTTCCTAAACCTTCCTTCTGATCTGACACTGAGGTCTGCCTGGTATTTGTCTTTTCATATCAGTCAAAGCTGGAGTTCTCTCTGCACCTGCGTTCCAGTTATTGCTTCTGTTATAGGAATACCTGAATTAGTGACCGAGTGAATCTTTGGTTTTAAACCCATTTAAATTTGACATCTGATCATTTAGGAGTTTAACTAACCATTTAGAGTTGCTATAGAAACCTCTCCAAACTGGAGACTAGGAAATGATCAAATAAAAAGGGAAAATATTATGAACATGAATGTGAAACTTGAAGCTTTATTTCTTTTTTAAACATGTATTTTCCTGCAGTTCATTGGCTGCTGCCGTCCGCTCAGATAAAGATCCATTCATGTCTGTTCATCCAGCATTGACTTTCAGCAAGACTGATGGTCCGCTCTGAACCTGCAGATGCAGCAGAGCTTCGCTCAGAGGATGGACGGCGCCTTCAGCTCCATGCAGCTCTGCATTGAGGAGCACCGAGCCAAACACAGCCGCATGCTGAGCAGCTGCTCTCAGGCCATCGGTGAGAGAACCAGAAACGGGTCTCTGACTGTCTGTGACACCTGAGCTTCTGGACCATGTTACTGTGCAGCCATGATTTTACCGTGTTATTGTAGTGATGTTTGTACTTTTGGAGAGATTTGAAAACACAGCAGTTATGGGCTGAAAATGTCACAAATTTGAATTTTCAGAAACCTGTGGAACTCTACTGCAGAAGATGTGGAGGATTTTGGAAACCACTGAAACTCTGTCTGCACTTTTCCAGATGGTTTGATCGCGAAGAATGAGGCGGCAGTGAACGGCGCCGTGACCACCATGGAGTCGTTTGTGGGTGGAGTCAGATCGCTGGTCAGTGAGGGCGTGGGTCGCTTTCAGGAGAAGGTGCAGCAGCATGAGGCGCTGTGTCTGCAGGACAAAGAGAGTCTGCTGCAGCTGCTGGTGAGCCGCTCTCCTGACCTCAAAGCCACACGTTTGGTTGGAAAAAATCATTCTGGAGGTTAAAACCTGTATTGATGTTTAAGATAAAATAGTTTTAGGTTAGACGCATGAAGTGTGAATTTCTACCCTAAACTCCTACAAAAGTGTTAACTATTGCATCAAATGTAAATGTGAAAATTGTGAAAGACGCTTTGTTTTCATTTGTCTATTCTTTTAACGGCAAAATGTTTCAGATTGAAGAGGCTAAAAACGACATTTCCACTTAAAAACTGCTGAACGGGTGAAGAACATTTGGTTGAAAATGCAGCCTTGAACTGCATCTGCTCTTTTCAGGAGGAAAATCGGCAGGACATGGAGGACGTCCTGATGACCCGGACTCTGATGGGGCTGACAGCCGTCAAAGAGCTCAGTGGCTCTCTGAAATCCTCGGTGGAGACGCAGCGAGCTTTGGCCTCTCAGGTGAGTCCACATCCAGCATCTTTGTTTATTTTGACTGAAAAGCTGCATCTGAACTCCTCCTCTTCCTGCCAGGTGGAGGCCATGAAGGAGGTGGGTGGGTTCCTCGGCGGTCTGGTCCAGGAGCTGGTGGGTCTGCGGCAGACGGCCGTCCAAGGTCTGGGAGCGCTGCAGGCCGAGCACGACAAGCTGGAGAAGGAGATCCAACAAGTGCAGGAGCGACAGCAGGCGGTAAGACGCCGTGTGGAGCCCGCTTGGGTCATAGTCTCAAAATCCAACCTCTCAGAGGAGAAGGAGCACTGATGCAGCCTTCTGTGTTTTCAGAGCATGAAGGACACCATCCAGTGTCTGCAGGACCAGCTCACCCTGCTGTCCATGCAGGCCCAACAGGACTTGACCCAGCTGCACTCGGCCTCCAGAGCTCTGCAGACTCCAGTGCTGCAGCTCCAGGAGAACATCAGCAGGTGAGTTTGAAAGTTTGGAGGATTTCTCCTCTGCTGTCTGAACGTCTGTAACGTCGGGGTTCTCTGATCTGCAGCGGTTGCAGCTTTGTAGAGGATCAGCTTTCAGGACAGGCCCAAGTCCTCCAATCCTCCTCCTCCTCCATCGCCTCCTCTCTGCGTCTGACCACCGAGGAGAACCTGCAGTTTCTGACGGAGATGGACGGCTACTGCTCCGACCTGCACAGCTCCGTGTCAGGTACCACTTTTCTGCAATCTTCAGATGTACAAGTTGATTCAACCGGGTTCTAAATTTTTGTTAAAATTTGAAGCCATGTCCTGCTGGAACAGACTGTTGCTCAAAATGATGTCTGGGGGGAGCAGGTGTTTCTCTCCATCTGGAGAACTTCTGTCCATCTTTACTCATATTCCTTCACAGCTAAATCTCAAAGAACACATTCAACTCAACACTTTGAAGACCTTCTGTTTAAAACCTAGAAGGACGTCCCTCCTCCTGAGGAGTTCAGGGTTGACATCAGTGTTGCTGTGACTGCAGGTCTGGTGGAGCGGGACGTCCAGTGGAGCCTCAGAGCCGGGCAGCATGCAGACCACCAGAACCAGGAGCTGCTGGCCGTGATGGGGTCCATCTCCACTGAAGCTCAGGCCCTGCAGCAGGTACAGACTGTTCAAGGAAACATGGAAATGTTGGCTTCCAAACCAGATCCAAGATCCTGTTTGTGTTTCAGCAATAACTCAATTCTGTCTCTTTGCTTGTTGCAGAGTGTTCAGACGTTCTGCTCCCAGCAGCTCAGGACCAATGAGGAGCATCTGTCTGAGCGGCGGGAGGACATGAAGCAAGCCCTCATAGCCGTGCAGAAGCAGAACTCTGTAGACTGGAGCGTCCTGGACAAGCAGCAGGAGGAGCTGCTGGAGAACATCAGCAGGAGCCAGCATCTGGTCAGCAGCTTCCTGCAGGAGGAGCTGCAGCAGGACGTTCCCACCGGTCAGACCTTCAGACAAGAACGCTCTTCTGGTTTCCCAAACACTGCAGGTGACAGGATCTCCCAGTTTACATCAGCTTTTCCTATCCTGTGTCCAGGACTCCCTGTAAGACGAGATGAGCACTTGCTACGAAAGTTTGGTCATGGAGCCAAACTTTGAGAACATCGTCTTCAAGAGCAATTGTTCTTCTAGGTGAATCTCAGTCAACACAAGTCAAAATGACAAAGATCAATCACACCAAGTTTTGATCAAAAAGTATTTTTTCTGAATTTTCTACAGCAGTGGATTGGAAAGAGGATGAAGATCCCAGATTCATTTTTTTTTTTTTTTTTTTTACAAAACTTAAGTAGTCATTAAATAAAGTCATGTTTTTTTTCTTTCACGTTTTATTGAAAAGTGATGAATGCTTTTATTGTAGTCTAAAATTTAAATAAACAAGCAAGAGGGACAAAGCACTTAGTGGAGATTCACAAGTTTAGAGGTTGTCCATGACTGGGTTTCAGGCATTGTCCTGCAGGGAGCGCTATGACATTTACAACCTTGAAGAGGAAAGTTTAGTCATGGCCAAAAGCTGAGAATGAAATCAATATAAGTTTTGAAGTGTATGAAGAGTCTACCCCTATGACTAAAAGTAATACGGCTGCATCAGCAAAAAGTTTTTCAGTAATATTACTGTATTTCATTACCGTAAAACAGACAGGGATACCCCCCCCCCCCCCCCCCCCCCCCCCCAGGGTTACCTGTAATTGATGGGATTCCAGGGAGCAGTTCAGACTCTGCTGCAAACCCAAGTGGCTTAGTCAAATGTAGGTATTTCACATAAGTTCTGCTGTTTTGATGTCCCTGGGCATCAGTGTTTAAAGAAAATTAACACTCATTTAAATAAGGCATTGAAGTAATGACAAATGCATTCTAAATGTGTCATGCATTTTTATTTTAGATTTGATTTTATATTACTGCAGATGTATAATGTATACTGATTTTCCTTATTAAGTGTGAAAATACCCAATCTTATTGGTTTCATTGTATTGCAGATGCTGATGGTCAGTTTGTGTTACTGGACCCTCCTTACCATTACCACACTAACTTTAAGTGATTTTCTGTAGATCTTTGTTTGGTAGATCAAGCATCTTTACATTTTTACACTGTAGGATGAAGATGAAAAGACCACTGCTGTAACAGAAATTGACACCGTGAGATTCATTGAGGTATATGATGCCCCACCTCTTTATTTTTTTAAAATTGTCATAATTTTACAGAATAATACTGGAGATGTAAAAGAAAATGAGGGTCAGTGTACCTCCACCATGAATTTTAGCAGTGAAAGAACATTTCTGCAGCTACAATTTCTCATGTTAATATTTGGTCTGTATTGAAAACGTCTAATTCTATGTGGAATTACTTTGTCTTAGTAGCTGCCTAGAGAGCTGTATAAGGTCCATATTCTAAGGGAGATTAGAAAATATGATCTTGAGATGGACCTCATACAACTTAATGCCAAAAAGACCAGCCTTAAAACTGGAGCACAAGCTTAAGGTGAGAAACAGTATGTGAACATTTAATCTGTTGCTGAATGGAGTATAAAGCAATAAATCCCTTTTATTACAGCAAATATAAAAAAACAATCAGCCTTTGACTCTTGATTTTATTAGAAATAATTTAGGCAAATCCTGTCCCGTACCACCCTGCCATCTCTTTGGTCAACGGGGTTTACTGAGGCTTGGCCGTCTTCATCAAGAGGTGGCGGGGCCCTCTCACCTCTCATCATGGCGACGTTGTGAAGAACACCTGTAGCTGTAATGTCACATGCCCTCTCTGGTGTGAACCTGAGCCCACATTGGTACTAAAATCTTGCCTTCAGGATGCCGATGGTCATCTCCAACCTGACCCGGGTTCTGCTGTGGGCCAGATTGAATTGTGCCTGTGGTCCAGGCTGAGGTTCTGGGTAGGGGGTCATCAGATATGGCAGACAAGGATACCCCCTGTCCCCCAGCAAGTAACCATAGAAAATGTACTATAATGGCAGTTAAAGTGTATAATTTACATAACATTAAATGGATGACATTGTATAAAAAAAGAAAGTATGGCAAATTATACGCTGGTGAAATTTGGGACACAATGATGACTTCCTAAAAATTCTGAACAGATCCTAGTCATTTGGCTTCAATGTTTTTAATGAGGTGGGTGGCATCACACATTACATAGATAGTGGGGAAAAGTAATCAGTGTGATTTAAAAATTAAATTACCTGCACATTGATGCAATAGATTCCTATTAACAGTTTCTTCATTGACTGAAGGAATTTTAATAGGAAAGTGTGTTCCATCAAAGGACCCAATCACATTTGTGATTAGAAATATGATTAGAAACATTAATGGATTAGGTTTATCTGCGCTTTTCCAGATGCTCAAAGCGCCTACAATGTGTCCATTTTTCATTCATTCCTCATGTATACTTGGTGATGGTAGAGGCTTGGCTCGCATTCACGCATTCATTCTACGCATTCACACACCAGTGGAGCCACAGGGAGGGTGAAGTGTCTTGCCAAAGGACACAACGACAGTTGACTGGGGTTAGCAGGAATCGATCCGTTCAGAGCACAAGTTGCTATGGCAACATAATATACCCTGAAACATACCTCTGTTTTTGGAACCCAAAGCTGAGGTTTTCCGCTTCCTTTCCCTCAAATTTACAGAGGTACCTCCTATGACCTGCTTTCTGGAACAGGGCTCTGTAAAGCTACATGTTTATTCTTTTTCACTTACTTGGTCTAAAACACTAAGTGAGCTGCTGAAGGGGTGGATGCACCGAAATCCATTTTATACATATTTCCTGAAGGGTGAAGTAAGCCCTTGTCCTGGCGGCCATGGTGCAGTGGAAGGGGGGTCGACCTCTGATCAGAATATTATAGGTTCAATTTCTGCTTTGCCCGCCAATGAATCAAAGTGTCCCATGGCAATAAACAGAACCCCACCTTTACTCTGGTGGTTAAAGGTTGATGCAAGTGTTTGGCAGTGGAGCTGCCATCAGTGTGTGAATGTGTGTGCGTTGGTAAAATTTATGTCCAAACTTTAAGGGATTCACAATTTTGAGCTTCTGTTTCTCTTCACTTCTTCTTTTCTTCCTCCGACACTTTTTGGACGCCAAAGATTTGAATAGAAATGTCTGAAATGTTTATTTAGAAAGAAGTTTACATTTGTCGAATAATAGTAAGCTCATTTGTTACAACTCACACACAGCAACTGTTTTGCATCTTTTAAGCAGAAATGCAATTAAATTTAAAAGTGCATACAGGAAGGTCTCATGTAAAAGGCACAATCAGATGAAGGAAAACCCTTTACTTATTCTGGTTTCAGAGGTGGTAAAAGACAAGCTAAGTTAAAAACAAATCGTATCTACATGTTCCTGATTTGTTAAAATAAACATTTTTTTAACTTTTTTCTCCAAAAGTCCATTCCATAGGAGATGGTTGAAAACATATCAACAGAAGACACCAGGATCCTACAGAACCCAGGACATTCAAAAAAGAAAAAATACATCACTCAAATTCATAATTTGTGCACAAAATTATTACATTTTATAATTTGTGTGCACAAACGAGCACTTTGTGCAAAAATATAAGTATTTTGTGTGCACAAATTAGTATTTACATATCAACTCCTATAACTAAATTGTGGCCAAAAAAATGCTGATTTGTGCCCTCAAAATACTAAAAATGATTTACGGCCAAAAAAAGCTAATTTGTGGGCACCAAATGCCTTTTATTAATTAAATCATACAATGCAACTGCAAGACCACTGATGATGATGATGACTGTGACAACAATCCTGGCCACCACGGACGGCACCAAACCCACGGAAGAGCTCGTCTCCTTGTAGAAAGGGTTCTTCGTGGCCGGGCTTTCCTCGTCACTCACAGAGTTCTTGACTTTGCAGAAGAACTCTTTAATCGTCTGCATGTCCGCGTCGTTCTTTATCTCCTTTCTCTTCGCTGATTCTTTCCAGTCTCCGTCGTCTTCTTTCCAGAAGTAGCGGACGGTTCCGGCACCGGTAACATCTCCTTGACAGTCCACCGTACAGTTGGTAGAGGTTTCGCTGCACGCCAAAGGTGGTACCACAACCGTTGGGGCAGTAACTCGTTTGATGATTTTTACTTGATATCCGACATTTTGGATCACATTGTTGATCTCAACGTAGTATTTTCCAGCGTCTTTCTCGGTTAGCTTGATTATCGATAATTCTCCAGTTTTAAAGTTCAAGCTGATTCTAACCTCATTCGGTGGGTAGTAGTCCGGCTTAGAGTCGCTGGTGAGCTGCTCCGCTAACAGATTGTCGTCGTGCTTCCATGTTATGCTGGTGATCGAGGACGTCAAGGCCGCAGGCTTCAGCGTTAAATTTCCACCAAGAGTGAACTCCTTGTTTTGAAGCTCGGTTTTAACGAATCCCAGGACCACAGTCAGAACACACAGAGCGACCAAGGAACCCATGGCTACGGAACCGTGTCGATAGTCTTCTGGTGTTTCAAAGAAATCTTTGGATGTATACAATTTCCGCTTCAGCTTCTTCTTCTTTATTTTTTTGTCTCTTTTGAGGCTTTCATGTACAAACCACATCCTTTCTGTTCTGCTAAATTATTTTTTGAAGGTTTAGAAAAATGCGTAAAAAACAAAACAGACAGAGTCAAGACAAAATGATTCTTAAATATGTTGTGCAATAAAGACAAAGAACAGAGGAAAACAATGAAAGGAAGATGCTTTAAAGAATCGAACACAAAAACACGGAAAAAGATCAGACACAACAGAAAAACTCTGCAGCTAGACTGTCCAGGACCTGGGGATTTCCAGGTGTTTAGTTGGTTAACCGCAGTAAAAACCTCATGTTTCTTGATTAGACTTGACACTACAGAGGCGTGTTAATAGTCTCGTCAGAGGAAGTTAGTCTGCTGTCTGTCTTTAATAAACTTTGAGCTACAGATTTTGTCTTCGTGAAGGTGCAGCATACTATGATGACATTTATCAGTCAATCAAGTTTGGTTCTTCTGACTGTCAGTAATGGCGTAGTTCACCTTGACTTTACTGTCAGAGCTGCTCTATTTGTACATACATTATTATTTAGCAATTCATTATAAACAGTCCATCTGGGGTTTTAAGTCCAGGCCTTAGCTTTCTTCATACTGTTTTGTTCTTCTTACAATTCAGTTCCACATAATCAATTTCATTGAGATACATTCTTAGTCTGTTTTAATATGCAACATAAGAAATCTACTCTGTTGTTTTACTTATTCCCAGTTTAATAATTGTCAGTTCAAACCTGAAATTATGATCAAATTTACCAACAAGAAGCTCAAAGTGGATATCCTGAATCAAGCCAAGAAACTGAAAGGCACTGGACCAAAACGAGGATCTAACAAAGACTCAAGCTGAAAGTGCTCGGAAAAGCCGGATCCCGAAGAAGCAAAACAAAATTCAAGCGAAACAGAAAAGTGTTTCTAACTTAAATGGACCACCAGGGACAAGCTAAAGTGATGCTGGGGAGAAACAATAATAAAGAACAATAGCAATGACTGACATGTCGCTCATTCATGTTTTGTTTGATTTACGTCTCTTCCCTTTTTTGAGAAACTTCGTTCCATTTGTTGCTCGTTATATTAGCCTCGGCTTGTTGTTCAATGACAAATTTAATTTAATCTCAAACATTTTCAAGAGTTAGCTGTATGGAGCACAGCATTTTTGATTTTGATTGCAATATGGATCCAGAGCTTGATGTTTTTCATCATATAAAAGATTCTTGGAGATATAATGCAGATGAACAAATCCATGGTGGTATTATTTATACGTCTTTGTATTGATCATTTTCATTGATTCATGTCAACCCTCAAAGTTTAAATAGGAACTTTGCCAAAATCAATGATTGTTTGGACGCATTTAAAAATAAATTTAAGTTAATTGCGTTATCCGAGACATAGATTTACGGTTGGAAAGTGATTGACTTAAATATAAATGGATTTGAATCTTAGCAACAGAGTGAATAGATGTCGAGTTATTTACGTGGAGAGTGACTTAAAGGGTAGATCAGTGGAAGGATTGACTTCTGTAATTGATGACCTAATGGAGAGTTCTCCCAGAAATAGAATTCCAAGAAAGGTAAAAATAGTACTGCTATGTAGGAAACCATGTTCGAATGTGGAAACCTTCACAGACAGTTTCGAAAACCTTTTAAATGGATTCAATGAAAATAAAACACTAATTATCTGTGGGGATTCTAGTATGGATCTATCAAAAATAAGTCTTAATGAACAATCTTAAGACATACCTCTGTTTTTAGAACCGAAAGCTGAGGTTTTCCGCTTCCTTCCTCTCAAACTTACTGAGGCACTTCCCTTAACCTTCTTTCTGGAACAGGGCTCTGTAAAGCTACATGTTTTTTCTGTATTAGTTATTTGGTCTAAAACACTAAGTCTGTTCATTTTAATCATTGCAAGTATTTTGCAATCTGCATTCACTTTAGTTGTCTATAGTTTTGTATATAAATTTATAGTTTTTATTCTTCTTTATTGTTCTTTACAGTTGTTTGCTTGTAACTAGGGCTGCCAGTCAACACAGCTCCATGTTGGCTCACTTGTGTTTGTTTCATCCTTCTGTATTAACCTTATTTGATGGTCATGGACTATTTATACACCATAAGTGTTGTGGTATGCCAGCTGCTCTTTTTTGTTGTTGACTATTTTCTACCACTTCTGGGTCTGAAGGGTTTGCTGTTGCAATGATCCGCTGTTGTCGCTTGGCAACAACAAAAAATACCCCGATCAACGATCCCAGGAGAAGCTGAGCTCGAGGTCCTTCAGAGTTTGCAAGAGGTTTTAATTATGGTATTGTTCTATCTGCAGGTGGCACAGTAGGGTAGTTATTAGTAGTCTTGCCTCACAGAGAGAAGGTCCTGGTTCAAATCCCAGCTGGATTCATTCTGTGCATGTTCTCATGTATGTGTTGGTTTTCTCTGAGACCACTAAAAATCAAAAGCCCGATTTATAGATTCTTTGAATTGTTCCTGAGTGTGTGGTCCTGCAAAAGACTGATCTGTTCATGGTGTACCCTGCCTTTGCTCAACAGTAACTGGGTTGGCTCCAAAAACCTCATGACTTCAAAAAGGGATTCAGCAGATAATGGTTGGACTGCTCTATCGAGTGAACCTCTGAAGGGGTGGATGCACCCAAATCCATTTTATACATATTTCCTGAAGGGTGAAGTAAGCCCTTGTCCTGGCGGCTATGGTGCAGTGGTAGGGGCGGTCGACCTCTGATCAGAAGATTATGGGTTCAATTCCCAACTAGCCCGCCAATGTGTCCAAGTTTCTCTTGGCAAGACGCTGAGCCCTACCTTTCCTCTGGTGGTTATAAGTTGATGCAAGTGTTTGGCAGTGGAGCTGCCATCAGTGTGTGAATGTGTGTGCGTGGGTGAACTTTATATCCAAACTTTAAAGGATTCACTATTTTCAGCTTCTGTTTCTTTTCACTTCTTTTTTTCTTCCTCCGACACTTTTTGGACGCCAAAGATTTGAATAGAAATGTCTGAAATGTTTATTTAGAAAGAAGTTTACATTTGTTGAATAGTAATGGGCTCATTTATTAAAACACACACACAGCAATTGTTTTGCACCGCTGCACCACAAATTAAATCTAACAGTGGATTTAGGATGGTCTCATGTAAAAGGCACAATCAGACGAAGGAAAACCCTTTACTTATTCTGGTTTCAGAGGTGGTAAAAGACAAGCTAAGTTAAAAACAAATCGTATCTACATGTTTCTGATTTGTTAAAATAAACATTTTTTAACTTTTTTCTCCAAAAGTCCATTCCATGGGAGATGGTTGAAAACATATCAACAGAAGACACCAGGATCCTACAGAACCCAGGACATTAAAAAAAGAAAAATACAGTACTCAAAATTCATAATTTGTGCACAAAATTATTGCATTTTATAATTTGTGTGCACAAATGAGCACTTTGTGCAAAAATATAAGTATCTTGTGTGCACAAATTAGTATTTACATATCAACTCCTATAACTAAATTGTGGCCAAAAATATGCAAATTTGTAACCTCAAAGTACTAAAACCTTTTATTAATTAAGACATACAATGATGATGATGATGATGATGATGGCTGTGACGACAATCCTGGCCACCTTGCCCACAGAAGAGCTCGGCTCCTTGTAGAAAGGGTTCTTCGTGGCCGGGCTTTCTTCGTCACTCACAGAGTTCTTGACTTTGCAAAAGAACTCTTTAATCGTCTGAGTGTCCGCGTCGTTCTTTATCTCCTTTTTCTTCGCTGACTCTTTCCAGTCTCCGTCGTCTTCTTTCCAGAAGTAGCGGACGGTTCCGGCACCGGTAACATCTCCTTGACAGTCCACCGTACAGTTGGGTGTGGTTTCGTTGCACGCCAAAGGTTGCACCACAGCCGTTGGGACAGGAACTGGTTTGATGATTTTTACTTGATATCCGACATTTTGGATCACATTGTTGATCTCAACGTTGTATTTTCCAGCGTCTTTCTCGGTTAGCTTGATTATCGATAATTCTCCAGTTTTAAAGTTCAGGCTGAATCTGACCTCATTCGGTGGGAAGTAGTCCGGCTTAGAGTCGCTGGTGAGCTGCTCCGCTAACAGATTGTCGTCGTGCTTCCATGTTATGCTGGTGATCGAGGACGTCAAGGCCGCAGGCTTCAGCGTTAAAGTGCCGCCAAGAGCGAACTCCTTGTTTTGAAGCTCGGTTTTAACGAATCCCAGGACCACAGTCAGAACACACAGAGCGACCAAGGAACCCATGGCTACGGAACCGCGTCGATAGTCTTCTGGTGTTTCAAAGAAATCACTGAATGTATACAATTTCCGCTTCAGCTTCTTCCTCTTTCTTTTTTTTCTTTTTGCGGTTTTCATGTACAAACCAAACCTTCTTGTTCCTCTAAATTCTTTTTCAAAGGTTTAGAAATATGCAGAAAAAACAAAACAGACCGACTCAAAACAAAATTATTCTTAAAATATGTTGTGCAATAAAGACAAATAGAGAGAATTAAAAAAAAGGTGCTTAAAAGAAGAGATTACAAAAACACGGCAATCAGAGACATCATCAAAACACAACAGACATACTCTGCAGCTAGACTGTCCAGGACCTGGGGATTTCCAGGTGTTTAGTTGGTTAACCGCAGTAAAAACCTCAAGTTTCTTGATTAGACTTGACACTACAAAGGCGTGTTAATAGTCTGGTCAGAGGAAGTTAGTCTGCTGTACGTCTAAAATAAGCTTTCAGCTTCAGTTTTCTACTGCATGAAGGGGCAGGGTACTATGATGAGCTTTAACAGTCAATCGAGTTTGGTTCTTCTGACTATAAGCAATGGCGTAATTGCACTTTACAAATATTTTTTGATTTTCTATTATCATATTTTTCATATTTATGTATATATATAGATTTTTTAAAATTATTATATTTATTTTTCTGACGTCTCTCATGTTCTGTGGGATGGGGTGGGAGTGGGGTTCAGCTATGTGTTTGTCTTGTTTACAAAAAAAAAAAAAGAGCATTGTTTGTATAGTGCCTGACATGTGACCTTGTTTTTGTACATGTTCTGTACTCCTGTTGCTCAATAAAAAAAATAAAAAAAATAAAAAAAGTAATGGCGTAGTTCACAATTGACTTTACTTTTAGAGCTGCTCTATTTGTACATACATTATTATTTAGCAATTGAATTTGAATTGATCAAATTTACCAATGCAGTGGGGCTGAGGCGATCCTGGAGGCAGCCGCCCTCATGCAGTGTTAGAGTGCGGTCCAACTGTCTGAGTTTATTTTAACCTTTTTAATGGAACTTGTGTCAAGTTTTCAATAAATTGTATATTTTTAACCACTATCAAATCCAGTCTCCATTTGGTGTGCAAATGTAAGAGGGCATTTGGTCACAAAGTTACTGTGCCCCTGAAGTGCAAACCATTCAACAAATCACTCGATACAAAAACATTTTTAAGATCACAGCAACAATTTAAAAAGCAGTATTACATTTTAGAAAACAAAACAAAATTTCAGGAACCAAAGCTTAAAAAAGAAAAAAACATTTCAGAAAACAAAATTCATTTCCAGAAAAGAAAAGAAATTAAAAAATGAAAACATTTCAGAAAACAAAATTAATTTCCAGAAAACAAAATGAAATACAAAAAAATGAAAACATTTCAGGAAAAAATGAAATATTAAAAAATGAAAAACATTTCAGAACACAAAATTAATTTCCAGAAAACAAAACGAAATCTTCAAAAATGAAAAACATTTCCAAACCGGAAGAGGCAGGTACTATGGGAGAACGCTGATTGGATGATGATGTTTGTCAATCATTTGAACTGAAAAGTATTTTAAATGAAGCGATGCCGGATTTTATCGTCCAAACAACAATGTACCATAATAATCCACATATTTCCCATTTACATATTAAATCAAAAATGTAGCAAACGGATAATGAAGGTTTAAATTATTTTTTGAATATTTCGTCTGAAGCAGAACTTTTCACCCGGAAGTAGTTTGTGTGGATGACGTCCGTTCTGCAGGTAAACAATGAAAGGGAAGGATGATAAAACGTTAACTTAAACGTTAATCTTTGAATATTTACTATTATCTATTATTTCACAGAGTTTGTACCAACTGGAAACCTGTGAATTGCCGTGCCTAAAACTGCGCATTCCCGTCTCTGAGAACGAGCGCGCAGTTGCGGGGACAGGATTTAGAGGAAGAAAGCAGAGAGTGGGGTGGGGGTGGGGGGTTGTGGGTGTTAGAGTTAAATAATTATCATTTGCTTGCACACTATAATCTCTATAAAATGTTAGTCTCATTTCTATCTTTCAGTAAGAAAACAATGACTTGAAAAGCTCTGATTATACGAGAATATGATGTTCCTGTTGTTTCTGATTAAATGACCCACATTCATGTCTGCAACCTTCAGTTTTCAATAAAAGAAGGCTCCATGCACTAGGATGGCGGAACTCCTCTGTGACAGTTCGCGCTGTCACAGACCGATTCTCCTTCTGCAGAAGTCTAGCAAAAGTTCTCATCTCCTGTGTGGTTCTTCTCTTTATTAAGGAAAAAGTCAGAACCCTGACATCTTGGTGCCGTGACCCGGATCTCAACATACCCACCGGTGGTGGACTGAGGATGACGCGCTGAAGCCGTGATCACGCCCGGACAATATAGGCTGTCCGGAAGAAAGTCCCGGGAGGTGAATTCTTCGCCGGGCCAGCGTCATAGGTCTAACCCTCATCTGCCAGCGGTGGCTTGACGAGATCCGACCGGAAGTGATGAACCACAGGACTGAGTGAGTTTTGCATACGATCACAGTGTTGAAAAATAAAATAGCAGAAAAAGGTTTCTGGCTAAAACGGGTAACCAGTCCCAAGCGCAAAGAATAAAATAGCAGACAAGGTTTCTGGCTAAAAAGGGTAACCAGTCCCAGCGCAAAAAGTAAAAATAGCAGAAAAGGTTTCTGGCTAAAAAGGGTAACCAGTCCCAGCGCAAAAAGTAAAAATAGCAGAAAAGGTTTCTGGCTACGGGTAACCAGTCCCAGCATGCAAAAGTAAAAAAAAAAAAAAAAAAAAAAAAAAAAAAAAGCACTAAAAAGAAGGAGAGGTATTTTAGAGACCCTCTCTGGAGTACTCCTGTAAAAAGGCAGTACAGGTGGCAGGGAACATTAAAAAATAAAAATTTTAAAAGTGAAAAATATATAAAATTGTATTACTATATACACACTCATATTTATAGATGCATTTTATTTCCATTTTTTTTTTTTCCTTCCTTACCGCATAAATATCAAAGTGACCTTGGTGTCGGAGATTCAAGCTAGTTCGATCTCCCTGGACCAGGAACTCGGGACATAGCGTGCCATACCTCCTGGTTGGCCAAGGTCACCAAAGTAATCTCGGATTGTTTGCATCTTTTTCCTGTCATTGTATAATAAATTTATATATTTTCGCATAAATATCCAAGTGACCTTGGTGTCGGAGTTTTGAGCTAGTTCGATCTCCCTGGACCAGGAACTCGGGACATAGCGTGCCATACCTCCTGGTTGGCCAAGGTCACCAAAGTAATCTCAGAGTTTTTGCATCTTTTCGACAACCTCAAAAGTGTGGACTGCAGACGGTTAAAATTGATTTGTGTTTAAATTCAACGGCCTACAGTTGTGACTATGGGTATTAACTTGAGTAAATCCCCTGACGGGGCTCCTTTACAGGGGGACGAAAAATATATATGGTGCAAAAAGACCCAAAACAGCCTACAATATATGTTAAAATAAAAGATAAAGTATGGTGTGAAAGGACAACTAAAAAACAAAGAATAGAAAAAAGTAGTTGTTAAACTAGAGACAGTATGAGTGAGATAATGCAGCTGCGTGTGCCTGAGTGAAATTCTGTTGTCGCAGTAGGCGTGCATGTGTGTGTGTGTGTGTGTGTTGGTGTGTGTGTGTGTGTGTGTGTGCGTGTGACCATGAGAGAGAGAGAAAAGAGGAATTCAAATAAAATAAGGAAAACATGACTAGTCTTACATTAAAAGATTCATTTCAGTGAAATGGTTTATTTTGCTAAGTGTTAATTGACCATTAGTTGTTGTGCATTTTTTGCTTTTATTTTATTTAGGAGAGAACTGGTTAAAAGTAATTTTATGTGTTAGCCTGTGCTTTGTCTGTGTGTTAACAAACTAGTTGTGGTTTGGTGTGTGAATGGTGTTTTTGTTGGACAGGCTTTTAAACTGTAATTCAGACATTAAAATGTGAATTGGAGAGAACTTTTGTAGCTCAGAAACAAAACAGAAGACAAAAAAAAAAGAAATCTTGGTTATCGGTTCTGAAGCAGAGAAAGAGATAAGGTTTTTATTATCTGTCAACCAACTGTATGTGAGAGTAAGAAACCTTGGTTTGATGTTAGATGCTGACCTTAGCTTTGACCAGTGCTGAAATCTTAATTCATGCTTTTATCACATCAAAAACAGAATACTGTAATGCCCTCCTTTCTGGTGTAAAGAAAACCCTTCTTATCACATGCAGCTAGTCCAGAACTCTGCTGCACGCCTTATAACCAGAACCAGGACGAGAGGGAGCACATTCCACCAATCTTAGAATAACTACACTGGCTCACCCTCAGCTTTAGGATCAATTTTAAGATTTTTAGATAGTTTATAAGAGTTTTCATGTTTTTGGTCCTTTTTATTTCAGACTTGCTTTTAGCTTTTGAACCCCCCATAGCCCGTAGGTCCTCAGGCGCGGGCCTGCTGAAGGTCAGAACTAAAATCCACGAATAGGCCTAATTAAATGTTATATTAAAATTTATTACATATTTACAGTATTTGTTTAATGCTAATGTTGTACTTTTTATGTCTTACCTTGTTCCAATTTATACTTTAGGTGTTTTAGACATGTTAATGCACTTTTTAGCATTAATTTATTTTAATTCATATTTTCATATATTAGCTGTTTTTTATATTTTAGCTCTTTTACTTATTACTTCTCTTCTTTAAGCTTTTTATATTAATTTCTCTTTTATTTTTGTTTGTTTTTGTGTATGTAATTAGGTTCTATAGAAATAAAATTAATTTAAATTTTAATGCAAAAACACAGAGCCATATGACAGCCCCTTACATTTTACTCCAAAAAGCTTGATCCTGTCTACCACCATGTGTGTGTGTTTTTTTTTTTTTGCCAAACAATGGTAACGTAGAGGAATGAAAACTTCCACAGGCAAACCCATTACCCACGCACAACTTTTACTTAACCTTTTACAAGCCATAAAGGCCCCATCAAGGTTAGCAGTTTGTAAATGTGCTGCACACACTGCAAACACAGACACAATCTCAATAGGGAACAGGCTTGCTGATAAAATTGCAAAACAAGCTGCAGGAGGACACCACAACACAGGAACATACTCTGCAGAAACAGAAAACACACAACTCATAGACACTAGCATCTTGCATGACATGCAAAGCAGCTCCACTGCAGGAAAAGAAATTGTGGTTATCAAAAGGAGCAGAAATAAATGAAAAACAAAAAGAATTAGACTGTGCAAGACACTGGCTTAGGAAGCAGATAAACGTAAAAAAGATATCCAGGCTGCTAAAAACAAAAAAGCAAGCAAGTCAAAAGAAGCAGGGACTCCTATCACCATGTTTGTACGTCCAGAAGATAACGAAACCCAGCTCTGCGGCAGACGCCATCAGGCTGCGGGAGTAGCCGACATGCTACAGTCAAAAACTGAGGAAACACCCGCAGTAAAACGCTTGTCCCTAACCAGTCCCCGTGTCTCCCTTTCATTATACCCAGACCTTACCTCTCTGCCCCCACCTCCACCCCCACCTGAGCCCCCTACTTACGACTTTAGAGACAGATCTGAGCTAAAGCCTCCGCTAAGATATCGGGCTGAGAGAACAGAAACATATCCAATGATTCAGGTGGCTAACCCAAATCCAGGCAATAGAGGGCCCGAACACCTTTATGTGTTCCGACCCTGGACCCTAGAAGAAGCTCGAAGGGCTGTTGAAGGGCTGACTCCCATTGATGAAGATGTAGAGAAGTGGATAGAAGATATGAGAGATCTTATACTTTCGTACAGACTAAATGGGTATGAGGCTGGCCAAGCAGCCCAAACATCAGTGGGAAAAAATTGGGCTAGAGTAAGAGGGGATTATACAGGCAGAGATGGTCAAAATGAAGTTTTTCCTGCCCCTGTCGATGCACTGTCTAGCAGCTATGACAGAGCCTGGACAGTTTTGGAGGGCAGGATTAGAACAATATTCAGGAAGAAAGCAAACTACTCCCACCTTGCAGGGATAAACCAAAAAACAGGGGAGCTGGTAGACGATTTTGCTCTCCGCTTTGAAAAAGAATTTAAGATCCACAGTGGCATTACACACAGTGAGGACCCGGCCTCAGCTTACCAACAACAGTTAAAAAATGGTCTCCTGAAAGCATTGCGACCAGAAATTAGTGAATGGGTTCGTACCCATCACGTTGAATCTGATGACAGCTCAGTACCACAAACCATGACATGGGCCCGTCACGCTGAAAGAATTACAAAAGAAAAGAAAAACCCTGATGTGTTTTTCACCTCAGATGCTCTTCCACACTCTGCAGTGTTTTTCCACGGACCCACACCTCGCGGGCGAGGGCGTGGGCGTGGGCGAGGCAGAGGACGTGGTAATCCCAGGGGAAGAAAAGGCCCTAATCGCTCAGAAGACTGTTGGTGCTGTGGTGGCCACGGCCACTGGTCAGCAGAATGCCCAAACAACAAACAAGGTCCGAATCACGGACAACCCTGACACTCCACTCCCTTCCGTCCAAGCATTACCATTTGTCAAACCGTTATCAGCCTGTTCATGCTGCTGTTAAAATGAGACGCAGTTCTTGTCTGTTTGACTTTCAATGTGTTTTTTTTTTCACAATTTTTATTTTTTAATTTTTATTTATTTTATTTTTTTTTCTGATTTTTTCCTACTCTCATGCCTGGCTCTACTGAAACCATTGATGATTTACATGATTGTTTGGAGAAAGCTGTGAGAACAAAGGAACGCATTAAGTCTGCCTCCAGTTCTCTCCTCCCCACAGACTCTGCATCCCGACCAGAAGACCTCTGTCGGTGACCTGCTTTACTCGAAGGCCATTCAACGGACTGATTGGTCACACCCGAGGTGGACGGGACCCTTCAAGGTTCTCCTCGCTATGCTAACTGCAGTACGAATTGCTGTACGACCCTCCTGGATTCACGTAAGCCACTGTAAATTGCTGAGAGCCTACCAGACTGACAGTTTGAGACGCATCCCTGGTTGAAGTCCAACTACGAAGTGTGACACTACTCCTGGCGAAGGGCGCTCCCTGGTGTGTTTCCTCTAGCCCTCCTCTCTTCCAGCTACAGTGAGCTTCGAACCAGCTAACATGGGTCCAGCTGTTGCTCGTGGTTTCGTCTTTTACTTTTATTCCCTCTTCCTCTGGAGATATCATTCACATCATCAGTGAGGTCAAGGCCCTTAAATCACACATTTCTTCTCAGATGACTAACGCCTACTGGTCTGGGTCCCCACTTTATTGGCTTACTTCTGGTGGAGTGTACTGATAAAACTAGTCACTCCGGTCCTCTGTGTGTTGTTTTTCTTTTTTTTCTTTTCGTCACCTGTTTGATTCCATGTGTCAAATGAATGATCGCTGTCAGGCCGACTCTATCAGCACCATGCCCACAATTAACCTAATTCGCATCCGCTCGTGGTTGAAACTGGTCTTTACAGATTTATTTTATTGTTTTTCTTTTGTTTGATTTGATTTTTTTATTTTTCTTTATTTCTTAATTTGTTTCTTGTTCTATGTAACTTTAATTAATGAAATTGTGCCGAGGTCTGGACTGGTGATGCATGCGTATCCTTAGTGGTGGCTGCTGAGGGGCACAGAGCCGTTGATGAGTTTTGCCCTCCCTGACAGCTCAATGAATGTTTCACACAGACGGTATAAGTTTAGCCCTGGAGGTTTTCGCATCAACACTCATGTATCACCTACCACCTCTGATATGCTCATTTCTTCAGGTTTGTACCTTCCCCTTATAGTGTTCATGACGTGTTTGAAATGATAAAAAGGGAGGGATGTTAGAGTTAAATAATTATCATTTGCTTGCACACTATAATCTCTATAAAATGTTAGTCTCATTTCTATCTTTCAGTAAGAAAACAATGACTTGAAAAGCTCTGATTATACGAGAATATGATGTTCCTGTTGTTTCTGATTAAATGACCCACATTCATGTCTGCAACCTTCAGTTTTCAATAAAAGAAGGCTCCATGCACTAGGATGGCGGAACTCCTCTGTGACAGTTCGCGCTGTCACAGACCGATTCTCCTTCTGCAGAAGTCTAGCAAAAGTTCTCATCTCCTGTGTGGTTCTTCTCTTTATTAAGGAAAAAGTCAGAACCCTGACAGTGGGCACGGCCAGCAAGTGAATCGCGCAGGGATTGTAAAAACGTAAAACCCGCTGCCCGTCACTCACGATTTTCGCCGACGTTTAACGCCTCGTGACTAAACAAAGGGCACCAATGAGAGTGTGCACACCGACGCGAAAAAACGCCACGCGCCAAAGCGTCAAAAAAAAAAAAAACGCCTCGGGTTCGTTTTTTTTTTTCGACGCGTCGCGTCGAAATCTATTCGACCAATGAGAATGGCGCTTTTGCACACGTGTCTGGAGCTTCTGAAGTAACAGTAAAACACAACTTGGGGGCGATCAAACACAAAACTGCCTTGCTGAGCACACATACCAGCGAAGAAGATAGACGCCGAGTAGCGTCAACACTGCCGCAAAGAAATAATGACGGACATTCTAAAATATCCCCTTACCAAGCACCAGTTGGAGCTACTGATGCTTGAAATATTCATGTTTTCTTTGTTTGATTCTGACAAGCGCGTAAATACTTGCTCTCTTCTTCTGAGTGAAAAGCGACTTTAAGAAGCGTAAAGTTGCGCAGCGCCACCTTGTGTACAGGAGTATTTCTGTTTACATTAAGCGCCATCTAATGTCAGGGAATGAAATTGCATGTTCGCTCGGCTCACCGTCAGCGAAAATCGCCTGGGTGTGAACACAAAAAACGTGGCGAAAAACGCTGGCGAATAACGCCTGGCAAATATTCGTCCCGGTGTGTACGGGCCTTGAGTGTGTGTTTGGCTCCATGTCTGCATGTGAGCAGTCTGTCTCACATCTACAGAACATTCAGACCTACGATCAAGTTTAACGTCTCAACGCCTGCATGAAGCAGAAACTCCCCACATATAAACCAGACTAGACCATCAGCAAAACTACCACGAGAAATACTCATCATTTATTAGCAACAGCATAACAATGTTATTAAATAGAATCCACATGTTTATTGTACTTTAAAACTGTTGAAATTACATCAAATGCACACATTTATTTGTATATTTAGTTTTAAACAAATTGTCGCGGACAAAGTTTAACTGGGTGGCTGTTGGGCCGCGTTAAAAGTTCTGGAGTTCACTAAACGCATCATGCAGAGATCTGATTGGCTCTCAGTTCTGTCACTCAGCCTGTTGTTAGGTAGTTTGGACCAATGGGGTTCAGCTATGGGCCGAATAAGGGAAATGGGAGGGCTGACGCGGGAGCAGGGGAACATAAAGTTGGGAGAAACGCTCTCGTCTCGGCGGGAGAGATTCAGGAGTTGCTGAATTAATTGTATGGCTTTTGTTGTGGTCTGCAGTAACCAGAATAAAGAACCTTTATTCCTTAACCTTTTTTGTTTTTAAGTTTTGGTTTCTGAAATTTTGTTTTGTTTTCTAAAATGTAATGCTGCTTTTTAACAATTTTTTTTTTTTAATTGTTGTGATCTTAAAAATGTTTTTGTATCGAGTGATTTGTTGAATGCTTTGCACTTCAGGGCCACCATACAAAGTGGCGTTGTTGGCAGGATCGGGTTCTTCTACTGAATTTAAGACTTGGATCTGGATTTTTTTTTTTAATGTCTTTTTTAATTTGTTTGTTTTAAAAGCAAAACAGCGGTGGGCACACCGTGGGACTTGAATAACGAGGGTGCTACACTGCAAGCCCAGCACTTCAGAGAGACTCCATCACAGCAATGGTAGATGAAGTGGAGCAGTTAAGAGACCAGGTTCGCCAGCTTCAGGAGGTCAATGATCGCCTGCTATAGCAGCAAGCTTCAGCCGGCCCGGCTAATCCCGGAGACTTTGTGGACCCACCATGCCCGGCTTTGTTGGACAGATTGATGTACCTCCCTAGGGAGCGAAAGTGTCCGGTGTTCCGGGGGCATGTGGGGGTGGGTATTGATGACTGGGTGGAGGAAGTTGAAGCTTGTGTTCGTGCTAGACGCCTAGGTGCTCTTGATAAAGCTTATTTCATCTTTGACCATTTAGATGGTGAGGCTAAAGAGGAGGTACGATATAGGCCGAGACGTGAGAGGGAAGACCCAGAAAAGATTATCAATATTCTGAAGGAGCTGTATGGATGTTCAAGTTCTTATGTAGCCTTGCAGGAGAGATTTTTCTCCAGAACAAAACAGGAGGGTGAATCCCTCCAAGAGTATTCTCATGCCCTCCTCTCAGTCATGGACAAGATTAAGCAGACCTCCCCTGAGTCTGTGCCTCAATCAGACAAACTCTTACGCGACCAGTTTATTGAACATGTCCTGGATTCAGACCTTCTTGGGAGTTAAAAAGGCTGGTGCGTTTAACCCCGCAAATGTCTATGTGGGAGGCACGGACTACAGCAATTCAGTGGGAACGTGAAGGTAGACCAGGGGAGGATCGTCGTGGTGGCCTTTATCCAGTCCCTTCTATTTGTGCTATGCAAGGTTCAAATGTGAAGCCTGGCGCCCCTCCTCCCTCAGTTGGTGTCATTGGCCCTGAACTGGTGGAGTTGCGTGCTCTAATCTTAAAGCAACAAGAGCAGCTTAATAAGCTGACTGATGCTATGGCGACATTACAGAGGGCACCGTGGCAAACTTGTCCAAACCGTGCAGCCATCATTTGTAGACGATGCCAGCAAGTGGGTCATTATGCAAAAGAATGTGATAATGAACGCGTTCGCACTCTGAGCCCTTCTACCCTATCGCCCCAACAGGCGGATAGTGGTCTTAATTCCCAGGTTGTGGGAAACTAGTTCCCTCCAGCATGCTGAGCCACACGTTGGAAGGGGACCTTACTGGCTCTAAAGGCCCGTACACACCGGGACGAATATTCGCCAGGCGTTATTCGCCAGCTTTTTTCGCCACGTTTTTTGTGTTTACACCCAGGCTATTTTCACTGACGATGAGCCAAGCGATCATGCAATTTCATTCCCTGACATTAGATGGCGCTTAATGTAAAACAGAAATACTCCTGTACACAAGGTGGCGCTGCACAACTTTACGCTTCTTAAAGGGGCTTTTCACTCAGTAGAAGAGAGCAAGTATTTACACGCTTGTCAGAATCATACAAAGAAAACATGAATATTTCAACTGGTGCTTGGTTCGGGGATATTTTAGAATGTCCGTCATTATTTCTTCGCGGCAGTGTAGACGCTACTTGGCGTCTATCTTCTTCGCTGGTATGTGTGCTCAGAAAGGCAGTTTTGTGTTTGAGCGCCCCCAAGTTGTGTTTTACTGTAACTTCAGAAGCTCCATACACGTGTGCAAAAGCGCTGTTCTCATTGGTCGTATAGTTTTCGACGCGGAGCGTCAAACCAAAAAAACGAACCCCGGGCGTTTTTTAAAAAGTGACGCTTTGACGCGTGGCGTTTTTTCGCGTCGGTGTGAACACTCACATTGGTGCCCTTTGTTTAGTCACGAGGCGTTAAATGTCGGAGAATATCGCGCGCGAAATTCGTCCCGGTGTGTACGGGCCTTAAGAGTGAGAATTCAGTTGACCCTAACTTGACCTCACTTGTTGCACAGTGCCCTAAGGTAGCTGTTAGAGTGGGAGGGGTAATTGTGAATTGTCTGTTAGACACAGGTTTAATGGTGTCCACATGGTGGAGAGCTTTTTCCTGGAGCATTTTAAGGATGACCTTCAGCACTGTCATTGGTTGCACCTACGTGTGGCCAATGGTTTGGACATTCCCTACACAGGCTACGCAGAGTTCACGGTTGAGGTGCTGGGAAAAGTAATTCCTCAGCGATGGTGGCTAGTGGTCAAAGATCCCCCAGGCCAGCCTCGTCATGCGGTGCCTGGTGTTTTAGGGATGAATGTAATCAATCAGTGCTATAATGTACTATTTGGTCAGCATGGGCCTTCTTTGTTTGATCTTCCACCCCTAGTGCATGCTTCACCTCCATGGCAACAGGCGGTAAAGTATTGTCATCAATCCTGCCGTCATCCAGTCAGAACAGGCCTGGCCAAGGTCAGAGGCCGCAGACCTATTCTAATACCGGGAGGTACAGTTAAGTTGGTAGCAGCCACTTGCGCACCACACTTTGGCAATGTCTCGTCTGTTCTGCTGGAGCCAGCTAGTAACCCGTTACCGGATGGCCTCTTGGTTTCACCTTGTATGGTCCGTGTAGAGAATGGCACGGTCTTTATTCCAGTTGTGAATGTAGCGCTCACGCAGACAAAACTGTACCCCCGCAGCATCGTGGGTAATCTAATCCAAGCCGCAGTTCAAGGGCTCCCTTCAGGGATTTTGTGAGATTCCAGAGGAGTCTGGGGTTACAGCCTCCATCAAGGTCCATGAGGGTCATGTTAGTAGTGTTGGTTAACAGTTACAGAACATTGATCTGTCTGAGCTATCGGAGACCGAACAGGAACAAGTAAGGACATATCTGTCGAGGCATGAGTCAGTTTTCTCTGCGTCTGAAAGTGATCTTGGCTGTACTAACCTGATTTCACATGACATCCCTTTGCTCGATGACAAGCCTGTCAGACAGCGATATAGGCGGTTGCCCCCCTCTGATTATGAGGCAGTGAAGGTCCACTTGAGACAGCTGTTGGATAGTCAGGTTATCCGGGAAAGTAGTAGCCCCTATGCCTCTCCTATTGTGCTGGTGCGAAAGAAGGATGGTTCCCTCCGACTGTGCATCGATTACCGGCAGCTTAATCGCAAGACTAGGAAAGATGCCTTCCCTCTTCCCCGCATTGAGGAGTCTCTGGATGCCCTTTGTGGGGCCAAATGGTTTTCCACGCTCGACCTGGCTAGCGGCTATAACCAAGTGTCGGTGACTGAGAGAGATCGCCCAAAGACTGCTTTCTGCACACCATTTGGGCTATTTGAGTTCAACCGGATGCCCTTTGGTTTGTGCAACGCACCAGCTACTTTTCAGCGGTTGATGGAGAGGATGTTTGGGGCAGAGCATTGTCAATCCCTCCTACTATATCTGGATGATATTATTGTGTTCTCTTCCAGTGTGGAGGACCACTTAAATCATCTGGATCGGGTGCTGAGTCGACTGCAGAGAGAAGGACTAAAAGTTAAGCTGGAAAAGTGTCGTTTTTTCAGGAAGGAAGTCAATTACCTTGACCATCTGGTGTCCCGTGAAGGGGTATCTACGGATCCATCCAAGGTGTCAGCTGTGGCCAATTGGCCACACCCCACAACTGTCTCCGAGCTTCGGTCCTTCCTTGGATTTGCCAGTTATTACAGGAGGTTCGTGGAGGGGTTTTCAAAGCTGGCTGCACCATTACATCGCCTGGTTGCTGAATTGGCAGGCAGAAAAGGAAAAGAACCACCCCTGGAGAGCCACTGGAGCAATGCATGTGAGGCAGCTTTCAATGAGCTTAGGAGGAGACTGGTGAGTTCACCCACTCTGGCATTTGCCAATTTAAACCTCCCGTTTATTTTTGAAGTGGATGCAAGCCATGCAGGCCTTGGAGCAGTTTTGTCTCAAGAGCAGGATGGCAGGGTTAGACCCATCGCCTATGCCAGTCGAAGCCTCAGCCCTGCAGAGAAAAACTATAGTTCCATGAAACTGGAGTTTCTTGGAATAAGTGGGCTATGACTGAAAAGTTTCGGGAGTATTTGTGGGGCCAACATTGCACTGTGTGTACTGATAACAATCCATTAAGTCATTTGGAAACAGCCAAGCTGGGGGCAACTGAGCATCGTTGGGTGGCCGAGCTGTCGGCATTCAGCTATGATATAAGATATCGACCAGGGCGGGCTAACACAAATACAGATGCATTGTCCAGGCAGCCACCCACAGCAATGACAAGGATGAGCACTGGGTCAATGTTGGAAGGAGTAGCCATCCCGGTTGCTATACATCAAGATGTTCGACAGGAGCCGCAGGTTACCCAGTCTGCCGTCTTTGCTTTTTCCTCATATACTGTAAATGATCTCAAACTGTTACAGGAAGCAGACCCAATTATTGGTGCGTTTCTTCAATTTTGGAAGAAACAGAAAGCCCCAAGTTCCAGTGCTCGGGACAAACCGTCAGGACCGGTTCGAGTACTGTTACGGCAGTGGGACAAGATCACAAGTAAGGATGGTTTGATCTTTCGAAAGGTACAGCGGCCAGATGGAGGGGAGGAGATCCTACAACTGCTGTTGCCTATGTGCCTCAAAGAAGAAGTCCTGCAGCAGCTGCATGATGACCATGGCCACCAGGGGATTGAACGCACCACTGAGCTAGTAAGGCAGAGATGTCATTGGCCAGGAATGAGCGATGACATTAAACAATGGTGCAAAGACTGTACACGATGTATCCTGGCAAAGACCTCTCAGCCCAAACTCAGTGCACCCATGGGGCATTTGTTGGCTTCCTGCCCAAACCAAATATTAGCAGTGGACTTTTCCCTTCTGGAGCCAGACAGGAGAGAGCATGTCTTGATAATGAAGGATGTGTTTTCTAAATTCACACAGGCGGTGCCTACCAGAGACCAGAAAGCCGCAACGGTGGCCAGCGCCCTTGTTCGGGAGTGGTTCTTCCATTTTGGTGTTCCCGCTCGCCTCCACTCCGACCAAGGACGCAGCTTTGAAAATGCTGTTGGCGGTCAGCTGTGTAACCTGTACGGAGTGCAGAAATCCCGGACTACACCATACCACCCCCAGGGAAATGGGCAGTGTGAGGGGTTCAATCGGAAAATGCATGACCTGTTGCGCTCACTGCCAGCAGAGAGGAAAAGACACTGGCCAGAATACCTGCCTCAATTGGTGTTCTGTCACAACACCACTATTCATCAGTCGACAAGTGAGTCACCGTACTACTTGATGTTTGGCCAAGAACCTCAACTGCCTGTCGATTTCCTTCTGGGCAGGATAGAAGAGCCAGAACTGGGCCAAGTAACTGACTGGGTGCGAGTACATCAGCGGCGCCTTGCAGTGGCCTTCCATGGCGCTAGGGAACGTCTGGAGGCAGCTGCCCTAAAGCGCAAAGACAGGCATGACCGACGAACCCTCTGTGATCCATTGGCAGAGGGGCAGCTAGTGTACCTGAAAAACTGCACCATGCGCGGACGCACCAAGATTCAGGATGCCTGGAGTCCTATTTTACATAAGGTAATACAGGCCCCTGGACCAGATGGAGTTGTGTACTCAGTTGCACCCATTCAAGATCTGGGTAGGATTCTCCTGGTGCACCGAACCATGATGAAGGCAGCCAATGTGGATCGGGCCTCAGAGCTGCCTCACATACAGGAAGAGCCTCAGGTAACCAGAATGCAGTCTAGTGGTGAGGAGGACGACCAGGGTGCATGGGTCATGCTCGTCTCCAGAGGAGGCCAACCTGAACTATCCTATGCACAAACCCCCTTTCAAGGTGACCTTGTGGACAATGTTACATCTCAGGAAGAGTGCGTCCCTGCTACAGAACCTTTCCAAGCTCCGGTGTTACCCACTGGGTCTGACGCAGAAGGGCCGAGGAGGTCTACACGCGCCACAGCAGGAAGACATAGAAACCTGCATCATCTCCCAGCATCAGTGTTAAATCCGGCAGATGGGGCTACGAACTCCCAGGTAGCTGGGCTTAGAGGGTTGCATTACTGCCGTTTTTCGACCATGGTGTTAAGTAGGTAGATTTGTTTTTTTTTTATCTGTGGGGCACGGGTACAAAAAGGGGGGGGGTAAAATGTGACAGACAGGGCTGTGGGTGGTGGTTTGTCCCTCATGGTGTTCCATAGTTTAACATTCATGGCCAGCACCTGTCTGTTGAGCTGTGATTGGCTCACAAGGCTGATAAATAGCAGCAGTGGGAGTTCCATCTAGATGCTGGTTTCCTGGTTTGGCCTTGGTGGGTGAGCTTGACATGTGAACCTTTTTTACTAAAGCTTTTAATGATTTGAGTCCTTTTACTAAAGTTTTTAAGCATTTGAGTTTGCAACATTTTAAATTCTATTTATATTAACAGGTGGTGGCATGAGTTCTGACCCTGGGGCATGAGAGGTAATATAAGGGTTTGTAAAACATGCGTTTGTCCCAGGGGAGAACTAACTTATTTTTCTTTTTCCAGCAGAGTTGCCACTGCTGTTTTGCTTGTAGTGTTTTTAGTCATTGTTTTTAATTTTCTTTTAATCAAGCTTGACACCCTTGCTTTTATCCATTTTTAAACTGTTTTGTGCTCATTTTTAGTATCTTAGTGTCTGGACCTGGCTGAAGGTGGCTGCCTCCTCCTTTTATCCTTATGGTAGCTGGTGGGTGCCATACGTGGTGTTGTGTAAGGGGGACCCCCTTGTGTTCGGCCCATAAATTAGTGGTGTCCTGCTCAGGTGCACTTCTTATTTTTTGTATTTTTTTTTAATCACTGTTTGGGTTGTGGTGTGTTTTTGTGTGCATTTGGGCCCTGAGCAGGTACTTCTGGTGAGGGTTTGGGTCAGATCTCCCTTGGTGGTGTTTGGGGCTACCCACAGGTGCAGTGGGGCTGAAGCAATCCTGGAGGCAGCTGCCCTCATGCAGTGTTAGAGTGTGGTCCAACTGTCTGAGTTTATTTTAACCTTTTTAATGGAACTTGTGTCAAGTTTTTAATAAATTGTATATTTTTAACCACTATCAAATCCAGTCTCCATGTGGTGTGCAAAAGTAAGAGGGCATTCGGTCACACCAACAAGAAGCTCAAAGTGGATATCCTGAATCAAGCCAAGAAACTGAAAGGCACTGGACCAAAACGAGGATCTAACAAAGACTAAAGCCGAAAGTGCTCGGAAAAGCTGGATCCCGAAGAAGCAAAACAAAATTCAAGCGAAACAGAAAAGTGTTTCTAACTTAAATGGACCACCAGAGACAAGCTAAAGTGATGCTGGGGAGAAACAATAAAGAACAATAGCAATGACTGACATGTTGCTCCTTCATGTTTTGAAACCATGTTTGAATGTGGAAACCTTCACAGACAGTTTAGAAAACCTTTTAAATGGATTAAATGAAAATAAAACGCTAATTATCTGTGGGGATTCTAGTATGGATCTATCAAAAATAAGTCCTAATGAACAATCTTCAGACTTTTTGGATGCATGTCAGTGTTCAGTAGAAGGCTGTATCCATTAATCACAAAACCAAGTAGAATTACTGCAACGTCAAATGATATTTTTATAAATGTAGTGGACAAAAATACAACCGGTGGAGAAAAGCAAATAAAGAATATTAAGATTTTAGTTGAAAAACAAACATTAAAACCACAAATAATACTCTAAAAAAAGTAATGGGAAATAAGACAGGATCTTTGGACCAAAATACTTCATAAGGAATCATAATGCAAAAAAAAAAAATATGGACAGATTCTCTCTGTGGTCCAATAATGAAAAAACCAAATATCAGTTGATAGAGATGGTATTAGGGGTGCATCGATTAATCATTGAATCAATTGATTTCTTTTCCTACGATCCAACCAGATCCATCTGTCTGAAGCAGAATCAAACTAACCATTAAAATATTGTTTCAAAATGAAATAAATCGATAATCAAATCAATCTTAGTAAATATTATTTGGATTGAGATACAGTAAGTTAATTTTAGCACAACGCAAAAAACCCCAAGTAGATCGCAGCGTGTAATGGCAGCAAAAAATGATGAAACAATCTTTACAGTCCAATGTGTGGAAACTTAGACTGTCCAGACTCAACTAGATTTCCAGATGGAAAAGTATGATTCATCACTCCAGAGAAGGCGTCTCCACTGCTCTAGAGTCCTGTGGCGGCGTGCTTTACTTACTGCTTCCAGCACCTTGCTTGGATGCAGCTGCTCTGCCGTGGAAACTCGTTCCCGTGGAAGCTCTGTGCATTCTGTACTTGGGCTAATCTGAAGGTCACATGACGTTTGAAGCTGTGTAGCAATTGACTGTGCAGAAAGTCTGAGACCCCTTTGTTCTCTGTGCCTTAGGATCTGCTGACTCCTCTCTCCATCATGGAGCTACCACTTGGTGGCTAAGTTGTTGTTCCCAAACTCAAATTCTTTCACAAATGGTTTTCATAAACAGTCTGCATGCCTGAGTTTATACACCTTTGGCCAGGCCAAGTGATTAGAACACCTGATTCTGATCATTTGGATGGGTGACAGAATACTTTTGGTAATGTAGTTCATGTAGTGCACTAAATATGTTAATGTGGGACTCTTCATAGAAGAAACAAACAGAAAAAAAACCTGTATATCTCACTTTTTACTTTACTGATGGGGACCACGGATGTAGAGTAAGCCTCCCCCCACTTCCCGTCATCCATTTGTTTACATTCTCTCCTGCTAGCTTACTGCCCCTCACAACCCCACTAACATTAACAGTGCGACAGAAAAGCTGAGCAACATTGGAGCTATCCAGCCGTATAGTTTAGAATCAGATGCCAGCTCAGACTAAGAAAACAAAGACACCCACGCAACTTTAGGTTGGGGTGTGAGGGGCTATAAATAACAGCGTGCTTAGCAGCAAAAAACTTAGAGTCAGGGCCCCTCCACGCCAACAGTCCCACCCATTTGGGTGAATTTGTAATAACAGGACATGGCTAACAGACTGCCATTCTGCAGAAACGGTCCTAGATTCAACTGGGCTCTGATGCTTTTTTTTTGTGGCTACAAATAGCATCATAACAGCCCACTGGGAAACATTTACAAAAGATAGTTGAAGTGGGTCTTTAAGGAAATCCAGCAAATTGAGGGAATTCACCATTACATCTAAAACCAGATTTCCGCTTTTTTTTTTTTAATTGATTTCTTAATTTTGCACTAAAAAAAGACAAGAGTTCCTTTTTCTTTTCAACAAGACGTACAAGACGAAGCACACATGACTTTATTTAAAGACCATTTCAACAAACAATATTCTTAAACAAATAGTAAAAAAATAAAACAATGACAGACATGAAAATAGGGACCAGTTAGAAGCTTCAGTTCTGACATCGCAGCGGCAGCTTGGATTTCTGAGGAGTAGAGGGAGCATCGTTCTCAAAGACTTTTGACTTGCCTGGAATCTTCACCTTCTTTCCTTTTTTCTGCTGGAATGTGTGCAAAATAATCATTTTAAAATTATTAAAAAGATTTAAAAGCCTTATGTGATGGATCCACTTTAAGCGGTTTCAACTGCGGCTCACCTTGAAGAACGGGACACGTTTGCTCTCATTGAAGACCAGGTTCTCGTCAAAGGACGGCTCTGTGGCCAAACTTTCCTCCTGCACACAAAAGATAGGAATACGAGTTGGAAACAGGAGATTCTGCTAACTTAGGAAGCCAGAAGAGCGTGCACGTACATGCTCAGACTCGTTCGATTTTTCTTCCTCTTCTGTTTCCACCTCCTGCAGCTCCTCCTCCTCCAGCTCCATGGCAACCTGCAGCTTCTCCTGCTGTTTCCTCAGACTTTCCAGCAGCTCGCGGCGGCTCACAGACTTGCCGAGTTGTCGGGGGTAGAGGAACTCCCGGCGCTGAGGCGTTTTACCTGGAGACCACATCAGGACGAGTTTGAAAACAGAATATTAAGCAGCGACTGAAATGTCAGGGTTAAAGGTCTGACCGGTGGGAACGTCCTGCTGCAGCTCCTCCTGCAGGAAGCTGCTGACCAGATGCTGGCTCCTGCTGATGTTCTCCTGCAGCTCCTCCTGCTGCTTGTCCAGGACGCTCCAGTCCACAGAGTTCTGCTTCTGCACGGCTACGAGGGCTTGCTTCATGTCCTCCCGCCGCTCAGACAGATGCTCCTCATTGGTCCTGAGCTGCTGGGAGCAGAACGTCTGAACACTCTGCAACAAGCAAAGAGACAGAATTGAGTTATTGCTGAAACACAAACGGGATCTTGGAAGCCAACATTTCCATGTTTCCTTGAACAGTCTGTACCTGCTGCAGGGCCTGAGCTTCAGTGGAGATGGACCCCATCACGGCCAGCAGCTCCTGGTTCTGGTGGTCTGCATGCTGCCCGGCTCTGAGGCTCCACTGGACGTCCCGCTCCACCAGACCTGCAGTCACAGCAACACTGATGTCAACCCTGAACTCCTCAGGAGGCGGGACGTCCTTCTAGAAACACCTGCTCCACCCAGACATCATTTTGAAGAACAGTCTGTTCCAGCAGGACATGGCTTCAAATTTTAACAAAAATTTAGAACCCGGTTGAATCAGCTTGTACATCTGAAGATTGCAAAAAAGTGGTACCTGACACGGAGCTGTGCAGGTCGGAGCAGTAGCCGTCCATCTCCGTCAGAAACTGCAGGTTCTCCTCGGCGGTCAGACGCAGAGAGGAGGCGATGGAGGAGGAGGAGGAGTGGAGGACTTGGGCCTGTCCTGAAAGCTGATCCTCTACAGAGCTGCAGCCGCTGCAGATCAGAGAACCCCGACGTTACAGACGTTCAGACAGCAGAGGAGAAATCCTCCAAACCTTCAAACTCACCTGCTGATGTTCTCCTGGAGCTGCAGCACTGGAGTCTGCAGAGCTCTGGAGGCCGAGTGCAGCTGGGTCAAGTCCTGCTGGGCCTGCATGGACAGCAGGGTGAGCTGGTCCTGCAGACACTGGATGGTGTCCTTCATGCTCTGAAAACACAGAAGGCTGCATCAGTGCTCCTCCTCCTCTGAGAGGTTGGATTTTGAGACTATGATCTAAGCGGGCTCCACACGGCGTCTTACCGCCTGCTGTCGCTCCTGCACTTGTTGGATCTCCTTCTCCAGCTTGTCGTGCTCGGCCTGCAGCGCTCCCAGACCCTGGACGGCCGTCTGCCGCAGACCCACCAGCTCCTGGACCAGACCGCCGAGGAACCCACCCACCTCCTTCATGGCCTCCACCTGGCAGGAAGAGGAGGAGTTCAGATGCAGCTTTTCAGTCAAAATAAACAAAGATGCTGGATGTGGACTCACCTGAGAGGCCAAAGCTCGCTGCGTCTCCACCGAGGATTTCAGAGAGTCACCGAGCTCTTTGACGGCTGTCAGCCCCATCAGAGTCCGGGTCATCAGGACGTCCTCCATGTCCTGCCGATGTTCCTCCTGAAGAGAGCAGATGCAGTTCAAGGCTGCATTTTCAACCAAATGTTCTTCACCCGTTCAGCAGTTTTTAAGTGGAAATGTCGTATTTCAATCTGTTCAATCTGTAACATTTTGCCGTTAAAAGAATAGACAAATGAAAACAAAGCGTCTTTCACAATTTTCACATTTACATTTGATGCAATATTTAACACTTTTGTAGGAGTTTAGGGTAGAAATTCACATTTCATGTGTCTTCTAACCTAAAACTATTTTTATTTAAACATCAATACAGGTTTTAACCTCCAGAATGATCTTTTCCAACCAAACGTGTGGCTTTGAGGTCAGGAGAGCGGCTCACCAGCAGCTGCAGCAGACTCTCTTTGTCCTGCAGACACAGCGCCTCATGCTGCTGCACCTTCTCCTGAAAGCGACCCACGCCCTCACTGACCAGCGATCTGACTCCACCCACAAACGACTCAATGGTGGTCACGGCGCCGTTCACTGCCGCCTCATTCTTGACAATCAAGCCATCTGGAAAAGTGCAGAGTTTCAGTGGTTTCCAAAATCCTCCACATTTTCTGCAGTAGAGTTCCACAGGTTTCTGAAATTTCAAATTTGTGACATTTTCAGCCCATCATTGCTGTGTTTTCAAATCTCTCCATAAGTACCAACATCACTACAATAACACGGTAAAATCATGGCTCCACAGTCACATGGTCCATGTTGCTTCAGAACAGAAGCTCAGGTGTCACAGACAGTCAGAGCCCCGTTTCTGGTTCTCTCACCGATGGCCTGAGAGCAGCTGCTCAGCATGCGGCTGTGTTTGGCTCGGTGCTCCTCAACGCAGAGCTGCATGGAGCTGAAGGCGCCGTCCATCTTCTGAGCGAAGCTCTGCTGCATCTGCAGGTTGTGCTGCTCCACCTGCAGGATAAGAGCAGACCATCAGTCTGGCCAAACAACGTCAATGCTGGATGAACAGACATGAATGGATCTTTATCTGAGCGGACAGCAGCAGCCAATGAACTGCAGAAAAGTACATGTGTTTAAAAAAGAAAATTAAAATACTACTTTTACACTAGTATCTTCGATCTCTCAATGTGTTTTCCTCCCACTGGTCTCTAGGTTTTTCTGCAACACTTAAAAATTAAATTGGTTAAACCTTTTAAATGTTTTTGTAAACTTTAGTGAAAAAAGTTTTGTATTTTTCCACACTATATGACACTCCTTCAATGAACGGTCTGTTTTTGAACAGGTCATATTTAAGGCACATTGAACGATAAGCTGCATTAAGTGAGACAAGATTCAGACAGAGTCTGACTGACAGACTTATTAACTGTGTTCATAGTAACTCTACAACTGGTTTGTAAAACGCTACTCGTTAGCCATGTTAGAGTATTCACAAGACCAGTAACTCCCAACCTGATTTGCACCATGTAAACCGACACACAACCCCATCAGAAAAAACATGGGGGCTTTTATGTGTCAACAATACAGACATCCAGTCTCTGTTATGAACTGGGATTCTGGTTTTCTTTGTTTAAATGTGCATTAAAAAAGACAAAAGTGTGTATTTGACCTCAGTTGCACAAAGCTTTTGTCAAAACCAAACATGTTTTCCAGCCTTGAAACCGTTTCAGTTCTTTGTTGAGAAACTTTCCGCCCCTGAATCCGTGGAGTGGAGTGTCTGACCTGTTTCTTCCTGTCCAGTTTGTCGTGCAGACCCGACACGTCGCTGGTGCTGGCATGAACTGTACTCAGGAGCTGGAGAACAGAAAACATTAAGCATCTGATGCTGTCATGTGGAGTTCCTTCAGGGAGGGGGGTTTGGAGGAAGGACCGGCTTTTGGGGTCTCTACCTGTCCGGCTGTGTTGTACAGAGCTTCCTGGACGGTGTTGAGCTCTGAGCTGATGAACTCCTCATGGACCAGCTTCTCCTTCGTCTGCTCCAAGGTTCTGCTAGTCTCCTCCAGCCTGGAAACCAAAAAAAAAATCTGTTTTTTAACTTATTCAAACCTCTGATCTGCCTCGCGTGAAAGCCAAAGGGGTCCTGGTACTCTACCTCTGCTGCTTCTCATCCAGATCCACGCTGAACTTCTCCAGGCGGGTTTTGCTATCCTCGAACAGCTCAGTCACCTGCAGGGCAGAGAACCACACCTGTCAGACTTGACGGAGATGAAAACAGTAACACATTCTCACATCAGCCGTCTTTGTGTTGGTAATAAACCTGAGTGAAATTTCTACAAGCATACATTTGGATCTTCAGCTGGAGACCACCTCCTCCTCCTCGTTTTATTTAATTACAAACCTTCAATAAAAACAAACCTAAAAATCTTTTTGTTATTTCTCAATAAAAGCTCTAGATCCATCTCTTATTGGTGATTTACTGCCATAGTTTTCATTCAAAGTCAGGATAAATCTGGATGTTGACTCTAGCCTGGTTGGGCGCTGCTACCTTCTTAAGCTCCTCCTCCATGACAGCGATCTTGTCCGTGTACTCGGTGATCTGCTCCTCGTGAGCTGTGATCTGTGACATCATGCTCCTGAAGGACAAAGCAGCTGCATCAAACCAACTCTGACCTGAAGACGGCTGGATGAAGAACAAACATCACCTCCAGACTCACTTTAACTGAGACTTTTCCTCCATAACGGAGAAAAAGAATAGAAATGTCCCAAATTGAAGGTTTATTGCATTACATTATCACAGCCTTATCAAGGAAATTCTGTACATTTGCAGCAAATAAAGTCCCTGCTAAAGCAATTAAAAAAATGTGTTGGTAAGATCAAGTAAATTCAAATCTGTCACTCACTCATAGTTTTCGGAGGACAAAAATACTCCATTTTTTTCTCTGGTGGCTGCCAGGTCTCGTTTCAGGCGCTCGATCTCCTCCGTGTATTCCTGACCGGAGAAAAAGTAAAGTTTTCTAGAAGAAGCAGGGAGTGTTTGTTTACGGTTCAACACGGAGAAAAATTATGGAGTCTGTCCTCAGAGTCAGATGCTTTTTAAAGAATCCCACATGTAACATCTGCTCTAAATTGCAGCAAAGTTTGGATGCCCCCCCCCTACCTTGATGAGTGTCCTCTTGGTGAGTTTCTGGTTGACCTCAGGTTTGTTCATGATGTTCTTGGCTCTGCTGGCATACTCCAGCGTGCTCAGCGTCTCCTACAGGCCGGACAAATACACATGTTTTAATAGGGCAGGAGGAATCCCTGAGGAACCATAAAGCAGTAAAACCACCTTTTATTGGTTTAAAATAGAGAAATTCAACGTTTATTGTTTTAAAAGCTATATGGTCGTCAGAGTCTGCATACATACTTCCAGATTGCTGGAGGAAGGAGAAACTGTGGCAATGATTGACGTTTTGGTTCGACCCCCCAGGGAATCCTGCAGAATTCTGGTTAGCTTAGACTCTCTGCAAAGAGAAAACACATTTTGAATAATAAACTTCCATTCAACAACTTTTATCAGCTAGGTATTAGTGAAAGGCCCATACAATCTCAATCACCACCATCTCAACCAACTTAGACCACGATTACGTAATCGTAAAGTATTTATCAGTTGTTTTAGTGTACTTCTTTGTTTTGCAGAAAAATACCGTAAATTCGTATATGGCTGCATGCGCTTATGTTTAAACACATTATTTGAACATGTATACATTCTGCACATCACCAACAAGCTCAGAGAGGGAAATAAACATACTGTTGCATGTTCACCTTACCAGTATTATAGCCTATTTATTACAACACACTAACAAACAGCCAAACAGCATGGATGTCACTTCTGCTCACAGCCACCTCAGTCATGGTGAAAAACTTTACACCCACGATTCCCCACTTCCCATGAGTCTTAGGGGCTGAAGGCGGGGTTAACCTCCAGGTCGCCACACTGTATTGTAGATTGAGGATGTGAATGTGCCAAAACCGCATGCGCAAGAAGTAGGAGGGAGGCTCTGGGGGTCTGAACGAGGAAGTGAACAACCGAAGGAAGATGAAAGAAGATGAGGAAAGAAAGAAAATAGAGTAATTGCAGGGAAGGTTCAAAACGTGATATTTACAAAGAAAGACGGTACACAGAAAGAGTTTTCAAAGTTTTAATAATATACCTGAGCTTTTCTTTCCAAACAGTGCCTGTGACACGGCAGTAACACGGCAGCAATATGGTAGTAACAGCTGGTTTAAAAAAAAAAAGCCTCTGCATGTGCTGTAAGTTTTCTTCCACAACAGTGACATACCGTAACACAGCACTAACAGGGCTGGTTTGAAAAACATGAACAGAAAAGTCACTGAGAGCTTTCTTCATCTTCCTCCTGTGCACTGAACCATGGAAGTCTATCTCCTCAGTGTCGGATTGGAATAGCGTCAGACATTCTTGGCCACACTCTCTCAGTCTCTCCTTCGTTGTCGCTGTCAGTGTCACTCTCATCCTGAGGCAGATTCCCTCCTGAGCTTGCGCTGTCCTCTCCATCACGCAGCAGACCGGCTTTTCCAAACCCGTTGGTGATGGTGGATTTTTTCACACCGCTTTTAACGATTGCTTTCAACTTGAAAGCTGCGTCATATTGTATTGGCGGTCATCTGGACGCTGGGTCTAATAGCTGCAAGGGATTGTGGGATATGGCTGAGCATGGATTTCTCTTTTTTTTGCACCATGACTAAGGGGACTAAGAGCAGAAATGACATTCGTGCTGTTTGGCTGCTTGTGGGTGTGTCAAAATGAATGGGATTGATGCAAGAAATGTGAGAATGCATTCAGCTTCTCTCATAGCCTCCTCCTACAACTATTCAGTCAGGAGGTACATGGTTCACAGATAATTTTCCATCGCTGTCAGTTCTGAGTCAGCTCAGATGACTGGCAGTTTAAACCGTCTGCTGTTCTTATTGAATTTCCTGTGATTATTTGTTTTGTCCTATCCATTTTCAAAGCGGAAATTTACAAAAAACTTGCATTCCCTTTGTCTCACTCTAACCCTGTCTGCTCTAGCACCTCTAGCGGCAGTTAGAAACAAATGCACAAATTAGCCGCATCTTTAAATAAGCTACAGGGTTGAAAACATGTGACAAAGTAGTGGTTTATAATCTGGAAAATACGGTATATTCTTTGTTCCAATCTGGTATAAATGATTCCAAACTGAGAAGAAACTCCAGGTTTGAAGACTCGGCAGGCGTCCTGAGAACAGCGTTTTTCCTGACCTGTATGGGATGTGAGGCCTTTTCTCCACCAACGCTGTGATCACTCTCCCCAAGGTCAGAAGAGACTGGTTGATGTTTCCTGCCTCGCGAGCCCGTTTGTCCACGGCTCCGGAGCGGCCGATGTTCTCGCTGCCGGCGAGATCCACCTGCAGAGGAGAGGACTGATGAACCTCCTTCTGAAAGACCTATTGATCATCTGCTTCCAGGAGGCCGTACCAGATTGAGTTTCCCGATCTTCACCAGCTCCTCTCCGTCTAGAGTGATCTCCTTCATGTGGATAGTGACCGAGAACACAGAGTGGGAGCGACTGCAGACATAAGTGTGTGTGTTAACAGCGAGTGCCATTATGACATTGACCTCAGACTGTGCGTTTCCTCTGGACGGGTACCTGGAGTAGGCGTTCATGAGCGTGGAGGCAGTCCTCCGCTTGGCCGATCCTCGCTCCAGGATGTGGTAGACTTCGTCTTTGTTGTGGACCGTCACTTCCTCCAGGCCTCTCACGACCACACCTCGCTGCATCACAAGCGAAGCACACGTCAACACAGAGAGTAGCTTCAGGGCCGCACTTCCCCTCGTCTCACGGCACACACCTTGTTGCGAGGATCATCAAACAACTGGAGACGCTCGGTGACATCCTCTGTGGGGCTGAGGAGGTCGAACAGCTCCTCGTTGTAGATCTCCAGGAGAGAGACTTTGACGGAGAACTCTGTGCCGTTTTCAGAGAGCTTCTCAAAAATCTGGTGGAGAGTTCGGGGGATGATGCCAGCCAGAGGATCCTAAACAAAACAAACCACAGAGTGACACACTGCTACCCTTTTTTTGGCCTGTAGATGAGCAAAGACTTAAGATCACTTTAAATTATTGCTCCATTTAGTGATTCTAACCTCCTCCCAGGTGAATTGCTCATCTTGACTTCTTTCTCCCTCCATGGTGAAGGTCTTTCCTGTTCCAGTCTGACCGTAGCTAAAAACAAAAATACTTTACTTTAGGAGAAAGATTAAAAAGGAAAAGAAAAATAAAACTGCAGCGGAGAGCAGCGGCAACTCACGCAAAAACGGTGCAGTTGTATCCCATGATGACCTCGTCCAGAATGGGACAAACCACGCTCCTGTAAACATCGATCTGTTTGGCAGCTGGTCCAAAGACCTAAAGAGGACAGCACAGAATCACCAAGATGGGAATTCAACACTTTAGGACCAAGGGGGAGATATTCACAGAACGTCACAGACATAACCACGGCAACTGCACCACTTTCAGGTCAGCAGAGCTGCTAAAAATTAAGATGCTAATCAAATTTACATAAACAAATTCTGCACCAACAGCCAAACTTTTACATTTCTTAAAAAGTGGCTTCATGATGAAGCGGCTGACTTGACCTCAAGACTAGGCCACCTGGATGAACGATAACCTTCACTGACAAACACAGCTGTAAAAGTCTCTTTCCCCATCCAGTCCCAAGCACAGCATTAAAATGTAATTTCCTCTTCACCAGCTTCCAGAAGTTCCCTGCAACAATGAAGGAACCAGGATGGGACTCACCATGTCAAACGTGTATGTTTTCCGTGCCGCCTTGTCATTCAGCCCCCCGGTCTTCACATTCACCTCCTTCCTGTTCTGATCGCAGTCGATCACGCCATACGACGACTTTCGCTCCACAGTGTTAAAAGGTCTGAGAATGTTTAAAAGGATGAGAGTGGAAACTTTTGAAGCAGACGCATCCTTTATAGGCTGCGGAAGATTCCCAACCCAAGAAAAAATTAGTCTGGAGCCACAAAAACAACTGAAAACCAGGACATATTAAAATCCCACTATGATTGCAAACAGCTTTTAAACACTGATGATGTTCACACTTTTAAAAAATTGTAATCAAGTTTTGAAGACCGTTTGAAGAAAAGAAAATGTAGATGTTAAGGGTTACAAGATGTTTAAGTCCCACTCTGATCATCTTTTGATTTGTTGTAAAAGCATTCCCAGTGGTCTTTTCATTACAATTATGTTGTTTTTAGTCTAATAAAACCTGTCGTTTTCTAGGACATGCAGAGCAGCAGTAGTTCATTAGAAAAGGTGACTCCAGGTTTAGGAAGCCACCATTAGCAGAGAAAGCCCGCCACCCCTTCCCATCATCCATCCGTTTACATGCTCTCCCACTAGCTTACAGCCCTTCAAAGCCCCAAGCTATCATTAGCGGTGCAACATTGGAGCAATATTGGAGATATCCAGGTGTACAGTTTAGATCCAGATTTCAGCTCAGATGAGGAAAATAAAGATAAACATGGATGTGTCAACGGGATGCATCAGAATGGAACAGGGAGTTTGTGGCCCACCTGGCGTATTTTTTACGTCACAAATGTGATCTTTTTCGGACAGAATATTTTCATCTGCTCCTGATTTATTCAAGTAAAGAAAAACCCAGAAAAAGTAGGCTTAATTTTCTTAAAGGGTGTCCATCAGGAAAAAAAAGAAGCTAAAAACAAAGAGTGGGTCTTAGAAAAACACAAATCAGATTTAGTTTTAAAACTAAAAGTACAACTGAAAACTTTAGAAAAATAGAAATTGATATAATACTGTATTCCAACTCTTATTTTACCACAGCTTTCAAATGCTGGCCTTTAACTAAAATAGTCTCAGATCTCGGAGGAAGACAGGTTAATAAATTGGTGACATTTTTGACGATCTGGATTATATTTGATACAACAAATTTTCTCATTTATTGAGCTTTAAACCTGGGAAAATATGACAAATATCTATTTTCATATTTGTATTAATATTTGGGCCATTTCATAAACAATGCAGGCTTGATTGATAAATAGTTCTCAGTTTGGATCCGGCATCTCAAATCTTTTGGTAGACATGTTTAAACTCACGACAGCTTCCATTACTGAATACACTCCTAAAAATAAAATAAAAGCATCCTCGATTACGTCACTGGACCTTAATTGATGATCAGCTGCTTGTCTGCAAAAACTACAAAAGCAGATTTCTTCTCACCTGCACCTGACGACCACCTGGATGTTTCTTCCCTTCTCATCCCGCTTGGCTCCGACCCCGCCGTTCGCAAACATGGCTGCAGAAAGACGAGCTCACCGGCAAACGCAGCCTGCAAACACAACCACCATTACTTAGAACCCGCACAGAACCCGAGCACGATTAGCCGAGCAGGGTGCTGCTGCTAGCATCAACGTAGACGACCACTAAAAAAAACGATCGTTAATATAAGCTAGCACAACTTACCGAATCACAGATCAAACTCTCTTTTAATGAAAGTTTCTATAATAAATACTCCAACAGTTTCCTTCGTAACAACTGTAAATGCCGCTTATTCCGCTCCTTCCAACAGAACAATTCAGGATAATTTCACTTCCTCTCGCGCTCTGAACGCTTGTAAAGAGAAGCATTCAAACAGCGGTTTTAAATTTCCTTCAGCCAATGCCGTGAGACTAACGGAAACGCAAGACATATGATTGGTATAGACCGACATGTGACGCAACCAACGCTGAGCATCATGGGAACTCTTGTGACAGAAGTTCTGATTGAATACCACTAGATGGCGACATTGTCCCCAAAATGAATGTTGATGTTTTTCTTTTTCCTTAATGTTTTTTTTTTCTGCAAATGTTTATAGCTTTCAATTGAGCTCTTCCGCCAGCGATTTCTTCAAGAAATCACAAGAATTACGTTAAGGAGAGAAATTTATTTGTGATGAAATATAGGGTAATTGATGTAAACAAACAACCATAGTGTTTCATTTGTCCTACTGGAGGTCATGTCGAGCATTTGAGTAAAGCTGGACATAACCACCTTTTGAAGAAGCTGGCCCCAGGGCACAGATACCTAAAGGCCCCGCCCCCCTCAGACAAAGGGGTCATACCCACATTACCATTCCTGAAATGCTCACACATAGAAAACAGTTATGCAACATATCTGCTCAACACTTTCTGAAAGTTCATTTTAGCCTCAAACTGATATGATTCCTGATTGTTTTTAAGCTTTTCTAACCTGATGTCTGAAGAAAAAGTGATCACACAGCTGTGGGACAAGATGCACTTTAAAAAATAAGAAACAACTATATTCCTAATATTTATGATATCTTTCTATCATAAATGTGTTTTTTCAGTAACTGGCAAAAAATTAAAAACACAACAGAAAAGGTGAATTGGGACACGTCATAACTGCCTCAAAGTTAGGACAAAAAAATGCCATAATATTATATTTCTATAATATTGTGCCATAATATAGAAATATAATATTATGCCATAATTTTATAATCATACTACTAATATACTACATAATTCTACAATCAACATTTTCAAAGATGATTTTAGCATTTGATGAGAAGAAACAGCTTAAGAGTTCATACAAAAATTCTATATGATTTACAAGAGCACATATTTAATGTAAAACTGTTCCCAGCGGTTTAATTCTGATTATGCTGTTTTTACACTACATAAAAAAAATAAAAAACTGTCACTTTTTCTGCAGAGCATCAGTAGTTCATCAGAAATTCAATTCTGAGTAGTGGGTGTGACTGTTGGTGTGGAATAAACCTCTGCTGATGCCCCATCATCCCTTTCTTTACATTTCTCCCACTAACTTACACCCGCTCACAGCCCCAAGCTAACAGTAGCGGAGCAACATAAACAGCGAGCAATCCTGGAGCTGTGCAGTTGCTATCAATGAGACTTTGGCCCACCCATTTCTGCTGCGCCACAACTGAGAGCTTCTTCAAATGCCGGATTTTTATTTATCTGCTCTGCATCTCACATAAATAGATTAAAGAAATACTCCTCCTATATGCCCTAAATCATTAGAAAAATGCTACAAGAACATGTTCAAAACACCATAAACTCAACCTTTTCTTGGAGCGGGTCTTCAAAAGAGTTTTTTCTTTATGATGTGTACAGAACTGTGTAAATTGTGTAAAGTGCCATGTTTAAGTGTCAACATGTCGCTTTAATTTGACAGATTATGCATGGGATGTACCACCGGACCATAACTGAAGTGGCCGATATCAAGAAGTCCTACCAATGGCTAGAAAGGGCTGGCCTGAAGGGACAGCACTGAGGCACTCATCCTGGCAGCTCAGAAAAAAGCCTTGAGCACCAGAGCAGTAGGCTACGTTCACACTGCAGGCTGAAACGACCCAATTCCAATTTTTTTGCCCCTATTCACCCTGTATCTGATCTTTTCATGACAGTCTGAACGACACAGGTCCGATCTTTTCAAATGTGACCCAGGCCACTTGGGTATGTGGTCCTGAATCTGATACGTATCCAATCTTTTGAAATGCGACCTCCGTCTGAACGGCCAGGCCACATGTATCCGACCCGTACGTCATTGACACACTACAAACATCATTATTCTGTGTTGAAGTAGGCGGGAACGAGAACATAAACAACCATGGTGGATGATGCGGCTGAGATCAGTCAGTGGAAGGGAAGTGAGGTCACCGGTTGGATTAATATTTGGGGTGACAGCTCTATTCAGGCCAAACTCAAGGGCTCTTATCGCAACCGGGCAGGTTTTGAAAGACTTTCCAGCGAAATGGCAGCAGACATGTCTCTTCTCGTGACAGAGTTAATTGAAGGCCCTCACAAACATAATCGAAGGTGGATCTGGTCATTCCAAAGTTACTGATGAATTCTGTATCAGTGAAGCCACTCACATCAGTATCCCACCACTCCTGGTTGCGACTCCGCACCCACACGTTTCTCTGTACCGACTTGGCTAACACTGCTCCACAAAACACCATGGCCAAAAACCTTGCTATACTCCTTTTTAATTTTCTTCTTAAAATGAGAAGATTGCAATTTTGCCGGCTTCTTTATGAAAATGAATTTAATAATGCAAAAAGAGCTTCGCTGTTGACAACAGTGTTGTTGACATCCATTGTTAGCGTTAGCTACTTCCGCAAACAACGCGTGACGTCCTTCACCATTGAGTACTCTTCTGCGCATGTGGGTCACTCCTGGGTCATTTCACGGTCACACAGGAGATCACAAAAGTTCACATTTAATTGGCAATGTGAACGGCCTTGCAAAAAAAATAGATTTTTTTCAAAAAATCGGAATTGAGCCCTGCAGTGTGAACGTAGACATAGAGCCTCAGATCTGCCACACCAGACAAGACCCAAGGTGTAGGCTGTGCAAAGAGGCGCCTGAAACAATCCAGCACATAACTGCAGGGTGTAAGATGCTGGCAGGTAAAGCATACATGGAGCGCCACAATCAAGTGGCTGGAATAATATACAGGAACATGTGTGCAGAATATGGACTGGAAACCCCAAGGTCAAAATGGGAAACACCTCCTAAGGTGGTAGAGAATGAGAGGGCAAAAATCCTGTGGGACTTCCAGATCCAGACTGATAGGATGATAATGACGAACCAACCAGACATTGTAGTGGTGGATAAAGAACAGAGGAAAGCCGTTGAGGTGGATGTGGCAGTGCCAAGTGATAGAAACATCAGGAAGAAGGAACATGAGAAACTGGAGAAATACCAGGGACTCAGAGAAGAACTGGAGAAAGCCTGGAAAGTGAAGGTGACAGTGGTGCCTGTGGTAATTGGAGCACTCGGGGCAGTAACCCCCAAGCTGGAGGAGTGGCTACAACAGATACCTGGAAAGACCTCAGACCTCTCAGTCCAGAAAAGCTCAGTGCTAGGAACAGCTAAGATACTACGCAGGACCCTCAAGCTCCCAGGCCTCTGGTAGAGGACCCGAGCTTGGAGGAGAAACCACCCGCGGAGGTTGAGAGGGGCGTTATTTTTATTCTTTAAATACATATATATTTTTAGCCTAAAATGCTATGTTTATATACTAATAATTCAAAAACAGCACAGTAAGAGTACGCAAATCTTTGTAAGGAGAAAGATTTGTTGTTTGTATCATAATTATTTTTGTAGAAATACATAATTGGAACAAATAATGCATTTTATTATGAAAACAGAAAGCTGCAGCAATCACGTTTCATGCTCTGCTGTGTACCGTGTTATGGGGTGACATGACATTTCTAAAGCGTGTATCATGTCAATAAAGTCCCGTACTTTACAGTGAGGATGATGATTCGCTGACAGTTTAAAAAAAATATTATTTTGGTTTTTTTTGGTCATTTATCTTTGAGGTAACGAGCACCCCTGGTCAAAACCATTGACTGTATCAGAGAACTCCACTGAGTGAATTCGACGTCACCCATAGAAAATGACTTACTTCCAACCAAATGAAGTCAATTCCGTTGCCATTTTTTTGTGACACAGATGCCGACATGTTGGAGTGAGATGCCAGTAAGCAGCAACCGGTCCAACTTGGTCTGAGTTTACATTTCTGCTCCAACCTCTCTCTCTAAACAGGAGTGAGCTTGGTGGAAGGCCACACCACTACCACTTGAAAGCGAGCTGAGGAATTTGTCAAACGTTTTGAACATTCAACGTGAGACCACATGTTTTTATTGAGGCATCTGATGGGTCAGTTTATAACTGGAATAACTTTCACTGCAGAAAAATAAATAAATTAGGATCCACAGCATGTTAAAAAAAATTATCAGAGCAAGAATGGTTATTCTGATAACTACATTGACTGAGTAATAGCTGTTTCTTTCTCTTTAGAAGCCTATGGTATTTTGGCTTCTTGGAACAAGCGAGTACTTCCTGTTTGAAACGCCAGGGATACAGTCAATCATCTAAATGCAACAAGACACGTGTCTACCTCTGAGGAAATCTAGCAAAAACCTTAAGGAAAGAAAATCATCCTTTTCTCTGTGATGTCACACTTTAGGACAGGACGAAATCCTCTGATCGATGCTTTTCCTGACTGGATTGTTGATGGAGATCCATACGTGTGCAGAAAAAAAACAGCTCCAATCTTCTCCTCTACAACATCTGAAGAGCTTTTGCTCCCATTATGAAGTCATTGCGATTTGGACGACTTTTTTGTACCGTTTCAAGTTTACCCAAGAGTTTGTTCATAATTAAAGAGTCAAATTAAGAAAAGGATTAAACAAAATAATTTCTACAGTTTCACACTCTTTTGGCGCTGTTGTTTATTTCTTATGGACCAAGTCTTAAGCAAAATCTAACTGCAGAGCAGAAAAATCCAGACAAACAAACAAAGAAGCTAAAAAGACAAAGGAGGCATTGAAGTCTAAAAGGAATCTCCTGCTGGTGGACTACAAAAAGAAAGATGGATACAGGTGATCTTCAGGGATGGACCCCCCCCTTAAAGGAAGATGAAGCTGAACTCCACTGGAATCTGGATAAGAAAAGGTTTGCTGATGACGACCTGGTGTTTCCGGACGATTGGAGTTCAGGTTTTCTTTACGGATCTGTGAAGGATCTCTGTGGAAATGCATCAAAATGTTCCACAATCTGGATTTCTTCAGCAAACACGGATTCAGACACTCGGACGCTGACTGGGAATTGTTTGTTCAGATTTATAGAATGGTGTTTGCGACGCCTCCATATCCCCCCCAGAAGCATCTCTGCGTTACAATCTGCTGTCCAGCAAAAATCCACTTCATTACCATGACAATTTTAACTGCGAGGGTGGACGGAAAGTGAGGTGGGAACAATCCTATCCCCCCTCCCAGTTCTCTGAGTCTTTTTGTGATTGGCAGCCCACTCGGACCCCGGGTGACGATGACCCTCTTCCGGGGGCGAGCCACAAATCCAGAGGAGCGGGTGACTTTGTGGTCCGACAGCGAGCCGAAACACATCCAAGAGCCTTTGGGATCCTGTCACCCTTCTGCTTCGTCCCTCATCCGGACCGTCCATCGTGTGGAGCGAGAGGAGGAGGCCCGGAGGACCAGCCCGACGAAAGGAAGCCTTCGGTGAGTTTCTCTTTTGTCGTGATGGCCTGCAGATCTGTGCGAGCTCAGCGCTGTGCTCACAGATCTCAGCAGATCAGCTGAATCATGGTCAGGATCTGAAGAACCACAAAGCTTTGGATCCTAAAGGTCTTTCCACAAGCCTGAAAGCTATTCTAGTTGACTTAATTTAATTTTTATTTGATAAAATGAGTTACTTTAGTGGTTTAATTGTGTTTTTTTTTTAGCGTTGGTGATTTTTAAAATTGTTTTTTTATTTATTTAATCTTTTTTGGAAGAAATGCACAAAATGTTTGAACCTCATCACTTTCCTGACAGCGAATTTAAAGAAAATATTTGTTTTTTATTTTTAAAAGTTGTTTAAATGTAATTTTTTTTGTCAGAAACATTAGTTTTCACAAAAAAAACAAGTCCCGCAATATCAATTTTAGCCCCTTTTTCAGTTTAAACTGAGCTTTCTAGGTGTTTAATTGCATTAAAAAGCAGAAACTTGAACACAAAACTGGCGTTATAACCTGATTGGGTTATAAAATTGTGTATTTAACTTATAGCACCTTTTTGCCACATCAAACACCCCTTGAAATTCCTGCTTTTGGTTTGATTTTGGTGTATATTAGTTGGTTTCTTTAGGCTTTCTGAGTGTAGAGTTAGTAGAACTGGGCTCAAAAATTAAACTTGTTTTCTTGTGTTTTTGAATGAAACGTTGGGAGTCGAGTTTGGATGTTCTGAAGTCTTTCAAACGGAAACACAAAGCTCATTATGTGTTGAGGTGAAGCCGACTCCTCCGGAGTTTTGCAGATCGTGTGGAAGCCTTTGGCTGCAGCTCATTGATGTGTCTGTCTATTATCTGGCACTCAGCAGTCGATACGTTTCCCATGAATATGCAGGCGTTCGAGTCCGCAGCTCCGGATACCAACTCATCGGCTGGAGGAGGAAGAGATGCCGACCAGAATGAGGAAGACTCACTTTAGGGATAATAGAGATTCACAGGAATCACTGATTTGATGGAACAAAACCTAATTTTGGCAGAAAATTATGATTCTGACTATCTTAATGTAAGAATCTGTGGCTATTTTCTGGTGATTCAGATAACAAACTATGACCAGGAAGTTGTTCATGAAAAATCTGGGCTGATAACGGAGCAAATGGGTGTTTAAAAGAGCTCTCCTTTTGTTCCTTCTGCCAAACCTTCAGAGGCGAGGTGTCGGTGTGGGGTCGCAGAGGTCACGGCTGCTGCTCGGCCTGCAGATGAGGCCCGCCCAAACCTCCAAGAGAAAAAAAAAAATCGGTTTTAAATTGTTTTGCTTTTGAAAAACGGGAAAGAAAAAAAAACTCAGTTAAGTGGCGCTGAGCAAAGACAATCTGAGCGTTCTTTCAGGACAAAGATCCATAATAACAAAAAACACACATGACAGATGATTAATCGGCACGGTGGGCTCTGCTGAGCTGCCGGACCCCCGGCTGACACCCCGAGTCGCCAAACACAAAACCAGAAACCCCCCAGAGCCCGGCGGCCTGGAGGAGCGTGGGCGAAGGGTGGAAGCAGGGCGCCGTCCCCACGGAGCAGCGCGAGAGCGAGGACGGGGAGGAAGGAGGACTCCGTGCCTCCGATTCGTGCAGAATCTCAAATAAATCAAGTTTGGAGCATAATTGTGCGTGTGGGAGTGTTGGCGTGCACGCGTCCTGCGCGTGTGTTTTGCTGAGCTGCTTGATTGCCGGGCATGTGTGAAGCAAAAACCCCCCATCTGCCACAAGGGTGGGCGGCTCGCCACACAGCAACAATGCACTGCAACATTTTTGTCGCTGTGGGCGTTGAAAAGGCTCGCAGGGCTGCGGCCCTCTTCCTCGCCGCGACCGCTCGCACAGGAGGACGCTCAGACCAAACATGCAACGGGATCCGAGCCAGGACAAGCCGCTGCAAACAGGAGGCCCCGTGCCGAACATCTCCAGAGGAACTCCATGAAGAAGGAACAGCAGGTCCAGCTCACATCCAGCTGAAGAACTCGATTCTGGTCACACAGAGACGTCACTCTAGTTCTAAACTCAGAATCATGATCCACAAAAAGGCTTCATTTTGGTTCAGCCCATGTTTGTTGAAAGCGTTGTTGATTTGGTTCAGGCCAAGAGAAAACCAACTAAAAAAGAACTATTTTATAATTATAATTATAACTATTATACTTGAAATGTAAACTTCAGTTTCTGATGATCTGTCGATTCCATCAGTGCCTATAAATTGTCTATTGTATTTATTAAGTTTAATTATTTAAAAAAACAGTCAACAAATAAGGGTGTCTCAGGCCCAGACGACACAAAAACCATCAAACCGAGCTAAATTTATTTAAGACATGATAATCCACTTCACTCCAGATCATTACATGAATACCTAATTGGATTTTAATAACTGCCTAAAAGTGACCAACATATTACACTGAAGGATTTTTGGTCAGTCCCACTGCGATGAAAATGGTGTTTTTGGTGTTTTATATAAAGACAATTAAGCTTAAAATTTTATTCGTGAGTATTTCTTTATTCAAATCCATGTATATCAGGAGCAGATCAAAAAATGTTTGAAACAGAGCACATTTATAGCGTAGAAAATACGCTGCAAGCTTCCTGCTCTGCTCTATTCTGATGCATCCACTTGTAGACAAATAGATCCATGAACGTCTTTGTTTTCCTTGTCTGAGCTGGAATCTGGATCTAAACTGTACGGATGGATAGCTCCAATATTGCTCTGCATTTTTGTTGCACCCCTAATGTTAGATTGGGGGTGTGGAGGCTGTAAGCTAGCAAGAGGGCATGTAAACAGGGATCGCTTAGTAATCAGCGTCAGGATGAGGACAGTCCCGTCCACAACTCAGAGGTCGATTTCTGATTTCTTTTTTTTATTTTGGATAAAACAGGCATAACAATAATTAAAAGACCACTGGGAATGCTTTGAAAACAGATCAAAAGATGATGGGAGAGGGCTTTAGGTTTTGGATTTTATGGAGAAAAATGACTTTTATTTGGTTGACTCAGTGACTCGAATGTCTACCAGAGCTTTGACTCTTAAAAAGGCTTTCATTTTCATCATAAAAATTGGTTAAGTTCAGACTCTGATCACAGCTTTAGATTTTTCACTAGTTTAATAGATTTATAACATCAGTTATGAAATATTATTATAAAGTATATTTTGTCATCTTAAACATTAATGGTCAATACACACACAAACACACACACACACTTAAAGTATTTAACATCACAAAAATTGATAAATAGATACTATATTTTTTATTGGGAAACCAATTAAACATATTCTCAATAAATAACTTTCAGACATTTTTTTGATCTCAACTAGTCAATTTGTGTTATTCTCCAAAAAAGTTGCAAGCAGCTTTATTTATTTATTTTTGGGTTTTGCATCTAAAATTGTTTTATTGAATATTTCTTAAAATAACAAGTCATTTTATTTTAGTTTAAGGTATTTCTACATGTGTCAAATCTATTTTTTTTTATTTGCATGTGCAATAATAAAAAAAGTAATCAATATACAAATCCGTGGCTAAATGTGCAGTTTACCATTGATTATTATTTTTAACATTCAGGAGAAGGGTCTGGGAGTGTTATAAAAGAGCATTTAAAATAGGTTAAAGTAAATTAAAGTTCATAACGTTCCTGATGCAAATAAAATGATTAATTAGCTAAATAACCACATAATAAAGAGTATTTACCTGGCATCTGGGAAGCTGTGGGAAGCTCGTGCTCTTTGCTAGCCGTGATGATGCTAACCCGCTGCAGTAGTGGGGGATTTCCAAGATGGCGGAAAAACGCGATTAACTGTTTTTCCTGGTTTATACAAATTCCTCCGTGTGGTACATTTAATAAAGCTGGCGCAATAACCGACAAATTATAATCTAGCTGTTTCATTTTGATATGTTTAATAAACTAAAACCATGTGCAGGGCCTACGTCACCGTAAAACAGCACGTGCACGGGGAGAGCGCTCCCCCTGCTGGTCAGAGGTGGTAGTCACATGATGGAGAAGTGTCAGTGAAAACAAGACAAAATAAATTCTAACGCCCCAGAAAATGTAATTTTTAAGGACAATCGGATAAAAGGCAAACGCCCTTTATTTATAAAAGCTTTCCAAATGTTCCTGGGCCTTTAAAACGATAATATAGCTAATAATTGTTTTGCAGTAACATCTAGTGTTTGTAATAACTGAGAGTTTCTCATGATGCATATAAACGCTTTGCTGAATTGTTTCATTGCAGACTTGTTTTGTCAGGTCCAAAGTTTGGTCAGAGCACTAGCAGAACCTCCGTTAAGGACAGAAATTGGCATTTGTTTGGATCATTGTTTTGCCAAATGTTCTAGAGCTACAGCTGAAGAAAAGAAAGGGAACTGAATTTTGGAATTCATGTTTCCATCTGTTAAACTCTAAAGCAGCATGCATGTGAACTACAAAGATGTTTGTTTGTTTTTTGTTTTAAGTTGTGTGTTAGTTTAAGTCCAGATGTTTGTGGACGTACAGCTTCCAGCAAGTTCAATCTCTATCCCATTAGATATCAATCCAATAGTTTTGGTAAAAATCCAGATGTTTCTTTGTTTGTTTGTTTTTTGTTTTTTTATCAGCAGTGTCTTTTTCCTTGAACACTTCCATGGAATCAGTTTTATCAAAAAGTCTGCTTCTGATTGTGGAGCGCTGAAATTTTTCCCATCTCCTTCTGCTTCTTTGATGACTTCCTACATCTCCATGTTCTGTTCTTGGACTCTTTTTGGTCATTCAGTCATACCTGGAAATGTATTCCTGCTGCCTTCGCCATAAAGGATAGTTTCAGAAACTGAAGCAATATCTCTGTGACTCCTGTTTCCCATCTGCTCTTGAGCCTCTCCTGACGGTAGTGTGAGAATCTGTTGATCAAACATTTTGAATGTTTAACATGAGACCACATACTTTTATTGAGACATCTGATTAGTCAGTTTATAACTTGAATAACTAACAGAAAAAATGCCATTAAGAGCAATAAGGATTATTCTGACCAACAGAATGACTGAGTAACAGCCTGTTATTTCTCTATAGAAGTCTGTGGGATTTTGGCTTCTTGGAGCCAGCAGGTATGTATCTTGCTTGGAACATTTGGGGGAGGAGTCACTCAGTCTATAGTTTTCTTATACAGTCAATGGGATTTCTTGAGTTCAAGCCAGAAGTCCACACAGAAACTCGTGACACAGCTCTATGACATCCGGATTGAAGCAATTTTAAAACTAAAGTAGTAGCAACCAGGTCAGTTCACCAAATTATCACCCAGTGTCTTGGTTAGTCTCCAAATATGCCTTTCTGGGCGTTTCCCCCAAAAACAAGCAGAGAAATAAGCAATTTCCTGCAAATCGTAGGGCGGTCGACCTCTGAATTGGAAGATTGGGCAAGACACTGACTGCCAGTGTTCAGAAGCGGAGCCGCCATCAGTGTGTGAACGTGTGTGTAAATGGGTGAATGCGTTTGTGACTGTAAAGCGCTTGGGCCTTTGAGGAAGGTAGAAAGCGCAAACAAGTATACGCCATTTACCAATTGGAGGATCCGCAAAGTCATGTCCAGCTAAAATTGGAATGACCACTGATTTAACCCTTTAACACAGTGTTGACAGTTTCAATTACTGTAACTCTTCAGCAACTGTTTATGCAATTACTGTAATTCCAGCAGATTCTGAAGAGACATGAAGCAGCTTTGTGCAGATATGCAAGACTTAGTAGTAATGTGTTCATTGCCTAAAGACTCACTCTGATCGTCTTTTGATCTGTTTTAAAAGCAGCGGTATATTAATTATGACCATGCTGTTTTTAGCCAACATTAAAAAAAAGTGATTTTCTTGGACATAGTTTCTGCAGAGCGGCAGGAGTTCATTAGAAATTCACCTCTGAGTTGTGGGCACTGATGCACTGAGTAAGTCTTGAATCTGACTGGGTGAAAAGCGGCTTTGCACCAAACCAAGATGAAATGTCAAATCCAGCTGGTTCACGTTGATCACATGAACGGTTGAAGAGTTATGGTAGGTCAAAGAGTGTGTCACTTTGGCGTCGCCATAAAAAGTATGGCTTCAGATTTTCTCAGAAAAGTAGAAAACATGGCTTTCCTTCTCAAAAAGCCATAACGGACTGATGCTGAGAAGATATTTCCTCCTTCCACATTTAAAAACCATCAATATTTGGTGCAAAAACAGAGCAGCACATATAGCTGAATCCACGTTTTCCCACCTCTTCACTTCAGTGACTCAGAAACTAAATTTGACTCCATTGTAGCGTCATTAAGCATAAATGTGTCTCCTATAAAGACATGGTTTTCCAACCTTTTTAGGGTTTCCTCTATGAAAACTATTACATAGGTCAAGATGTAAAAACCTAGAAATACACATTTTCTTAAATTTAAGTTTGTGTTTTTTATTTTCCTTACATTTATTAAATTACACCCCCCCCCCCCCCCCATCCTGGAAGAAAATCAAACCTAAATGCTGTTTAAACACTTTTATTTGATCCATTTTTGCTCGAGGAAAGCAGCTTTCCGGGGAAACGAGCTGTTTGGATAATTATTCTCCCGCTAATCACCTCATCTATCTCTGGCGGCCAACAATAGCCGCGCGCAGTCAGAGCAGCGATCTGTTCCTGACAAGCAGCAGGGATAACAAATGGGTCTGCGCAGTCAGTGTGTGGGCTCAGCTGGCACAAACACGGCCCCGTTCAGCCCCGATCACCCGGATAACGGCCATATATGCCGCCGGAGCTCCTGTCACCTCACCGGAGCATCCTTTTATGGAGGCCGGAATTCCGCATGCCTCCGCTCCTCGTTTTTTCTAAAAACACAAACAAAAAAGAAAAAAAAACAGTGAAGGATGAGAATTAACCATTTCCACCAAACGGATGAGTTTGAATACATTTGCATTACTTTTTTTCGGCCGTCGTCATGGTTATCTCCACCAAAGAGTTCCCCCTTCTTTTCCTTTTTTCCCAAAGTCAAGTCCATATTTGGTGAATGACGTCACGGGAACCCCAGAGATTCCCTTTAAAACCCTCGCAGCGCCTTCTGGGAGCTGTTTGAAGGAGATGAGAGGCGCGTCTGGAGCGCAAGCTCACAGTCAGCAGAATGGCCGCTAAAGCGCTGGATGAAGTCGCCGCGTCTTTACGCAGCATCATAGACGCCATTCCTAAGGATGCGTACGCGGTGGAGGGGGGGCCCACTCCCCAAACAGCTGTGGTTTTCAAAGAGGAGCCTGCTGGGGAGGAGGATGACGAGAGGCCGAACGAGGCGGGCGGTGAGCGGCTGTCAGCTACTGGGGCTCACCTTTGTTTGGTCCATGTGATGATGATGATGATGATGATAATGATGATGATAAAATGAAAAAGGTCAGAACCTGACAGAGTGTGTGTGTTTGTGTGTCTCAGGTGATCGTCTGCAGCTCCACAGCGACTTGGCACAGTACGTTGCAACTTTACGCGCGCACCCCGTGGCGTTCAGCGGAAAGTTTTCGGTGGACTCCAGGTGTGCAGGTGGGCAGTGGACGCCGGGGGACGTCTGCGTTCTCAGCGCTGACATCACCACCGCGGGGCCCGAAGCGGTGTCCGGATCTCCCGCAGCATCACCTGGCATTTACGCACCAGGAGGAGGAGGAGAGGCGCAAAGCAGCATGGCGCACGGACAACCAGGCATCAGCCACATGTACGGGCCCCCTCACCCCCACCCACATTCTGACCCGCCCTACTCCTGCGGCGGGGACATGTACCAGGACCAAACAGCAGGGGCTTACCTGGCTCCATCCACCTGCGCAGGGCCCTACCACCAACACCAGCCCTATAACTCCGCCCCCAAACCACCTGTTGATGGCGCGCTGCTCTCCATCATACCTGAATATGGAGGCTTTTATCAGCAGAGCTGCCAGAGGGACATCCAGGCCGCTTTTCCCGACAGGAAGTCCCTGGCGTACCCGCTGGAGTCTCTCAGGGTGGCCCCGCCCCTCACACCGCTCAACACTATCAGGAACTTCACGCTCGCGGCGCCATCCTCCGCCGCAGAGGGCCCGATGGCCGCCGCCTTCCCCGCCCACCAAAATCTCCCGCTCAGGCCCATCCTAAGACCCAGAAAGTACCCGAACCGACCCAGTAAGACGCCCGTGCACCAGAGGCCGTACCCATGCCCGGCCGAGAGCTGCGACCGCAGGTTCTCCAGGTCGGACGAGCTGAGCCGCCACCTGCGCATCCACACCGGCCACAAGCCCTTCCAGTGCCGCATCTGCATGAGGAACTTCAGCCGCAGCGACCACCTCACCACGCACATCCGCACGCACACCGGGGAGAAGCCCTTCTCGTGCCAGCAGTGCGGGAGGAAGTTTGCGCGCAGCGACGAGAGGAGGAGGCACATGAAGATCCACCTCAGGCAGAAGGAGAAGAAGGCCTGCGCGTCCTAACCATTGACTGCCGCACCGACATCTCAGCAGAAGCGCCCAAACATTCAGAACTGTTTACAGAACGTGGTTCCATGGTTTCCAAACACTCCTAACTTTCTCTCAGGGATTCAAAGGTGGAGATCTTTGTGGAGGATGCGGGATGAGGAGCAGAACCTGCTCTCCATAGAGCAGCTGTGAATGAAAACAAAAGAGGTTTCAACTTGGCCCCATTTATGCTAAAAATTAACTGCCATGCTGTAAAAACAAAAACAAAAAAAACAGTCTGAATGACAGTTGCCTCAGTGTTTACCTTTTACTTGTTTATTTGGGGCTGTAATTCCACGACCGACCGCAAGGTGGCGAGCACGAATCTTTGGCGTGCTGATGTAGCAGACATGCTAATGTCTGAAACTGGTGTAGGGCGTTATTTTGATGATTAAGAAATGTCTAAAACTGATCAAAATCTTTCTCTGCCTACATATAAATTCAGTCCATGAAAAAAACTTTATTTTTAACCGTTAAGAAGTTATACTGTTAGCTGTGTTGTGGTGGTGATGTGGCTTGCTAGCTACAAACGATTTACACGTGACTTTTAGCTGATTCTCGACCAACCCAGCCCTGGATAATGATGTCCTTGGATCCAAAAGATGACAATACTTCTGCAATAATCACATTAGCTAAATTATTAACTGCAAAGCTTATAAACTGATTAAGTTTTAAGTAGAAGCATAAGTTCTCTGAATAATAATTTATCAGCAACAAACTGAGAATAGCTACCTTTTTTTTAAATCTTGAAATTATCTATTTTTCAGGTAAGACTTTTGTAAAACAAAACAAAAAAAAGAATATCTCAACTTGTGTTTTAAAAAACTTTTATGATTAGACACTTGGCTGCTTGAGGTGAGGTTCAAGCTAGTATTCCTAATCAGTTGTTTTACCGCTTTTGTTGATTTTCTATTACTTTCGGGTACCATCTTTACACAGGCAAGCTCGTTTAACCCTTAAACACAGGAGATGTCGCTAGCGACACCAAAATAAAAATGTTAACATGACAACATAACTTTCCATTAATGCGATCAACATGAATCAGCAAAGAAAATCATGGTTTAAAGTGTTGCAAATCAGCACTAGGCTGCTTCTCTGCTTCAGAATGACTTGAATTGCGTAAACATTTCAAGAGTTACGGTAGCCGAAAGATTGTCAACACTGGAGTTAAAAATCTGCTTTAAAAAGGGGTTAAAGAAAAATGTGAAAAAACACCTGAGAAGTTTCACAAATGTGGGCTTCAGCGTGGCACGCCACTGCGTGGAAATGCCTAAAACCAGACCGGCGGTAATACTGATGCCATCAAATACAAGCAGCACAATGTTATTGTTCTAATACAGGTCACACATTGCAAGGACTGCCAACAGGATAAAGGAAAGCTTGTTTTTTTGTGATGTTTTTGTTTTGGGTGACCGAACAGCCTTTTTGAAATCTGTTGAAAGTCGAATAAAAAACATGCAAACTGGGGGGTAAAAAAAGCCTAAAACGTGGATGTCTTTGTGTTTTTAGGATGTTTTATGCAAACAGAATGAGCACTAAAGCAACTGATGCTTCTTTTCTGTGGAAAGTACATATTATTAGTTGAATTGTGGTGCCGATCCATTGACTAGTCAGCAAGGTGTAGAAATAGTTTGAATTTAGGCCAGAAATACTATTAATCCAACTTTTACATTTTTATACCACTCAAAAAAAGCCTATGTGGCAATAACAAAGAGAACCGTAAGATCATAACATCCAGAGCTATAATGGATTTTTAAAAGACGTCACTGTGAATCTAAGCAGTAAACAAGCAGAATCACTATCATGTTTATACTTTACACATAAGAAATGATAGACTTTTACTAGTAATCTTAAGCAAAAAGTAGTCTATTTAAGTGTACTTGATTTATAGTAAAAGTGAGGCAGTATACTTGACATTTACTTTTTGTATACTATATATTATATATGTAAACTCAAAATGTTCTAAACTAGTCTAAAGAATTATTCAGTTAGTATACATCCTACAAGTACATGGTCTATACTTGAGTAAACCTATTAGAATACATTTCCAGTGCACTACTTTTTGCTAACAGTACACACAAGGCATCAATATTAAAGCTTTGCTTCAAAACTAAACCTGGAAAGTTAAGAAAAGATACATTTAGGATGAGAAATCCCTTTTATCAGAATGGAGCAGAGCAGCGAGCTTGTGACCCGCCCACAGCACACATACAATATTTTACGAACTCCATTTCTTTCATCTCCTGATCGACAGTGATTTGAAACCAGAAATACTCCGAAATGCAATTTTAATACCGTTTTTCCACACTGTAAGGTTCACTTAAATAAAAAACCTCGATTTCCTATAAAAAAACAACAGCGCCGTTCATTGACGGTGTGCCCTATAATGCGGAAAATATGGTATATGTCCTCTAACATCACAGAAACGCGACAAGAATATGTTAAAAAACCGAAAAGTATCAGAGTGGGTTTTAAACATTAGATAATTTGTCCAAAAATGTTGGGATTAGCAGTCCTGCCTGAGAAAACACACTTGCCAGATGTTTTTCCTATTCCCCACTAGGTGGCAGCAGTGAGAGCTTCAAAGTTTCACTATAACTTTGGAAACACGAAATTCTCAAAAAATCCCACTTTCTTTCCCACAAGAAAACATTTCAATATTTAAAATAGTTTAAATGACACCTAAACACATTCATAAACTTTATTTTGGAATCACACTGACAGCTTAATATTGCAACCTAGCTATACAAAGACAAAAAGAACCTTCATTTCTATAAGATTGTGCTGAAAGGCTGATTTTGTGCACATCTTTTAAACAAACAAATCAGCTAAACAAGTCACAGGCACTTCCCTGAGGATGCAGCTCTTCTCAGAGGAAAAAAAAAATCAATAAAACATGGTATTTGAAGTGTTACAATTTCAGAAATTTGCCATATCATTTCTACAGCTGATGGAAGGAAACGTCACAGGGAGACTAGTAAAACCGAGCCAATCACTTTCTCCAAAGAGCAGACAGGTTAGAAGCTGCAGAGCAAAGATATTCACCGATGCAAAATCTGTTCATGCAGATTTCAAAGAGCAGCAGAAACAGATGATTAAATAAAGTCCACCCGTCAATTTAACATGGAAAAATAAAGCAGGAAACGAGCAAAACAAGCCCTTCTGATCTTTCTTGAATGCAGCACTATTAACCTGCACTGGCACGTTTCTTGGCAAAACCACCCTAACCACCCTGCTCCTCACATCCTGCAGGGCTCTGCTTTTTGTAGCTTTTCAAATTAAAAGCTTGAATGATTAAACCAACGAATCAAGCAGCTCCTTCATTTTTAAATGTCTTTTGGAAGCCATTTCAGGTGATTAAAGCTGAAAAATGAAGGTTAAAAGACCCTCTTTAGCAGTTAGGAATTTTGTGATGTCGTTTCCTTTTTAGATCCGGAAGGCCTCCGTGTGCTGCAGAGGTCAGTTGAGAGAAATTGGGACAAACACAGGGGGTCTATGATCAGATCAGATGGAGGGGGTGTGCTTTGCATCATCTCAGACTTCTTGGGGATGCTGATGATGCATTCACGGAGAGTCTCTGAGGCCCCAAACCCGACCTGGCTTTGGTGCCACCAGGAGCCTTCCTGATCCAACAAGCTGCGTGCAGCGGGGGAGTCAGCTGGAGGAGAGGCTGACCTCGGGACCCGGGTACGGCTCCCCACCGCACCAGAAATGAGAGGGCTGCGAGATCTCCATGAGCCAGACCTCCTTGTCCTTCTGTTCCGGGCCTGTCGGCTCGGTTTCTGACAGAACCTTGAAATAGTGACAGTCTCTGCCCTCGTCCTGGTCGTACGGGGGGGCCAGGATATCCATGAACGCCGTGGGGCCGTCAACGGCGTCGATCTGATGGAGGTTGTCCCGGTCGGGAGAGAGCACGCACGGGCCGCTCTCCTCCGTGTACTCCGCCGTGGAGCGCAGCACCGACCTCCGCAGCGCGCCCATCTGCGCCGGGGGCAGCGCGGGCGCCGCCTGCGGGCCACCGGCCGGCCGCTCCAGCCGGTCGAAGCAGCTGATGCGGACCTTGCCGTACAACACTTTGAGCATCCCGTGCATCCCCGGGTGGTCATGGAGGGGGATGGAGGCGCCGCTCTTCAGCAGGAACACCCCCATGCTGAACTGGTCCGTCTCGCAGATATGCATGTAGGTGACCGGGGCCGCGCCGGGGTGGTAGAGGGCGGCACGCGGGGAGCCGTCATCGGACCTCCGCGGAACAAGGTTCAGGTCTGAAGCCCGCACTTCCGTCATAAGGCTCTTCAGTTTGCCCTGGTTCTCCAGGAAGGTTTTGTTGGGCTCCTCACCGAGCCGCGGCGGGCTCCTGAAGGTCACCAGAGCCTGTCGAGCTATTCTCTGGACGATGGAGCTCATGGTGCTGTCCGCGGGTATCATACCGAAGCGAGCCCGGATCCACTGGCCGTTTGTTTGTTTGCTACTAAGCTAGCTCTTCTCAAAGATCGTTTATACTAAAGACGCCCTCTCGGAGAATAATAATAATGAAGAAACTTCAGTGATTCAAGTGACTTTAACAATATTTTAAAAATAATCAGGTATTTCAAAAAACTTTGATAAACCCCTTTTACCTAAACTTCGCTAAACATACAATATATTTTTTATCAAACGTAGAAATGAAATTAAAGTGTTTGTACGGAAATACGCACAGAAATAAAGTTCAAAACCCTGCTTGATGTTTCTAATTTGGAGTATATAAAATATAAGCAATAGTAAATTTCGTATCTTGGGAGTAAAAGACAAACGTTTTCGAATGAATTTTCAAAATAGCAGAATATCGTGTAATAATAGCGGAGTGAGAAGTCCTGTTTTTTTCAACCAGCTCTGACGATGCCCAGTTCACTCAGATTATAGTCTTTCACGTGCTCATTCATTCTTGTGTTTTCACTGTGACCGCGCAACGGTCTGTGTGTAGGTAAACTAACGCAAAAGCACACTTTCGTGTGCATTCATAAACTTGGGTGGGATTACATCCCCACAAACCCTTCAGCCTGCTCGAGTATAGTACCCCATTTTTAAACAAGTGTCAAACACGTACGCACCACACAGAGCTCCAAGCCATACCACGAGAGTTGTGGGAAGTGTAGTCGATTACAAAATCTTTCCCGGCTTCCTAACGCTAGACACATTTTTGATAGTTAAAAACACACTATCTTAGTTTTTGTTATATTTTCAGTTGTACAGATAAAATTAACATGTTAGTTTATTTATTTGCTGGTGCACTACACTACCCAGCATGCCATGGAATGTTTTATCTGGGATCTTTGGACCTCAAACACTCTGGACGTCTACAATCAATATAATACTTATGGCGTATAGAAACATACATTTTCTGAAATTTATATGAAATGAGCCTATAAAACTAATAATTTGTTACACAAATCAATGTTACTTAATAAAATATCTCATCTTAATGAAAGTTATCATGTTGGATGTCACTCAGATTAGTGTTATGGTTCCTATAATACAGCTTCAATTTATTCTGTTTTAGTTGTTTTTACCAAACACTGATGCTAATTTAAAAATGATTTATAGTTGCTGAGCCCTCTACCAACAATTAACAGAATTTCACCCATAGTTAATTAACACACAAAAACAATATAATTAATTAAAAAAACAATGTAAGCACTAGTAAGTAAAACAACCTTTGACCTCTGGACCCAAGGTTGCATGAACACCCACTCTAATGAAAATTGTGTTTTTAACTTGTTCTTCTAGCAATTTCCTCACAATGAAAGACATATATATATATATATATATATATATATATATATATATATATATATATATATATATATATATATATATATATATATATATATATATATATATATATATATATATATATATATATATATATATATATATAAACAAGCTTTAAATGGCAGTTATGACAATTTTTAAAATTTAAATCGTAGTGAATCTGGAGCAGATAAAAAAAACAAAACAGTTTAATATAGATTTCAGACGTGACGTAGAAACTGTGATGGACCTGCCAAACTCTCCTTGGTCCACTATATTCCATAATCCACTTGCAAAAAAATAAATCCATTAATGTCTTCGTTTCCTCATCCGAGCCGGCACCTGGCTCTTAACCGTATGTCTGGATATTGTTTGCACCAGTAATGTTAGGTTGGGGTTGTGAGGGGCTGTAAGCTAGAGGGAGAGAGTGTAAACAAAGGGATTGTGGGAAGTAAGTGGAGACTTACTTCTTACCAATGGTCTGGCTCGCAACTCAGAGCCGAGTTTCTGATAAAGTACTGCCAATCATTATATAGGACCATTTTTTTGGGGGAAAAAATCAATATCTTTTTTGAAAGTAATAATAATATTACAATAAATAGAAAAAAGAAAGGCTTTAAGTGTGCCTCATAGTGTGAAAAATAATGTAGCATGATTTCTTTTGAGTTTATTTTATTTTTTTTAGTTTCTGACTTAAATCTCAGTCTTTTTGTCAGTTTATAGGCCTTAGCTTGTTTCTAACTGTATTGCTTTCACTTCTGTTATTTAACATCTTTTTGATCATTACACTTTTGCTATTAAATTCATCTTTAACTAGGATTAGTATAGACAATAATTTACTGGAAAAAAGCAAGATAAATTTGAATCAAGAAAGTAATACTTTCTCTTCCATTCTCTGATCAGCCTGTCAGGCTGGCCTCGACACCCTCTATAGGAATACATTCAAACCATGTGATTGAAGCTACAGCCATCTCAAGGACAAGAACATCTCCATCCATGGAGAAATCACCCTCTCCCACGCAGCTTAGAGCTTCTCAGCTTCCATTCTGCATCCCATAACAACCTCTTCACCACCCACCCACTCACAATGTGACACAAAAGCAGCCTGAGCATGTGCGCGGTAACAGCGTGCAGCGTCACAGCTCTTCTTAAGCAGCATGCTTTTATTAGCAGGAAGTGAAGGCTGAAAATAGACGCTGTGATTCAGAGAGCGACCCTGATGAGCAGGCAAACTCTGGATGCCCTGCGTGGGTCTTTATCCAAATCAAATAAACACAGCGAACTGTTGTTGTGCAACAGGCGCTTGGTGTCCGGCTGAGCCTCTCAGACACTGAAACAGGCAACCTTGTTTATTTATGACATGGGTGTAAACAGCACAAACATTCTGCTGTTTGTCAGATGACAGATGCTCTGCGATGTTTGCTGCTGTGTAAAGTCTGGTCTCCATCCTCTTTCTAATAAATGTGACCCACTTTTGCTTTATTCATTGAGAGCCTTGACTGGATCTATTACACAAATAGTTTGAGATCAAGTGTTCCGCTTTGATTATATCTAAACAGTTTGTGTCATTCTGTCGCTTTGGTTCAAAACAAACATCAGTGTGAGGACAGAGCGAGTACAATCCATCTACACTAATTTTATACCAATATAAGTAAATAAAATATAATTTATTCCTGTTAAATTTTGAAACAAAACACTTTTAAGCAGTGAAAAAAATCGGCTTCATAAGTAAATATTTTACTCAGTTATCTCAGTTTTTTGGATTGTCTGTTTTTACTTTTTTCTTTTAATCATTTAGATGTAGTAATAATAACACAGCAGAGTTTCAGAAAATTGCTCAGTTTGATGTGTTATCTAAAATGCATCTGTATTTGTTGGTTAACGCACTCATTGTTGGATTAGGTAACAAAAAAGGGTAAAAAAATTCATTTTTTCAATCAAACAGCCTTAAGAAAGTTTTGGTGGTCTAAAGCTACGGACTCGCTGCTTATGTGATGCACGTTGAAACACACAGTTTTGAAATCTGTGTTCCCACCAGACAAGCAGGGAGGGGCTTCTTCTTCTTCTTCTTTCTTTTTCTACTGTTTACTAGCGCATGTCCGCTACCTACAGTTGGAAGAGGCTTGGTGCAAAATGTCGAAGCTAATCTTTTTATCCAGGCTTTTTCTTTCACAGCTGTATTCCGATATACGAAAAACTTGATGTCATAAAATTACAACAAACCGCAATCATTAAAGACGCCATCCATACGTCACCCAGTCACTGATTTGTCAAAGTTCGATATGGTTTAACTTTCAATGCATGTTCAATGGCTGTGCATTTTGTATGTAAAGCCCAAAAACGGCTGTAGAAACATGCGTAGCTACGCGTGAACATTGCAATTGCAATTGCACATGCACATTTACATGGACTTTTCATTGGGAGTGGTCGGTGGAATGTGTGTTACTGAGGGGGGGTATGAATGTAGCTTGAGTTTGGGGGTCTACAGAAAGAAAAACATAAGCAATAATATAATCTACAAAAGAACCTGCTCAATCTCTTTTGAGTTCACGGTACAAAATACTTTGGAGATAAAATTTCCACATTAAGAAGTTGATTCAGGTGGAAAACATTCCAGACATTTCTCAGCATTCCAAAGAACAGAACTTCCAGAAACAGAATCCGATGGAGCAAATCTTATATAACCCGCAAATAAAAAAAAACTGTGTGTGGATGTGATTCCACAGGGGTCAGTTTGCATCCTAAACATGGAGGTAAAATACCTCATAAAGCAAGGTTGAGGTGGACAACCCAAATGTTTGCAAAATAGATGCTCTTTTATTAACTTTCCCTTAGTTATCAAAGTGTTATAGGGTCAGACATCTGCTTTAGGTTCTGGGGGAACAACCACAAAAGGTCCACAACATGACGAATGCACACCAAAGACAATAAAGAACACAGTTTATTGAAAGTAAATAAACAGTCTGTGTCATGTAAAGCAAAAATGAAATAATTACTGTGCTGGTTCAAACAGACAAATATAAAGGGATTGGAACCTTGGCCAAACATGAAAAAAGTCAGGGAAAAAGCTGACCCACTAACCCAGAAGAGTCAACGGAATCAGCAGCCTAATTAAATCTAACTATTCAAGAGAAATAAAAGAAACAAATCAAGACTACCAAGACCCAACCACAAACTAAAATAAAGCCCAGCTATATCAGACAAAGGAAAAAAAGTGTGTGTATGTGTGTGTGTGTGTGTGTGGGGGGGGGGGGGGGGGGGCACCCACTTCCAGCTCTGTGCTACTATATCTGTACTACTCTCTTGGGAGTTGGGTCATCTAGACCCACTAGACAGTGCTCTGAACCTTTTTCTTTGATGATTTGTGATCTTCACTGGTGTCCATGGATTACATGAAATCTTTCCACCTTCATCCACCTTTGTTATGGTAGGGAGAACACGTCGATGTGAGGGTGGGGTCATCTAAGATAGCACAAGGGTTAAATACCCAGCAGGTGCTGATCAAGATTACCAGGTGAGCAGAATGACAGGACAGGGTAAAATCAGGCAGCAAGACATGACATAAAGTGGACATAAAATAGGACACTAAATTCAGCCTAGCAAGGGCCAGTTTGTAAAAATATTCTGAAACATAAGAACTGGTCGTTGGCGCAAAAACAAATGTTGGGGATCAATGCAATAGATAGAGTAAGAGCGCTGGAGCAAATGCAGAGCCCTGACCTTAACCCTTGTGCTATCCTAGGCACTTTAACATTGGGAGTTGGGTCATCTAGACCAGTGTTTTTCAACCTTTTCTGAGCCACGGCACACTTTAACCTTAAAAAAAATCCCGCGGCACACCAGCATCCAAAAATTAAAAAAAAAGGAGAAACTCATAGTCTGTATTGATCTATAGCCCCTCCGCAATCTCACATGCATTTTTGAGATAATTGTTGCAGAAAAAGCTGGAAACTGCAGCTGTTTTTTTCTAAAAGATGCAATAAAAGATAAGTTAGAAGATTTAAAAACAGTTTGATGTGTGTTCGTTGGTTTCAAGACGTTTAACAACAGATCTCCGTATGCGCTGTCACTCTCACAACCCAATGCATCATGGGAGATGTAGTGCATAAAACGGCCGAAGATTGCTTTTCGGAGCTTCATTGTTTTGTTCACTTGTTCCACGGTCTGATACCGGATTCTGTGGAAAGCTACACCGCTAAAGACGAGCTTTAGCTGCTATTTTTTTTAGAACTGAGCGACTTTACGAGCTAAATCGGGACAAGGAAGTGAAGATTTTAACCACTTCTGATTGGTCAGACTAATGACATGTGATTAAGGCTTCAAGAATGATTGGCGGAGACAGTTAAAGGGACGGGACTTTTCCAAAATACAGCCGAAGGTGCAGCTGAATCGCGGTACCTTATCAAAATGTCTTTAATAAAATAAAATAAACGCAAAGAAAAAGTATTTTATGATCTTTTATATTCCTAACTCCTCAGTGTTTTATCAGGGCCTGTTTGGATGAACAGAGAGCTGAAATCATGGAGATGGAAAATGTTTTTAGATCAGTTAATGAGGGCAATTTCCCACGGCACACTTGACCATCTCTCACGGCACACTAGTGTGCCGCGGCACACTGGTTGAAAAACACTGCTCTAGACCCACTAGACAGTGCTCTGAACCTTTTTTCTTTAATGATTTGTGATCTTCACTGGTGTCCATGGATTACATGAAATCTTTCCACCTTTATCCACCTTTGTCATGGTAGGGAGAACACGTCAATGGAAGGGTGGGGTCATCTAAGATAGCACAAGGGTTATAGAAGGTCTGACTTGCAAACTGTGTCTTCTTTGACATGGAGGCTGAGCCAAGACACTCATTCCATTGCAGCACACACTTGGCGTTGGGTTATCCATAAGGCCAATGAGACTGATTTGATTAGGGAAAACCAAACGCATGGTTTCAAATGAAAAACATTTTGTCAACAGTTTACACTTTATCACTGGTGATGCCACTGGAGACACCTAAATAACACACGCTCTTGAACATCCTGTGAATCTTAGACCTGTTACGCCAGGGGTAACAGCTCAGACTTTTTACCGTTGCATGTTCTGTTCTAGGTTCTTTTTGAGTGACCTTGGTTCAGTCATAGTCTAGCATTGTCAATCTGACACTGAACACTCACGTCTTTCTGAAGATGAGAAAGAAAAACTCCACAGCAAAAAAAGACAAACATACTGAAACGTTTAACCACTGTGGGGCACATTTATTTACACACACACATGTGCCATTTCTTGATTTATTTTCTTGATCCTGTTGTGTTGTTTTTTCTGGTAGCCTCCTCTGTGATTGCCTCAGGGTAAGATATAGGAAAGATGTTGGGTTTGATGAACACTTTGATTGGGAAAAAGGCAGCATAAAAGGTAGCTGAGGTTTGCGTGCTGCTGTTCCCCTGACACTTTGCTTGAGTGGATCCAAATGTGTTCTTTGAGAGAGACCTCGGTCCACAGGGTATAGACAGGAAGCTGGATTTTGGAAGCCACATAATCCCTCAGGAACTTTCACATGCAGACGCAGACACCACAAGTAGCCTTGGATTTTCTGGGGGGGAATTTAGTGGTTTTTGTGTTCAATACTCCTAGTAGAAATTCAGCAACAGTTCCACCGAGAATCTGCTGGCAGATTTGCCTGTGAGAGTGTGAAACCTCCACCTCTGAGGCTGTAAATTGATCCCTGCTGTCTGTGTGGTGTGTCTCTGACACTCCCAGAGCGTCTGTGGTCGCAGAAATCTGTTATCTGCAGCCCATGTGGCTTGTGACGGAGGCCGGCCTGCAGGCTTACAATCTGTAGATGGTGACAGTGATACGGCTGCGCGACCGCTACCAACAACCCTTTTCTTTCTGCAGAGGGCACGCCACGTCAAAGAGGATGACTTCACGGCCGAGAGCGTGGACAAAAAGATTGTCGTGTGAGCCATTTTTTGTGACGTACGCTGCAGCATCACCGTGTTTACTCTCTCCATGAAAGACCAACACATGCCAGGTTGATTTATTGACACACTGTGAAGCAGTGTGGAGATGATCAGGTTTTGATGATACTTTTATACTTTTGATTATGCATCGACTTGGTTCCATATATGAACATTGTGTGTCTTGTAATAACACTTGTGCTGAGCTAAATCACAAGTTTGTCTGTGTTTTCTTGTCTGTGCTGAGTTGTTTATGGAACAGAGGCATCTGTGGATTGCGGACTGGAGATGCGGACGCGACCATCCTTGACTGGCAGGAAAATCTACTGAATGACGTATTTTACATCTTTACGTGTTGTTCTGCTGTCTGCTTTGGGAGCAGAGAGAGACCAGATGACAGTGGAGCTTTCTGACCTGGTGTAGTCTGAAATGTTTTCCCTTTGCAAAGGTTTGAAATGTCATGCAGACTCTTATGTGATTTAGTTCTTTTCCCACTGCACATTAGATCTTTGGCGTCCTGAACCATTCCAACCCGCAAAGGCCATTACGCGGCCGCAACCGCAGTTAGCAACCATGACAGAACTAGTCATTTAACATTGTGCTGCAGAGTCCACTTCGTCTTCCTGGTATTTTCCCTCATAAGCAGATGAGCCTGAATTAGTTCAAGAAAAAGAGACACAAATTGAAGCTTTTAAAAGCTGTTTAAATAAAGCTTTCAAATGCAATTTTTTCAAAATTTCTTGAGCTAATTGTGAAAGAACCGTAAAATTGCAGTTAAAGTTAATACAGTCATTAAAAGTAAATTTTTAATAAATGAGGATGTTTATTTTTTCCGTATGTATTTTAAAATGTCCATAATTGTATACTACCATGGCAACCACGCAAACCTCAAGTGATTGGAGAGAAATGTTCATTTATATAAATCTGAACACCTGTACCACAACATTTTTAAGCTTCTCTGATCTTTTAATTTGACACATGGGGCCATCTTTAGTCCACATGTGAAATCACACATTCAAAGCTTACTGTGCCATGACTGTGGCAGTTGATCCACCGCCCTGTTTGTTTTCCATCTGGTTTTGTTTCTGATGTTTTAGCCCTGTCATCACCTGAAATCTCCTGCCTCAGCATATTATCTTGAGGATCAGAGAGAACCTGATCTAGACATTTGGATTTTAAAAGTTACATAAGAAGCATCTGAATTATGGTAAATGGTAAATGGCGTATACTTATATAGCGCTTTCTACCTTCTTTCGAAGGCCCAAAGCGCTTTACAGTCACAGTCCCATTCACCCATGCACACACACATTCACACACACACTCACACACTGATGGCGGCTCCGCTGCCAAACACTGGCGCCAACCTCCCACCAGAGGCAAGGTGGGGTTCAGTGTCTTGCCCAAGGACACTGCGACACATGGGCGTGCAAGGCGGGAATCAAACCTGCAATCTTACGATCATGGGTCGACCGCCCTACCGCTGCACAAACCCTCACACCCCAAATGTATGTTTTTGCTATAGCACTAGCACTAACTATGAAAAGCTTCCCCCAAACATAATTATAATACATAGTCCAGACTTATGGCTAGGTGGTCGGATATATGAAGATTTTGACTAGAAAGATTGTAAACTGAGATGCCAGTTGTGCAGATGAGATCCAAAATGTGACCATAGATGCGAGTGGGGAAATCGACATTTTGAATGATGTTGAAACACTGAAGTAAATCCAAGAAATCTGAAGCTGGTTTAGAGTAAACATATTTACAGTCAACAACACCCCATCTCCCTTCACAACTGAATTTGTGCTGGATTTGTTGATATAATGCTTGCATGCAGCTATGCAGCTTTCACCCATGAAAACCATTAAGCTCCCTCCACAGTTTTGTTCTTGTGTCAATACTGCTGGAAGAGCGGAAGTCTGCCAGCTCTGAAATGTGCAGTTGTCGATCAGGTCCTCTTTTTCTCTGTGGATTTGCTGAAGATTTCCTCTAAACGTCTCAAAGTAACTACATCTTAATGTAGAGAATCCTACAGTCACAGACTAAGTTTTTATTCAAACACGTTTTCTGAACTGAACTGATTTTGATTTAAAAAGGTTTGAAAATAAAAAATGACTTCACATGATGCTTTGTAGGTCGATACATCCCGATCTAGTTCAGCTGAATCTTGTTCCTGGTGTCTTTCGACAGCTGTTTGGTATTGATCATGGTGGAGAGGTTGCAGTCCGACTGTTTAAAGCTGTGGCCCGGTGTGTTTTAAATAGTAAATGATGTATAGCTGTATAGCACACGCTTATGGTGGCTCCTCTGCCGAACACCAGTCTTGTGCAAAAATGAAATGAAAAAGGAATCGAATCAAGGCGGGAATTGAACCTTCAATCTTCCGATGAGAAGTCGACTGCCCTGTAGCGCTGCACCATGGTCGGAGAAATAGCTCAAACAGGCGACAATGCAGGTAATAATTGGAGGATAGAAGAAATTCTTAAAGAAAAATCAAGAATTCTAAATATTTGTTTTCTGCTCTATTATCCAAATAAATTCTTTATAAACAAAACAATGTTTTTTTCCTGAACTCTTTTTAAAACTTTCTGTCTCTCACAGTTAATGTGTATCTATGATGAACATTACTGTCTTCTTATCTTTTTAAGTAAGACAACTCGAAGAATTTGTGACTAAAAATTTTTTTCATTCTATGCTATTGTGTTTTATACACAAAAAAGTTTCCAGCATGGGTCCTTGGGCAAGACTCTAACAATGTGGTCTCCAGCCTGGATACAGGTTGTGTCAGGAAGGGCATCCAACGTAAAAATCTCTGGCAAACCACCTGTGGCGACCCCTGAGGAGATATGCTGAAAGGTAAACACCATTAACAACATTTGTATTGGAGTGATTCTTCTTCACTGGTATGACTCAATGTGGAATGCTTTACAAGTATTTCAAAGATAAATATCAAACTAAATTTTCAAATGATCTTCTAAGTTTGAAGAGAAGCCATAAAACCTAAGACATGTCTTCATGATTCTGAGCTTTCAATCAACTTTTCCTCTTTTAAGCTTGGGACTTTGTGGAAGGTCATCAGGGAAGGACACGATGCTCAGAGATGACAACTGCTTCCATGTCCTGTCACACGCAAATGCAGAAAGAGCAACACACCCGGGACCAAATCGGCATACAGTTCCAAACCACAGCCTGTTTTTATTGCTCGCAACACTACAGTTATGTTGAATATCAAATCTGGCATGTTGTTTTTCTCTGTTCACGGGTTAAAGCATTTCCTTCAGTTTGATGTGATCCTGCTGCACTATGATCCACTGCGCCAAAAAGATCAGCTGAGTTAAAGATTCAGTCCAATAAAAAAAGTGTTTTTTGTGTTTTTAACATGTTGTTGTGGCTGAACATGTTGTGTTCTGGGGGGTATTCCAAAAAGCAGGTTATGCTAGCTCCCACGGTAAGTTCGAGGCTAAGGAAGCAGATAACCTCAGTTTTCGGTTCCAAAAAAGGAGGTATGTTTCAGGGTATGTCAAAATGCCACATAGCAACTCATGCTCTGAACATAACCTGGTCTGGAGCAGGTTTAGTTGAAGGTTAGTTTGTTTTCAGAGAGGTGAAGCAGCATGACGTGTCCATTTGAAGATGATTTAGTGGATGAAGAAGTTCAGATAATACTTTTTCCACCATGAGAGGGTGGATGTTGGAAAGATAAACCTTTTTTACTTTGATCTAACTTAATTATTTGCTTCAGTTAAGATAAATCATTTTTTTGAGTTCAGTAAACCTAAAAATAAAACGTAGTTATCAGACAGTTATTTTACTTTCATGTGATAAACATGAAATCACCTTTAGAGTTCAATAAAATAAAGAATCACAAAAACTGCACAAAAAACTTTTTGCCAAAGCGTCTGTTTTATTGTCTTTGCACCCGTTTTTTTTTAGACTTTAATACTTTAGGCTTGTGTTCCAAATTCATAGTTTGCTGGAACATGGTGCTGCTTACTAAAAGAATTTAAAAGAATCCTGGCGACAGATTTTGGTTGAGGCCTTCATTTCCCATCATGTTTGAGTGAACCACTGATTTTTATTTCTATATCTGCATTGACAACCAATTTGAGTGTTTGATTTCTGTTCTCTCACCCATGTACTTGATGTCAAAGTGTCTTTGAGCAAGACACTGCACCCCACATTACTGCTGGTGGACTGGTTGGTGCTTTGCATGGTAGGTCTGACGTCATCGGTGTGTGAATGTGTGTGTGTGGACGCGTGAACAGGACTGCGACCATACGGCGCTTTGAGTCTTTAGGAAGACAGAAAGCACTGTATGAGTAGCAACATTTGCCATCTCTAACTTTGTTAATAGAGTCTTTTAATTATGCTGAGATCTTCAAGCAATAGCAAAAATTGAAGACACGCTGGACTAAAGAAAACAGACATTCTGGCTGATCACATTTGGAAATATTTCGATATTCTTCCCGGGAATTTTCCTGGGTCACTTCAGCGAACAGCTGTGAAAAGAAAATTCTGCTAGATTGCGTTTTCTTGACCTCCTCAGATGTTCAAATGAACATTTATTTATAGAGCACCTTTCCCGCTGCTGAACACATCAAAGAGCTTTACATTAAATAAATACGTAACTAACAACAAAATATTAGTAAAAAGTGTGTCATAATTAAAGCCCCCCCCTCCACCCCCAACACTCATACTCAGAATACAAAAACAAACAGAAACAGTCCATGGAATCAATTAAATCATGAGGAAGGTTAAAACACTCCTAAAAGTTTAGCCAAAAGGATGAGATTTAAGTTTATTTTTTCTTAAAACCACCACAGTAGATGAAGTCCTCACATCCTCATACAGGCCGTCCAACACAGGCGAACTCCACGGTGCTGAAATGCGGCCTTACCGTGAGTTTTTGTTCTAACCGTTGGAACCGCCAGCAGACCGGCACCTGAGGGCTCTGGAGGGTCATAAACGGAAAACAATTCTGATCAAAATGAAGGTCCAGTTCCAATAAGAGATTTATTAACTAATAAAATAATGTCAAAATCCATCTTTAAGCCGATTGGAAGTCTACACAGATTTCAAAATTGGTGTTATTTTGTGGTGAAATAGAATAGAATAGAATTGATTAGCCAGCCAGTTTACTGTCACATACACAGCATTTACACTTGCATACTGACAAGATGACATTCGGTCGTGGTGCAGCGGTCGGGCGGTCGACCCATGATCCTAAGTTTGCAGGTTCGATTCCTGCCTTGCACGCCCATGAGCTGATGTGGGCAAGACACAGAACCCCACCCTGCCTCTGGTGATAGGTTGGCGCCAGTACTCGGCAGCGGTGCCGCCATCAGTGTGTGAATGTGTGTGTGACTGTAAAGCGCTTTGGGCCTTGTAGGTAGAAAAGCTATATATATAGAGCATATAATATTTATATATATAATATTTAAGTATACGCCATTTACCATTTACATACCAGTACAACCCGAGCAATACATATAACAAAAATAGACAAAAAAATAGTGTCACACATCCTACTCAGCAGAAACTCTCATATCATCGAGCTCAGCCGACAATATAAAAGTTGTTCATTTTCTTATCTCTTATACCCCTGGATTTGTCCTCATCTCCTCTGCCTTCTGGTGGAATCATATGGAAACCCTCTCACTTGTTGTGCAACACCTCCCCCTGCTGGCTGCCATGCTGCATCACACCTTCAGCCTGCCTAACGGGCTCCGCTACCCAGGGGGATGTTATAACACAGAAAAGAGTTGATCATGAAAATTCTGTCAGTTTCTGTCAACATCTGAAGAATTATTCTACTACATGTTTTTAATAAGTTGGAGAGTTTTGAGGTTACAACATTAAAAAACTGCAGTCATTTGTTTGATTTAAAATTTCTCATGCACTTTAGGATTTCCTGCTTTTAAGATGATGTTTCTTGATTTTTTTGTCTGCAAAATGATTATGTCCTAACATTTGTAAAGCTTTTCAGACTCATTGGATGCTTACAATTACACAATGACAATGTCTTTCTGACCGCCTCTGTTGACATGTACAAGGCTCTGAAGAATGCTTGACCAGGGCACAGAAAAGGCTCAAACTGTGAAGTCTGTAAAATTTAAGACAACGGGTTTTAGTGACGAGAATGTGTTTTCTTAAAATGAGAATTCTTGGTAACACCATGGCTGTGTCCAAAGTCTCACCCTGAGACCTAACATCTAAAAAATGATATAATACAGAACTATGTAGTGCCCTGGATTTTAAAAGCAATTAGGACACAATGCTGAGTACTTTTTTGTTTTTTTAAAAGGCGAATATGATGTCACTGATTTCACAAAGTGAAAATCTAATTGATATGAGCATTTTACAATGACCGCTTATGTATCCACAGTGTTTTGAAGATAAAATTGTTGGTGGTTTATTAAAAAATACATTTAAATAAGATTTTCTTGGCAAAATTGTTCAAACGCAATGCATTGTGGTCTTTATTCGCCAATCTAGTGAGCATCGATGCACACTGTTTTTTTCGCACTTCAGGGAAATTTCTAGGGATTTTGGAATTCTATTTTGGGACAGCAATACAAAATTGTGAATGCACTAGTGAGTAGTGAAGGAATTCGAACATATTTTTCTGTCCCCATTGGCAGATCATCTTTTGCTTATTTAAAGGAAAATGTTGAAATTTCAAAGGTAAAAGTCTTTCATGTCTGTGGACGAATTCAGAAGCTTTTGTAGATAAACTGTTGCGCAAAAAACTGAAAGCAGAAATGTAATTATTAAACTGATCTGACTTCAGTTTCCCTTGTGCTATCTTAGATGACCCCACCCTTAGATTGACGTGTTATTCCTACCATGGATAAAGGTGGAAAGATTTAATGTCATCCATGGACACCAGTGAAGATCACAAATCATTGAAGATAAAAGGTTCAGAGCACTGTCTAGTGGGTCTAGATGACCCAACTCCCAACGTTGAAGTGCCTAGGATAGCACAAGGGTTACTCAGACTTTCATTTTTGACACAAACCCCTTCAGCCTCCACTGCTTCGACCTGTAACATTCACCATCAGGGGCAGGGACAAAAAGTCAGTAAAAGAAGACAGGATACCTTTTTTGAGACTTCAGACACACCCCATGTTTCTTTTTTGTGGATTGTTTGCTAGAAAAAACTAAACATGTTAGCAGATCCCACTCTGTGAGGGAGGTATTGCCATTTTGGAGAACAGGTCATCCAACTGTGGAGACATGAGATCAGTCACTGAATGTCATCTCAAAGATTTCTTTGACTCACCAGTTTCCTCAGGTCCCATACCATCATACTGCCTCCACAAAGGAGATCTTCTAGCTGTGTTAGCAGACTGATCATTCTGGAAATCTTGACTGCATACCTATAGAAGACTTCTTACTGTTTCTTTGTCTTGGAAGAGACGAAGTGACGTTCTCTGCTCCAGTATGGAACCTGGGCTTCACTATGAAGATGGTTCTGAAGCTTACAGAACAATTTCCAGCTGAATATCTCCAAAACAAAGGAGATGGTGCAAGAGTTTTGCCAGGCACCCCCTTCTGTACAGACTTTTAACATTGATGGTGTAGATGTCAACTCATAAAAATACAGAAATTAGATTTTCATGGAAAATAATATTAATTTCCATAATTCCAATTTTAGAATATAGATTCAGGGCCCTCTGTGTAATTGAGTTTTTATGTGTTTATTTTTACATATACTGGGGCTCCAGCTCCCCTTTTTTAATGTCTGTCCCCAACTACTTTTTCTTTTCTTTCAGTCTGTTGTTTCCAGTGTCATTTTTATGTAGCAGCATGCTGGAAGAGCAGCAGGGCAAGTGAAAGGGGGAACACAGAGTATAATGGCTCACTGTTACCGTCAGGCAAGCACAAAAAAATGCTAGTAAAGCATGAATTTCAAAGCAGGACTTCTGACAAACATTTCTTTTCGAAAGATTTAAAAAGATTTGCAAAACTTGCCACCATTTGCTTTGAGTTTGGGTTCATGTGCGCCTGTAAAACACAAGATGTCAGTAGATCAGCTGAAACAAAAGAACTGAGAACATGTCTCCATGTCAACACAGCTGATGCTGTTGCTATCGTCGCCATGGAGACGGCTTAGTTGTCATCACATGTTGTGATGCTAAAAAAAAGTGGAACAAACTCAGAGGTGGAGGAGGACACACATGTTCCTGAAAACATACATCACAGTCCGTTCCTTTGGCTCCATTGAAGTGCGTCGATTTGGGTTCTGAAATGTGTGTGTGCCAGTGCACGAGTTCACATGTGTGTGTGTGCGTGTTTACACTCGGATGAGCCTTCTGTTCGGCGTGCAGCGGCTCTCAGTGAGCTGAGTTTTTAGGTCGCAGTGTTCTCTCTGCCACGTGCACACGCATTCACGTCAGAGTAAGATGCTGGGCGCTATCAGGCGCCACGCTGACGAGGGTGTGTGCATGGAGGTGGTTGTTGGGGTATAAGTGTGTGTTTTGGGTATCTCAGAGGTTCTTTCATACAGTTGGGCACAAAGCCAAGCTGAGAAGCAGTGTGTGTGGGTGTGTGTTTGTCCGCGCACATGTGTGTGAGGCTGCAGGCTTTTAAAGCCTCCGCTGCTGTGTAACATGTCCACTCGTTTTAATGATGTCATCCACATACACACAGAGAAACATGCTTGGCTTTACGTCGCTGTGACCTCCACTGCACATTACACACAGGGCCATGGCATCAAAGAGCGTAACCCCCCCCCCCCCCCCCACCACCACCACCACCACACACACACACACACACCAGCACAACAATGAGCGGAGAGGAGCCCACTGAGCGAATGTGACTGGACGGCGTTGGGTCTCCGATGTATGGAAGTGATGGGACCTTTACATCAGAAGCATCAAGTTCATTCCCATCACTGCCGAATGTTTTATTCTCCAGCTTCTCTGACAGTTTGTTTGAGGCGAGAGGCGCAGAACTGAGGAACAACGCCATGCCTTTTTTAGTCCAGCCTCTTGGAATAAAAGTGGAAAAAAAAACAAGTGGGGTGGTGGGTGGATGTGTCCTCCTCCGTTAGGAGAGTTGGCACCATCTTCTGAAGAAATGAACGTTATGCGGACTTGTGACTGTGACGTAATTATGGAAGTAAGTGAGGTTATCCGAGGTTGTGCTCTACAAATGACTCTGATCCAGCTTATGCCTTAGTCACATACCCCCGTACTGGGGGTTGACCCGTACAGGCTTTTGAGTTGTTCTGGGATGTGGGGTGTCATAATGAGGAGCGGCTGCATAATAAGGGGCGTGCAGGTGTGTCTTGCAGTTCCTTTGAGGTTTGTACGGCCACCTCTAGGGATGTCATACAAATGGAACGCACCATTACTGTGCGTGTGGTAAGTGTATTGTGCATTGTACTTATGACATGCGGATGATGCTGTTATGCAGTGCCTTCATGTTACACTCTAATCGTTATTGAGGCGCATGTATTGATCGCACTTTACCGACCCCACCCACATACTGTACACACATGTGCGCAGTTGATATGTACACTGACCAAAAATATAAATGCAACACTTTTGTTATGGCTCCCATTTTTTATGGTACGAATTCAAAGATGTGAAATATTTTCCACATGCACAAAACAACCAGTTCTCTGAAATATTGTTCACAAATCTGTCTAAATCTGTGATAGTGAGCTCTTCTCCTTTGCCAAGACAATCCATCCCACCTCACAGGTGTGCCATATCAAGATGCTGATTAGACAGCATGATTATTGCACAGGTGTGCCTTAGTCTGGCCACAAAAAAAGGCCACTCTGTAATCTTCAGTTGTATCACACAGCAGTTGTATCACACACATCTTAAAGGGTCCGTAAGATGCCTGTAGGAGGCCCACACAAATTTTTCAAGGAATAGAGAACATATGTAAAATAATTGAGGATTAAAACTTCATTTCTGAGTATTCCTTTGTTCAAGTCATAATGAAACAGGAGCAGATTAAAAAATTGTTGTTTGAAGCTCTCAATTGTGACCCAGCAGCTGAAATGGGTGGCCCACAAGCTCCCTGCTCCGCTCTATGTTAATGCATCCACAAACAGACACATTAACGTCATTGTTCTCCTCGTCCGAGCTGCCATCTGGCTCAAAAATGTACGATTGGATAGCTCCAATATTGCTCTCCATTTCTGTTGCACTGCTGATGTCAGTTTGGGGTTGTGAGGGGCTGTAAGTTAGTGGGAGTGAGTGTAAACAAAGAGATGATGGGACATCAGCGGAGGCTTACTTCTGCGTCAAGGGTCCCGCCCATAACTCGTTGGGGATTTTTTTAATAAACTACTGCCGCACTGCAGAAACTATGTTCTAGAAAACCACTCAGTATTTTTTATTTTGGCTAAAAACAGTATAATCATAATTAAAAGATGGTAACACTTTACATTATGGTCCCCTTTATTAAAGTTAAGCATTATTTAACTATTAACAGTGTGTTAACAGACATTTCTATTCATAAATTTGCATTATTAAGTGTATTATTTAATGCATTATTTGGAATTATACCATGGTCTGGGTGAATACTCGATTCTGATTGGCTGCTGGGTGTGCGTTAAAAAGTGATATACCACAGGATAACATCACGGTGAAAAAAGAAGTTCCGGTCACCTAGCTCAAATGTTTTGTATCACTGCGCCGACTTCTTTAAAACAACCTTTTGCTTCATCATTTGGACAAAAACAAGCGGTAAGAGGTGAACTTTCTCTCTGAACTGATGCTTTATTCAACCCATCGGGACGATCAGCATATATTTATCGCTTTATATCGCTGAATCATGACTGCATCACGTAATAAATAGTTCGCTCTTCGGGAAAAAAGCTGCCCAAATCAGAAAAAAAAACAAGAATTAAGTCCTAAAAACTGGTTAATATTTATTTATTTTGTAAGTGACCATGGCATAAGTGGGTTAATGGCCGACGAAGTTTGCATTATAATTTTTTAACACACTTCGCGGAAGCAACAGGGTTCCACGGCGTGTGTTAAAAAGTGATAATGCACACTTCGTCGGCCATTAACCCTTACTTTAGAGAGGGTCCCTTATTGTAAGGTGTTACCTGGGAACACTTTTACAATAGATCAAAAATGATCAGAGTGGACCTTAAAGACTCACCCCCCCTTCCCCTCCCTGTTACTGAGCGCTCTCTGTTTACACTCTCTCCTGCCTGCTTAAACGCCCTCACACCCCCAGCCTAACATTACTGGTGCAATAAAAATGGTGAGCAATATGGGAGCTTTCCAACTATACAATTTTGTGCCAGATGCCAGCTCAGACGAGGAAAATGAAGACATGCATAGATCTACGGTCTTTTTCAAACAGCCTTTTTTCATCTGCTCCTGATTCACAATGATGAAATACTAAGAAATTGACTTTTCAGCTTAATTTTACACATCTTCTTCCATAATCAGAAAAATGCCACAAGAATATTTTAAAAACATCAACATCATGATTTTAATCAGAATGGGTCTTTAACTTCAAGGAAATTGAGATATTGGTGAAGGAAGCAAATAGAAACAAAAATCAAGGTCAAATGAAGGAATAAACAGAACCAATCAAACAAGTGGAAGGCTGACAGAAGAGAGACCTTTGATTCAGACCAATAATGAGCGACAGGTGTAGTTCACCTGCAGCAAAAAACAGAAAAGTTGGTGTTGAAAAAGGTTGAAGGTCTGTTCTTCTTCCTCATGGATGGAGAATTGTATTTGTTCTCAGGGCTGTAAAAAAAAAAAGGACATGAATCTTTCATTGCAAATGGCAGTTTTAGCACCATGTTCTTTACAGGAACACTTCTTTTCTCCTGTGGGAACTTCTGTTTGATTGGCCTTCGGTTTGAAGTGGGTGTGGTTAAGGCAGAAGTCTTTCTGAAACTGGTGTAAGATTGTCTTCAGGGAAGGCGGATTAATTTTGCAGGAACAAGAGTTTTTTTTTTTGGGGGGGGGGGGGGGGGTGTTCAGAAAAATGTTCTTAACTGTAAGTTTTAATTCAGATGCTGACAGCAGCCAGGAGAACATCACAGTATCTCCGGTGACTGAATCAGAAGTCGGGTGGCATATTTTTGTTGACAAACAAAAAGAGTAAGAAAAGTCCTGAAACAGATGCTGTGATGTTCCTGTTCCTGATCATTGCATCACAGGGATTACAGGAAGAGGCCGATTTAAGCCACCAGAAAAACTGTAAGAGATTTTTAAAAAGTATGACATTTAAAGCCACTCTTGTTATGAGCTCAGAAGTGGAAAAGTAATCTCATGTGCAGCAGTTGTGATTTGCAGAGGTGGTGAGGAGCGATCAATGTGTTAAAAAATGCCCAGAGCAAACCTCTGAAATGCTATCGTCAGAAAATCCTTGTCTACACGTTTCAGTCCACTAGATTTATTTTTAAAGTTTTTAAGTAAGTTTCAAACATCCTGCTCCTTTGAGAACCTCTGTATGTCTGCTCTCTGGATGGAGGGAGGTGATGTCAGAAGCTGCCCTGAATCTAGTTCTTCTGCTTTGAGAAGCTTCTTGATCATTTTAATGGGTGCAGATCCAGTTTTGTGGTGGAACAAAACAGACTGAAACAATTTAGAAAGAGATTTTTTGAGTAGATGGAAGTAGAGCTGAGACAAGTATTTTTGGAGAAAAATGGTATGTTGTTGATGAATGTTATTGATGTTTGAAGGAAATCAGGCATGGTCCATGTAGAAACATTTAATTACAACTGGACTGAGTGAGTGTGATGTCATCCATATAGCAAATGGCTTACTTCCAACACCAACCAAAGAAAACCAATTCAGTCACCATTTTTTTCGCAATATGGATGGAACCATGGGTCACCGTTTCTATGGCAACAACTCTCACTGATCAGGAGAGAGCTTGTTGGAAGTTGGAAGACCACACCCCTTCCACTGAAAGCAGGCTCAGGAGAATCTGTCAAATGTTTTGAACATTTGATTTGAGACCACATACTTCTGCACATACATGCATCTGAATGGTTTGTTTCTAACTTTAACTAGAGAAAAACTCTGAAAACGCCACTAAAACGGGTATTTTCTAAATATAGAAATAAACATGAATCCCCTCTTTGAGCGACTTTCTTAGCAGCATCCTCGCAGCATTAGACAGCTGATTGCTGAATAATATGCATTATAATTGTGGTTTCTGGGAACAAGTGTCACAATAAATCCATGTTTGGAGTAAAGACTACAGGTTTTGTCACTTAAAGGCAGATTTCTTTTATTTTGAAGTGGAATGCTCTTTCTCTGTTTCCTCATTGGATCTTTTGGGCCAAAAGAAACTTTAAAAAACGTTTGTTTTTTATTAACTTTGCTAGCTTTTGGGTTTCAGTTTGGTGGCCAGTCCAGCCACTATACGAAAGTAGCCGCTGTATTTTCGCCACATGACAGAGAGATTTGACATGCGTCAAGAATGAGTTGGATGTAGTGAGGAGAATCCAGCAGTTTGCTAAAATGAAACTTATTTCAAAAATAAATGATAGATAAAATGGAAAAATGTGGGTCAGGTTTTTTTTCTCTGCAGCCAGGTACCAACTATCCCACGGATTGGTACTTGTCCAAAGACCGGTGGTTTGGAACCAAAACTAGCTACAACAACCTTTAAGCCTCAAAATTGTCCAACTACATTAAAAAGTAACACGCGAATGAACCTGATGGTCTGTGAAATTAGTTCCAAGCGATTGATTTGTTGTTGTTTTGCTCTATTTTCTTTATTCTGTTGTGCCATTTCAGTGTTGTTGGACTCTGCGCAATGACAATAAAGATATATCTATAAACAAATATTTAAATGTACTCATTTTTGTGTCCATTTATAATATACTTTTCAAAATAAAACAGTAATTTGTCACATTTTGGAAGAATAAAAGTTCTTATTAAAAAAAAAAAAAAAAAAAAAGGAAACATGGCTCAGCAGCTCAGTGGGGACACAAAAATGTCTGGTTGTACATGGGTGTATGCTTGTATATGAGTGTTTTGCTCCAGTGAGTAACAAAGCTAACCTTCATCAAAGGCAGCTGAAGGAGGGTAGTGCTTTAATATGGTGAACCTGGAGGGCTGGAAGCTGCCGGCACACACATTATCACTCATTGATGTACACAAACAGACCCACAGAGCGCTGGCCCGCAGCAGCGTTTGAGAGAAACAGCAAAAGAACATTTGTCCGGTCAGTTGGTGTTGGACTCCCCAGAGTCCAAACAGGACACAGGCTGCCTGCTATGTGTGTATGTGTGTGTTTGTGTGAACACTTTGCTCTCAACCTACATGCAAATATTTGGTATTGATGCTGTTTTTAACGACGTTTGTTTTTGTTTCCCTCCCTTAACCCTAAAGAATTCGTATCATAGTTGATACACTTTTCTGAGACGCCTATATCATTAGCATGATCCAGACTTTCCCCAAAAAGCATTCTATTTAACTTGGTGCATGTTTTCTGCCCTGTAGTTCATTATCATTCTACTAGGGGCAGTAGAAGGACTTTTCCTGCTCATTTCAAACTGGCATAAAATCATAAATCCTCCATGTCTTCAATGCAATGTAATGAGACACAGACAGACAGAAATGTGAAGGTATCTGCTGTAAATCTATGACGTAAATTAATACCAGGATAAATGATCGGCTAGTGAGTTAGCATGTAGCTTAATAGTTTTCGAATGTAAAGCGACTGACTGCTAAAGTTAATAAAAGACAAGTCCTGAATATTATTATTCCTATTGGACCCTAAACTACAATATCAGCTGTCTGTCAACCGACCAGCCAGTTGCCCAAATGCCGGCATACATCAAAGAGCTCTGCGGCGGCGCTAGTAGTAGCCTAGCAGGAGCTAACGTATGACAAAGGGGCCTAGTTATCATAAATCTTTTGATATTTTTCTTATATTCATTGAGACAGTAATAAAGTGATCATTTTTGTTTTTTATGTTCCTTTTTTGAACGAATGTGGGTCACATAGACACCGAAGTTAGCGCTGAAAGCGGCTTTTGCCGGCGTACAGAGAGCATATCCGCGTGAATGACTTATGACGTGAATAATTATTGCGTTAGAATGGATTAATTATTGCAATCGCACGAGTTAATTATTTCGACGGAACGGAATAGTATTTTGAGGGAACGGAATAGTATTTCGAGGGAACGAGATATTAATCTGTGGGAACAAAATATATTTTAATATCTTAATGTCAGGACACGGGCTCCGTAGGCCACTATGAGATTCTCAAAGCATTTGTCCATCCTCCTTCTTCAGCTGAACCCCTAGTTTTCGTTATTTCTGTCACAAATAGCTTATAAAACAACATCTTGCTCAGCTTTTGGATCTGTGTTGCACAAGTTTTTACACTTTTGTAAACTTTGCTTCAGTCCTGAATCTCAGGTGAACTAGATGCTTTGCCAGAGTCCTCACCGGGCAGTTCTGAAAACTGACATTTTTAAATTTAACTAAAAAAAAAAGGGAAATTTTGACAGTAAAATTTTGTGGCAGAAGCCAAATATTATTTTCCTTTTTAATTGGTAAAATTACTTGGAGTATAATAAAATAGATCAAGCTTCTGTTAAGGTCAATTTTTTTTATCAAAGACAAAATAGCAGTAAACATGTTTGTTCTTTATCGTCATGCAGAGAGATTTGGGAGAAATCCCAAACATTTGTGACTAGATTCTGTTTGGTAAGCGCTCTCCAAATGGTCTTTCTTTAGTGCGTGCACATCATGGCCCTCAGGAATCATTTTGGGTTTCTTCTTTAGTGACTCACCTTTGATTTAATTTGGAAAAGCAGATTTTTGTCCTGATTATCAGGACAGTTTCTCCGATTTTCAGTCCAGCAGAGTCAGCTGATCTTGTCCAGCCCAGCTGGTCAGGGAGTCCTGAGCGATTCATCCCCTGGTACCTTATTCTAGAAGCTAAGGCAGATTGTTAAAACCATAATCCGAGTTGTAGAACATCTGTGGATAAAGGCAAGACTTTGCTTTGATCCGTCAGATTATCATTTTACCGTTTCACCTTGCATCTCTCAGCATGAATGGATGCAGCCTCATCGGCTGCGGGATTAAAAGCTGCCTCTGTTAACTGGCAGCTTCCTCTTCATTGTTGTGATACTTTCAGGAGTGTGTACCAGAAATTCCCCCATCGTGCACAGCTGCGCCAACCCTCGCAGGATCTGCTGTTCGTGACCGCACACGACCCGCAGTCACGTAATGCGTGAACTCTGTGACCTCAGTGAGTAGCGCTTAGGGAGACCCGGCGTGAACCCAAGCCACAGCTCAACCGTCAGAAACAATGACAATTTAAATACAGACAGTAGATTCGACAAAGGCACACAAATCTGGCTCTAAAATTGAAAAAAAATTATGAAATTTTACTGTGACGGGAGAAAAGGGTTTGTGGATGTCAGCTTTATGAACGCTCAGTTATGATCTCTGATTTTTTCCATTCTGATTTATTTTCACTTCTTTTAGTTAATGTTCATGTCCTGAACCTGCTGGCTTTTCTTTTGACTTTGTTTTTATTTGAGAAATGCCACTAAAACGAAAATCCAAGATCATGGCAGTCAGGTGTGCAGACCTAAGATTTCACAACTTTTCTGCCTGATTTCTGTTCTGCAGCTTTCAAAAAAGGAAACAACATTATGGTCCTTGTAGCATCTGTTCACATTAATAGAAGAAAAAGGGTAAATATGTTTTGTATAAATAGAAAATAACTGAATCCAAATGACTACATAAACCTTAAACTATACAATATTCCCTCAAGCTTCAAATACAGAAAGGAGATTCCTCTCTCAAGCTCATTCACATCACCTTCTGAACCCTCATTCAATCGACCACTTGCAATGAAAAGTCTATGTAAACACAAGTAAACGTTTGCTTTGGGTTTCCACGTTCAAAACTCTCACGTTTCTACAACCGTTTTCAAGCTCTAAGTACAAAACGTGCGCCCATTGAATGCGGGTTGAAAGTTAAACCAGGCCAAACTTTGACCAATCAGGGACTCAGATTTGGTATAGACGTTCGGATGGCTTCCCTTCTAATTCACCGAAGTGCCAACTGTTTGAAAATCAATCATGGAGGAGAAATTAATAGTTGCATTTTGTGCCCGGCTGGAATTCTATGACACCAAGTCCTTCATATATCGGAATAGAGCAGTGAAGGAAAAAAGCCTGGAGGAAGATTTACACCACTTCAACATTTCCCACTAAGCCTCTTCCAACACGCACAGGTACACAGTAGAAAAAAGTAAAAAAGAAGAAGCCCCTTTCTGCTTGTCTGGTGAGACTTTTTGCTTCCTTCCGTTTTATTATTCATACTTTGTTAATTTAACACACTCTACCCAGCTTATCCACACGTTCCAAGTTTACTGATCATTTTTGACCAGTCCTTTATTTATCCTTACATGCTACTTTTTAGCTTATCAGGCTTTTTTATTCTTTAAAAACATGTTATTCATTGATCAACTTGCAAGTGCAAAACAATAGATGACAATTAGCAATAACTAGCAATAGAAACAGACTGTTTCACCTATTTAATACATGTGATTTTTATGTTTTTGTCTCCAAAGTATTTGTTTAGTGGTTTATCGTTTATACCATAAATAGGCTGTAAATCATACATAACCATCTGATTTAAGGAAAACTAACAATCCTCTCCTTATTTTTAGGAATTTAAAGCAGTTGCCTTGTGTTTTATGTTACACACCTCGTATTACTGGGGATATTTTTCTCTGCATGGAGAAGTAACATCTTGTCTCATCGTAGAGAGACAATGCAGACTTTAACACTTTAACACTAAATATATGCGTTAGATAAATGAATTAAAGAAATATATTTTTTAAAATACTTTTAAATTTTAGTAATTATATTAAAGAAAAAGCTCTTCCTAAAGCTTAATTCGTATGTACTTTTTCTTTGTTTCATTGCATTGTGTGCCAAAATGCTTCTTCTACAGAAAAGAGGCATTAGGGCACGCTGACATGAAGCATTTTCTCATGGTGGGTGTTTTTATTCAATTGTTTTGTGCATTTCCTTTCGCCTTGCACAGTCACAGTTCAGAGCGGGCTGTTTCTAAGCCTGATGTGACGAGGTTCATAAGTGATCCCAGAGTAAAAAAAAAAAAAGCTTGACTTGCAATGAAAAACATAAAAATGTCAGAAATGGGATGATCTTTGGACATTAATTTCTCCGGGAGCACATTCACAGTCCTCTGCCAGGTTTCCCTCACTGCATGTTCTGTCCAATCATGCATGTCCTGCAGTACATGTGATGCTGCTCAGACTGACATTGCTGTTGCTAATAATAAAAACACGTATTTTCTGAACAGTATTTACATTTAACCATCTTATACTTGAACTTAATACAGGCTACATAAAGAATTTTTACATTTTGATTGTGTTTATTTTAAAATGTCCATTTTTAGGGTCTAAAAGTATGGAAGATTTTTTGATTTGTTGCCATCCTGCATAATGTTTGGTAGCAAAAAATTCTGTTTAAATGTGTGGATTCTGATTCTTCTTGTGTTCGCTGCATGGAAGTTTACGACATTTTAAATGCAAATGTCAACACTGCGACATCCTGGCAGACAGAAAGACAGGGTTACTGAACCGTGCCTTCGGAAGAGAAATGTGTAAATAAAGGTCCAATTAATAGAGAAGTAAACATTGGAACAATCATTTCTTCTTCAGGCCAAATTTTGCGGCGTCGCTTCAAATCCACTTATCGCGGTACAATATGTCATGATCTCTCTGCCCTCGCCGTGACCCGGACCTCTAAACTGTGGCTGAACCCTGCAGCTAAATCCTGCTCGGCGAGGTCGAGCTGCTAAAGCGGTGCTGAGCTGTGGCATCAGCCGTTTGTCCCGCAGCTCCAGCAGTACCGTCATGAATAAGTCACACTGAACCCGCTCCGTTCCAGCCCTGGATTGCGCAAGGAAACTTTCGCATTGTGATGCATTATTTATCCGCGATCTATATTTTAGAGGAGGCTCCGGGGTTTTCACACGACCGTTTAGCTGGAGTTTAAGGTCACCGTTTTCATGTCGTCCTGTTATAACAACAAACACGGGTGTTTGCACACAGAGTCCTGATTCCTTCAATGACACAAGTTGATTAGGGTGGGTCAGCAGATGGTGCAGCAGACCGAACACACCAGCACCACCTCTTCCTGACCTCTTTCTGCACCGCTTCAACAAAGTAGTTTGTTTTGTTGTCGCACAACAACAATATGAAATTTGCAAAAACAGAAAAGAACCCAGAAAAACAGGAGCTCCATGCTAAAATTCAGTGCGAAAAGAAACAAGTTTGTGCACCCTTTCTTGAAATTAAAGGTAAACATTCATTCATTCATTTATTTATTCATTCATCTTCTAAACCCATTTTATCCCTTTCGGGGTCACGGGGCTGCTGGAGCCTATCCCAGTCCCTCATGGGCAAATGCAGGGGACGTCCTGGACTGGTCGCCAGTCTGTCGCAGGGTGAAGGTGAACAATTTAAAAAAGAAATCACGACGTTAAGATTTTCAACACACTTCAATTCAAACAAACTACCAATTCCATGACTCAACCATTCACACAGTGTTGACATGACAACCACATGTTGCACCAGATTATAAGGCGAACCATGAATGAATGGTCTATTTTCAAACTTAGATACGTCTGTCATTCAGTCAGACTTTTACTAATTTCACAGTAACTCTAGAACTTGTTTTTGACACGCTACACGTTAGCCACCTTAGAAGCGTTTTAGCGTATTCACAATACTTGTAACTCCCAACCGTGCTTGCAGCATGTAAAAAAAAAACAGTCCAACATCGCCACATGTTAGTCACGTTAGCATATTCACAATAACACCCATATGTTTAGAACTTGTCTAAAAAACAGACATTTGACAGAGCGCCGTGTACTTCGCAAAACCATTTGGCATCAGTAAACACGACTGGAATGAATCCAACTATAAGGCACTCCAGATTATAAGGTGCACTGTTGCTAAAAAAAAAAAAAAAAGCAATTAGGTGTGCCTTTTTTAAATCACGATGCTCACCTTCCATCTTTCCATTTTCTTAAGCCACTGAATCCCTTTCACAGGGTCACAGGGTCACTGGAGCCTGTGGCGAAGGCGGGGTACACCCTGAACAGGTCACCAGTCTGTCGCAGGGCATGCTCACCTTTGTTAATTTTTTTTTAAATTAACACCAGAGAAGGAAAGGTTGCATTTCTTTCAGAATAAAAGCCTATTTAATCCATTTTAAATAAAAGGTTTGATGCATTTTCGGATTATTTTGGCTTATTTAGCAAAAAAGAAAAAGAAAAAGAGTGTAACGAAAGAATAAATTAATGGACAAATGCTGGGAAAAGATGGATAAATACAGTCCTGCTCACATGCAATGAATTTAAGTTGACCTACACATTATGGTTTAAATCTAAGTTGCACAAACAAGTATAACACCAGAAAACAACACAGCAAGTTTCAGAAGGATGTCAATAAATCTCTGGCTTCAGATGTATCAGTGTTTATATTAATTCAATAGAAAGAAAGAAATTAAGTATTTGATTTCACTTAGAGTAGAACAACAAGGTTTTTTTAGGAATATCATCTGCACAGAGAAGGATTTTGACCATTTAAAAATTCAAATCCTTTGTTTTGTAGCTTGAGGCACGCCTCGACTGGAATGTCAAAAAATGGGTCAAACCTCCTGCCGCTGTACGGCTAATTAAGCAATTTTTCCAAACTAGGAAACATTTTTAGCGTGTTTTCTTGCAAATTCTTTTACATTCACAGTTTCTCTGTCACTCGCTGATTCCAAATTAGTCTCTTCACAGTTCTAAAATGTTAAATTTCTCTTTTTCATGGTCAAAAATACAATAAAATAAAAAGAAAAACTCAGTGTTGCCCAAATAAAATGCTGCATCACATCCATATATGTGTTTTTTTTTCCGTTTTGTGCTTAGTAGTCAGTCTTCTGAAGCTGAAGTTTGGTTTAAATGTGATTTTTTTTCGGGCGCTACCTTAAGTTTTTGCAACTTTCCTCACTCCAGCAAAAAATCTCTTCATCCAATTTGTATTGCTCTTTTGAGGTTTTTCGCTTGACTGCTAATTATTAAAAACAAACAGAAAAATGTTTGGTTTCTGTATTTCCATCTGCTCTCTGTGCTTTCAACTGGCTTGTCTGCAGTGTTTTCCAGCAGAGCGCCTCCCCGCCCCCCCCTTTCTCTCTGTGCTCTGCACGGCTGAACTCTGCCTGAACCTTCATGTGAACCCTAGCTGAACTTTGCTCAACTGATCCATTAATCTACATTCAGCGCGAAGCGCAGCAAACACTGATCCATGTGGGACTTCTCGGGCATGCTGGAGCTCAGCAGCTGCAGCGAAAACCTGCTAACCACGAAACACGTCAAACGGCTAACCTCAAAAGCAGAGCTGGTTGCATAAGAATAGGCGAAAGGAAGGAAGGAAAGAAGGAAAAGAGGAAAAGAAGGGAACTGCAAAACAACCGTGGAAGACAAAAGAAAATGACTCAGACATCTGATAGTGGCTCAAAAGCGACAAATGTAATGAAACCAAAGTGAAGTCGAGAGAAGAAAGAAGCGAAAACAGTTACGTGTAATCCAATTAAAAGGAGAAGCAGGTATTAAACATGGAGGTCTTTATCTGTGTGAGCTTCTGACGAATGCAAACACAAAAAAGGCCAACAGATTACAGTGTTAAGGGTGTGAATGTGTTGAAACCTTTCGCGTCATTGCTTCAATGTGCAGCATGATGTGTTTTGACAAGGAGGTAGTTAATAGCACACACACAGTCGCAAACAACAGCGTGACGGGTCAGCTGCTGCATCAGAGATGCAGCGCTCGTGGAGATGTTTGACTACCTGCAGCTGGAAGATTTATCCACAAGGTCAGCCATCACTGAGACGGATAACTGTCATGTTGCGCTGAGGGATAAGACCATCCCTGATCCTATGTGCAACCACCACCAGGAGCTCAGCTGCACTTAAAACCCGGCGGTCACTGAAACAGGCTTAGCGTGCACAATTCACAGTCTTTGTTTTTTTTGTGTAGCAGCAAAGCTCACAACCCCGCATGTTTCTGCTATAGAACTTTGACCTGCACAGGAACCGGAAACCGTTTGACTTTCAGAAGAGGTGCTGACTCAGCGAAAAACATTCCTCAATTGCAGCTCAAGTTATGACATCACAGAAATGCCATTGATTTTTTTGTTCAGACAAAGATGCATGTTGGCTGTGTTCAGTTTAATCATCTATACATATTTATCAAACATATTTATCTAGAAGTTTATTATATAAATGCATACGTCTTATTTTTTTTAAAAATAGTTCAGGTGTTTAAATTTTTTCTAATAGTGGATTTTTTTAACTAAACATGGAATCAGAAGACAATTTATCATTTAAGTTTAATAAATATATATTTACTCATATCAGGGTTGTTCTTCTGTTTTAAAACAAACCCAGTTCAAGGTTAAAAAAACGTCTTTTTTAATGTGTTTAAAATATGCTGAGAGAATAGTGCTGCTGCTTCAGTGTGGTGCTCCAGGTTAGGAAGTAATCGATTGGCATAAAAACATCTACAATAAATGCAACCCCACGTCTGCAGAAACTTAAAAAAGGTTTTCTCCTTTAACTCTTCCAAACAGCTACCGTGACTGTGTCATGCTAACTGAAGCTTGTAGAGTCTGAAGCTACGTTCACACCACCCTCAGCAACACGCGTTCAGGTGGTCACTTCTAATGGAAGGTCTATGTGATTCTATGTAAACACACTTTGGGCTTCTGCGTTCAAACCTCTTGCATTTATGCATAGCTTCGGGCTCTACGTACCAAACGCGAAGGCATTGAATGTGCATTGAATCTCAAACCGGATTGAACTTTGACAAATCAAGTTCTTGGATTTTTGTAGTGACGTATGGATGATATCCCCTTAAATTCAAGGAAGAACCAACCATTTTATTGCAGTTTATGCCCGGCTGGAATTCTATGACACTAATTTTTTTATATATTGGAATAGAGCTGTGAAAGAAAAAAGCCTGGAGCAAGATTTGTGAGATTCGAACCACGTCAACATTTAACACCAAGCCTCTTTCAACATGCACGAGTGAACAGTAGAAGAAGAAGTCCCTCCCTGCTTGTCCAGTGTGAACAATCGCACATCAAATGCCCATTTTGTACATAGTTTGAGATGTCATTTATGCTGATTTTATAGTGTGATTGAGTGTGCTGCAAGGTTCTAATCTGCTGATGTAGAAACTAATGATTTAGATGTTTCAATGCAATAAAGTTAATATCTAATTTTTAACTTTAGCGAGAGTGTCTGACACTGTCACGGTTTGAGTTTCTTTGCCTTTGTGTTTTGGTTCTTTGTTGTTCTGTCTTGGATTGAGTTCACTTCCTGTTTTATTAAGGTTTCCTATTTTGTTGTTGTGTCGAGTTTAGCTTTTGGTCCCCATCTGTCCTGAGTGTTTCCACCTGTGTCTCGTTTGTCTGTATGTATTTAAGTCTTGTCTTTCCCTTCCTCCTGTGCTGCTCCATAGGTTAATGTTCCCCCAGTTCCTGTGTGTTTGTAAGATTTTGAGTTTCAAGTTTGACCCTGATGCAGTGGTTTTGATTTGTAGTTTTTGTTTGGAGTATTAAATATCCTGATCCCTTGGAACCTTCTGCCTCCTTCTTCTCTATGCGCCTGGGTGCATCCCTCAATCTCCGTGCGTAACAACCACAATTTAGACCCGTGTCCAGCTTATCTTCAGCTACCACTAGGAACATATGTGGGGGGTTGAGCTGGAATTTATCCCTTCTAAGCAAATTTACCAGTTTTGAGTTGGAAAAATACAAGCGACTGAAATGAGCTTCCTCCGTAGGGTGGCTGGGCGCTCTCTTAGAGATAGGGTGAGACGCTCCATCACCTGCAGAGAGCTCGGAGTAAAACCGCTTCTCCACACCAAAAAGGAGCCAATTGAGGTGGGTCAGGCATCTAGTCCTGCCTCCTGGACGCCTCCCTGGGGAGGTGTTCTGGGCATGTCCCACTGGACGGAGGCCCCAGGGAAGATCCAAGACACTCTGGAGAGACTATTCCTCTCGGTTGAACTGGGAATGTCTCAGGGTTCCCCCAGAGGAGCTGGAGGAAATGGCCGAGGCGAGGGAAGTCTGGGCATCTTTGCTTAGACTGCTGCCCCCACGACCCGATCCTGGATAAGCGGAAGAAGATGGATGGAGTTGGAAAAAAGGGCAAACTGTTAACAGTACAAAGAGCAGATGCAACATCTGAGGAATCCTCTCTTCTTAAAAGTTTGATATCAGATTCCTTTCAGTGGGGCACCTGCAGGCCTCGTCTCTCTATCAGAGGTTAGAAAGATGTTCAGAAGAGACACAGTTCACTGGTTCTAGAATTTTTCTATGAGGTTGTGTTTGATAAATGCTGAGAGCTTCCATGAGAGAATCTTTGTGGTTTAAAAGCCAAATGAGTTTGTGCAAATGTTTCCCATGTTCTCCCTGCTGTCAGTTTAAAAACACACACGCACATATTCACATGTACAAAAACATTTTCTTACACACATGCACACACCTACACAGCCCAACATGCACGTGTGTAGTGAGTATCTATGTACTTTAGTAACTGTGTCTGATCAAGATTGTGTGTGTTAGTGTGTTAGTGTATGCATCTGTCCGTGCGTGCGTGTGTGAGTAAAAACATGTGTATGTGTGCGTGTACATGGGTGTGTGTGCAAAAGAAAGTGTGTTTAAGAGAGCACACACAGATGGGTACATACAGTATAGTACAGCATAGTACTAACACACGGTCTCTCTTAAACACACACAGCTCACGTATGCACACACACCCACACACTCTCCACACACACTTGCATGCTCACAAACACGTACATATGTATAAACATGCATGGTCTCTATAAACACACACACACACCTCAGGCATGCTCACACACACTTACATGTGTAAACACACACACACACTCACACAGTCTCTCTTGAACACACATTTAAATACCAACACATTTTTATTTACACACAGATCTGCAGGCTCATACACAAATGGACACACAAACACAGACTCACAAACACGTTGTCTCATTCACACAAACCCAGGTTTCCTCACTGTGAGCTTCCTAAAAACATCAGGGGGTTTGGGCTGGGGGTGGGCGGGCTGCGCCAGTGATCCGGTAAATGTTGTGATTTGTAACAGACATGTTTTCTCTGAGCTGTTTGGCAACATCGGTGCTCTTCCTCAGCACCGCGCCGGCCCCCCTCCTCTTCCTCTCAATGAAGAGTGTCACTGTGTGTTTGTGTAAAGCTCATGGGGGGACTGCATGTTCCAGTGTTGTGGTAAAAATTCACTCCGTTCAGTTGGGTGGGGGGGTTCTACTCCAACACCCTGTAGTATTAATAGCAGTGAACTCCACATGACCCTGAAGCCGCGGGCGACTTAGGCTGATTTAGTTTGGCTTCTCTTGATGTAACGGCTCAGGCTCTAATACTATCGTCAACGTGGAGGACCAGGACTCATCTCCTCCTGCACTGTACTCTCCAAGGGGGAGGTACAGTATGACTCCCTCAACCTTAACAGGCTTTGACAGCCCCCATCTATTGTCCTCTTTCCACCTCCAAGACATTCTCCTCGTCATCCTCTTTCTCCTCCTAAACGAGTCTTAACTTTAAACCATTTTGTAGCGTCTCATGACAGAACGATGACGAAACCGCTCATCTGCCACACTTTGTTTGAACCTGGCTGGTTGACAGACTGCTGGAGGTAGCCAAAAAAGTGAAATCAGGTCAAAGGGTCTTTGTCAAACACAAAAATGAGTTTCTGTTGTAAAATACAGAGACAGCTGCAGCTGCATGACCTTCAAAACTGTCGTGACAGAGGTTACAGAGAACCGGCTGCAGAGGACGAAGATGAGCAGGCACATCTCACGCTTAAAAAAAATGTGTATTTGTTTCTACTTCCTTCTGATGGACAGTCTGTCAGATCACATTACTGCTGCTTACAAACTATCTCCAAATGATTTGATGCAGTTTTACTGGTTCAAAAAATAAACTGACCTCGCTCAGAAAAAAAGTTAAAAAAAACAAAACAAAACACGATGGTACTTCAGTGTTCTGACTCACGGGGAGAAAAAGGGGCAGTAATGGGTGAGACTTGAAACTAAAAAAGCTTTAAAACTAGCAGTTTCTATCAAATTCCATTCATGTATCGTAAATGTGTCAGATTTGATCATTCTTGTGAGAATTTGATTTTAACGTCTAACACTATTCAGAAGTTTGTCAGAGTTTGCTTCGCCGACAGAGTTGGTGATGTTGTCAGCCTTGGAACAAAAGGTAAGTTATTCTATGCTCACACCATATCCAATTTGGATGTCATCTGCAACCTCTCTTTTTATGCCCGTCAAATTCGCTGCTCGCCGCTTGTCCAAAAAATGAGTTCTTAAACTTGACGCTTCAGATGCATGATACTGCACAAAAGTGTTAGCCTCTTCGCTACATAGAAACATTGACTTTATGTGCCATATCCTGTGAATGTATGGAAGACAGAGATGATGTGGAGGGATCAGGTTGATTCTGTTTGCAAAAGCATTGGTAATAACTTCTTCATGTCAGGTTCATGAGATCATTCAGAGATTCTCCAGTACGGTGAGTTTCACCATCCACTGCAGGAGCTGCATCTGAATGACAGCCACTTTCAGCTGTAATTTCATCTCTCCGTGACCCAGTTTGATGACTTGTTGACCCACATTAATCGGAGGAAGAAAAAAAAAGAATACATTTGAAGGATCTTTGTAATTTTGACTCAATGCAAAGAAGAAAAATATCATAAACTTTGCTTGAAGACATGTTTCCAAGTCTGGTGTGACTCTCGTCATGACACTAGTCTACAGTGTTGTCAGATTACCAGCATCTTTCCACTAAACTCTCTTTTCCAGGTCTATAACTATTCCCTTCTAAATAGGGGAAAGACAAAGGAGATTTTCATGGTCAGATGTAATTTTTTTTTCTAAATTTTTTTTTGTATACTTACATTTTCATTTGCTTTCCTAAACCAGCTTCTGGTCATTTAAATGCTTTACATGTCTATTGTAAAAGCAGACATTAACCCTTTAACGCTGGAGCTTTGTGGAGTGTTGACATTCTTTCAACTACCATAACTCTTTGACCATTGATGAAATCAATGTAAATCAGCTGAATTTGTTGTGGAGAAAAGTCGCTCTTCTCTGCGTCAGAATGGACTCATTCACGTTGATTGAGTAAATGATTGGAGAGTTACAATCCGTCAAAGAGGGTGTGTTATTTAGTTGTGCATTGTGACACCTCCAGTGTTAAAGGGTTAAAAACTGAAATGAACTGTGGTCTTGTGTATCGAATAGTGGCAGATTTGGTAATCCAGTATAAAAAGAGTTTCTTCAGTTCACTCATCTGTCAACCACAAACCAGGTCCCTTAAATTGTAAAAGTCCATGAAAATAGGTTTATCTTTTGTTTAAAGTTGGACATTTGGAACCAGCCTCCAGTGGTCATTTGGGAGAACGTTTGTTTCTTTCACCTTTGCTTCAAACTCTGGAACAGAATGTGGGGTTGTGGTTGTAAACTGTTTGCATCAAAGCACCACTCAAATCTTCTTTCGATCTATTGTAAAACTTTTCCCAGTGATCTTTTAAACAATGATGCAGTTTTTAAGACCAAATTAAAGAAAAAAAAACCTGTGCCGTTTTCTAGGACATAGTTTTTCTACAGAGTAGAAATTGAAATTTAAGCTCTGATTTGTGGGAGGGATCATACCCTCCGAATTGCTGAGAGGCTCTCTGTTTACACGCTCTCCTGCTTGCTTACAGCCCCTTACAACCCCAATCTAACATTAGCTGTGCCACCAAAATGGTGAGCAACTTTTGAGCCATCCAGCCGCGTATTTTTGATCCAGATGGCAGCCCAGAGAAGGAAAGCAAAGACGCACAATGATGTAGTCGTCTACAAATGGATGGATCAGAATGGAGCAGAGCAGGGAGCTTGTGTCTCGTCCAAAGTATTTTCTACGTCACAAAGACGATATTTTTCAAACAGTATATTTTTCGTCTGCTCCTGATTCACAGCAATTTGAATAAAGAAATACACATAAATGCAACTTTGATCTTAAATTTCCTAATGTATCTCATCATTATCAGAAAAATGCCAAAGAAAACGTTAATAACACCAAAAACATGTTTCTTGTCTGAGTGGGTCTATAAAGCTTGTTTGTTTTTTTGTTGATTAAATTTCATCAGATAATCCGTGCACAGGATTAAAACCTGAAGACAGAGCCGCTTCCACCTTTTTGTCTCCAAGGCTGCAGACAAAAATACAGACAAGGCAGATCTTTGTCCCCTGCAGATCAGCCAGAGCAAACATCAGCAGGCCAGGTCATCTCAACTGAAAACCACACCCAACAGGACATCCAGTTATCAGCAAGTCAGAGGACATCACAGACCCATTCTGAATATTATTTTAGGCTTTCGTTTAATCTACTTAAAGCACTCACCTCCTCTGCTAATGCTTGACCCTTCTGGAGGTGATTGTGTTTAACCACATACTCACATTTGACAACATTTGGCAGTGAGATTACCTGAACATTGACAATAAAGAACAGATTACATAGACAACTCCATTCCATTTACAAATACAGAGGATTAAGGACACGGTTGATGAAGTGAGATTAGAGAACATCTCTGGTGAGGTTAAGGAAAAAAACAGCATCTTCAAAGACCAACATGTCATACACTCAACTTTATTTTAATAAAAGCATTTGTCGGCAAAGGTTGACAAAGGCAATAATCAAGACTGCCATTGAGATGTAGAAGAAGTGAAATGACAGATCCAGTCTATTGAAAGACCAAAATTGAAACTTAAATTGCAAAAACCACACAGTCATTGAAAACAAATGTGTTTGATTATTTCCTTGCCTTCACTGACATTAATCACACAGAATCAATCCAAGCAAATGCAAATACAATTTGAAAAGAAGCATCTAACTAGATATAATAAAAGAAGTCCTGTTGCTTTAGTCACAACTGTTCTTACAGGTGGAAACGGCTGTCTGTGGGGGGAAAATGGAAAAAACCTTTGCAGGGTTTTGAGATTTTAGACTGCTCAGTGTGGCCTTAAGGGGAAAATCTCCATGCACAATTTTTTCTAAGGGCATGCTATGGGTGACAGGTAGTGAACACTTATACATAGGGAGGAAGAAAAAAATTGATTCTGCGATATATCACATTATTTCATTGGGCGAGGCTTGTAGCGATTTAAAATGCTGTCAAGACAATGTTTATTTCATTATTTATGAGCGTCCTTCAGCGTCTGACTCTTGTTTTCCACTTAACTCCTGACTGCTAGTTTGCAGCACAGCACACTGAGCCTCTTTGAGCAGCTCTACAGCGCACAAAACAAGATCTCGCGAGAACCAGCTTGTGTGAAATATTCGGTCAGCCTCACGGCTTTTGTTGTTATGAGACTTGCACTACCTACAGAACCATAATGGTTAAGGCACATTCATTTATTTCTTGTATTGTGGAAATCCGATGATGTTGACTGTTCCCTTCAAGACTAAATATATCTTAATTTATCAAAAGAAAAGCACGATGAATTTGCTTGGGTGAAAGCAACTTGTATGGGAGATACATTTACCGAACTTAACGTTGTGATAATTAAATAAAATTAAATTTACATATTTATAGGCATATTTATATTCAGGTAGAGTTTTTTTCTAAGTCATACTCTTTAAAAAATATTGAAAAATTGTTCAGATACAGTCTATAGAAGCATCGCTATATATATCGTATCGTGAGACTCTTTCCAATACACACCCCTAGTTATACAGTACAACTCATAAGGGTTAGGAAGGGGGTAGTTGGTGGGACGCAGTCATGCTGTATGGATTTTTCATTTTTTCAAACCCCCAAACCCTGCGCAAGAGTACTAATAGTGCTGTTCAAGTGTGTAATCCTTTCTTGCAGCCTGACTGTTACACATTCAGAAATAAGATAATCAGTGTGGTTTGTGTGGAAATCCTATGGGTGTCCTACAGACACTTGCTCATCATCTGCACAACCTGTGTGTGCAGCATTATCATGCAGTCATTAAGAAACCAGTTTGCAGACCTTTCCAACTACTACAGTGCTGTGTAAGGGCACAGTATGCTGGAATCACCCGTACATCAGAAGTGCGTGTAACTTTCATTACCTTTACAAATACTTCACAACACACACACAACAATTGTACATTCAATTTTTAATGATGTCCCTTAACCCTTGTGCTATCTTAGATGACCCCACCCTTACTTTGATGTGTTATTCCTATCATGACAAAGGTGGATAAATGTGGAAAGATTTCATGTAATCCATGGACACCAGTGAAGATCACAAATCATTGACGAAAAAAGGTTCAGAGCACTGTCTAGTGGGTCTAGAGCAGTGTTTTTCAACCAGTGTGCCGCGGCACACTAGTGTGCCGTGGGAGATGGTCAAGTGCGCCGTGGAGAAATTGCCCTCATTCACTGATCTAAAAACATTTTCCATCTTCAGGATTTCAGCTCTGTGTTCATCCAAACAGGCCCTGATAAAACACTGAGGAGTTAGGAATATAAAAGATCGTAAAATTACTTTTTCTTTGTGTTTATTTGATTCTATTAAAGACATTTTGATAAGAATCACGGTACCGCGATTTAGCTGCAGCTATAACTGTGTAAGGAAAAGTCCCGCCCCTTTAACTGTCTCCGCCAATCATTCTTGAAGGTTTAATCACATGTCATCAGTCTGACCAATCAGAAGTGGTTAAAGTCTTCACTTCCTTGTTCTTAATTCTGCTGATAAAGTCGCTCAGTTCTAACAAAAATACCAGCTAGAGCTCGTCTTTAGCTGGTGGTTCATCTCTTAGAAAAAAACAGCCGCAACTTCCTGCTGTTTCTGCCACAATTATCACAAAAATCCACGTGAGATTGCGCTGCTGGCAATGCAGAGTCTGCCTAGAAGGGGCTGGACTCACTGGTCTACATCAGTTTGTGAGAACCCGTTCGTTTTAGTGGATTGGGAGGGGCTGGTGTTCAGAGCTCAGGTTTTTAGAGGAATACTTAGAAATGCGTGAACGGATCAAAAGGCCGCTTGGAGGTTTCTTTTCGTGAGAAATGAACATTATAATAAGTTTAAAAAAAGTTTAAAAAATTGAATTTGCATGTTATAGGCCCTTTAAGATGCAACAAGTCCTGTCTATGACCCTCCACGGACCCTCCACAACCCAAAAACCTGCAGCACCTACTCCAACGGGGTGCATGTGACCAAGCCCTAACCAGCACAAACCGTGAAAAAACATGGAAAATACATAGTCAATGACATGTTCCAGCCTGACAGAGTTAGGAATCATGTCTGCAGCTTTAAGACTCAAAGAGACAATGATGAGAGCCATCATCTGCACATGGAAAAAATATCGAACAGCGGACAATCTTTCCAGGACTTTACAACCAACTACAGTGACTCCAACAACAAAGAATGAATTCAGGGGGTCTCAATCCTATAAGAAAACTCTTCTGGATGCAACCATGAATATATTTTTTGGGAATGTCCAGAAGGTAGTTGGAGAAGATGGGGATGACAAGTCTGACAAGAGCAACCTTATTAACTAAAGAAACACATATTAGGTCAAAATTGATTTTCAATCAAAATTAAAGCATCTTTTCATCCAAATTCCATGGTATTTCCTTTTTCTATAGGTGGATTGCCAAACCGATCCGCTCCCGGTCTGGCCTTTCTGTCCAATTTTAGAACCCTTTGTGGCCCACAAGTCAAAATGTTTCTCCTCTCCAGCTCTGGGCCGACGATGTCCTTCATGCTGGTGAGATAAGCTAAGACCATAAAATGAATAAACCCCAGAGCCTAGACGCTGATGATGAGGGCATTGTTCCAGGTGGAGGAGGGTTGGCAAAATCATCCAGAGAGAAAACTTTAAAAGCGAAAATATGATTGTGATTGGCTGAGAAGAAAAGGCAGGGATTTTGGCTATTGGTTTACAGTAAAGGCTTAATTGATTAGTTGCATGAGGAGTGAGTGACGTAAGAACCCAGTTTACCCGGAAGTGAGGTAGATCTTCCTTATTAAAATTGTGCCAAAGCTTCACTACCACAAAATGTAATGCTAATGTAGTATTTAATTTTTGTAATGAGTTACTTCCAATAATAAATCACATCTTACAATATTCAGTGCAAATAACAGTTGTTCAACATGTGCTGATGGATAGTTATTGTATGATGCAGCTGCAATGACGACAAAACAGTTCTAATGCTCTGTGGACACAAATCTCAGAAGGTCTTCCTCCCCAGAGTTACCCTGAAATGGAGCGCAAGCAGGAAAATATAAGTAACTGGTATTTAAAACCAGTAATTTTGAGCTTATGGCATCAAAACCTTTAATATCAGTGGATTCTAATGAGTAACAGCAGTTTGAAAGTGTTTTTACGCATACGTTCAGCAATCCAATTCCCCATTTTAAAGAAAGTGGAGTAAACACACGCGGAAATGCAAATGAAAATAAGATTGATCAATGCCATTGACAAGTCTCAACGGAGACTTTTGCACCTGAGCAATGTCCTAAAAACGACCTGCATTAAGAGCCTCTTAGTCTGCTTCTTCATTAATGATTCTTCCTCACGTCTGACCGTGACAGATAAAGCGGTCATCAGAAAAACACAACTACTGGATTCTAAACAAGGAGAGCAAAGACAAGGGACAAAATTAAAGTTTAGGGAAAACTACATTTATTGATACATGCTGCAGTATACATATCTCTATGGAATAAGTTGAGTATTAAATGAAAGATTTGAATCGGAAAGACAAAAAACGGCAGACAAATGAAAACAACTATTATATTTTAGGCACCTTTTTTTCTAATGGTAACACTTATCACATTTTTTTGATTGAGCACTTCACAACTATAAAAAAATGTATATGTATTTTAAAAAGTATTTATATGTATATATATAAAACACGAGAAGCAAGACAATCAAAAAGTTGGGAGAACCTTGCCCTACAACCTCTTGATGTTGTTTTGATCTTTAAACATAATTCTTTTCCCAACCCCTGTTAAGGTCATGGCGCCGGCTTTCTGTGGGAGCATACAACTGGAGAACGAAACTAGGTCCGTCAGTCAATCCTCAGCTAATGTCACTCTATAATCCCCCACTGAAAAAGAGAACTGTGTCAAACGTAACCTGAAGGTGAGTCAGGGATCGAACTTCTTCTCTCATGAGAACACCAGGCCTAGTTGATATGAGATTATTGGAAGCTGGGCCAGCACTGAGAAGGACATTAGTCTCCTAACTCTCTTTATACCATCCAAAGCCAAGACTGTTATCGGCTTAAAGCAGGTTCAAAACTACTGCAAGACCTTCACAATACAATCTAATCCCAAGAAACGTGGAAAGAGGTCCACAGGAATCCCTCTTAGCTGTTTGTCACGAGTAGTTGTCACATTCAAGAAACAGGCAGAGAAGGTTAATTGACAGAGTTTTATTAGTTTAATGCAGCTAAAGTTAAGCAGCAAGGTTCTTCCTGGTCAGTTACCTGTGAAAGCACATATATTTAAATATTTTGGTTTTACAGCTGCTGCATGTCTATGCCTTGTCTGATTGTGGAGACTCGCCTCTGCTTTTCTGTGTCAGGAATGGTCCGCCAGCAAAAGAAGGTCCCTAAGGGTACAATAACCCTATATTAAATGATTGTAAAGTTAACAGGGGAGATTTAGAATAGTTGTTGTTGTTTCCCTTTCGGCTTTTCCCATCAGGGGTCGCCACAGCGAACGAGTCGCATGGTAAACTTGGCAATGTTTTACGCCGGATGCCCTTCCTGACGCAACCCTCTCAAAGCAACCGGGCTTGGGACCGGCACAGAAGTAGAGATTTAGAATAGTAATTTTAGTAATAGTAATGGTAATAGTAATTTTATTATTTGAGTGAATTATTAAAGCGGTTTAGGAACAGTTAGTGAGTTCTATTTCTGTATGGGGAAATTATATTTTTTTTAGGGGTGGGGGAAGCTTTGAATGTACATATTTTAATATTTTGTGTAAATAGATTATCTGTGGGAACCTGGATGAATGGTAGCTCCCAAAGGAGAAATCCTATAAAGGTGGGAGTTGTAACCATTTGGGGTTTTTTGTTGGTTAGCGGTTAGAGCTTGGGATATGACTGTGAAATGGCAATGAAAGAAAATAGAAAATAAAGTTTTGAGCTAAACTCAAGTCCTGAGACTCCGCCTGTGCTTCTACTATGATGATGGCCTCCGAGACCACGAGCTGATCGTGACACTTGTGTGAAATGTTGTGGCCAGTGTGGCCTAATTCTTTTTGGAGCTGGAATGAAAGAAAGGGAAACAAAACTTCTGTTTATACATTTTCTATTTAAGTTTCTTTAAGATCGACTACCTTAGTTCTTTTCAGCTTCTTCTGTATGAAAATCCCCATATTTGTGTCAGACATTGGTGCATCAAGCACAAAACTTTTAATTGAAGACCCTGTCTTTGCAGGCGAACAATTTCAGTTTCACCTTCTGTCACAAAAATCCCCAAAGTTCTGCAAAACCTGAGCTTCACTATCTCAAGTAACTTTCATTTGCACTCTTGGTCAAGACTGACAAGAAAATACTTTCCAGTTATAAACATGACTTTGTATGTCTTTTAAAGGTTGTGTCCTTTAAAAGTCCATGAAAATATTAATTTCTCACAAAGAACAATCCCAAAGCGGTATTTTGATCCATTCACGCATTTCTGAACATTCCTCTAAAAACTTGCTCTCTGAGCACCCCCCCCCCCCCCCCCCTCAAACGAGGATGCACCCTTTCCAGGAAGAGCCCGTGCTGTCAGCACCGCCCCCATCCTAACACACTTTCTCCATGGAGCTACCGGTGATCGGCGAAATGCTTTCCTTTTATATGTACAATATGCACACGCATCTTTCCAAAAGTCTGGATGTTGTTTGTTTACGTGGGCAAAATGCAGACACGCTGCAGAGGCCGTTTCTTGGTTGACGTCATAAAATGGGCGGCACCCATGCGAAGAGAAAGGCGGAGCTTCAGAGATCGAGTCGTCTCAATTCCAGGTTGAAAAAAGGGCGTTGAAAATACCTTATATTTCATTAAAAAAAAACATTCTTTAGAGAGACAAAAGTAACATATTATCTTACAGACGGATATAGTTTACTCTAAAAGAATAAAGAAAAGTATTATATAGGCCTTTTAAATGAGTTTGGAAAACAAAAGCACTGGCGTGTTAGAGCAGCTGAAATACAGAGGAGATGAGAAAATCTGCTGAGAACCGAGTTTAAACCACAGATGACCACATGCATGGACATAACTAGGACAGGGGTCTGTCAACCAAAACCCAGAACGAGCCACAAAGTTTACTTCACACTTTTGAAAAAAAATACACTGATTTGTTTGTTACTTTATCAATTTATTATTATGATTATAAATACACTGTTTTTTTTGTATAAAAACATAATAATAAAGATAAAATATTTTACTAAATATTAAATAGTATCTTTTTATCTTCATATCAAATATGAACAAAATATGTTCATCTCAAAGCAGCAAATGTAGTAGTGAGGGGTATTTTGACAATAATGATTAAAAAAAACAATATGGTGTTCATTTTATCATTCTTGGTGCGTCTAAACTAGAAATTCATAAATAATGACCCAAGATTATATTAGGACAAAGTTACCCTTACCATATTGTTTGGACCTTATAAAATCCTTGATTTTTTATTTAATAATTGACAATCTTGTGCACCTTGAGTATGAATTCTGTGGCTGTGCTCACTGACCTCAAATTAATTTTCTGTGATACACTGCACTCAATATACTGTTAAAATGTTTGACTATAGTAAAACACAAAGCAGCACTACTTGGACCTTTTTTCTTCAATGATTTGTGATCTTCGCTGGTGTCCATGGATTACATGAAATCTTTCCACCTTTATCCACCTTTGTCATGGTAGGGAGAACACGTCAAAGTAAGGGTGGGGTCATCTAAGATAGCACAAGGGTTAAAACAATGACAGCAACCATGTGTGCTTTAAGTTTGTTCCTTTTTAAATGTCTAAAATTTAGATCCAAAACACTGACTGCAATCTGCAGCCAGAGCCCAGGGATACTCATATAGAAGATGTTCAAAGCCGCACAGCTTTAGGTATAGTCAAATGCTTGTGCTGCAGGTTATTAGGTGCAGAGATGTTCGGCCAGTTGAAGGTGCATCTTAAATGGAGTGCAGGTGTGTCTTGCAGTGCCCTTGAAGCTAATTGAATATGGAATGTCCGATTGTCCTGTGTGGGGGACAACGGATGACTATATCTGACCTAATGTGATTTAGGAATGTAAAGTGCAGGGATATTAAGATTCAGGCAGTTTTGGACAGTTAATGGGTCCTGAAATGAGGTCCTTTCATTAATTCATCTTCTAAACCCGTTTTGGCCCTTACGGGGTCACGGGGCTGCAGGAGCCGATCCCGGCCACTCGTGGGCGACGGCAAGGGACATCCTGGACAGATCGCCAGTCTGTCCCATGGTCACAATCACACACCCATGTACTCTCACATTCACACCAATAGGGACAATTTTACAGTAACCAATTAACCTGTGAAGCATGTTTTTGGACAGTGGGAGGAAGTTGGAGTCCCCGGAGAAAACTCAAGCATGCACGGGGAGAACATGCAAACTCCACACAGAAAGGTCCCCCATTGGTGTTTTGTTTCAGGTCCCCAAGGTCAGGACTTGAACCGGGTGCCTTCTTGCTGTGTGCAGGGGTTACCATGCATGGTTACCATACCACCATGCAGCCCTGAGATGTTTTTATGTGTGTGTGTGAGTAGTGGGACTAGTGGGAGTTCAGGGAGACGGAAAAAAGCATTTGTGATGGTGAAAGTTGTGAGGTCCGAGCAAAGATAGTAAATGAAAGACGGATTAAAGAAAGTTCTAAGAACGCATGTACACCTGAATTATCATCATTCAAGAGTGTGCAACACTTGCACGTGCTAAGTGTTTTGTGAAGTATTCATAAAGCTAATGTAAGTTGGAAGCAATCGTGTGTATGCATGACACTGAATGAAAACAAAACGTTGCAGACATACGGAAAGAAAGAAAGCCTACATGATTGTAGAGACTGTCTCCAATCTTGTGGAGCACAAGCATGGAGGAGGATTTAAAACCAAAAATGCAGCATTTTTTGATCAATAGGTAAAATCATTAAGAGCAAGGAAAATACCTGTTTGAACAGCAACACAGCAAAACTTTGACGCCATTAAACCATATTGTGATTTGACGTCTGACTTTGTTCCGGGGATTTATTGTAAAGAAATAAAAAAATATATTAAAAGCATTTCTGGAAGGAAAATGAAAGAAGTTAGTGAAAATGAAGCAGGTGTCATAAACACTTACTTCAAGCCTGAAACGTATGAGTGGGGTTATGGAACAGGAGACAATGATGAGCCCAGTGTGAACAGGAGGTGTTGTGATTCACATAGTCAAACTCTGGTAAACAAGACGTCCAGGTTTAAGTCCCAGCAGCACGTGCTGATCACATCTCACTGTCGAAATCTCACCACTGTGCTAATAACAGGTAAGAACCCCTCATTCTTGATGCCATTGAGGGACTTTATTAAAAATATTTTCACTTATATTTGACCTGTTTTTTTCCTTGTTTTACAAAGTATTCGACCCTACGGAAACATTTATCTTGGTTGCTTTGGGTTGTTTTGGCATTTACTAAATTCTGAATGTCAGAACAAAGTTAGTAAAAAAATACTCGTAGTTTTTGGCATTGAGTTATTAAAAAAATGACTAAATCAATTTCAAGCATGTATAAAGCATTATGTAACAAACAACAAATACAATTTAAACCATAGTTTATACTTACACATGCATACAGCTATATATATATATATATATATATATATATATATATATATATATATATATATACATATACATGTACATACATACATACCTACACAAATACATACTTCATTGACAACAACTCTAAACCCCTTACACATTCATAAATTAATATGCCATACTGTAGCTGGTGGCTTATTCATGTATAAAGTTAACGTTAGAAATTTGGGATTTGACCGACTTAATGTAGCTAAAACAGTCTTGCCTCACAGTGAAAAGGCCCTGGTTCAAATCCCACCTGGAGCCTTTCTGTCTAGAGTTCGCATGTTTGTGTAGTTGGGTTTTCTCTAAGGACTCCAGTTTTCTCCCACAAAAACAATCTTAATATGTTAATTTAGACACCTTTGAATTGTCTCTAGGTGTAAATATGAGTGTGTGTGGTTTTATGTCTCATCCAGGGTCTTCCATTGCCTTCACCCAACAGTCGATGATATAGGCTCCAGCAACCCCGTAACCCTTAAAGAGATCAAGAAAATGGATTGATCAATTGATGAATAATATACAAAAAGACTTTCTCTATCACACAGCAGAGATATGTTAAAGTTTTTTTTCAAGAAGAGTGATTGGACAGATTTTCAAAAAGTCAATTGTTATACCTCTGCGTCATTTAAGGTTCACTTATTACATAAATCTTGCTTTAAAAAGGAATCTTGGCACAAAACAAAGACAATTTGTTTTATATGTTTGTCATTGTTGTAATAAAATCTGCATGGCAATAAATGTTTGTCGGAAAGCCTGCTAACTTCTCCTTTAAGTATGGGGAAACCAGGGTACACTGGGGTTCCGTCCCTGATTCTCATTTACTTCTCCCCTCTGTTCTTGATCATTTATTAATCCTCCATTTCTCTATGCCTCTGTTTGGTGCAGTGCTATTGTCCTTCTTTCCCACTCCCTTCAGGGGGAGCGGGAGTGATTCCAGATTCCAGTTGGATCCTCTGTGCTCTTGTTCTTGGCGGTGGACCTCGCCTCTGCCTTGTCTCGCTCCCCCAGCCGTCCCCCAACTCATCTGGATGAAGCCCATCTGCTGGACAATTTAAACATGTAGTTGTAGAGTTAAGATAAGCCCAAGAGATAAGCTAATTCTTAGTAAGAGTTCTGGTACATCGTCTGTCCGTCCTGGGAGAGGATCCCTCCTTCATGTGGACATCCTTGAGGTTTCTTCTTTTTTCCCCCCGGAATCTTTTTAGGAGATTTACCTCACTGAGAAGGAGGGTCTAAGGGCAGGGATGCCAAGTTTACCTTAGTCTGTTTAGCTTAGTTTAGCCATTACCTTGTGAATTTATGACTGATTTCATGTTCTTAAACAATTACTGGTATAAAGCCTATTGAGACAACTATGATGTAATATTGGGCTACATAAATATAATTGAATTGAATTTAAACAGTACTAAATTTGTAAGGAACATACAATTTATTCAATTTTCTTTGTTAAAATTTGCCAAATATGTTGTACTCCATTCAAATGGCATACTTTGAACAAAAAGTACAATCTTTTGGTGGAGGTAGTGTGATGATATGGGGAAGTCTCCTTCACTAAAAAGCAGGCTTGTCATAAAAAAAAATCACAATGCAGAGATATTGAGTGAAGATTCTAAAACCAGTAGCAATCCCACATGTCAAAAGACCCCCAAACGAGGGCACATACTGAGTTTGAGAGTTTGTGACAGACTTGAAACGTTTGAAGGATCAGCTCAGGCGGGTGATCAATGCAACCACAAGGGCTGATTTGGGACAAGTGTCGGTTGAGAACTTAGCAAGGAACGGCCACCCTTAGGTCTTGGAGCCATTAGGCCTGTTCTGACTATGTGGATCTTCAACAAGCTCCTAAAGCTCCTGCTGTTAAAGACATAGCTAGGTTGCACAAAATATCTATTTTTTTAGACTTAAGTGCCCTAATTTACTAAAAAACAAAGTCATATTTTTATGGCTTTATTTTCAATTCAAGACAACAATGGGAGGGCAACATTTTTTTCTTTTTTAGTGAGGTGTTTTATTTTAATTATGAGCTCCAATTCTGCATTATCAGGTTTGTGTTATTAGTAAACCCTGTTCAATGTACCTGTCCCATTTCAGGCTCATTTTTTGCCCTTCCCAATCCTGAAACCCTCAGGCATTAGTTGACTAGTTTGAATATGTGTGGCCAAAGATGAGGGTTCAACTCTAAGTTCTCAGTTTTACCACTAAAGAAATGTCAACACAGCGGTGTCCTCACAGCATAGAAATCAGCAGATCGTTTGGTTTCCAGCTATAGTTTGAGGGTGAAATCATTTTCAAATTTTATGCTTTGCTATATTATGTTCTATTCTTTTTACAGGGCTTGTGACCAAAATATGTTTTAAGGATGTGAAAAAAATCCTTCCATGCATGAGAACTTCCTTACTTATTTAGACTGTGATCCATGTTTTGTTTCTCTTGTGCTTTTCAGATAATTGGCTTGATATTATTATTCCTCTTTTTATGCTAAAGAATTTCGGCTGAAGCTTTATCATCAATCATATTACACAAACAGTAATGTTTATGGCTCTTGTGTGACCAACAGTACTACAAACAAAAACTAACTCAGTGGTCTTGTGGATGAGCGGCTACCCTGAGACTGGGAGGTTGTGGGTTCAAATCCAAGGTCAAGTCATACTAAAGATCCAATATCTCCCTGCTTGACCTTTGGCATTAAGGGGTTGGATGGGAGGGGGGTAAACCACCAACATGGACCACGAGAGTCTGCAGCTAACTGCTCCTCCAGGGGATGGATCATGTGCAAAGAACAAATTTCACACACCCAGACAGCTAATGGGGACTTTGACAGCCTCTAAATTGCTCTATCACATACTTTCTCAGCCTCTCTTTGGTTTTCGCTTGTGTTGCCATCTTCATTATGCAGCAGTCCAGCCTTTCTAAGTCTGTGGCTGATTGTGGAATTTTTAACTTGATTGAATTGAATTGAATTCAACTCAGTTTATTTCTATATCCCAATATGTACAGCAATAATCATCTCAATGGACTTCTTACCAATAATTGTGTAATAAACATGAATCATATAGAACAGAAAGTTTTTTTCTTTTTAAACTTTTTTTCTGATTAAACTAAACTAATCAGACTAAACTAAACTGGGCATCCCTGCCCTTAGACCCTCCTTCGCAGAGCTTGACACAGTCATGATTTTCAGCAAAAGTTTCTCTTTACATGCGGCTGGTTTTGATGGATGGTTTCTCGCCGCTAGTCATCCAAGCCTCCTACTCTACTCGGAGTGCTGCTTTAAATGCACAGTTTATGCTGACGTTGAGTGGTTCCACATACTTTGTTGTGCCCCTAGGAATCTCAGCTGGAGTTGAATTTGTCCTCATGATGGCTGCTTTCAAAACAAACAATGCTTTTATCTGTGAAAAAAAATTCTCCCATCGCTTGCAGTAACCCTCTATCAACCACTCCTTCATCAGGCTTTCCATCACCCACCTTTTCTTGTTGACTTACACAATGATTTTTTTTTCTTTTGGCACATCTGTTTAAAAATTATCATTGATGGAAGTGTCTGATCAGATGCTGTGCATCTCAGAACACAAGTGAAACGTGTGGCCAGTTATTTTCAACATGACAGACTTTCTTGTTAACAGTCCAAGCAAGAGGCTCACCTCAGTTATACTTATTGGATGGATTACTTATGGATTACTCTGTAATCTTTGTTTGAATGCATTTCAGGAAGTTTGCCAAACTTTGTCCTTGGGAGGAAGTTGCTGGGACAGACTAGTCTGTTCCCTAAAACACAGGCTTTTCGTCTCATAAATTTGAGACAGCATGACACCCCCCCCCCCCCCCCCCTCTCTAAAATCTTTTTTTCGTCGGTGACTGTTTGGGTTTCAGACGGATCTGCACATTGAAACGCCTTGGCTGTCTTCTGTGTGTGTGTTCACCCAGTCTTCAAGAAATTCAAAAAGCTTTTGTTCCCCTCTTGTATTGAGCCAATTATTTATGCTGCTGACTCTAACATCTCACCATTGATTCATGGATGCCAAGCTTACATATTTTGATGGCTAGATCGATTGTCATAGACTTAAAAATTGCATCATCCTTTTGTGTTTACTCTATCATTAAAGACCCATTCCAATGAAATTGTGTTTTTGGTGTTTTCAACGTGTTCTTCTAGCATTTTTCTCATGACGGAGGACATATCACCCTAAACACGACTGACCTAAGCAGGGTCGGTCTGGTTAGTACTTGGATGGGAAATTGCCTGGGAATACCAGGTGCTGTAAATGAATATAGGTTTGCTTCCTCCCACTCTCTTTCAATCAGTTAATTAAACTCCTTTTGTCTAACCTAACATTTATTATTCTGATTACGTCATGTTCTGTATCTAGAAGAGTGAATGTGTCTATTTATGATTAAGAGTAATAATTTAATTATTTACAAGTGTAAGTGGATCTAAGTGTATGTATGCAAATTTTCCAATCAATGTCATGACTAGCTATGCTAAGTTTGATATGTCTCTACAGATTTATATCTCTGTTGTTTGTTTAGTTTAGCTTTATAAAATTAAGATTAAAAGTGCATTTCTGCTGTGTGCACCTGAAGCACAAAATGACTGATCTGAAGGACTGAGTGTGAGTGTAGGATTGGACTGCACAGATGTGTTTTTTTGGTCATGTTTTTGGGGTCACATTTATGAAGTTATGTTTCCATACAGGGATCTTTTGTACCAGGGCTTGCTGGTTTGGTCTGGGGCTTTGGCCGCGGTGCTCGCCCTTGTTGTGGTGGCTAGGGCGAGGGTCCAGCATCGCAGCCTCATCATGGCTGTGGAGTAGACCCTGCTGCTGTCCGGTGTGAGGGTGTTCTGTGACTGAGCTGCTCCTGATATCAGAAATTCTGGATATATTGTTTCCTCACAGCAGAGCCAAGCTGTGTGTCTCTTTTATAAGTATAGCCATTTACTCGTGCCTGTATGCATTGTGTGTGGGGTCGTGAATGGAGGGGAGGGAAGGGGAGGGGGGCAAAGGGGTAGGTTGGTTTTAGTTTTTTCCTCTTTTTTGTATTTTGTTGTCTGTTTTTAATTGTAAAGTGCTTTGAGCTGCACGCATGAAATAATAACCAAGCAAGGTCAGATTAAACCCAGACTTTTTTTTCTGTTCTGCCAAATGTCAATATGAAATGTGAACAAGTTCTGAAATGAATACTACAACTGATCGTCGCTCCAATTGTGGGGTATAACAAAAATAAAAAGATATGCTGTCCAGTTGTGCAAACTTTTTATTACTTTTATTAGCATACCAAAGAAAAAGTAAAAACGTTTAATTTTATATCCAATAAAAGCACCATCACAGAATGAACTTACATAAAGAAACATGAAGTCTCAATATAACAAATGATGAATAAGCCAAAATAAGCTTATTTTTTTCATGGTTGTGAAGTTCATAGAAATGTTGATGTAACAGTCCCTTATGTGGCCAAATGAACACTAATAACATCAAACGCTGCATTCTCTGACACTTTAACACCAATGAGTTCCCTTCAAACCCTCACTTTTTCTTTCTGTTGGAGGCTTGAACCTTAGCACCCAGCTGAAGCTCTTAATTACAACAAATTCTGATTCAGGGGTTTGGACTCGTTTAGAGCTGCTCATGCAGCAGAGATGACTTTCAGAAGAGAACATATGATCTCAGACAAGAGGACGTGGTGTCAGCCAAGTTCATGTTTAGTGAAGTCAGACTCGAGACTGTTGGGGCAACACGTCTGTAATCTCTGTGCATGGACACAATGTTTGCCGTGGAAAACCTGACGCCTGGAGGAGACTGAAACAGAGCATGTCTGACTTCCTTTTAATTAAAGAAACATCTCAACTACAATTACTGTGTGTCTGAAAGCTTTAAATCTCTGCAGCTCATTTTGTGTTTGAACTTTGATAAATTGTCAGTTACAAAATCTAAGAGAAGACTCATATTCTTTTCTAATTTTGTCTTTAAATCCCACTCTGATCATCGTTTGATCTATGTTAAAAGCTTTCTTTTAATTATGATTATGCCGTTTTTAGCCAAAATTTTAAAAAAAAATCTGTGCTGTTTTCTAAGACTTAGTTTCTGCAGAGCGGCAGAAGTTCAGTCGACATTGATCTTTGAGTTGTGGGTGGGACTATTGGTAACCACGCCCCCCACCACCACCTTCCTTCCACCTTGCTGAGAGCTGTTTGTTTACACTCTCTCCTGCTAGCTTAAAGCACCCCACACCCCCAACCTAACATTTCCAGTGTAACAAAAATGGTCAGCAACGTTGGAGTTATCCAGCCATACAGTTTAGAGGCAGATTCCAGCTCTGACGAGAAAAACAAAGACGTACAAGAATCTATTTCTCTGTAAATGGATGCATCAGTTATGGAGCAGAGCAGGAACCTTGTGGTCCGCCCAACATGTTTTCTACATCAGAAATACGAAATTTTTCAAACAACATTTTTTTTGTCTTATCCTGATTCAAAAACAATTTATATAAAGAAATACTAAAAAAATCCAATTTCAGCTTAATTTTCTTTATACCTTTATACCTTTCTTTATACATCATACCATCATCAGAGAAATGCCACAACATGTTAAAAACAGCAAAAACATCCTTTTTGTCAGAGTGGGTCTTAAAAACATGTTTAAAAAAAAGCAAACATAAATATTTTAGGGGCCAATAAAGTATAATCTTTTAAAAACACACAAAGCAGTTTCATTTTTTTAATGAAAAAGTTATCAAATATTTATATTTTTTATTTTACTTTGTACTTGTCCTGTCCAACAGCTGAGCAAACAGATGTGTTGGGCATATTTTACTTTTACAATATGGGTTATGAATCTTTTGACACAGTAGCTGTATATTTGAATAAACCCCTTTTGTAATTTAGGCTAAATCTTATTCATCTTACTTATATTTGTAAAGGTTTGTTTGTTTGTTGGACAGACAGAAGAGAAAAGAAGAGGAAGAGAGAGGGATGTTGGGTGGGTAGGAGGGTGATTATATAGAAGACGGCTCCAAAAATTTTCACATACGAACATATCATCATGTACACAATACAACTAATGTTCACACACACATACTTATGCCTTCACACCAACACATGTGAAACATTTCATTTAGTCATGCAAACTATTTGTGCAAAGGTGAGATAGTACCTGTGAGTGTTTAGGTTCTTCTGACGTGGATGATAGAATGTAAAAAGAGCAGCAGCAGCCAGGACACCCCCCCCCCCCCCCAAAAAAAAAAGTAAATATCATAAATTAAGGAATCACATTTTATGTTTGACTCCAAAACTCCAAAGAAAATGGAACATTTTGATGGAGGACAGCAGATGCATGAACCTCCCCTGTGACATAAAATGTTCGTGGGAGTCTGAAACAGTTTCCAATGAGTCAACAGGAAAATTAATGAATGGAAATTAGTAAGCATGTGAATTAAATAAACAGGCTGCATATTGCTGTTAAAAATCTCAGTTTTATCTGATGATTTCTTTTTGACTGCAGTTCACAGAGGGATTAACGGGATTACACGTATCAGCCGATTAGTTACCCAACTGTCCACTCATTAAATATGAGTTACGGCGTTTAAAATGGAAGTGACACAACTGTGCATATAAGAAGAGAACATGACGTCAACAGTTTGCATTGAAGGACTGCTGAGGAGGGAGAAACGAGACTGAGTGGACCAGGTGGAGGCAGTTCCATCCAAAATTACATGGTCCAACCAATTTACCCATATTAATGCCTTTTAAATCTAGTACATCCATTAAACTTCCTTTTTCTTTCTAAACTTTCCCATTTTTTGTTTTATCTTTCTTATTGAACTAGAATTAAAAGCAAATTTGAAGGAGAACCTCAGACTAGTACTGGTTCTGGATCCAAAGCGGATCTGTGGTGGATCACGACTTCTGAGTGTTGGATGTGAGGAACTGAATCGTGAAGTGAAGGACCCTGTTTCTTCAGCGGCCCCTCACTCACACCTGCTAACTCCAATCTGTCTTGTTTCGACAATAAGCCTCCAGTAGATGGCGCCCTGTGTTTCCATTAGGAGGCTGAGATGTGCCCCCACACTGGACTGACTGGACAAACCAGGACAAACCCCCTGAGGATTCATCTGCTCGGCAAGTTTTTCGTTCCTCCAAACAATCATGGTGCTTTTTGAGTCTAAGTTTGGAGTGTTTTTCACAATAAAAGCCTTTTTAACCTTTGAAGTTTTTTTTCTTGCTTTTTAATACCTTCAGACTCTATTCATCAAGGCGATGGCAGATGTCCTGCATTACGGGCCTCCACGGAAGCCCAGCTTGCTCCTCCCCTGAGGTCAGCTCCTACCTGTTGCTTCAATGCTCGTGCACGCTCAGAGTTTGGGTCAGAGCCTGCATGGTGGAGTTAAACAGAAACACCATCTGGCTCTGGAACAGTGCAGAGATTTATAACAGCAGATTGGAGGAGGACAAAGTGTGTGTTCGTGGTGGTGGGGGGCAGGGGTCTGTAATCTGGATCTGGCTCTCAGCTTCTGTTGTCAGACAAAACTTCCAGTTGGTGCAAACAAAGCTGGGTGTGTGTCGCTGGCAGCAGCTTCCAGAGTTTGTCATCTCACCAATGATATTTACTGTAAATGTCTTTAGGAGAAATCGTCTCAGACGCACTCAGGTGTGTGTGGACCCCCCCACACACACACACCTAGGACACTGCATGGATGCTTTTGTGTTGGAAACAAAGTGTTTCCGCAGGATTACAGGTTAAAGCTATAATTGAGATTATCATAACCATCAAATCTATTTATAAATTAATCTGAGCTGTAAAAGCTAAACTGTCAATCAAAAGTTTGCAGGGTGTAGTGAAAGTGCATGCAGATGTGGAAAAGATCAATTGTTTCAAATCCGAAGTCTTAACGTTTATTTTTAATCTACTTTACTCAATAAAACTCCAAGTAAGTTTTAAAAATGTGCAGCAAAACATTTCCGAAATACGCGTGCGTGCGTGGGGCAGTCACTCCAAAATTTGTGAGCTCGTGTTCCTTCAGCACCTCGTGCAGCTGACAGATGAGCGCGCGCGGTTTTCGTGTCGTTTGGGTCTTTTCATTTTCGTTTGATTCATCCTCACATCATGTTTCTGCCGGGCGGGGCTTCAGGAGAAATTTAAGTTAAGAGACGTGAACACCTCACCGACGGATTGTAGTGGAAGCCCACGCACGAACACGGGCATGCGCTGTCTCAGGCCGGAGGACGCGCTTCTGCAGCCGTATTTGATGTAATTATTTAAATTTAAGATTGAGGGCTCTATCTTTGTTTATGTTTTTTGTTGAATAAAATAGTTTCAAAAGTTTTCTTTTCCTTCCAAAACTCTCAAAGTCCATTGGCTTAAGCAGCCCATGTCACGGATCTCTGTGTTACAGTAACACAATCAAAGCAACAAAAAAAAAAAAACAACAAAAAAACAAACAAACAACAAGAAACGGTTAGAAAAGCTTAACGTGAAGATGAACTGTTTTTTATACATTTTTTTCTAAAACAAAGAAAATATAAAAACAACATAATGGAAAAGAACAGAAACTGCAACAGGCGGTTTGTTTGAATGTGACTTAATGGAATTTGTAAAAAAAACAAACAAAAAAAAAAGCCTGAACGAATACTTGTCATTTAGTGAAAAATTAAAATAAACACAGACCAAAATATGAATATAAACAAAAACACAGAAGCATTGAAAAAAATGTAATAAAAGTTCAAAACCGACCCAAAAAGTATGCAGGAGTCGCATCGCTGTGTATGTGACATTGATTTAAAAAAAATAGTCATTTATAATTTAGATGTATTTTCTAACTATAAAACTGGAGTTATAACAAAATTAAAAGGAACATTCAAATTTTAGGCCTCATAGTAAAACCTTTATCAATTTTTATGTTAAGAAAATAATAAAATAATAATTTATTAAAACAGAGACTTGGTTTGAATGTATTGGTGAATAAAACTGGTAAAGTCCACATTTGCATTGCAATCTTTTCCTTACTAAGGGTAATATAATAATTTATTAGCTTTAAAATATTAATAATAATACAAATTCTTGATAACATTCTAACAAAGAACATGTATTTATAGATCAATTAAATTTTTGTAATTATTATTTCATTTTTATGTATTTAAATAAATACAATAGCTGCCACCTTTCCCACGTTCTGTAATGATTTTTTTCCTCTAATGACATTGTTTTACGTTTTGGCATCTATTAAGTTCATAAAGTTTATTTAATTTTCTATAAATTCAGTTTACATTTCTTTGGCCTTACTGACAGAAAAATAATATCAAGAAACTTACACACATATTTTGAATTAAAATAAAAAGCTTTTATTACAACATGGAACTAATATAATAACACGTTTATTTATTTATTGTCATGTTAACTACACCTATAGGAGGCGCTCTTGTTACAGCGTTAAGTTGAGGCTTTTCCTCCACACGCACACTCGCACCGTGCGTGTAGGCGCCCAAAACCTCCCGGCACAGTGATTGTTACTAGAAAACAATGGCGGCGCGCTCACATCTCCAAACAAGCCTGCATCGTGCGCGTGCACACGGAGCGTTTCTAGTGGTAAAACAATAAACACTGAGGCGCTTGCCCATAACGGCCTGTGCGCTTTATTGAACGCACGCCTCACACACACACTATGAAGTGGTAGTGCGCTTTTACGCACAAACTCAGGGTGGTTTACTCATTCAATGCGCGCATGTACGTGCGTGAGAAAGGCCACAGTCGCATAGTGGGAATTTCGTGAGCGTGCACGCGCGTAAATACCAAAACGCGGACTGATTACTGCGCGCGTGGAAAGAAAAGATGAAAGGTTTCTGTTGCTGGAGACTGTAAAGGTCGACTGCGCGTGAGCTCGGAGAAACGGAGACTGAGGGAAGAAGCGCGCAGAGGATTTGTCAACAAAGAAGCTCCTCCTCTCTGTGACGCAGCCCACGATTCGGAACCTCCTTAATTACTAATTTCTCTACATTCAAGCCGCGATTGCTCCCTCCTCCCCCCTCTCTCTCCCCACTCCCTCCATCCACGCTCCTCTCATCCTGACCCTCCTTTCTCTCGGTGTCTTTCGTTTCCAGCCCGGATAACGGAGGCGGACGAGGTTGGAGTAACTGTAAATACTATTTTTTTCCTTATTATTATTTATTCTCCGGGGATTCTTTTTCTTTTCTTTTTTTCTTTCTTTCTGGCCACCGGGCATGGAAGATGTAAAGGACCCGCCGACCGTCCACCGGTCCTCCTCCTTCAGCATCAAGAGCCTCCTGCTGCCCTCCAAGTGCGACCGCTCGGACTCGGTCTCCGCCGCCACAATCGTCCCGGTGAACCTCTGTCCGTCCCCGGAATCAGACTCCGACAAGTCGCTGGAGCCGGCAGAGGTGGACTCTACCGCCGCGGCTCTAGAGCCCGACAAAGTGGAGAAGGAGGATCAGGGGCTCGAAGAGGAGGAGGACGGAGGGGGAGGCGGCGGAGGAGGGGACGACTCCAAGGCAGCAACGGAGCAGAACGGCAACGGCGGCAGCAACGGGAAAAACGGGAAGTACGACAAGCCGCCTTTCAGCTACAACGCCCTGATCATGATGGCCATCCGGCAGAGCCCCGAGAAGCGGCTCACGCTCAACGGCATCTACGAGTTCATCATGAAGAACTTCCCGTACTACCGGGAGCACAAGCAGGGCTGGCAGAACTCCATCCGGCACAACCTCAGCCTGAATAAGTGCTTCGTGAAGGTCCCCCGGCACTACGACGACCCCGGGAAGGGCAACTATTGGATGCTGGACCCGAGCAGTGATGATGTTTTCATCGGAGGGACCACTGGGAAGCTCCGCCGGCGCTCCGCCACCTCCCGGGGGAAGCTGGCCATGAAACGCGGGCTGCGCTTCGCTCCGCTCGGGCTGGGGATTAACGAGAGGGCGAGCAACCCGCTGTACTGGCAGATCTCGCCGTTTCTCTCCCTTCATCATCATCATCACCACCACCCGCACTACAACGGATCCTCGCCCGGCTTCCTGAACCAGGCGGCCGGCTACGGCTCGCTGCTGCCCGCCGTGGAGCAACTGAACAACGGGGAGCTGGGGCGCTCCATCCTCGGCGGCTCCGCCGCGGGCGCGCTGGGTTTAACGAACACTTACGGCATGAACACGTCTCCCGTGGGCCTGCTGTCCGGACAGACCGCCGGCTACTTCGTGTCGGGGAGCCAACACGCCGCTGCGGCGTCCGGCCCCCCCGGTGGAGGCCCCCCACCTCCGCCTCATCCTGCGCAGCACCTCCAGCAGGGCGCACCGGCGTTCGGCGGGCTGTCGAGCAGCAGCTCCCCGCAGTCCCTGCTATCGGACTCGCTGAGGACCAGCTCCCTACCGGCCTTCTCCCCGGGCATGTCCGCGGGCTTCCCCGGGGTGCTGTCCCACCAAAAGAGGGTGACTCCTAACGCCTTCCTAAACTGAGCCTCCCCTTCTCCGGCAAAAAGGAGGACGCACGAGGAGGGACGTCACGTAAAAGGGAGAAGACGATTGGGGGGGAGGGGGCATCATTTATCGACTGCAAAACCATACTTGCAGTTTTTTGGCCATATTCCGTCCGGAAGTGACGCGGGTTTATCTGGATTATTTTTCTGCGCTTTGGACTTAAAAAAGGGAGAAACGTTTTGTTACCGCGGGTTGTACAACTGTAAACTAGACTTGCCAAAGGTAACACTATAAGTATATTTCAAGCTATTTATATCTTGTACAAAGATTTTCAGGACTTTCTTCTAGTTGTTTATTTATGTTTTGTATTTATTGTACAATGTATTTAATTTTTGCTCAGTGTGTTCTCTCAGTATTAAGACAAGTCGTTTAAACTAAGACAATCACAGGGTTGATAACTATTATTTATGAATTTTGACTCAATCAAAAGGAGGAAAAAAACAAGACCATGAAAAAAATGTTTTTAGTTTTATTTTATTTGAGAGGAAAGAACTTCAGAAAAAAGTTTGTGAGTATAGGAATAATTAAATGACGCCTTAAAAGCAGCAGGAAAAGAGTAAATCAGGGTTTTTCAGGAAAAAAAGCCTACAATTCATATCTTACTCAGGTTTAACCCCGAACAGGCCTAATAATAATAAGATGATATAAATGATGATTATGGTGACAATCAAAGTCTTTCCGTGAAGAGTTTCCTTCCAAAATGCGAATATCCAATCAGAAGACGCCCCAGCCACACAAACAGCTCTTATCTTTTTTGGAAAAGAACTCTTCCCGTGAATTTTATGCAAGTCTTTCTGTTTCCAACACTGTCCCTGACCCATTTGTATTCGTGAGCGTGCGGGTGTTCAGGCCTGTAGGCTGGGGAGAAACCCTCCTGCGCATGTGCGCACACGCACCTACCCCACCGTCGGTTCAGAGATGACACCTTTGCTGACCCGCTGATCCGCTTCGGCAACTCGGAGAGGTTCCGGGTCCCCACGAAAACACATTCGTACGTGTACACGCACATGCAGTGCGCAAACAAGCGGCGCGCTTTCCCCGCAGCCTTCCTCTTTGGATATAAAGGATACATAAAAACGCAGTTTGCGCACTTTTTCCGGCTTTTCCGCCAAAATAAATGCAAAACTGAAACCGCCGCAGATCTCTGATCGCTGAAATTGCACGACAATCAAAAGCCTAGAAAAGTGTTGAATCCGCTGCACTATTTTGCATTTTATTTTAATATTATTTCATTTCTTCAGTGACAGAAATGCAAGAAGCTTCATGTTTCTTTAAAAAAAAACTTACAGCGCACTCAAAATGACGAAACACTCACGTTTTTCTAAAAAAATCAATTAAAAACTTTCACAATTTTTTTTTTCATTTAACCTCATTGAACTTTTTTAATTTAACAAACTCCATGGACTTATTTTTCGTTGTGCCTAAAGCTCAAAGCAGGGAAAAAATAAAATAACACACAAATAAACTAAATATTAATGTAGACTCTAATAAGCATGTAAAACAAGTCCTTCGTTTTGACACTCCAAGTTGTCTGGAAATACAATTTATTGATTAAGAATGCCAACTTAAAGTTGAACTTGTAGAAACAGTTGAAAAAATCACACTAACAGTCATTTATAAACCAATTTAGATTTTTTTTATTAACTTTTGTATCAATTGAAAGTTTTTCAAGCATAACTTGTGGGTTTAAAAGAGGTAAGAAAATAGGTTGAAAAGTAAGTGTTTTTGCAGGAACATTTTTAAAAAGTGAAAAATATGTTTACGGAAATTTTCCACTTGAATCTCTGAATCACTGCAGTATCGATCGGTGGGCATTGATCTCATGTCAGCACAGTTCCAACGGGCTGACGGCCTCTGCTTCTGCAGACACTCTGCGCATAAAAGCTTTATAGGCAATAAACAAACAAAAACAAAAATAGTTCTGATGAGAAATACCTTCAGTGGTGGCAGGAGTGGATCTTCTCCCTTATTCTCACATGAATGAAAGGCCTTGGGCCTTTTGATGGAGGTGACACGTAATTGGGACTCACTGTTTTCTGAATTAGGTTTTTCAAAATAAAGTCCTGCATCTGCCAAGTAACTGCCCCCCCCCCCCCCCCGCATCTCACACCTCCACACTCAATCAGGAAGCTAACAAAAACAAGGTGAGCAGATGTCAACAAAATAAAAGCACAAGAAGCAGTGGGGCCTCATGCGGTCAGGTTGTGCGTGTATTTTCGTCCCCCCATTTTATGTTTGTACAAAAACATTGCTTTGCAGATTTGTTTGTTTTTAATTTTTTGCACTTTTGTAGTTAGTGTTCACCCGTACGAAGTGTGTAACGTCTGTTCTGTTGCTGTTTGTTTGTTTTTCAGAGAAACTAAAATTGATTAAAAAGGATGAAACCGGAAGCTGTTTCTGCCTGATGATGTGTTCAAAGCCCCTTAGGACGGCTCGGACAGATGAAAAAAAAAAAAAAAAAAACTTGAAATTTCAGGCCTTGAAACTGCTTTGCGTAAAAGCAGGAAAAACTTATAACAAAAATCAAAATAATGTGCATATTCTTCTATTATTAGCACAGAATCATTTATAAAGGGTATTTTGGTGCAAACAATACAATAATAATATTGTCTCTCATTCGTTTTTTTTAATCATTCTTTTAGTCTGAGTCCACAGAGGACTTTTAGGGGGATTTGAAAAATCCAGTCCTTTTCAAATTTTTATATGTTTAAAAAGAGCTGACTGGAGGTTTATTTTTTTCTAATTTCTTTTAGAAATGTTTAATCCAGATTTCTATAACATTTTTTGTTTGATTAAAATATTTTTATTTATTCCAGTGTATGAATCAATGTTCTAATTTTAACTTCCTATATCCTGACAAATTTTATGTTAAGTCAGCAAGTTTATTACCTATCTTCTTTTACATTTTACTACGCATTTTCTTTTTTTTTCTTTTTTTTGTGTCCATCTGTCCGGCATGTTTTGGGACATCATTTATGATAAGAATAAAAGTGCAAAAGCTGCTGCTCTTCAGGTTTGTGTTCTTTTGAGTCCCTGATGTTGCTCTGATGTAGCATTTGGCTCATTTTTGTGGTTCCTGATCGCTTTGTCCCTTTAGTCTGATTTCACAGGGATCCCCTCTCAGCTGCAGGAGGATGCAGCCGAGCGTTGCATCATGTGACGAGTCCACTCATTAATATTCAGCTGTAGCGACCTAGAAAAAAAAGACATTGAAAAGATCAAGAAAAAAAGATAGTGACATGAGAATTAGACGTGCAAATGTTTAGCTTTGTTGATCGCAGAGTTCTGAAATTCAATCGGATCTGTGGAATGAGTAATTTTTGTTTTTCATTTTTAATTCTAATGCATTTTTTTCACACATGACACTAATTTGAGAGTATCGCATCAATTTTTGTTATTGAAAATTAAATATATACTTAAATAAATGTTTTAAATAATTTGCTATGGCATTAATTTAATAGGTCACTATGAAAAAATATCTGTAAACTTTGTGATATAAGAAGTTTTAGACCGCAGAACTCAATTATTTTAAATGATATTACTTTTTATTTAATTACAAATTGTCAGGAAAGTTCACTTTTTAAACTGTTAACTAACTATTTAATAATTATTAATGTTTTATTTTTAATTGGACTACAATATGCAAAACGTTGACAAGCAATGAATTTACAAATGTGAGAAGCAGAATGTAGCAATAGCATCACAACATATCAATTTAGAAAAACAAAAACTGCAGAGAAATAACATTTATAGAAACTTTTACTATTAAACACAGCAGATTTTTATAGAAAAAAAAGTCTGTGATTGGTTTGGCACCTCCCTGGGTTTGGCCTTCTGAGTGAATTATTTGCTTTTGTGGAGGCCCCATCCATAGAGCTGTTTAGGAGCCACCAGTCTGTTAAACTACAATGGAGACTTTTTTAAAACTGTGCTGACGTTCCTCAATGATCCGTCACACTGGAGGAGCCAAACAGTTTGGGTAACTTTTGATATAAAAATCAAGCAATTTAACTAATAAAAAAACAATACTTTTTAAAAGTTCTCAACACATCAGTAAACAACTCAAAAGTGGAGTAAATATTTTCATTAAAAAGGAAATTGGGCCAGATGCAGTAGAAAATTAAATTATTTTTAAATGCAATAAAATACAGCCTTCATGCCAGCATTTATGTTAATGCACAAACAACAAAACATAGAAGTTCTTTTGCACTACAGACTAAACACAAACCCATGAACTGAATGTGGAACCACAACAAGCCATCATTCCCTTATCAAAGTAACCTTTTTTCTTTACAGGAGAGCTCCTCCAAACCAAAGGAAAAATATGTAGATTGAACTTTAGGAAATTGTTATGAAATAGATGAGATGACAAAAGCATGTGGGACATCAAAACCTTCTCCCCTTGATCTAAGCAAGACTTTGGTCGGTCAGTCCGCTGGCAGACTGCAGGCCTTAAAAAGTTTCAGGGTAGTGTGAAAAATGATTTCCTCGACTTTCAGTCAAAAGTATTTATTTTATTTTAAGGGCAAAAAACCTTTTCTATCAGTTACACTTCTGTTACAATTTTTGAAGGGAAGTTCCACCTTTGTTTAGTTCAAACCAGTTATTATGTGAAAACCTTTTCTTATAAACAAACAAAATATTTTTTGACTGAATTAACAAAAATATTGAAAATAAATTAGGTTGAATCAAATGTTGTAATTATTTTAACCACGATTTTGTGAATCTAAATTAATTTAGTAAATTTCACAGTGAAGATACATTTGTTTTTATTGCTAATTGATGTTTATTTTACCAGTTTTCCTCGCCATTTTGCTAATTTCTTTCTTTATCTTACCTTCCTCTTGCTCTGAAAAACAACAAAAAAACAAGCAGCTGTCAGTCGCTCTGTCCGACTGACAGCACCGCCATTCCTACAGTTAGTCTGCTGAGTTGGACAAAAACATGCAACAAAAAACTTTACTCAGTTTTCTTTACAAATATTAGCATTTTGTTTTAAATGTAAAAAAAAAGGCAAGATTTTTTCAATTAAGGAAATACTAAAAGAGAAAAAAGCATAGCCATGTGAAACTGGACATATAATCTCGGGGCAGGAAAAAAAAAAGTGGGGCAGAATGATTTGTGTCCCCCAAACAAACAACCTGAAAACTAGCAATAATTATACACCACAAAATAAAGTGAGTTTTAAGGAGTCCACAAATTTAAGCTCTAAATGAATCAATGATCTAATAACACCACACACAGATACACACACGCACACACAGACACATATACACACAGATACACAGTCATCATGACTTAAAAAATCAAAAGCCAATAAAAAGATCTTTGAAACCAGACTGAAATTAACTTCATTGCTAGTTTAGAATCCAACTTGAATGAGAGAATGAATTGGAAATTGCTCCTCACTGAAACCTGCTCATAGTGGTCTTTTAATGAACTGCAGCAGCTGGTGTTTTTTTGGAGTTTGCATAAAATTTCTGGACACAAGAAAACAATGCCTTAAAATAACTGCATTGTTTCCATCGGTTGTGCTCTACTCATTATGAGCTCCTGGGCCACATGTGGCTGGCGGACCCCTATTTGAATAGCCCTGTATTAACTTGTCTGTACAAATACCAAGCCGGTGAAGCAGATTGTTGGGTAGGTTTTGAGGAAGGAAATGCTGATAATCAGCCTCATTGTATTAGCCTATGTCTGCTAATGCCCAGCTGAGGAAATTCATGGGTAACAAACTCGGTTGAATGAAGAAGTCCACGAGTTACCAGCTCTGGTTTATCATCTGTCAGATTTGTAGTTTGCTTCAGCAGACATTTAGCTTTCGGCAGCAGAGATCTAATGTTGGCCATCTGCTCTAACGGTTTATTTTTGTCTCGCTAGCATTACAATCTCTCTGTTTCCCCCGTTACCCAACATGTCAGTGAGAATTTACAAAAATCTACCTTTACACTGGATAGACTTATGGGAGTGACGTCATTCCTTCCATTGGGTTTGTCCATTTCACGTATTTGTGATATATTTAAAAGAACAGCACTATGTTTCACCATATATTTAGTTTTAAGAATTCAGGAAATAATGTGACTGACTTAAATCCTAAACAAAAGTTATAACCCACGTACAATAAAGGACGCCAAAGAACGTTCAGGGAAACAAAGGTGGAAATAACTGTGGTGCTGGGACTCATCAGAGCCCAAAAACAAAGCTCAAAGAATAAATAATAAGGGAATCCAAAAATACAAGTGGTTTGTCGTGTGATATCATTAAATTACATTAAATTAAATTAAATCCAATTAATTGAATTGAAATTAAATGAAAGATAATGCATAAATAATAAAACAGGACGTTAACTTTAAATGTAAGTGCGCTTTTTTCATTGTTGGAGTCTCATGCACAGACATGGAAGATACAATTATTATGTACACATTTTGTACATTAAGATGACAAACAAACAGCCAAGTGTTCATGGTCTGAATCAGACTGAAAGCTGTGAATCAAATCAAATCAAATCAAATCAAACTTTATTTATAAAGCACTTTTCATATATAAATATAACACAAAGTGCTTTACATTAAAACACAACAAAATATAAAAACAAGCATTGACGATTTAAAAATAAATAAAATAAAAATAAATAAATAAATGGGGCCCCCCTCCCCGTACCTAGCCCCCCACTCCTTTCACACCTCCCACCCCCTAAGTGATGGCAAAGGACAATGAGAAATAGGCTGAGCACAAAAAGAGGATGCTGGAGCTTCACAGGCGGGGACCGCTCCACCACAGCTAAGTGGTGATGCAGGTCCCCATCTAGAGCTGCAGTGGCTGAACAGCAGCCGACCCAGAAGGAGGGGTTCCAGCTGAGGAAGCACCGGAAATAAAAATGAATAAAAATGAGAATAAACAAGTAAAAATATTGATAAAAACGATAAAACATTAAAATAAGGTAAATTAAAATAACGCGTTAAAATCAGATTCAAGTTCATAAAACAAGATAAAATGGATAGATAAATAAATAAAATAAAAAGTACATATAAATAAATAAATAACTGAATAAATACATAAAAGTAGTAAAAAATTAGCTAAAAGCCAGGTTAAAGAGATGGGTCTTGAGCCTTTTCTTAAAAGCATTAATGTTCTCTGCGGCTCTCAGGTCCTCTGGCAGACTGTTCCATAAACGGGGACCATAGTGCTGAAATGCAGCTTCTCCATAGGTTTTAGTTTTTACAGTTGGAATGGTTAACAGACCAGTGCCAGAGGATCTCAGGGTCCGCGAGGGTTCATACTTTACTAAAAGATCTGATAAATAAGAAGGCGCAAGACCGTTAAGACATTTAAAAACTGTTAAAAGTATCTTAAAATCACACCAGGCATGTTACACGTGTTCAAGGATGTGTTAAACGCTGGTTCTTCAGCACAAATTTAGTCAATAGTGTACACACTGAATGAGCAAGGAGGGGCTTTTCCTTCTTTTCAACTGTGTACCAGCGCATGTCCACCACCTACAGTTGGAAGAGGCTTGCTGTGAAATGTCAAAGCGGTAAAAATCTCACAAATCTTTCTTTCACAGCTCTATTCTGATCTATAAAAGACTTGCTGTCATATTTTTCAGTAATTATTCATTTCTCCTGCATGATCAATTTTCAAACGGTTGGCACTTTCGTAAATTAAAGGGGACGCTATCTGTACGCCACTGTCAAATTGAAATCTTTGATTGGTCAAAGTTCAACCTGCATGTTTTGAACGTAGGGCTCAAAAATGGTTTTAAAAAGGCAAATAGCAATGTGTGAACCTGAGACTTTTGAACACAGAAGCCCAAAATGCACATTTATATGCAACTGCATGGAGTTTTCATTGGAAGTGCCTGGAATAACTACTAAATACTATACAGAATAAAACTAAATACTAGTTCAACAATGAAACACAAAGATCAATGTTTCCATGTCCAGAAGTGACTCCGACCTTCTAAATAAACACCAGCGCTTGGTTTTTGTACCAATATAAGTTTTGTGCAGGATGATCGCTCACTCTAGAAATGGCAGCTTCATATTTACAGTACAGCCAAGAGGAGAACGTTAATCAAGTTTTCATCCAAAGAAATCCCAACCCAGAAGAAAAAATGTCCTCTAAGGGCTAAAGAGACCGCAGACTCCTTTCTTATTCCCTGTTTTCCACCTCAAAGTCTTCAACAAAGCGCACTCAGTTATCACAGTGCAGCCCATCAATTTTACATGTGGGTATCTGCTACGCAGCTTTACAGTGTTATTATTTCATGCTAACCTTAAATGCTAAAAGCTTTCTGACAATTACTTTGCGTATACGTCAAAATATTTACTGCACGTTTTCCCATAGTCAGAGAAACAGGATAATAAAGAAGAAAAATAATTCAGACCTACATGTATGTACCACAAGAAAAGTATTTTTAAGGTAAAAACATGTTTTTTGGGATAATTCCATTTTTAAAGCTATATTATTTACAAGTATTTGATTTCTTGTGTTATTTTTGGTATGATTTTTTTTAAAGTCACACATCTATTGTAATAAAGCATCTATGCTTTATTTTTCAGCTTCCACTGAATCTATGTCTGTAGGTGCACAGTCACCTGGATGTTATCACTGATGTTTGTGATTTTTAAACCCAGTGATCCTGACACCCACCTATGTCCAGCGGGACGAGCAGCCATTGAGTCTTTCAGGGTGACCTCTGACCCGGAACGAAGTTAATCTTCACTCAACAGTTGTTTCTAAAGCAAACAAGAATAAAAATGATCAATAAGAATATGAAAACATTCCTAAAGATGTTAAAATACTGTAGTTTTAAATATTAAAATTATATTTTAACCTAGCTTTTTGTACTGACTTTTTCAGTTGCAATTCTAGAAATGATTTGTGTTTTGCCGCAGTTTAATTTGTTTTTTTTTCTGTCGAACAAACATAGAAATTCTGTTTTGACCATCAGCCAGAGTAAACTTTATTATCAATCAATATTTATTCATATTTTTTAGTCAAATATAAAAGTATTATTCATCCCCCTTTCCATTTTCTGAATTTAAAATTAATTTAGTTTTTATTTATGAAATTTAGCAACACTTCAGAACAACAACAAGATTTGAACATTTATGAAGTTCAACTGCATTCGCTGAAAATCCAGAATGTTTTTTCCAAATCTGACCCCATGTTTTTGTTTCTTTTTTGAAGTTCTAGCTTAAAAAACATTATATCTGTGATCATTTTCAATTCAAATTTAAGGTGCAACACTTTGGCCGAATACGAATTCTTCCCCCACGGCTTCTCCCTACCCCTACATTTAGCCCTCCAAACGGAGAGTTATAAAAAAACAGCATCTTCTAATTCAGACATTACTCCCACTCGATGACGTCATCAACAGTCGCTGGTCTTCCACATTAGCACGTAGCTGCTAGCGCTCGGAAAATGCACAGCAACATCAGTTTTATAACTGTAAGACGCCATGCTAAAGCAAAAAGTCATGTCTTACAATTAAATGTAAACTTCTGTGCTTCAGAGCACACCCACATGAAGAAATGCATAACATCTCTCCACGGCACAGCTCGACGCAGATTACCCTAGCGGCAGGGGAATTGAGAGGATATTCCCTTCAAAAAACACAATTTTGGACACCCCATCACTCCAAAAGCCCCAACAATTGGAGGGATAGGGAGAAGCCAGAGGGGTAGAGAACAATTTGCATTGAGCCTTTGATTTCCTGTTTGAGAAAGAAAAAGTCACATCAGTTCATCAAGTAACCACTAGGTGGCTGGTTGCAAACTAAGTCAATCTCAAGTAAAGATGGTTTAACATTAAAACAGAAAAAAAAAACTTAATTTGTAGTCTGGCTTCTACGTTTTTCTTGGTTAGATGTTCTGAACCTAAATGTAGTCAGAATCCCCGTGATGGTGACATGGTGAACTGACCTGGCGCTTGTTTCTTTTAGTTTACTGTACATACAGAATTCATACCTACATAACACACGCTCTCTGAACTACTGTAATTCTTACACGATGAATCAGTTAACTATGATTCAGAGAAAAGCAGTTTTACACCATTGTAACGTTGCAAAGCAGCTCCACAACAGAATCCGCTGATTGACGTTGATTTTGTTATTAATTCACTACTGGAAAGTGTTGCATTTCAGCATAAGGTTGCCTTTCTCTGCTGGTTGAAGAGTCACAGTAGTCGAAAAACTGTCAACAGAGAGCAAAAGCTCTGCTGTTAAAGAGTTAAGGAAGAGATGTGTTTCCCGTTTGAATATTTTGCAACTGTCGTCAAGAAACAACGCACAAACGTTATGGGAAATTCCCTTGGGTTGACATATATGTGCACCTTCAACTCTCTTCAAAACAGTGTTGAATGCAAAATGGTTTTGAAACATCTTCATCGTTTTGGAAATTGTATGTACTTGTTGAATTTCCAGAAACATTATAGCGAGGCTTTGTGAACCACACATGGAAACTGAGAACTCGTGCAAGTAATTTTAGACATGTTTGAGAGTCCTTTGTGAACGTCGATGACCTTTCTTTCTTTCTTTGCCAATGTGCAAAGCCCACTGAGAGGCACGTGTTAAAGTATAAAGGAAACTTACAACAGGTATGTTGAATTTACCAAACCATTAACATTAAAATTGATTCAATTCTTCTTATTAATTTTCTTCCAAATGTTTGTTGCTCTGAAATTCAAGGCAGATAAGTGAACATGGTGCTGTAATCTGAGTGGGACTTCAATTGACAGACAGGTGACCTGCCCCCATGCAGGTGGATCACTGCCACAGAAAGGCATTCACAGCCCTCATGGCTCAGATTTATTAGGACAAGACATCAATGCATGAATACAGGGATCACAGTAAAAAGCAGAAACAGACTTATCAACAAGCTTCAACTGGTTCCTGACTTCTGCTAAATCCTGACATCATTGACCAAATACAGAAAAGGTGCTTTGTTCAAGATCCCTCAAGAGACAGCAGGACACGGTGGTATTGTTTGGAAAAGTTCTGATGGGCAAGTAAATAAGAAAAAATATGGAAAATGTTCTGCCATGTGAAAATTCATCAAATTAAAAAGTTTACTGTGGGAAAAACATAATTGGGACATTTTTAAAACTGCAAGTGCTGCATAATTCACACGAGGAAGTACAAAAAGAAAGGAAGGGTTCAAGGTTTTTTTTAAGGAAATATTCTCAACAAAATGTTTTCAGTGGTAAATGAAATAAATTTCGTAAATTGAGGGAAGAAAATAATCTTACAGAAAAAACGAGGAACTTTAACTTAATTAAACAAAATTTAAAAGTGATAAGTTGCACCCGTACAGAAAAAAAACAACACAATTTATTTTTGACTAAAGATTTATATGAAATGTTGTCACTCGTCTGATTTTTGTCTGTTAGTTTTGTTAGTTGTTAAAATGCACAAACAATTGAGGTTATATGTTTTTTGTCTGATTTTTGTTACTTTTGGGTCGTGTTATGGCTATTCTTGTCATCAAGTGTTTTGGGTTTTAGTTTATTGACTCACTGTCTATCTTTAAATCTAGACTCAAAACTCCCCTCTTTGACCCTTGTGCTATCCTATGACCCCAACCTTCCATTGACGTGTTCTCCCTACCATGACAAAGGTTGATAAAGGTGGAAAGATTTCATGTAATCCATGGACACCAGTGAATATCACTATCACAAATCATTGAAGAAAAAAGGTTTAGCGCACTGTCTAGTGGGTCTAGATCAGTGTTTTTCAACCTTTTTTGAGCCACGGCACACTTTAACCCTGAAAAAAATCCCGCGGCACACCAGCATCCAAAAAAAAAAAAAAAAAAAGCAAAAATTCATGGTCTGTATTGATCGACAGCCCCCCCCCCGCGCAATCTCACGTGGATTTTTGTGATAATTGTGGCAGAAAAAGCAGGAAGTTGCGGCTGTTTTTTTCTAAGAGATGAACCACCAGCTAAAGATGAGCTTTAGCTGGTATTTTTGTTAGAACTGAGCGACTTTATCAGCAGGATTAAGAACAAGGAAGTGAAGACTTTAACCACTTCTGATTGGTCAGACTGATGACATGTGATTAAACCTTCAAGAATGATTGGCGGAGACAGTTAAAGGGGCGGGACTTTTCCTTACACAGTTATAGCTGCAGCTAAATCGCGGTACCGTGATTCTTATCAAAATGTCTTTAATAGAATTAAATAAACACAAAGAAAAAGTAATTTTAAGATCTTTTATATTCCTAACTACTCAGTGTTTTATCAGGGCCTGTTTGGATGAGCAAAGAGCTGATTTCCTGGAGATGGAAAATGTTTTTAGATCAGTGAATGAGGGCAATTTCTCCACGGCGCACTTGACCATCTCCCACGGCACACTAGTGTGCCGCGGCACACTGGTTGAAAAACACTGGTCTAGATGACCCAAATCCCAAAGTTAACGTCCCTAGGATAGCACAAGGGTTAAATTTGCCTTTTTTCTCTGATTGTCCTTAAATCCGTTGGCTGATTTTACCGTGCTTTTAGTGTTGATATTATTTATATTATTTTATCTTATTGTATTTACTGTAATGTACAGTGTCCTTGAGTGGCAAGAAAGGCGCTTTAAATAAAATGCATTATTATTATTATTATTATTATTATTATTATTATTATTATTATTATTATTATTATAACCGTGTCTTCTTTGTTGATTTACTGCTCCTCTTTTTGTCTTTGCTTTTTTCTGTATGAGTTTATTTTAAAGCTGCCATTTTTCTTGTCAGGTTAGAGTTCCAAAAATCCATTTCCTGACACATCTAAGCAGAACCAGTGCAGTTTCATTAAGCTGTTTAAAGTAAAAATAAAAAGCTTGAATCTCTTGTAAATTTGTGCAGTAATGTATCAATGCCTTTTCAAGTAAGTTGATTAGGTAAATAGAGCAGATTTTGGAGGTGTAAACACCTCCAAGACGTTGAACGTCCTTGAAACTAAACATTTGACTGAACCGGAATGAACAGGATTTGTTCAGGGGTCCTGGGGGGTTAGAGGGCGCAGCTTCATGACCGGCCTTTGAACTGAACAGGAAGCTTACACGGATTTTAAGGTTCAGTCAGAGTTGAAACGGTTAAAACAAACATAAACCCTTAAAAAGCCACAAATCTGCCTTTTTTTAGTTTGTCTCGTTAACGACCAGAGCCCCATCAATTCCAGGACAGTTTTCACAAAACCAGGTCAACAAGGGAGTCCTGACATACTGACATAAAATACTACAGAAATTATCAATAATTAATTTATAATTTGATGAATTAGATGCTGAAATTATGACTATGGCTTTTGATCATTTTAAAGGGTTAGACTATGAGGGGACCCTGGTGGAGAACATTGAAACATTGTGGTATCTTCTTTAGACCCTTTAATTCTGTTTTATAAAAGTCAAAAGTCAGTTTATTGTCAAATATGCTGCGTACACATGACATACAGCACAGATGAGATTTATCTTGAAGAAACTGAGAAAACGGATGGAGCAAGAATAGGTTCTGTCAACAACAACATTGCACACGTGCAGAGCCACACGCCTCCGCTGCTCCTGCCACGTCCAGCTGAATCCCTTAATCCCAGCTACCAGCGCACAGATTTAGGGATTCATTTACAATCCTGTAGAAAATCTAACATGCAGATACCTACCGGTACTCGCCCCTTCGGCCTAAAATCTGATCAGTACATCCACATCCACACTATAGTTTCTGAACACAATCAGTGGAATAAGTGGGGCGATACAAACAACCATCTAACACTGTAAATCCACCACTAGCCAAAACCAGGACAGAAACCATTATCACATGGGCTGCAAATTATGACTCGAATTTTGATTTTATAAGCTAATTTCTCACATTATATGTAAATATGGGACATTTCTTGCTTGCATTTATTTTGTTTTTCAAAATTCAAACATGAACATTTTTCCTCCCCAATTCCATCGTTTTTTCCCCGTTAAGTAAATAAAACATCAGAATTAAATGAACAGTTCTCACCCTTTTGCTCCTTTTCAATGCTTTTTGTTTTGGCTTCCTTTCTTGTTACAAATCACATTTTGAACTTAGTCAGCAGTACAATGTGCAGACAATTTGAATTGGGCTTTGAATGAAGTAACATGACTTGAAAAACATCATGAAAGTATAAGTTTAAATGCTATTTTCTGTCCTGAATACAGTTCTATTAAGATCAGAGAAGGCAGAATAAATAAGTCCCTTTGTTTAAAAACGATATCTAAACAGTAAATATGTTTATATGTTGAGCAAAAATTAAACTTCTTATTTTTCTGAAGCCAGTCTTGCTGGTTTATTTAAATTTCTTATTCCATAAATGTTTAAAAATGAGGGTTTTTTTCAAACATCAAAACAGATTTTTTTAAAACTTTTTTTTACCTGCAGATTTCAAAGAATAATTTATTGAAAGGGTTCTCTGCAGCGGAACTTTTTGTTGAACATCAACAAAAAAGGCGAGCGCTTGTTATTTGAGCCTAAATGACTTTGGTTAAAAGCGATTATTTGAACGCTGTCTTTCGGACTTAAAGCTCCTGCAGGCCTTCTGACTGCTCAAGTTTTGATGTCTGCTGTAAAACCTCTCTTAGCACCTGATCCTCTTTTGCCTTTTGTTCTGTCAGGGATCCCCATTCTCAAGTTCACAAGGGAACCGTTTCAGGAATCAAAACATGCCTGCAGACATTGTCATTTTAGCCATTCATGGCTGACTAAGTTAGACTTTAGTGTACTCATTCACCGAACAGAATATCCTCAACCGGAGGTCAAAGGTTGGCTTTTGACGTGCAGAAAAGGTTTAGAGACAGAGGCAGAAGTACTATTGTACTTTTGCAGGTTGTTTCTATACAAAATGCTCAGCATAATATCCCACAACTGTCTCGAGGACACTGCTAATACATTTGCACGCACTGTAGATTCATGTTTAGAAAATATCAGATTTTAAGACGGTTTTATCCTTTTATTTATTCAGCTGCCACACCTTACCAGTCAGACGAGGATTAAGTTGGCGTCTGTTTTTTAGTTTCTACTTAAACAGATAAGGGTGAAGTAAAAGTAAACTCTATATCATGTTTTACTGGGTACTACACAAAATCTAGAAGACAAAACAGCAAAAAAAAAAACAGAATAAATACAGTCCAGTCCTGATTGACTGATCATCCTATCTAACAGTCTTTAAAAAAATAGATTTATTAATATATGATCAAGATAGACACAGAAAGGAAAGAAGTCCTAATTAGGTTTATGGGCACAATATGGGAGATGCTGGACCCAAAGGTAAGGTGACTTTAAAACAAAGCAGACTTGGAAAAAAACATTTTTTAAATCCGATAAAGCTGAAAGAAATATGTCACACAGACTAAATGTATGTCCAAGACAAATGTGAAACAGGGTGAAGTTTAACCAGCATCAAAAATTAGGCATGACGACGTCCATTTGAAGAAAGAAAAATAAGTATTGAGATGTATGGTCCATTTTACACCCTGAATAACACAGGCCACATACAAAAAAAACAAAACAAGAAAACTACACACAACAACGGCGGCTGATCAGATCATCAGCAAGTTTGAATCCTACCGCAATATTTTAACACTTAAGCCCTTCAACATAAAGGCTTATCTCTCCCCACTGGACAACACCATTTTAATAGAAATCAATTCAATAATATTTACTACCACAATGACTACCCAAAACCTATTTACAGATGTTTAACATGGAAGATAATAATCACAGCGTCTACAGATTAAGGGATCTGAAGGAAAAACAAACAAGACAATCCTAATCCCTTCAGGTGTATCAGTGAGCCTCCTGTTATCCCCCAGACACCATGAAAACAAGCATGAGGCCCTGGTCCTGTACCTCTACCCAGCACCAGGAAAAAGAGAAGGTGCGAGACAAAATAAAATAGATAATATTAGGAATAAAATCCAAAAGTTGTTATGATTCACAATAATAAAAATAGCTAACTTGTGGCAAACATGGCATTTAGCATTTAATTGTGTGATGGGGTGGGGTATCGGTGGCAGGAAATTCATCCAATTAATCGTCCATAATTACGCAAAATATTGTGCATGAACTTTAAAATACTTGACCTATTAGTTAAAAGTAAAAGCTGCTATAATCAAACAGTTTTTGATTGTTGAGGAGGAAAAAACATTACTCAGTTGTTGGTATAGAAGGAATATGTGAGGGAAAAGGTTTTTGTTCTGCTGGGAATTAGTATTTTTCTTGTAGAAGAGGATTGTGGATTAAGGTTAAGAAAAGTAAATGGACTAAAAAACTCAGTTTATTATTCATTGGACCTTCCCTTTTGTAAAAAAAAAACTTAAATCTACACATAGGCTGTGTCCGAATTCCTACCCTAATTCCCAACTACTAAAAAACTATTTAGGGGGGGACTATCTAGTGTCCTGGATTTCAAAAGCAATTCAGACACCACGCTCACTGCTTTTTTTAAACGGCAAATATGACATTTTCCAAAGACTATTTATGAATCCACTTTGATTTGATGATGAAAGCGTAGATGGTTTATAACAAACAAATTAAAAAAATGTTTTCACATGAAAAATCGTTTAAGTGCAATGCATTGTGGTCTATAATTGTCGATCTTGTTAAGCATCAGTGCACACTGGTTTTTGCAGAGACTTCTGGGAAATTTTTAGGGCACTGGATTTTGGAATCGTAGATCTTATCTAGATTTTAGTATCATATTACACAGCATTTAGCATATCTTTATTGTTTGCACTTTAAGATTGGGTTATCGATAGAATGACTATTATGGGATAGAAGGTTTGACGACTTAATTAGCAGATTAAATGGTAGCTACACCCTCCACTGGAAGAGAAATGACTGTTATTAAAGTTAAATGAGAGAAACCAATATCGCTGTCTTCCAAAAGGTCAAAAGTCTTTGCTGTGACATTTTAAATACTCAGAAAAACATGTGCGACTGGCATGTTTCATCAAATATTTTGACATGATGGCACCAACATCTGCCTCCCCAATCTGCATGTATTCCTTACACTCAGGGCTGACATCACTGCCACATTCCTGAATTGGTTTTCTTCAGATTCATGCATTCATATAACAATATATGTGTGATATTATTTAATTTATCATCCATTTATTTTCAACATTTTTATTAAAATCTCATTTTTGTGGTTTAAAAATTGTTTTCAAAACTGGTGATTTAATCTGGATTTGGCAATACAACAATAATAAATGGCATAAAAACCTTTATTGTAAAGATCCTTTTGAATACAGTGGCTTGAAATACAATCATTTACAATATTTGTAAATGATTGTATTTATGTTAAGCAGTCTAGCTGCTTAACCCTGGCTTATAATCCAGCTAATTAGTACAATTAGACTAAATTGAACATGTACTCACTATCCAACTGTATGTAATCTTTTTTTAATGCCTCTGTGTGATGTAAACGTTCAAGCTACTCTCTGCACCTTAAACGAATTGTCCCTCTAGGATTAAATAAAGTTGTTTGAATTGAATTGAATTACGATTCAGAAAAACAAAACTTTAACTAACTAGCAAGGCAACATGTTCACAACTACTAAATCAGAAAAAAGTTTTTGTACTTGTCTTTTTTGGCTAATGTTCACTCTTTTCTTTTTACCGCTTCATGAGTATTTTGGGTGTGGTGATGATGGAGCACAAAGCAAAGTCCAGTCAGACATTTCTGCATCTGATGTGATTTATCCATTGAGCCTCCCTTTTTGATGATGATAGCTGTGTCTTGTATGAGTGAAGAGATGGAAACAAGGGGGGGGTTAAAAACTACACCGACTGACAGTCTCAATTCCCAAAAGCTTCTCTTTAGCAATGAACGTTGAAAAGTGAAATATCTTTGGTTCCAAATCAACACTTTTTGAACAATGCGCAGGATGACAAAACAAATCTGCGAACCAGACCCTGCTGTTTAATAAAATCACACAACTGATTTTATTCTTCTTTTTATTTTTACACTATCTGGTTAATGCGGGACAGCAAGCGTTCAAACTCGTGGAGAACACATTTCACATGACAGCTAAAAGGACTTTAAGTCTAAGTGTAAATAGATGCGGCCAAAAACTTAATCCAGCCTTAGACGCACTTAAAATGTGAGCTGGCAATGCAGCAATGTGCCATTTTCTCTTCTCACCCACCTGAGTTGATGTGCACGCTAGACAAGGCATATCAGGGAGCTTGTGCAGTGCGCATGCGCTACTGGGGCGTTGTCACATCTCAACAGGTCATTAAGTCCAACTGCGCATCTTAGCGACAGTTTGATTGACTGCGGTTTAAAAGGAGAAATGCAAAAATGAAACATTTTATTACATTTGTTCTCTTTCATAAGGAAAAGCCACATGTACATATCCAGAAACTCAAAAAAAAACGAGGAATTTTGCAACTCTTTCCTTCCTCACACCTGTTTTCTTTTACAGCCTACAGCATGTCTGTGTTTAATTAACTCCCATTCATGTCTGGTTCTATTTTTCCTTTTTTTTAGTCCCAAATGTAACAATCTGAGTGTTGATTTACCTGTTTGTCAAATCCAACACTAATCTAAACTCATATTTTTGCAGAAAAGTCCATTTGTTGCCCCTTACTTGTAAATATCAGCTTATAATCTTTTGCTACTAATTATTTTAAGGTAATGTGTAGTAATTTGAGCCAATGTAACTTTAGGGGAGTTTGGTAAACTCTTTAAAAGCCCAAACATTAACATTGATCACCAAAGTGAGTGAAGGAATGTTTGTTTGATTACTTTGAAAAAAGAGACTTAATAAGTGAATTAAAAAACAAAACAGCAAAACAGAATTTACAATTTTGCTGAACTTGTCATAAACTCAAAGTTACATCTTTCCGTCACATTAGTACATTTTACTTACAATATTAGCCTGTGTACACCATTGTTTTCCCAGCTTAAAGTGTTTCAGAAGTTGTTTTGTTTTGAACGACTAATAGGAACTCAGATCTGGTAAAAATGTGCTCATAATCTTTTTTTCCAGATGAGTGTCTCTCAATATCACATGATCCAAAAAAAATCCAAGGGTGAATAATATTTTTTTTTAAAAAAAGAAAAACTTGATTTAAAGTTCTATTCTTGTTTGACCGCAAGACACTTAGCAGTTTAAGTAAAAATGTATCATCTTACCATTGTGGTTCCACTGAGAAGCATTGCTGCTGCATTTAGAACAATCTTCCAAAAAGCCAACACAACGTGTGTAGCAATCATCCTAATGAGAAGAAATAACAAATAATCACGTCCAATTTGAGCTTTGAAAGATTGAAGTAAGCCAGCATTTTGGGGAGACTCGTAAAGACGTTAAGGAGAAGAATCAATGTCAACTTCTTACCTTTAAGCTTGAATGGACAGAGTAGCTCAGAGAGCCACTTTACTGACAGGAGCATTCATCAAACCTTTGGGTTTTCTCTGACTTTAATTGGAGATAATGATGTGTTAACCTTTGTTAGTTTTGTAAATCATGGATAGGGCTGGATTTAAAGAAAAAAAAAGATTGATTAAACGACTCTCAAATCTATTTAGAAAATGTATCAAGTCTACAAGTCTGTTGTCTTTTTTGTATGTTCTTTAATTTTTTTTAGGCAAAACAAACGATTTCAGTTAGAAATGAGTTTTGAAATGAGTGAAATAACTCCACAATCACTTGCGTCATGTTGAACCATTGATTGAACTGAATTGTGATCCTGTGAAATGCAATTGGTTCAGTATTTTGGCAGTGACTCTTTATCAGCATCAATATAATTACATTTTTCTCTGATTATCTCATAAACAGAAGATAGCCTGAATCTGAACCCTGAGGAAATCTATTAACGGTTTGAATTTTTAAACATTATTTTTAGAAGTTGTTGTTGTTTTGCAGAAAAAAATGGCAGAATCCATCAGACATCTGTTACTGCCCTGAAACAACGGGACATTTTCAATGCTTAGTTTGTTTTAAACTGATGGCGGTGAAGAATCACGATAAAATATGAAGTTGCCCCCCCCCAAAAAACATATATTCATCAGAAAAAAAAAGTTGTTTTTTTTTGCCTTTTAAGTTTAAATGTGTTTGATTTATTCTAAATAATTCATGCTGCTTGTTTAATAAAATTGGAATTTTTAATTTTAGTAGTTAGAAATCTCTCAGTCATTTCCTTTTGTTTCACCTGTTGGAACTTATTGTCTCCAGTCTGCAGTTTCTCTACACTTTGATTGGTCTCATTTCTGTTAAACATGTACTTTATAAAGTTAGTGCTGCTTAGTTGTCAGGGTAAATTAGAAAATCATTTATATTCATGGGAAATTTTAAAGTAACGGAAAATATAATTCTTCAAGAGGAAGAAGCAAATTTTCTTCCTAAGTCAAAGGAAAGATTAAAAAAAAAGATGTTTTTAATGTCAGTGCAATTACACAACAGCTCTTAAACGTATTTGTGAGCTGCAGGCAAAAGAAAAAAAGATAATCCCTGTTTTAGAAAAAGCAAACCAAATCCTGAAGCACAGGAGAATAAACAGCTTTGAATTGGAATATCAACTTTCTGCAGTTTTTTGCAGAGCAAGTCTGAGCAAAACTCACAGAAATTGAACTCTGTTAGTTATAAAACAAAAAAATACTGAAAGCTACCATAACATCAGAAACGGTAACTGCTCAGAATGAAAAATGTTGATGTTACTGATGAACTTAGAAAAGACTTGCCTTATTCCCAACTTGATCAACTAGTTAGCGAATAGGAGTCTTTTGTGCCTCAAATAAAAGAGAAAAAATGAAACAATTTATGTTCCTGTGATCCAACCAGATTGATTTGTCTGAGGAAAGTTGTTAATCGAGTGGACCGATACCTTAAAATAATTTCAAGATTAAAATAAAAAGATTATATGGATATTTGAAAATATCATTTGGATGGAAGCACAATAGGTTTATTTAATCTAGTAATGACCGAGTACCATCGCAGTGGAAAACACACATGTGATGCTTCAAAAACTGATCAATCCATCATAAAGTGTGGAAACACTTTGAATTTACCAAAGACATGTGACCAGACAGTGTGGTAGAAGGTTGTAGTAATGTTCCCTTTGGATTATTTGGATGTGGAAAAACAACAGTGGGATGAACTTTGGGGAAATTAAATATGAATGGATTTGAAATTCATGCTTGTTTATTTGTTTTTTTTATACACATTTAATTCACACTTGATTATCTTGCAAGAAACACAACGAATCTGGATAACTTCATGACTATTTTGGGTGTGGTGATGTGGTGCCCATGTATTTATCTCTGAGTCATACTGGTTGAAGTTTTGGCTTAAAATATCCTTTTAGGTCAGTGAATCGGATCCAATCGGACCATTAAAAATGAGCCAAATTCGACTATGAATGGGATCGGCAACCACAAATCACGATATGAATCATGATCCAATGAATCGTTACACCCCTAGTTATACAGCAGAGAAGGTAAAAAATGACGATCAAGACAACCCTGACACCATGACTCTAATTCAGTCAGGGACTCAAAAACCATCATCCTGATATTTGCAAACACACTTTGAAGTGTCTTAAAGCTCCGAAATGAAAGCCTCCAATCTGCCTCCATCTGTGGGGTGGGGTGGGGGGGGTCTGTGGATCTTCTTTCCGAGGCTCTGCCTGGACTTCACAGTTCAGAGTCGCAAACTGCAACTCCCGCCTGTGTCATTGTAAAGTAATATAAAACCTTTAAATGGCTCTTAAAAGCGAGTACAAAACATCTATTTGAGCGACTTGACACATCAGTCGGAGTTTGTTCGCGGTCGTTCCTCTTTAGTCTTTATTTTTTGAGTCGCAGACGTGCGCAGGGCCGATTGGACCTGGCAGCGTCTTGGGGCCCTGAACCCTCAATGGCCTCTTTAAAGGGCATCGGCCTCGGCCAAACTGCAGCAAAACAGCTCTGCAGTATTTTCAAACAAACAACGCCGCTCTGACCCGGCTGGCAGCGGCGTTCGCTCCACCCCGCCCCCTGCTGAAGATCGCGTGCAGAATCCAGGCAACCCCGAGCGAGCTCAGGGAGCGCTCGCTGCTGCCGCGCACCCAGGCGCCGTGACCTTCCCTTCCATCCGCTAAACAGCTCAGCGGCTGTGGGGGCCGGCCAACTGTTTGAGCATGCTCAGTAGCATCCGCAGTGTTTCGTGACAGCACTAATATTCTGCATGGATCACTGGCACGCAGAGTCACTTCTAATTAGAATGATCTCAGGCTTCACCGTGGTTTACTCTGTTTTTTTAATCTTCGGCAGAACGGCAACGCCCAAGTGGCCAACCAGACCGTCAATCTTCTCTCTGGCTCCGCCCCCTGCGCCCTCCTCCTAACCTCTGCTCGCTCGGAAGCTGGGTCTCCGCCCTCCCCTCCCGTCTTTTCTTCACACGAAACGGGGAGACGGAGTGGAGGAAGGGGGCCATCCTGACTTGCTCCTCATCCTCAACTCGTAGCTTTTACGCTTTACTGCCTATGCATCCTTTGCTTGTCTTCTTCTTCCTCTCGTTTTCACAGAAAACCGTCTGTTGCCTTGTCTCCTGAATGGCAGCTGAGGCGTCGGCCATTTCTAATTCCCTTTCTCCTCCGGCCTGTTGGTCTGCAGAGCTCAGCAGCTGGGAGGAAGTGGTGGTGGGGGGGTTGGATTCAAGAGGGGAATGCAGGAAGTGATGAAGCTGCCACTCTTCACTGAACAACAGCTTCACTCTGTTCATCTTGTTTCTTCCTAAGCTCACAAGAAAAATCTGTCCTGCCCCCACGGTGCTTCTGTTTGTTCTCTTTCTTTAGGTTAATTCACATTTCCTTTTCTGACACTTTTACCCTCTCAGAGGTCAAAGGTCAAAGGAGTTTGACTCCCAAACCGACGTGTTAAGAGGCTCACTTACTTTCTTTAAGCAACTAAAGAGTTGTCCGTCTGAATACCAGCAGGAGTTTTACAGTAAATGGTTCACCGGATTGAAAAATGCCAACGGTGACAGGATAATAGACAGAGTGCCGACAGGCAGGAAGGAGAGGAAGAGCCGCACAGACGGGCGGTCAGTCAAACAGACAAACAGACAGACAGACGGACGGACAGGTGTGAGAGCGGAACAGACTGCAAGAAAAAGACTGCAGAGTTCAAACCAGCAGGCAGAGAACAATGGAAACCTGTCAGACTCATGGACAAGCTTCCACTCTGCACTTTGCTTTGAAATGAGCTGCAAACATCCTCGTATGAGGACAAAAAAACTTTATTTACACAAAGTTTGGAATGCTGAATATCCCATTCAGATTGTTTTCAGTCTAACAAACCGTCAGTTAACGCTTTTCTGGTGATTTTTTTCTAAAACAGTCATGCAGCAGGAGCCAAATATTTATTGTTTTTACATGAATAAAAACATTGCTAAACCAATCAAAATATTGCTGAGGGGTGGAACTGAGGCACAAAGACCTGACAGTCGTTGAGATGTGGGAGGGGTTGATGGTGGAGTCTAACTCAGACTTCTTTAACCCTTGTGCTATCGTAGATGACCCCACCCTTACATTGACGTGTTCTCTCTGCCATGACAAAGGTGGATAAAGGTGGAAAGATTTCATGTAATCCATGGACACCAATGAGGTTCTCAAATCATTGAAGAAAAAAGGTTCAGAGCACTGTCTAGTGGGTCTAGATGACCCCACTCCCAATGTTAAAGTGCCTAGGATAGCACAAGGGTTACAGTCCCACACCAATCCCCTTTTGATCAAATGTAAAAGCGATCCCGGTGGTCTTTATTTTACGATAATATATTTTTGAGCCAAAATCAAAAAACATTTCATTTTCCAGGACATAGTTTCTGCAGAGCAGCAGGAATTCATCAGAAATTCACCTCTGAGTTGTGGACTGGACCATTGGTTTGGAGCAACCCCGCTCCCCTGTTACTAAGAGCGCTCTGTTTACACACTCTAGCTCCTCACATCTCCCAATCTAACATTACCGGTGCAACAAAAATGGCAAGAAATATTGGAGCTATCCAGCTCAGACAAGGAAAACGAAGATGTACATGGATCTTCCTTTACAAGTGGATGTATGGAATGGAGCAGAGCAGGGAGCTTGTGGCCCACCCAGCAGTTTTTTGTCTCCCTTTTCATGATGTGAAGGTAGAAATACTCAGAAATATCCTTTTCAGCTCAATGTTCTTTATTCATATCATCAGGAAAATGCCACAAGAAAACCAAAAACAATGTTTTTGTCCAAGTGGGTCTTTAAATTGCATTTATGATGCAGCAGAAATACTGCAGAGGCATTAAAGGATAATTATGACATAAAACAACAACATCGCTGTTGTTCAAAACAGTGAATGTTTCCATGATTGACGCTAACCCCTCAAACGCAGCGCCCTGGGAATCTCCAACAAAGTGATGAGAAGGTAACAGACTGGCTAAGTTCTTCTCTGAGTGATGCATCACCAAAGATGTAGAGATGCTCAGTTTGGTTCCATTGCCACACTAGAAACGCGGATGTTTTATGAATCTGAGCAGTTTTCTCTAAAAAACCATTGATGATTGAGAAACCTCAGGGCTAAGGCCAAACTCTGAGATGGGTCCACTGTTTTAATTTACTATTTTTTGAGACGTTAACATTCTACGCGAATCAGGTGGACCTGATGCTGAAGTAGAGCAAAAAAAATGCAAAAGGAGCAAGGTAAAGGTGTACAAAGAGGAAAAGGAGTCAGGGAATGTCTAGAAAAGAGATAGAAGCCGAGGGAGAGGAGGAAAGGAAGGAGCTTCGTCAGGGATAGTATGGAGGAAGAAGAGCGAGAGAAATGGGAGGCGAAAAGACTGAATCTTTAATGGGCTTAAGCCTAGACCCCCCGTCGCCATGGAGACGAGGCCAAACGGAGACGTGATCGGCCGATCTGTCACACCACAAATTCGCAGAATACTTTACAAATAGACCGAAGGGAACTTCAGAGGCGTTCATTTCTGTTACCTAGATGCATCGTCATACTTCTTGTACGGTGGCCATAAAGTTACATTTTAGAAATCAAAGCAAAGTTCCAGAAATCAAAATTCAAAAAAAGGAAGCAAAATAAAACAATGAAACATTTCAGGAATAAAAAATAAAATGTTAAAATAAATGAAACAACATAAGAAACCGGAGAAGGTAAATGGGACATCACTGATTGGATGATAATGTAAGAGTTTCATTGTTTGAGTTTTTTCAATTGCGTCTTCAATGTCCACATACAAATCAAATCAATTCAAATCAAACTTTATTTATAAAAAAGCGCTTCTCATCCCTTGCCCAACTTGAAGTGCTTTAACATTTAAAACAAAAAGCACAATATTACAATAAATGCCAACCCACCCTTCAGCCTTTAAAGGTTTATGATCAGTACAGAGCAGATCCAGTATCATTTTGTGCAAAATAACTTTCAGTTGAAGTGAAGAACAAACGTCTTCATCCAATCAGCGATGTTCCACAGTATCTACCTTTTCCTGTTTCTTATTTGTGTTTCCAATATTTTATTTTGATTTCTGGGAAGTGTTTTTTTATTTTCTGAAATGTTTCATTTTTTCTGAATTGTGTTTTGGTTTATTTTGACTTCTAAAACGTAATGTCTATTTCAATGATTTGTTCGCGTCTTTGATTGTTGTTGTGATCTTTAATATATTTTTGCGTTGAGTGATTTGTTGATGTAGCTTGAACTTTAGGGCCACTGTAGATTCGTATAATTTGAACCTATTGAGTTCTGCACAAGCAGCACGAGGCCGCCGAAATGATTGTTTGGTTGAAGTTTGAGTTCCGGAAGGAGTTTATTTTCTCACGATGGCATCAGAAAGAACGTCTCCAGCCGTAAAGACTAGCAGGACGGAAAAGGACGAATGTCAACGGATTACCAGAAGTGTCTTGGAAAAGAAGCAGTGCTCTTTCAGGACCCCAAGGTTTCTCTTTGGTTGCTACAGCAAAATTAATTTGACATGGCGTTTCACCCCAAATGCTCTTCCTGGTGGATAAACAAATCAAATCTGCAAATTGCTGGGTGCAAACCATCAACCCCTCTATGGGCGAGTCGTGAAATCGACGATATTTCCTCTCCTCACACATACAGACTTCAATCAAATTCATTTGGGTTGAAAATAGAAAAGACTTAAAACAGAAAGCAGGAGGGAGGGATTAGATAAAACAAAAAAGAGGAAGATGAGGCGGAAGCCACTTTGACCTCCACATCCACCCTCTTTAGCTCATTTGTACTTTCTTCATCCAATAAAACGTCTCGACCTCTGAACCAATCAGGAGCTCAGATGGTGCCCGATGGTCCCGCCCTCTGCGCTCCTTTTCCAGGCCCATTGCGTGACCAGTAATCACCTCAGCGTGCAAAGCGCCTCGGCCGCCATCCGCCGCCGCAGGAGCTGCGATCAGCCGCCCCCCACCGCGCTAAATAATGCAGCAGCGAGGTGTTTGTCTGAGAGAAGAGCCGCCCTGCAGCGACAGGAGGGTCAGAGGTCACGCGGGCCCATAGTAAACAGAATAACATTTACTGTAAATGTTAGTACACTCGTTTGTAAAGGTGCTGATGTGACATGGAGAACAAGAGCGCCACCTCTGGCAGCTCTGGGCCACGTCAGGGATTAAAGACAAACTAAGAATTCATTTTCTTCAGAAGGGTCATGGTTTTTAAAAGGATTCCTCTGCCTCTCAGGAGCCATTTCCTGGTGTTTCAGCAACAACGTGGCGATCTCACCTTCTTCCATGAAGTAACCCGAAAGTGTCTCCTTTATGAGTGAAAGCATAAATATTTCTGCTGCTAAGGATTAAAAGACTGCAGGGGACTGGGGTCGGCATCACATAAGCCTCTGCAGAAATCACATTAGCTCATCTGACATGGCTGTCACAACATCAGCTGACGTCCGTATTGATTTCATGTTGTGCAGGCCACAGCGGCACGACGACCACCAGGCGAATCAGGTCTGGAAAAGGTGAAGGTTTCCACGCGTTTGACCACGTGGCCTTGCGGACAAAAAGCGAAGTAGAGCCGCTGCTGCCACCACAGAGAGCAGGAAAGTTTGTTAGCTTCATGCGTGTTTTTTGGCTTGAAGCAGAACGACGACAGCTCTTTGATAGAAACTGTTAGCTTGGGAGTCGACATGTTTCACGAGTTCTCTGCTCCTTGTTTCCCGCAGACTGCGACTGAAATATTCAAGTTACGTAAAAGCTCAGATAATGACTCCCTGACCTGCTGTCGGCGCTCCGGTTCGGTCCAGTTTATCTCAAAGGAGCAAGAGTTTGGCAGTAAATGCAAAATGAGTTTCTTCAAAGCGTTGGAGATTCTTAAAATCTTGCACGGTCACTGCCTTGAACGTTTTCCATGAGCAGCGAACCTTCAGGCCCGATTTTCAGTCAGTGACAGCAGGACACGAACTCCAACAGGAATTTAGAAGTTTTTCCAGTGAGATGAAAAATTCCCTTCTCGTGTTCTTTGTTAATTTTTATCTAGTTTTTTAGGGATGTGGGCGGGGCTAATGCAGCTATTGACAATAAAAACTCATGTTGAATTTTATTTAGCAGCATCTGAATAAATTCACAGAAAACTACAGTATAACAGTGATGGTGGGGTGTGCTGGGGGGGGGGGGGGTATTTTGTGTGTTTTTGCTTTAAAAGTAAACAGACCAGGTGGTGCAGTCCTTCCAAACACAAAAGAAGTGAAACAAATAAAATTAAAATAAATTCAATGATGCAAAGAAGTGAGCATAAGAGTGACTGGACTGAAGGTCTGACTGTTTCTGAAACCATCAACCAAAATGCATTGATGACCTCAAACAGACCCAGCTAAGCTGGCTGCAAACCAGATACCGAACGGCAAGAAGGCAGAAACTGAATCTTTATAAAAAGGAACTGAAACTTTTGGTGTAAAGAAATTCAGATTATTTTTTATTTTTTTTAATTTCTAACTAAACTAATGAAACTGAATAAAAATTATTTCTTGGTGCCTAAAGTTTAAGGTTCACAATTTTTGTACCTGAGAAATTTTTCTAAATTTAAAGGTTTTACAGTCAGAACGGCACAAACAACTCAATAATTTTCTTATTTGTCACCGATGAGACCTTGTTTTTGTTTATGAAGATGCTCTGTGCTGCAATGGGAGCTGACAGGAGTGGGTCTTCTGCAGCTTCATGCGTTCGGCTGGAGCTGCAGACAGTTCAGCTCGGTGTGACCAGACTCCCATCGGAGGGAAAACTGTCACAGCCGATCATCTGTGACCTCCTGGAGCTTTAAACTCAGTTCACAGCTCAATTCATGGAAAAACCAACTGTCTGCTGGATCAAGCAGCACTGGCGTGGGATGAAGATCCAGTTCAGATATGAGGAGGAGATCTACACGTTGGACCTGCAACACAGCATGTGCAAACTCTTTTTTCTGTCATTTTTTTCCAAATCCAATCATGAGCACGCTCAGAGTGAGGATTTCTGATTTGTTTCACTCATTTAGACAAAAATGTAACAAACTTAATTTTAGAAATGTTTTGTTTAATTATTTAAATGTAAAACTAAACTTTTATAATTCATGCTTTTGCACTTTAAAAAAGAGGTTAGATTTTCCTAAATGTTTGCATTTAATTCTGAAATAATTTACTTTTTAAGGCATTAAAAAAACTTTAATTTTGAAAATACGATAAAAAAAATTCACATGGCTGACTTTCATTTTTTTAATACCTCAAAAAATACAGTTATGCAGTTTTACCATTTAAGTTACTTTTAAACTGTAAAAATAATTTTATAATTAATTGACTTATTTATTTTAGCCATCCATCAGCTTTTTAAACGTAAGATTTCTTTTAGAAATATTTCTTAGATGTTTCAAAAAGGTTAAAAGCATATAAACAACAATAATTAGAGTTTTTTGTTTTTGTTTTTTTGAAGGCCTGATAAGTCTCGCGGCTGCAGCAAAGCGCTCCGCTGCAGTTTTGCGCGCATGTTGCGCATTTTAAGAATACCGGCGGAAAAGTTCTGTAACCAAACCGATTATTTCCCTGATATAAAAACACATGACAAACATTTAAAGTTAAAGAAGAATCTCGTATTTAATAATAAAAATGAAAAACAAAATTAAATTCTTTATTCTAAATCAATACATTTTCAAAAGAAAAACCTAAAAAGTCGAATGAAATAGTGGGCGCAAAGACACAGCGCAACAATCCGGAAGAAGTAAAATGAAAAAGAAAATGAAGAAGAAGACGCAGCCGCAGCATCTGAAAAGTACAAACACTTGATGGAAAAAAAATGAAACAACGCAGAACAATTCTGGATAAACTGTAGAAATAATGTTTATCTTGATCTCCGCAAAAGAACATAAAATGTCTTCTTTTAGGTCAAAAATAAAGTAATTATTATTAGGCGAGGCAAATTTATTTGTACAGCAGAGTACAAAAACGATTCAAAGTGTCTAACATGAAATAGTAACAGAAACATTTAATAAAAATAATAAAGGAGTGATTATTAAAGAAACAACTGAATTGAAAATAAGTTAAAAATTATTCTTTCTGGAAATTAGAATAATTATTTATATATTTTCTATCATACATATAAAAATAACTAATTTTGTAAACTATTTATTCTAACTAATAGTAAATATATATCAAACAATGAAGAAACGCACCGTTGTGCGCAAAAAAGAAGCAAATGACTCCTGTATGTTACTGGAATGGAACAATTCACTCATCCAACGGTTGTATTCAAACTTTGGTGTTTGGGTCACTGTTGTGTTTTAGTTATGATTTGTGTCAAAACAACAACAAAAACTTAAAATTCAGGAAAACCCTTTGTTTTAAGGGGTTAATAAGTAAATAATAATTTTAAAATGTTTCAGTGATCTTATTTTACAGCTTGTGTAATGTAATAAAATGTACTAAATTTTGCACGTTTGATACTTTTAACATACAGATGTTCAAATGTGTGAAGTAGGGATGCAATTACACATGTTTCTCATCCAGATCAACGTTTTGGTTTTAAACTGAGAAGTGTGGCATTCTTACTTATTATTAAAAGTTAAGGTTAATAATATTCATTAGTTAAGGTTTTTGATCAACAAAAACCAAGTGAAAGGGAAAAAAACTGCAATGAGGTATTTCTTAAAACTTCCAGTTTTTTTAAGGGTGAAGAAGTTTCCTTTGTAAATCACCTGACTACTCCATAAAAAATACTTCATCATCTGCAAAAATGCTTTCTTTTTCTGTTATTTATTGTTTTATTGTGTATCTATTGGGGCTCTTCTAAAAGAGGAATGATGGTTTTCTGTTTTTCATGTGTCTATGCGATGTCAGTCATAAGCTTCTGCCTGCAGCTTGAAGAATAAACGTTTTTGAATTCAGTTATATTAAACAAAAGTCTCCGGATTTGAGTTCAAGTGTCATCTTTATGCAGATTCCTCTAAGTTCTTTTTAATGTTTCCTTGTTTCTGGCTCTAAATCGAGCCTGCTTCCTGAGATATATTTCCTCTTCATCGTTTTGTCACCTGCTCCATGTGCACCCGGGTTTTCATATCATTGAAAATTGAAAGGATCCTTCCTCTTTACATGCTCTGTGGTCTGGAGGTCATATTAGCTGCAAAAAGGTCACTAAATAAGATTTTTTTTCTTTTTTAAATGCAGCTGAGTTAGTGCTCATTTTTGCTCAACTTGTTAAATTTTCAACCTTTTAGAAGTTCTGAGTTTCCTCTAGTTGCCAATGTATCATCATCCTGTTCTAATTGCCCATTTGCCTTTTAAGTCCACTGGATTTGATTGTTTTAATGGAAAAAATAGAAATTCTGGCAGGATTTCATGTCACAGGACAATACTTCTCAGCAGGAGTGTGCGTGGGACTGATTTGGTTGGAGGCGTTGGCTTATTTTCACTCCACGGCTGGAGAAACCAGCGTTTGGCCAAAACTGTGGCTCACTGCTGAGGTGGAGGACATAATGAGGCAGAAAAACGCGATGACCAGCGGCCCAAACGCTCACATCTCATTGCTTCTCCTCAGATCTCTTTAAACAGAGAAGACGCCTCCGGCTGCTCTTTGCAGTTCCAGACGATGTTCAGAGTTGAATGAGGGGAAGAGGAGGGTAAACAGAAGAAGTTTCACTCAAAAGAGGCTTCATTTCACCGAAGCTCCAATCAGAGCGCCGAGACGACTCCTGCCCACCCAATCCAGCCATCCATCCATCCATCCATCCATCCATCCATCCATGCAGCCTTCTAAAGCCAAAAGTGCACATAAACATATTTGGGCGACCAGCTGCCCCACCTTTAATGATGGACGTTGCTCCATCATCTGATAATCTGCTGGCCTCCTCCCTGCCTGTTCACTCCATCCACCAGCTGTTGAAGCAACTGCAGGGATTTACAGAAATCCAGCTGATGCTGGTGATGGACTGGAGTCATCCATGCACTGGAGAGGGAAGCTAGAGATTCTTCTCAAAAACCATCGGTATTTAAGTACACTGTAAGTACTGTACTGTAAAAGAAAGAGTTACCAAACCATCCAGTCCAAACCAAAGGCTAGTTTGACAATTTCAGAAGAACAACAAAAAAATTGAAATTGTATTTATTTTTGCAACTACGTCCAGTAATTTGTATGCTTCATGCTTTAAATGTATGTCTCTGCTTTTTCTTTTTATTTTATTACCTAAAAACAGAATATTTTAGTGTAGCTGAATTTGTTTTTCATCTTCATCAGAAAAAACATGAATGGCTTTCCAGACTAAATCCACTTTAAAGTTAGCTTTAATTCAATGTATTTTAACACTGTAAATCACCACTGAGGGCGCCCCAAAACACTTTTAAAAAATTCCAAAATACTTTTTTATTTCAACTACTGAAACATTTCAAATTATCCTACAGCAGCACAAATCCACCTCTGCTTTTTCAGATTTTCTTTTTTTAGCCAACTTGCAGTTTATCAACAAATGATCCATCTTCAGAACCTGCTGAATTTCTTTCAGGGTTACGGGGTTGCTGGAGCCTATCAAATCAAATCAATCCATTATGTCCATTACTCATTCATTCCTCATTCATACTTGGTGATGGTAGAGGCGTGGCTGCCAGTTCGCGCCTACGGTCCCTCTGACCGTCACCGGTCCCTCTGACGCACATTCATGCTGGTAGGCAGTAGCGTAAAGGGTGTTGCCCAAAGGCCCATATCAACTGCTCGCCATTGATATGGTAACTGTTAGTTAGTTAGTTAGTTATCCCTTGTGCTATCCTAGGCACTTTAACATTGGGAGTTGGGTCATCTAGACCCACTAAACAGTGCGCTGAACCTTTTTTCTTCGATGATTTGTGATCTTCACTGGTGTCCATGGATTACATGAAATCCTCTCCACCTTTATCCACCTTTGTCATGGTAGGGAGAACACGTCAATGTAAGGGTGGGGTCATCTAAGATAGCACAAGGGTCACGGTAACTGCCCCCAGTACCAATGTTGATCTTCCTCCGGGAATCGAACCCTGGATTCCCTCACCAACTGGTCACTATCCTAGCTAGTGTTGGGTGAAGCCGGGGTGCACCCTGAAGTCTGTTGCAGGGCCACACACTCTGTTTGAATCCTATAAATACTATTTTTCCCCATGTTTTGCAGCATCTGAGGAATTCAAACAAAATAATCCCAGGTAACTTTAGATGAAGACAGACAGAATACAGTCTGAAACAAGGCCAGATATAGGCATGGGAAAGTGGGGGTGCCCCCCCCCCCCCCCCCCCCCAAATACCATGACTGCCTCATCAAATGTGATAGCCCACAAATATCCACAATTATCTAAATAAATAAAAATTACTCAAAAAAACTCACAACACCCAAAAACATAGCAAACCAAAGGAGAAGATAGATTATATGGATAGATGAACTGTTATGAAGCAGGGTTTTCTTAGCATTTTAGAGGCTTGGAGGGAAATGACACCCCAAACTCTCAGTCCCCCCCACACACACACTTTATTATATCTGCACCAAACAGTGGGGCTGGTTAAATCCGGTCCCAAATATAACTTTGGAGGCTCCAAAAGATAAATGAGGTGGACCTGTTCCATGGATCAGGCTTGTAATAACCGCTTCTTTTATTTTGTTTTAGAGGAGAGACCAGCTGGGCCGAGGTCCCCGGATCAACCCTAGACAAGCTGGAGGAATTAAACCTCTTAGATGGAACATCTGGACTTCCTCAAGAGAACTTAGAGGAAGACACTGAGGACAGCGAGGTCTGAGCTTCCTGAGGAAGAGTGCAGAAGCAGCATCTCCTGAACAGGAAATGACGCTTTGGGAGTGGCGGTGAGCAAAACAGAGACACTGTAGAGCCGAAAAAACAACAACAGATTAAATACTGATATCATCTCCTTTAATCCTGCTTTCATTCTCACACACTACTGTTTACTCTGCAGCAGTGAGCATGATGGGAGTTGCAGTCCTGCCTTAAAGCTAAAACAGGGTTTAAGCATGACTCAACGAAATAAGACAAAATCAGAGAGCGGCTGTACGTGATCCATCCAGGTTCACAGAATCAGCAAATCCCTCCCTTCTTTGGCTACGCTCACGCACACACCGCTGTGCACTCAACAGTGGCCGGAGCCAACACAAAGGCTTACAGGTCACTAATGTTAGGCACTGCGCAGGGATAAAGGCTCAGTAATAACATTAGAAGAGGATGTACAGAGGGCCGTGGTGTTCCGCCTCTGTCAAGTGACTGACAGGTGAACATGCAGAGGTCCAACAAGAGGGGCCACAAAGGCTACAGGTATCTCTGGCACATGTTTGATGCCTGTTCTTGCTCGTTATTGAGGAATCAGAGCGTCTGTAGTGCCTATTAACCTGCGTACAGGCTGGAATCCAGCACAGGGGCTTACACTAATGTTGGGCACTCCTGAAAGATTCTGCTGCCAGATAGCAGCAGGCTTTACAGCTCAGCCTGAGCCTGTGTGTCAACATAGGAGCCGTGTTTTCTCTTACAAAGACGGTCATCTGACCCTCAAGATCGGTTTCCGCTCAGCAAAGCCCGGCATCTCTTTTCCTCCATGCTGGTGTGAACGCAACAGACCGAGTCTGCGGTTCGTGAAAGTGTTGGGTTCAATGCCTGTGGCGACAGCAGCACGCTCCAGGACTATTAGTCCGCTTTCACCCACAGGATTCCAGTGCTCATGAAAGGAGCACAGACACTGTCCATACAAAGTTCAGTTTAGAGAAAAATTTAAGAAATCTTGACGTGAAAGACTCCCTCCACCCCCCAGTGTGCTCGATGATATGCAATGTAATTGAGGTAACGACACAATGTAGGAAAGGGGGGGGCAGCATAAAGGGAGATAAAAGAGAGCTATAGGAAGAGCAGCGGGGGGAGCAGGAGGCCCTCCACCTTGGCCTCTCTGCAGGAGTTGGGTTAGGGGGTTAAGCAAACAGGTCATTGGCTTTGACAATAATCCAATCGGGTGTGCCCCCCTCACCCCCACCCCTCCTTCACTGCACGTCATGCTAGCCGCTATTCAGCACAACTCTTCAAAGGCCATTGTTTTTGCAAAGAAGCTGGGAGCCCCCCCCCCCGCCAAATTTAAAAGATGTTCCTCACATCTGAAGATTGAAAAGTTCATTTCCTGTGAGATGAATTGTAACATTTGTACAATGAGAGCTAAAGTGAAGCAGATGCTTCTGTAGAATTAAGTGTAAGTTATCACTCTACTAAGTCCAACTGCAATCTTCTTTTGATCTATTGTCAAAGTGTTCCCAGTGGTCTTTTAATTATGATTATTGAGTTTTAGCCAAAATCAAACCACCTGTGTTGTTTTCTAGGACATAGTTTCTGCAGAGCGGCTCAATAAGTAGATATTCCTTACACATGTGGCACCATGTATAAGGAAAATTAAAACAACTGATTCATAATAATGCAAAAATGATTTTTGTAAAAGTGTAATCATTTAAATGATGATATGTAATGAGCATCACATGAGGATTCATTTTGATTGCTGCAATTCTGTAGAAATATCGTTGGATGATAATATTAATTCAATTTGTGTTACATTTTGTGCAAAAAATGATTTCTGCAATATTGTATTCTTATGTTTTGATGATAGCCAATAAGAACTAATAACTAAGTACTAAGATCTTTGTTATTTAAAAAAATGTATCTTCTCTTGGTCTGAAAATGTCCAAATAACTTTAAATTGATGCCAAGAAGCACATTATGGAAACTATTAAAAAAATAAGTAAATCATAAAAGGGGCCAGATTATGTGTGGGGCAAAAAAGTATTTAGTCAGTCACCAATTGTGCAAGTTCTCCCAGTTAAAGAGTTGAGAGAGGTCTGTAATTTTCATCATAGGTATACCTCAACTATGAGAGACAAAATGAGATTAAAAAAAAATCCAGAAGCACACATTATCTATTTTTTAAAGAAGATATTTGTAAATTATGGCAGAAAATAAGTATTTGGTCAATAGCAAAAGTTCAAATCAGTACTTCCTTATAAACCCTTTGTTGGCAATGACAGCAGTCAAAAGTTTTCTGTAAGTAAGGTTTTAACAAAGTGTTGCTGGTATTTTGGCCCATTCCTCCACACAGATTTCCTCTAGAGAAGTGATGTTTTGGGCAACACAGACTATCAACTCCCTCCAAGGATTTTCTATGAGGTTGAGATGTGGAGACAGACTAGGCCACTCCAGGACCTTGAAATGCTTCTGATGATGCCACTCCTTCGTTACCAGAGCAGTGTGTTTTGGATCGTTGTCATGTTTCATCTTCAATGTCCTTGCTGATGGAAAGGAGGTTCTCACTCAAAATCTGGTGGTACATGGCCCCATGCATTCTTTCCTGAACATGGATCAGTCGTCCTGGTCCTTTTGCTGAAAAACAGCCCCAAAGCATGATGTTTCCACCCCCATGCTTTACAGTAGGTATGGTGTTCTTTGGATGCAACTCAGCATTCTTTTTCCTCCAAACATGATGAGTAGAGTTCTTACCAAAATTTTTTATTTTGGTTTCATCTGACCATAGGTCATTCTCCCAATCCTTTTCTGGATCACCCAAATGCTCTCTAGCAAACTTTTGTACGGCTTTAGCAGGAGGACACATCTGGCAGAATTGGGTTTCTGGTGTCCTCTTTGGTCTCTGCTATAGTGAAGTTTGGAGTGTAAGTGTTTGAGGTTGAGGACAGGTTTTTTTATGGCGTTTCATGGCTGCCATTAATTGAACGAGCGCAAAGATAACTGAGCGAGGGTAATCAGGAACTTAGTGAACGAACCTTACAACTGCGCAAATGCAATGCTAACCGAGCGGCCTCGCATTTTACAACTGCACTGTCGCAATCCTAACTGAGTGTCGCACCTGCGGGCTTGCTGGGTTTGCGAGCAGTGTTCAGGGGTGTGTTTGTCACTTGGGGGCAGTAACCTAATAGGTTGATCTGATTGGCCGAAATTTGCAAATTTTGCACTTCTTTTCCATCATAATTTACAAATAAATTCTTTAAAAATCAGACAATGTGGTTTTCTGGATCATTTTTCTTACTTTGTCTTTCTTAGTTGAGGTCTACCTATGATGAAAATTACAGGCCTCTCTCATCTTTTTAAAGGGGAGAACTTGCACAATTGGTGGCTGACTAAATACTTTTTTTCCCAACTTTATTTCATTTCTTCCCACTCCTGTTTAAGCAATTAATCAAACTCTATTTAACAATCATTATATTTAATGGATTCATTGTGATGTAAAGTTAATGACGTATATTCATGTAGCGCTTTACTACTTTCTTTAAAGGCCAAAGGCGCCTAACAGTTACAGTCACACACACACATCCACACACTGATGGCACCAACCTATAACCACCAGGAGCAATGTGCGTTTCAGTGTCTTGCCCAAGGACACCTCGACAGCGGGCGGGACGCAAGCTTGCAATATTCCGATCAGAGGTCAATTGCTTCTGCACCATGGCTGCCCCCATATATTGTGTGAACTGTATGTGGAAGTGCAAATATGTCTATGTGGATTTGAAGCAATTATATTTATTCTACAATGAATTTATGAATAATATCTTAAATAGATTTGGACAGTGGCATAGGAATTAGCGCCTTTGCCAGAACGAGAAGGCCTTGGTTCAAATCCTGGCTGGGTCCTTTCTGTCTGATTTGCCTGTTCTCCTCGTGCAAACACTGTGGGTTTTCTCTAGGAACTCCAGCTTCTTCTCACAAAAACATTCTGCATAGGGCAATGGATATCTCTAAGTTGCCTCTGGGTATGAATGTACGTGTGCATTCTTAAGTGTGACAGACTGGCAACCTGTTTAGGGGTGTTCCCTGCCTTCAACCCAACAGTAGCTAGGAAGGGCTCCAGCAACTCCGGAGGTTCTGAAAATAAATGAATGAATGCCTTTTCCCTTGTTTTTAAATTACTTGAAGTAAACCAATTAAACAATTTCTTTGATAAAAAAGTCAGTTCTTCACTTGTTCTTAGAGCAGCACTGAGGGTATTCAAACCAGCTGTTGCTGCTCTGCCCGTTTTTTTTATGTGTGGAGTGAGCAGGTGGAGGTCAGGATGTGGAACACCTCAGGTGTTTCAAGCCTGTGGAGAAGTGACAGATTCATGTGACAGAGGGTTGACCCAACTGGATGCCCAAACTTTCAATTTTGACAATCTTCTGCTTTTTAAAACAAAAACCGTCCAAGTGAAGGAATCAGGCCAAAAGTGTTGAGTTGCTTCTCTTTATCTGCACAGTTTATGGTAACAGAATCATCTTCAGTTTGTTGGATTAACCTACAGATTTTAATCAGCTAATTGTGCTGTTGTGCTAGTGAACTGAAGCATTGCAGCCTTGGAGTGCTCTGGTTGGAGTTCTCTTTACTTCCCACGACTGACAAATGGATCTATTTACCCAGAAAGAAAGACATTTCCAGATGTTCCTGTTCTATGACCTGAAATGAGGTTTTTTCCTCCAGAGCATGAAGGCAAGGTCATTGAACACGTGAAATCCAAGACAGAACATGTTAAAGGCGTATCATTGCTACGCTACAGTGACAGTACATTCAGTGCTGATGGTCCATTTGGATTCCAGCCAGCACATCCTCTGTCATCATTTTTTCACTTTTCTGTCAGTTGAGTCACTCAACAGCCAAAAATTTTAGCTTGACCTCTGCCCCTTTTTTCCAGCACATGTTTTTGTGTTTGTCTTTCGATTTGACTTTGTTTCCCCATCTTTTCTGTTTTCCTTCTTCCTGGTCTTAAACTGCTTAAGTTTGACCTTTTACCTCCAGCTTTTGCCCCCATCTTCCCTTTTTCTCCCGTTTTCCTCTTTTTAGCCTAATTATCCATCTCCTGGCTGAATGGAGGCAAAGGTAAACTCTGCCCGGATTAGGGACTCCTGTGGTTCACTGAAGAAAGTACAGAGGAAACTCAGCGTCAGGAGTTCATCCTTAAGCTCAACCCAAGGTTCAGCATTTCAGGGAAGCACTCAGTGTAGATGAGACAACAGGATTCAAATCTTTAGATACCATCATGCGAAAAAGGAATCTGCACCTTGGTTACTGCAACAAAGACTAAGATCAACCTTTAACAAAAGAAAATCTTTAAATTGGTTCAGTAGAAAACAACAGGTTGTTTCACCATACCCCTCTTCTTTGTCTTCAACAGATCGTTGATTAAATCCAGTGGAATAAGGCCCAGATTTACACCTCTATCCTGTTCCCTGTTACACAACACATGACAATGACCACTGTTCATCTGAAATTGGCTGGAACCAACAGAACTGGTTTTAAGTGAGAACGACCCGCTTGAGGATTTGGTGTTGGAACCAGGAAAGTTCAAGCGTTTGGTTCCAGAGTTGTCTGCTGTAGAGATTGGTTTTCTGTGCAGGCTGTAACATGAACCAAGAATACAATGCTGAGATGTACAGAAATCCCAATTCATCACTGAATTCCTGTTGAACTTCTGCAGGGACAACTAACCTCACACCCTGTGACAACCAACCTATTGTTTGTGTTGGTTGTCACAAAGTGTGGGAACTGTAACGACTAGAAAACATTCCCAGTCCTTTCATCTGAACTGACAACAGTGTTTTTCTGTTTTCTTAAGTAAAAATATTTAAAAAATGTGCCACTTTAGATGTGGTACTTAGACATAGTACAGATGCGTTCCAATAGGTCTTCTCCACCATGCTAGCAAACAGTCGTATGACATCGCAAAATTGATCATGAGATTTTTGTAATACAAAAATGTTCCCTTGTTTATCGTGGAAGTTTTAAAAAAAGAATCTGCAAAGTGGGATTATAGATGTTTTAAGGCTGTAAAAGGTGTTTTTCTCCATAGGAATCAGCTGATTCATGTTGATTTGCGAAGTCAAAGAGTTTCTGTTACTTAAGTGTCAATACTCTGGTGTTAGAAGAGTAGGCTCACAATGTTCAAACCTCATATAGAAAAATAAGTCCAGCTTTATAAAATGACGACAGAGATCTGTTGGTGATGTAAGATTTATGCAAATTTGTCAAACTGCACATACCTGTTCTTGAGATACGGCACAGAGAAGATTGATTGACAAGGTCTCCAGAGGATGCAGATTGCAGAACACAGTGCGCTGTTAAAAAAAAAAAAAAAGAAGGATCTTAAACTGCACTGAAGAGAATCTGCGAAACTGTGAAAGGTCAACCGCAACATAGTGAGACACCACTGTTAATTTAATTTTCATTACATTTCTTCAATCAAATTGTCTACTATATTTAAAATAACATCGGTTTTCCCAAAACTCATGTCATCAAACTGAACTTAAGTTTAATTTTTTTTTTCATCTATAAGAAACACTTGACAGCTTTACTTTAAAAAATGAGAAGGTTTAGCTACACATTACTTTGAAGGCTTATTTTCAAAGACAGTTGTTCATTTGGTTGGTTTAGTTTTCTTAAATCTAACATTTTTTAGCAGTTTTTTTCAGTGCTTTAATTACATTGTTTGAAAAAAAAATTCCCTTTTTTTTCCTTTTTTTTACTATTACATATTGAATACATTTTTCTGTGGGTGTCTCTATGTCATCTGAGTTGTCAATTATAAATATAGGTTGATTAGCTGACCTCAGAGAGGTGTGTTTCAACTGGAAGGGCAAAAGTTTTTGTCCACTGTTGCAGAAAGAAATGGAAGAATGAAACTGAATTCATTTTTGATAAAGATATTAAAATAAAACCTGATCCGTAACTTGGCTTGGAATGCAAATACTTTCATGCTGCTTGTCGTACAGGTAAACAACAGTTTAGTCCGCTCAGCACTTTAGCCAGGTCAATTTGCCTTAACGCATCCCAGTAACTTCAAGTTCTTTGCCCTAACCAGGATGGGAAAAGCTGCTCCAAATCTTCATTTGCTATGGTTCACAATGGGACAAACTAGGTCTAAAATTGTTTTTGACTTGTTTGACACTGAGAATTGATAGAAATAACAGCATCATTCGAACACTGTTGAGGGGCATGATGGGGAAACGTTAGCAGGGAAAGCTTTTGAACCTAAAAGTTTGGGGCTTGTGGGGACAAAGATCCAAATTTCTCATCAGCAGAAAAAAATCATCTTCTCGCTTCCTAAAATCTCCACTGGTTTGGCATGAATCCACTCATCTTCCTCATTTCCATAAAAGTGGCTTCAGCTCTACTGCATGTTGATGGTCTGTTAAGAAGGGATGAGTCTCTGCTGCTTCTCTTTCAAACTGAGACGCACACAACACTCTGATAACCAGTAAAAAAAAACCTCAAAGTTGTCCTCCACCTCATGTTACTGAACATTTTGGTTGTATATGAGTCTCAGAAACCTTTTCCAACCTTTTTCCATCCTCCTGAATCGTTGGAGGATGAAGTCTTTCATGTGATGTGAAGTGCAGCTGGGAGTCGTGAGATAATCGCTGACAGGACATCAGCCCAACGCTCCACCGGCTCAGGTTTCTCCTGCCTGATTTCCATCAGGAGGTGAAATCATTCATTAAATGTGACTGCAACCTCAAGGATAAAAAAGTTGATAATAGATTCTAGTCTACTGGATTTTCATTATTATTTTATTAGTTCTATCGCACTTCAAAGTGTTTCCTGCAGAATATCTACAGTTTCCTCCAACAGTAGTAAACTCCATTTGCCTTTCTGTGCTGGACCATAAGGACGTCCTTTTACTGCAAAAACTTAATCTTAAAAAAGTAAAAAGCCCTCTGTTTCAAGACAAAATGTCTTTTTTTCTGTTTAGCAAAAAATAATCTTATCAAGAAAAGTTTTTAATAGCAAATAGATCTTAGTTTAAGAAAATGTGTCTTAGTGATGATCTAAGTTTTCTATAAAATAACAATTCTCAGTAAGACCATTTTTCTCACCCCATCAGCAGATTTGTTTTGACTTATTTAGCAGATGTTTTTCAAATTTTAAGATTTGTATTTACTTATTTCTGGGGCCTGTTTTTGCAGTGTTTTGGAGCCTTTCCTTTGAAAACGAAGGCCACATCTGTGAACCATTAGCCTCCAGATGAGATGACATTCTTCCATCCACTATTTGTGGTCATACTCTCAAAAACAATGTTCAAAACTGTTTGGTAAGTAAACAACTTTTTTTTTAACAACCAGACCAGAGAAAATGACAAAAACTTTCAATCCATCTCAGGAACAGCAGGAACAGATTCCAATCTCAAATTTGAGCTTTAGTCTGAGGACAGACCAAACCATTAGGAAGAATCGCTGCTCCAACAGCAGTAGGAAGAAAACAGGATGATCCTCTGACTGTCACACCCAAAAACACATTTACCATCCGTCCATCTTCAGAACCCACTGGATCCCTTTTGGGGTCATGGGGTTGCTGGAGCCTATCCCAGCCATTGTTGGGTGAGGATGGAGCACAACATTAACAGGTCACCAGTCTGTTGCAGGGTCAAACACTCAAATAGGGACATTTTAGAGATACAAGTTAACCTATAGAGCCTTTTACAGAAGAAAGCCCATTCATGCACAAGAAGATTCCCAGAACCAGAATCATCTCACTGTGAGACGAGAGCTACACCACCACTACTCCACCGTGCACCCCACCACATTTATCCTTAAAAACATTTTCAAACGTATGTTAATGATTCACAGTCAGCTGAGCTTTTACAATTGAGTACCACCAAAAGAAACCAGCTCTGATGTGGTTCAAACCAGTTTTTTAGTTTTCCATGATGTTCTTAAAGACAATTTAGGATTTTGATTTAAAAAACTAACATTTGGGGAACAAGGCAAGCAAAAAAATCAGGTCAGGATCGCACGGCAGAGGAAAGTGCTGAAGGAAAGTATACAAGCAAAGGCAGAAGGAGTTTCCTTATGTAACATAGAAGTTGCAAAATTAGTCGCTGTTTTTCCTTTTCTTTAAAATTGCAAATGAGGCAGCTGATCTTTTTCATACTGTACAGAAATCATCATACGTCACTCATTGCTGAGTGTAGTATGCAGCAGTGTAGACCTGGATGAGTGTGTTCAAGAACAGAGGAGCTGTGGAGTTCACCACTCTGCAGGGGAGTGTCACGGCTTTGAAACTGATGCAGATTGATATTGGAAAACAATTCAAGGACTTGCCGTGCAGCGGCTAATGGTTCAGCTTTCTTCTTGTATTCCACCACCAAATCTTCTGGACTGGGTTTTTATCCATAGATTCATCCATCCATGTTCGATGTGGGTCAACCATGCCGCTCGCAAAGATTTATAAACTTCTAGATTTTAGTTTGTTTTTCTTCTTTCCGGATACTCAAACTCTATTCCTTTACTATTATTCAGTCAGAGGTTTCCGGAGCAAATATTACGTCCAATAAAAAGCAGACCTAGATAAACCCCCACAAAAACCCTCTAAACATGGTTGCTACAAAATGACATGCTGATCTGTGGGTGGAGTCTCAAAATTCCATCATCTTCATCATCGTCATCCATCAGGTTCTTTCTTGGAATCCTAAAAATCTCAAACTGCAGAGGTGTGTGAGGTGTATTCATTTGGAATGTCACTATAAATATGATCAAATCATTTTGCTGCAGAAGAGCTGCTTGGATTTATTACAAAAAATATTTATTTATGCAAAAAGGTATAAAATAAAAGAAAGTCATTTTCTTTGCTTTTTTTAACAGATAACTTCTGTAACCTCATATTTTCCTTCTTCCACGTGTTTCTGACATAAACTCATTTTTATTAGTAATTTGATAGGAAAGGTAATGGTAGTAGGGGCATGGTGTAGTGATTATCACTCTCACCTCACGCAGAACTGACCCTGGTTCAGATCCCAGCTGAGTTCTTTCTGTGGGTAGTTTGCATGTTCTCCCCGTGCACACGTGGGTTTTCTCTGGGCGAAATCCTCCCACAGTCCAAAAACATGCTTCATAGGAGTCTCTAAAGTGTCCATTGGGTGATGATCTGTTTGTGTGTGAACCTGTGACAGATTGGTGACCTGTTCAGGGTGTACCCCATCTTTGCCCAAAAGAAGCTCCAGCAACCTCATGGCCCCCAAAAGGAAAACAGAGAGTTCAGAAATGGATTGTGGGACTCTAACCCAAACATTGGTCAATGATCTCAAAGGCTGCTTCATAAAAGTAAGACAGAGGGATGAAATGCTTCAGTGGGTGTTTTGTTTTAACTTTTCCTCAGAAAAACAAAATCATACAAAAACCAGTTGCAGTAAAAAAAAAAAAAATCTAGAGAGTGAGCAGAAGAGGAGGTGCTTTACATACAGATTAATTACAACCATCTCTGATTGTGTCTTCCTGATCAACACCAGAGAAGATGCTGACAGCAGTGCTTTATCCTCTGTTGTCTCTTTAATTTCCATCCGATTGAAAACAGCTCTAATCTGATGCATGTCTTCTCAGCTTCCACACGAGGTTCGCCTGCTAGTAATCCCTGTGAGACGCGATGGCACACAACAGCTTAACGTGGTTCACCGAAGCCCACCAAGCCAAGCGTTGGCTCATTCCAATGTTGAGATAAAGGATTACGCCATTCCTTTGAGGGGTCAAAGGGCACCAGCGTTTGATCTGCATCATGTTTGACGAACACAATTGTTTCACCCGAATAATTCCTGTAATGATTTTCATGTAATTCCAGATTTTTTTGTGTTTTCATACAAAATCAAACATGGAGGCAAACCCAGTAGAGATAGAGAACATTCAGGGTTTGTACCAAAATCTCTGACTCGGTGACTCTGGTCATTGTTTGAACATCAGATGCTTTAACAATCCAAAGCTGCTGGCTGCTCCAAACTAACACAAACCAACACATCTGGAAACCTTCATCAAGAGCTTCACACTGTCAATGCAGGTCACAATGTAGATCACTCCTTTACGCTATTGTTAGCAAAAAGGTACGAAAGTGAGAATGTTTACAGTCATGATAAAAGTCTGTGCATTTCTGTCTGTTTGGTGGAGGAAAATATCACAATGAGTAAAAGTGTTACACAATTCAAAAGAAAATGCAAACTGAAACTCACACAAATAAACATATAAATTGGAAAATGAAAAGCCTGATAGGAAGGGGTGCAACAATTCATTTCAACAACGATTTATACAATAATTTGTGGTTGATGATCCGATTCATTGACCAACAATCCATCCAGGATATGTTTAGCCAAGACTTCAACCAGTGTGACTCAGAGAGAAATACCTGGAACTGAACATTGCAGGTGAAGTTTTCCAGATTCCTTGGATTTCTTCAAGATAATTAAGTGTACAAACAAACATGTAAAGAAGAATTAATGGCAAATCCATTTACATTTAAGTTTCCTAAAGTTCAGCCACTGTTGTTTTTCCACATCAAAGTAATACAAAGGAAAATTATGAGAACATTCTAGCAAACAGTATGGTCAAATGTCTGCTAAATTCAAAGTGTTTCCACACATTGGACTGGAATGATGGACTAATCAGTTTTGCTGTCATCACACATGTGTTGTCCACTGTGATGCAGTCGGTCATTTTCACATCATTAAATAAATCAACCGTGTCTCAATCTATGGTATAATCAATGGTATTGCCCAAGATTGATTTAATCAATTTGTAGATTTTTATCAATTTTCATCTTGAAATTATTATTATTATTATTATTTTTTTTTTTTTAAACTTTATTTCTTTATAGTGTTTTTCCAGTTGTCAGTGTTTACAAACATGGGTAATCAACCACAACAAAAACAAAAACATAATATGCAACAGTTGGGCTGTGTTTTTTTTCTCTTTTTTTTCCAAAATCCTCTTAGAGTTTTAGTTGTTTTCCACATATTGGCACCATTTCTCCCATCTTTTTTGGAAAATGTCCAACTTTAGTTTCAGCTGAAACGTCAACTTTTCCATGGAGTAAATTGTCCATATGATTCTCACCCAGTCATCCTTTCCAGGAGGGTCCACCTTATGCCATTTTTTTGTCACTGCTTTCTTGCTTGCCAAGAGTAATATCCTTACCAGGTAAAGATCTTCATTCAATACAGAGTCTTCAATGTTTCCTAGATACACAATTGTAAATTCGTTTGGCAGATGATATCCCAAAACACTCTTTATAACAGTTGTTACAGCCTTCCAAAAAGATTGTAGTCTGTGACATGACCAAAACATGTGTGTGTGATTCCCTTCCTGACTCCCACATTGTCTCCAACAAGACTGTGGAGTTTTTAGTTGTTTGCGTTTGATTTGGGGCGTTATAAAACAACGTGTAAGATTCTTCCATGCAAATTCCTTCCATATTTGAGAGCTGGTAGAAGAACACTGTGTGAGACACATTTTAAACCAGTCTTCTTCTGTAAATTTTTGATTGAGCTCAGATTCCCATTTACTTTTAATGTAGAGTGATGAATTTTGAAATTATTTTTAATGGTTCAAGTCGATTCAATGAAAGACTTGCCTCAGACAATAGATATGATTAGATATAATCAAGATAAGAAAAAACAAATTATGATTTGAATATTGAGTATTTATTATGGCATTTTTAAAAAGCTTCCCCTAAAGTTAAAATGCCGAGTCAGCAGATGCTTCAGTATTTAGATTATCAGACAAAATAAAGCATTATGCTTCAGTCCATTCACCATTAATCACATGTCTGTCTCTCAAATTAGGAAGGAAAATGTATTTTGGAAATCATTTGATCCTTATTTGTCTTTTATGTTCTTTTGTATCATATTTAGTGCCTTTTTTTTTCTTTTATGGTTTAAGCTAGAGTGGCAATCAAAACAGGGGAAAAAAATAAACATAACCTTGATGTTACTTTAGTTCCAGAACGGCCACACTGAGCATGCTCCAACAAATGTCCGGCTCATTTGTCCTAGTTTTCCACACATTTGTGGAAGTCAGTACCATCCCAAAGGTACCCAGGAACAGCATCTTCTATGTGAGTCATTCTAGGGGATTATCCTCCAGCCCCTCTTTCCTGCGGTGTTGCTTCCTTGTGCCACGCTGCTCTACTGCTGTGGGGCTCCAGGCCACTCCTCATTAAGAGTTGTCTCTTGTTTTTGCAGCTCACATAAATGCAAAGTTTCCAAGCACCCACACTGCTGCTGAAACCAACACACACGACTCATCTTAATTTTTGTAATTTTTCCTCCATTATCATTTTTAAAACAGTTGACACTGCCGGGAAGTAAAAGAGAAGCCCTCTATTTGTCACTACCAAGTCTGAGTCCCTGATTGGGCAAAGTTTGACCTGGTTTAATTAACAATGTCTGCATGTTTTGTACTTGGAGCCCGAAAACGGATATGAAACGTAACTGAGCTTAGTTTTGAACACCAAAACTCATCTTCACATGTACTTTTACTGGAAGTGGCCGCTTGGACGCGCATTGCCGAGGGCGGTGTGAACGTAGCTATAGACCAAGGATCAGCAGTGTTTATGACATGAAGGGCCGATTCCAAATTTTCTCTGTAACAACGGTGCCATCGCCAAGTATAATGCAAACTCTAATACAAAGAAATACAAAACCATTTCCAATATATCTGAAATTTCATTGAATTTATAGACAGCAGGTCAAATAGCTTTTTAAACTTATTTTGGCATTAACTCAAAAAATTGCTTTCATAAAAATATTGCACAAGGGAAAACGGAGAAACGGCATGCGTGCCCCAGGTTGCCGACCCCTGCTGTGGACCGAAAGTCTTCCTGAAACTTGAATGTTTTTTTGGTGTTAATCCTGTATCTCTTGCTTTAACTGTAGACTTGCTGAAAGTGGACCCTGAGCATCGTTACAAAGTTTTCTGGATCCCCATTTGCTGCTCATCAATAGTTAAGGATTGCATTGAAATTTGGAATTCTGTATCTGATTACAAGTATGCAGATTAAGGACGTTGGGGATACAGAAGAACCAGGAATGAGCATCCACCCAACAACCTCCTCATCATGGTGCTCCCACTACCATGTTTACGTGCAGGAACAATCAAGATAAACCGATCTTTGGCTCCTGGTTTCTACCACACACCACCCCATCACATTTCATCAAAATCTCCACATTTTGTCTTTTTTCTCAAAAAGACCCCACACACACACACACATACACCCACACATACAGCTGCTTACTTATGCACAAATATTAGACTCACAACCTCATTTATTTATTCCCACACAGAGTCACTGTGGAGAAACGCAGTCAGGCAGATGAGAACGCATGAAGTTAGTCAGAAATTTCCAAACAAACAGACACAGGCGGGCGCGATGACACACAGCATGTCTTCTCTAAACAGAGTTGTGGGCCAAGAAATAACAGATGAGTCCTCTGAGGCAAGAAAAGACTAACACGGCCAAAAATAAACACAAACACTACACTGGTGAGACCGCGTGCCGCTAACAGTGATGCTGCTGTTACAACACAACCACGGACATGTTTAGGAGACTCTCACTCATCCACGTCCTCTCAAAACAAACGTTGTTTTTTTCGGTTCTAAGTAGAAAAAAGCAAAATTGATGAAAACTTCTGATAGTTAAGGTGAGTGACAAGTCATTGGAGATATTTTCACAGATTTCTATTGAAATGTCTTTTTCATACTCTGTCACCTAACTTTTATCATTTTTAGGCCTGTGCTCTGTTGGACAGTTATGCCATACATTTCACTGCTTAAATATGTAAGTGACAAAAAAATGTAAGTTTTGTCTCTGTCATGTGCGGGGGTGGCTTGAGAGCCGGTAGGACCCAGAATGCAGAGGCGGAGGCATGAGGATCAGGGCTAGTGGGTTTAATTACAAACAAAAGGCGCTGCCGAGCAGGATGACAAAACAAAAAAACAAAAACTCACTGTGACTTGGCATGAGACAAGGAACAAGGAACGTGGCATGACATGAACACCAGACAGGAATAATGGACCAACACAGGAGGAAGGCAGAGACAAGACATATATACAGACAGGGCAGACAAGACACAGGTGAACACGATCAGGACAGATGGGGACCAAAGGAAGTAAAACTCAAGACATGACAAGACAGGAAACCTTTCAAAATAAAACAGGAAGAGGAACCAAACAAGACAGGACAAGAATTAAAGCGAAAAACAAGACACAACAAACTGAAACCATGACAGTACCCCCCCCCCCCCCCCAAGGAACCGCTCCGAGGTTCCAATAGTCACTTGAGGGGGGGATGCCCAGAGGAAAAACTTCAACGGGCATAAGAGTCCACAGAGTCCGGCCGGGGGTCCGCGCCGCCTGGCGAGGCAGGTCCGGAGGACGGCCGCGCCGCCTGGCGAGGCAGGTCCGGAGGACGGCCGGGGGGCCGAGTCGTCAGGCGTGGAGTCATCAGGCGTGGAGTCGTCAGGCGTGGAGTCGTCAGGCGTGGAGTCGTCAGGCGTGGAGTCGTCAGGCGTGGAGTCGTCAGGCGTGGAGTCGTCAGGCGTGGAGTCGGGCCAGCAGTCGGCCGGCATGGAGTCGGGCCAGCAGTCGGCCGGCATAGAGTCGGGCCAGCAGTCGGCCGGCATGGGGTCGGGCCAGCAGTCGGCCGGCATGGGGTCGGGCCAGCAGTCGGCCGGCATGGGGTCGGGCCAGCAGTCGGCCGGCATGGGGTCGGGCCAGCACTCGGCCGGCATGGGGTCGGGCCAGCACTCGGCCGGCATGGGGTCGGGCCAGCACTCGGCCGGCATGGGGTCGGGCCAGCACTCGGCCGGCATGGGGTCGGGCCAGCACTCGGCCGGCATGGGGTCGGGCCAGCACTCGGCCGGCATGGGGTCGGGCCAGCACTCGGCCGGCATGGGGTCGGGCCAGCAGTCGGCCGGCATGGGGTCGGGCCAGCACTCGGCCGGCATGGGGTCGGGCCAGCAGTCGGCCGGCAAGGAGTCGGGCCAGCAGTCGGCCGGCATGGGGTCGGGCCAGCAGTCGGCCGGCATGGGGTCGGGCCAGCAGTCGGCCGGCATGGGGTCGGGCCAGCACTCGGCCGGCATGGGGTCGGGCCAGCACTCGGCCGGCATGGGGTCGGGCCAGCACTCGGCCGGCATGGGGTCGGGCCAGCACTCGGCCGGCATGGGGTCGGGCCAGCACTCGGCCGGCATGGGGTCGGGCCAGCACTCGGCCGGCATGGGGTCGGGCCAGCACTCGGCCGGCATGGGGTCGGGCCAGCACTCGGCCGGCATGGGGTCGGGCCAGCACTCGGCCGGCATGGGGTCGGGCCAGCACTCGGCCGGCGGGTCGGGCGTGGAGCCGAGCTCTGGCGGGTCGGGCGTGGAGCCGAGCTCTGGCGGGTCGGGCGTGGAGCCGAGCTCTGGCGGGTTCGGCCAGCAGTCGAGCTCTGGCAGGTCGGGCCAGCAGTCGAGCTCTGGCGGGTCGGGCCAGCAGTCGAGCTCTGGCGGGTCGGGCCAGCAGTCGAGCTCTGGCGGGTCGGGCGTGGAGCCGGCTGGAGGTCCAGGCATGCCCTTGGAAGCGGGGACCTGTCGGGGCGCAGGCGGCACCCCCCTGGGAGCCGGGACGGGTCGGGGTGCAGGCGGCAACCCCCTGGGAGCCGGGATGGGTCGGGGTGCAGGCGGCAACCCCCTGGGAGCCGGGACGGGTCGGGGTGCAGGCGGCAACCCCCTGGGAGCCGGGACGGGTCGGGGTGCAGGCGGCAACCCCCTGGGAGCCGGGACGGGTCGGGGTGTGTCCGGGACCACCACTGGACATGGCTGTGGTGCGTCCGGGACCACCACTGGGTGAGGTTGTGGTGCATCCGGGACCACCACTGAACGTGGCTGTGGTGCATCCCGGACCACCACTGAACGTGACTGTGGGGGACGGCGGCGACGACGACCCCCCCTCAGGGCAAGATGGCTCCCTGTGAAGTCCAGGTGTCTCCCACTCCAGGCATAAGAGGTAAACTGGGCCTGGTCAAAGACCCAGTAAGACCTCGTACGCTCGGCTTCCTGGCAGTAGGCCTCTAGGAGCTTCATGTCCCGCTCTGCTGGGTCCTGAAAAAATGGTTGGTCCATTCTGTCACGGTGGAGGGTGGCTCGAGAGCCGGTTGGACCCAGATGCAGAGGCGGAGGTAGGGATGGCCCGTTTGACACGGGGCTTTGGCGCGCGGTTCACCTTCATGAAACAGAGTGTTTCGGCACAATGTTTCAAAGCGTGTGTCAACCAGCGCAGATCACGTGATTGATGACGTATGACGCGCCAAATGCATCACTCACCTGAACCAGGTTTCAGATCTCAGGTGTGTTTGATCAGAAGGGCGCGCTGTTGTCTATAAATACAGATGAATCCCAAACAACGTTTCCCGACCAGTTCTGTTGTTTCCCGTGTATCGTAAGAATCAACGTCATGGCACCCGGTAAAAAACGTTCTGTGGCTTGGGATCATTTCAACTTGATTTATCCAAATAAGGTAATACACTTTTAACGTTATTTTATTAGTAGCCATTGCTGATTATGTCAGTTTTATAGGTATGTCTGTCAGTTGAAAGGAATCATTTTTATTCTTTCCATTTTTTTTTTTTAGGTGCAATGTTTGATTTGCAAACATGAATTTGCATTTAATGATAGTACATCCTCCATGATGCGACATCTCCGCTCCGTTCATCATGTTGAAACTCCGCAGTCGGCAAATCAAGCCTTCAATCCACCTTGTATTGGTAATAAGAATATATCCAACTAATGGCACACTAAGAACTGAAACAGATAGCTCAGTGGAAAAATCAGTGACATGTGAATGCTGAGATTCCGGGTTTGAGGCTCAGCTTCTACAATTAATATTTTTTTTTTTCTTCATATGTATATTTTGCAGTGTCAAGAAAGCAAGAACTTGATTCTGCATTGGTGGATATGATTGTAATGGATGCACAACCATTTTCAATTGTTGAAGACAAAGGCTTCAAGGTAAGGTGGCTAATATTATATAGCATTTACATTATTTATGTTTTTGTGTACATAATAAGCTGTATTTTATTTGTCACTATTAGGCTTTTGTCAACCTTTTGGACCCATCCTACATAATTCCTAATAGGAAGGCCTTGAGGACAATGGTGGAGGAGAAGTACAAAGCCAAAAAGGAGAAGGCTTTAGATGTGGTTAGCAGGGCCTCTGCTGTCAGCCTTACAGCAGACATGTGGACATCCATTAACATGGACGCTTACTTGGCTGTAACATGCCATTTTATCACCGAGGAGGTAGGTATCCCCTGCTTTGTGCAATGCTTTGGTTTATGTATCTCAGTTTGACTTTGTTCATTCTAGGTGGAGCTGGCCTCTGTGGTCTTGGGGGTTCTGAAGTTTCCCCAAACCCACACTGCAGCTCACTTGGCTGAGGCCAAAAATCTTCTCATGGAAGAATGGGGAATTAAAGGGAAGGTGCGAGCCAGATCAATAAAGTACAAAATCATTCATCAATATGGCCTCCCAATACCTAATATACATGATTTGTGAACATGTAATCTTTCTTCCAGGTGACAGGCCTGGTTACAGACTGTGCTCCCAACATGGTTGCATGTGCTAATATATTACTGCTTCGGCACATAATGTGTTTTGCACATATGCTTAATTTGGTGGTGAAAAAGTCCCTTGCCCAAACCCCTGAACTAGAGGATATCCGAAGTAAGGGGCGTAGGATTGTCGGTCTTTTTAAATCCAGCACCACAGCGAAGGAGAAGCTGTCAGAGATGCAGCGACAGCTGGCCAGGCCAGAGCACAAATTAATACAAGAGGTGAAACATTTTCTTTTTTTTAAATCTAAGATTTTACATGTTTTTGCAGTTGTTTATTGTGTTACTTTCTTCTCTCCTTTAAAATGTACTTGCTGTCTTATCTTAGGTGGAAACAAGATGGAACAGCACATTTAATATGTTGGAAAGGTTGTTTAAGGAGAGAGAGCCACTGGGGGCAGCTCTGGCCACCCTCCATACAGACCTTCCTCCACTCACCTCAGAGGACTACCAGGCCATACACCACTGCTTGAGCATTCTTTCACCGTTTCAAGAGGCCACAGTTGAGCTTTCGACAGAAAAACGAGTGTCAGCATCCAAAGTCAGTCCCATGGTCAAAATGCTGAAACATTACATCTCAAGCAGGTGTGGTCAGATCACACACCCACTTGGTGAAAAACTGGCCACTAACTTGAAGAACAATCTCCATGAGAGGTTTTCAGCTCTGGAGAAGGTCACTGCTCTGTTAATGGCAACCTTGTTGGACCCAAGGTTTAAAGAGCTGGGGTTCTGCAGCCAAGGCTCTGCCCACACGGCCATAGAGCGACTCACTAAAGAGTGTGCTGCAACAATGCAGGCGCTACTTCCAGAGGCACAGCCACAGTCGCCACCTAGAGAAGGTCCTTCAAGTCAGCAGGAAGATGGTGGTCTCTGGGCCCTGCTGGACAGGCATGTGGGGGTTCAACAGCAGGTGACCAGCACAACTGCCAGTGCAACAGTGGAGGTTCAGAGGTACAGTAAAGATTAGAATCCTCATCATAACTTCTGCTCATTTTAGACTGGTGCATGACAATAGGCTATTAATGTCCTTCTAGGTACTTAAAGGAACCTCACATCCCAAGGACTCAGGACCCACTGAGATACTGGGTTACCCACAAGGTTTTATACCCACATCTCTACAAGCTGGCAATGAAGTTTTTATGCACACCAGCTTCATCTGTGCCTTGTGAGAGGATCTTCTCCAAGGCTGGCGAAATCGTCAGCCAAAGACGAAACAGGCTGAAGCCCAGCACAGTGGAGAAAATTCTGTTTTTAAATAAAAATCTATAACATGTATCCCACCCAGTCATGTTAGACCCTGGTTCACAATCACTCATTCTCACTTTATACATGGCATTCACAATGTAACACAAGCACTTCTCACAAATCTTCAAACATCGTCTTTGTTTTATTTCCACACTGAAGTGTTACAAGGGCAAGGAACTTAGTGGAGTAGATGATATATGTCCTGTCTGCCACCAGATGCCGCTGTTCTGTGTGGTTTCGAAGCCCCAAATGCTTCATTCATTTTTCTGGCACATTTACACGAAGCCCCATGAGAGCTTCATGGGGCTTCGATTCCCATCCCTAGGCGGAGGCATGAGGATCAGGGCTAGTGGGTTTAATTCCCAAAAAAACAAACAAAAAGCGCTGCAGAGCAGGATGTCAGAACAAAAAACAAAAACTCACTGTGGCGTGGCGTGGCGTGGCGTGACGAGAAACATGCAATATGGCATGACATGAACACCAGACAGGAATAATGGACCAACACAGGAGGAAGGCAGAGACAAGACTTATATACAGACAAGACACAGGTGAACACGATCAGGACAGATGGGGACCAAAGGAAGTAAAACTCAAGACATGACAAGACAGGAAACCTTTCAAAATAAAACAGGAAACAGAACCAAACAAGACAGGACAAGAACTAAAGTGAAAAACAAGACACAACAAACTAAAACCATGACAGTCTCTGTTCACGTGTAACTGAACCCCGGCCCATTTACCACAACGCAGACAGACTTTGCAGCTAGCCAAAGAGAATAAGAAAAAGTCAGTGCTACACAATAGTAGTAGTAAAGTAACTGGGACATTGAGTCAATAGAGGCCTAGAATGAGTCAAAGTAAAAGTATCCCTTAAGTAAATGTGTTGGAGATGAGCACTACAACTAGCAAGTTTCTGTCATCTGCACCTTTAACCCTTTAACACTGGAGATATCACAGACGACACCTAAATAATGCACATTCTTTGATCTACAGTAACTCTTGATCGTATAGGGAATCAATGTGAATCAGCTGATTCTAAGCCAGAGAAAAGCAGCTGTCCATGTCAGCTTTACACCGATACACAACACTTTCATTACGTTAAGTGGTGCATGTCAGCAAAAGGCTGAAGTGTGAACACAAGAGTTTTGAATGCCGAAGTCCTGAATGTGCACTAGACTTTTCAGTGGAAGTGGTCTCATAAACGCGCATTGCTGAGGGTGGTGTGAACATAGCTTGGGTTTCCGATGCAGAGTTATGTATGTAGTTGTTTGGACATGCAGCTTCCAAAATGTAGTCTGACTTTTGTGTTTCTCTTTGGATCCAAACCAACCAGACTAAGAGGCTCACAAAAAAAACATCTCTGTTAAAAATGGAGCAAAGCTATGTAGCGGTTTTCTGCCTTCGTGAAAGGCCCAAAGTGTTTCATGGTCCCATTCACCCACGCTCACACATTCACACACTAATCAGGAACAATGGGGTCCAGTGTCTTGGGGTGGTGCTGCAATCTTCTAATCAGAAGTTGTTCATCAGAAATGAACTCAGAGGCAAATTTCTAACTCCTGGCGCTCTGCAGAAACTATGTTCAAGAAAACAACACAAGGTTTTTATATTTTGACTAAAACGACATGATAATAATTAAAAGACCACTGGGAACACTTTAAAATAGATCAAAAGATGATCAGAATGGGACTGAAAAAGTCTGTGGGATTATCCCAATTTGAAAACAACTAACTTTTTCATTTCTTTCTAACGGAAAAAAAAAACAGCCTTTGTGTTTTTTTTACTACATTTAGCACAGATGGAGAAAGTGGATTTTACTTCTGTTATTGTCTTGTAGTTAAAACTGTTATTAGGACATTCTCTCAAACACGATGTAAACCTGGAAAGACGTGACGGTTGAGTGATTCCTCCAGAGTTGGGGGGATAATCCTCCCAGTTTTACCCAAACTGAACCTGTGTGTCATCTCAATACTTTACTTTGTTTAACTTCCAAATGAATCAGCAGGCTGTATTTTTAACCTGTGTGCCATCTTTATTTTCCGCGTACTCCCCTTGTCCCACAGGTCAAAACTTATCCATATTACCAAAGCCCCCTCAACCCCCCCCCAAACAATAAAAAACTCATGAAAATTTAAAACCTAACATGTATTGTGTGTGCATGATGAAGTAGAGTTGGGCGATGTCCCCTAAATTGGCAGTTGACGATGTTTGCAGTCAACCATCGGGATGGACGATGATATCGTTGGGGGGGCTATTCTTAATTTTTCGATCTTATGTTTATATAATTGCCATTCAACATTTTACTTTATTTATTTTTTTTCCCAAATAATGACTCATCCACGATGATCCAGTCTAAACTGAGGGAAGTGACTTTAAAAAAAAATCAAATAAACAAAATAGAAAAGAGGTGGTCCGGTCCTGCGTTTGTTTAGACCGGTGGAGCGAGCGACCGTGTCTCTAGCAGAGACTTTAGGGGAAGTAAGGATGCTTTGTTACGTGTGGGAGATTTAGGACTGTGATCCGTCTTGGAGCTCTGCGTGAAAGAGCAACCGGAATTTAGGAGAAGCGGGTCTCCCGGTAAAAGTGTGTGTCGGGGCAGAGCTTGGAGCGCTAGCTAACGCAGTGTGTAAGCTTCGAAGCAGAAAGGCCGCTCAGTCCTTAGAAACCGTTCAAACATTTGTGTTTCCAGTCGTGTCCCGACAAAATAAAGGCTGATGTTATTCCCACATATTTACGTGCAGCCAAGATGCAGATTGTAGCGTTTCACGCATGGATTTATGTTCATGCTAATGTTGTTAGCCCGTGTTAGCATACTGCTAATCCTGGCTTCCGGCTCCGTTTTTCAACAGAAGAAGCACTGACCACACGGATTAAAATGATGAGCGAACAGGCGCTTCATAATAACCGTAACATTAATAAAAGCACGTTTAGGAGATCATCTTGTATAATAATAATAAAATAACCGAGCTAACGATATATGTAGCCGCTCGGCGGAACTAAGTTTCGCTTCCGGTTTTTAAAAACACTGCTGCGCATGTGCGAATGATTTATTCCGACCGAAAGTGTGACCCATGTGAATGTTTTTTATAATCTGAAAAAGTTTTTCTACACGGTTGGATTCTAATCCGACCATTGATCCCATCAAGATATTTTGCACATGTAACCGCGTCTTATGGTGTCGACTCGCAGCGTGCCGGGGGCGTAGCATCACGATGGTGTCTCTCCATTGGGATGTCAGTCAACCATCACGATGGTATCGTCCATCGGCACAACCCTATGATGAAGCTTCATTGTTTCCTATGAATTCAACCCAATTTAATTCATGTTTTATCATATGTTTTGTTACACAATACAAAAAGACAATAACCAGTCTACATTATTACACTTTTTTTTAAACACAAACCAACTGTCATAACTTTTACACACTAAAGGTTTATTATGGCTATTATATAAAGTTGGGAAGTTATTACTTCTGAATTAATTATATAGAATTGAAGAAAAACTGCTGACAATCTGAAATTTCAAATTTGTGTGTTTGTGTGCATGTAGGTGTGTTTGAGTGTGGCCTTTGAACTCTTTCTGGAGCTCAAATGTGTTTATGATTCAAAAATGACTCAAAAGACAATCTCTGTACCTTGGTGGTGTAAAGCTCCCATGTAAGAATAAACAAGATCAAAGCATCAGTTTTTCCAATGACAGAATCAGGAAATTAGGAAAAGTTTCGAGTTTGAAACATAGAAAGTATTTTCTTTACAACTGAACATGGCAGTGGATCTCTTTTTAACTACAAGACAACGAGAGGGTAAACAGTTGTGTATGCAGCATTTTGACATTTATGTCTAATCATTTTTTGAACAAACTTTGAAACCTTGTTATGGTCTTAAAGTAATAAAGACCCTGAAATTCCTTCATTATGTTCATGGTGGCAGCTCTGTCTTAGTTCAGATGTGATTTTATTAGCAAAAATCAAACTTTCTTGTAAATTTCTTTTTAAAGTTGTTTGAGCTCTTTTATAACTTAAAATAAGTTTGAGCACTAAATAAAGTTCCAACCACTCTGGCATTGATCACATGTATTTTACAACCGAATTAACTCGTAGATTAAAATCTGCCACACGGATTCAGACAAATCAAAGCCTTTACATCTTGTCCCATTTTTTAGATAAATTGATTTAAAAAAACAGTTTATAATGAATATAAATGTGAAAAGAGTTTTTTCGTTCAATGCTGAACTCTAAATGAGAATCTCCCTGTTGGGCCTGGAGGGGTGGGACGTAACAAGTGGGCCCCCTGTTGACCAGAAGCCTCACAAGGCAGCCGCACCCTTTGGTCAAAACAACAGTTTCATGGTGTGGTTTATTCATTTATTGCTTTAAGTCATGAAAAAAAAACCTTTTCTGTTGTGTTCTTGCGTCTTTGGGACTTTCCACCTCAAAAGCCGAACAGAGTTTGCACCAACGCTTCTTTTGGTGTGGAGTTTAGGATTTAAGGGACAGAATGCAATGAAAGTTTGCTCGTTACCGTCGGTAACCGCGTCATTCCTGTGAACAACAAAGCGGCGCATGTATGAAGAGTTCTGCCCCACTTCCAGTCACACCAGCCCCCTAATGACCAGCGTGGACCCGACCACCAACGGACTGTTAATGAAACGGAACTGAGCCAAACAATGGATGAAGCCTCTGCACGCAAGCCCCCCCTACTCCGACCCCCTACCCCCTCCCCTGAAGCACACACAATTTCCCTGCAGTTAATGAGACAAGATGGCCGCCGCTGCAGCATCAACAAAGAGCTCGTCAGCTGCATGGAGGCTGCGGGAGGGAACCGAGAGGGGGGGCTGCTGGGGGTCCGAGCCGCTCTCTGGGAGGGTTTTCTGCGCAGGTGTCGGGCCCTGGGCCTCAGATGGAGCTGAGGCAACGCTGGACACAGAAGTTTCCAGTTTGCAGACGTTTTACCACTTTGGATGAAAAGAAACCTTTTCCAGGACACAAAATGGCCGCTGCCATGGCTACCTCACCATAGTAACCATGTGAGGTAGGCTGCATCCACAAACTTTTTTTTTTTTTTTACTTTACTTATTTGATGGACATGTGACGTCCTGCAAACTGTGACGTCAGAATGAGACGTTCAGCGTCTTTGTCTTTTTGTAAAATAAGATAAATGTAATCAATTTAGAATTATTTCCAGTTTTTGTCAGAAAAAAGAAATTCTAATATTTTAACTCAACCCTGCCCTGACTTTTACCACATAAAAAAGTAATTTGTAAACTTTAAAGTTAAAAATAAAGGTTTGCAAAGTTTAAATTAAGACAAAAGAAGAGTCACTGGGTGCTTTAAGACTTGACGGACAATAGTTTTTATTGAATGCATTCTTTTTTTTTTTTTCATAATTTAGTTTTAAATGTTTTCACTTTAGTTTGAATAAACACTAAAAGTTTTAGACGGTAAAACTTGATCAGAGTTTGTAAAAAAAAATCTACTTTCCATTAAAACCAAGCTGCTAAAAGTGGACTGCTGGAAATGAAATATTCTTTATTTATAGAATATATAGAAGTTATTATTGATAAATATTGTTCCGCACACACAAAGCAAATAAAAAGCATATAAATGCCAATGAAAAAAAAGGAAAATATTTCAAGTCAATTTTTTACTTAAGTGGTTTGAAAATTATTCAGTAATTAATGTGTTTATTAAAGTTTTTATAGCATTTAGAGGGATTTTATTTGTTTATTCCCCATAATTTTTTTGTCTGTACATTTTTGATTTCTAAAATAAATAAATAAAGAATCAGTGTTTTATATAGATTCAGAAATATAATAGCTATATAATTTTTCACATCAAATAAAATTTGTAAAAATGTCTTTTTTACTTATTTATGTATGTTTACTTTTGGTTAAATAAGATTTTGTCTTTTGGTGGGTTTTGTTGTGCGTTTACAGCCAGACTGGTAAAAATTTGACATAATTTACTTAATTTTATTGTTTTTCTTGCAGTGGTTGTCTTTTAATATTTAAAATGGATTTTAGCTAATACATTTTATTCATTTTTTTTTACCTTCAATTTTCTAACGAGCAAAACACTTTTGGACTCAAGACAGCTTGAAAACAGTATCAAAAACAATTTTAAAAACTCTTTAATTGTAAATCTTTGTGCGTCATTTTTTTGTCGTTACACAAATAACGATTTCATAAATTTCTAGAAAAAATGCGGATCTCCTTTGAGAGACCAAATAAAAGTTCTTTATTAATTGGTTGCATCTCTTAACTAAATCAAGGATTCCTCCAACACTGTAAAAAGATTTGGTGAAATATAAGATGCAGGATTGTCCTGTTTTTTTGTTTTTTTTTAACGTTTCCCGATAATGTTTAGAAATAATAATAAAATGAAAGCATCAATTATTCCTTTTTTTATTTTTGCTGCATTAAACGTTTGATTTCACCAAATAATGTGTCATTACAGGCGACTGACGAGTCGTATTTTAAGGACGATATAAACTAAATAAATGGAGGTAAATAACTAGCATGTTTTAAATATGATAACAGATTTCATTGTTTTATTAACAAAGGACCAAAAGCTGCTGCTTGTTATTGTTCTGGATTTGAATAAAGCTTTTTGAGGTTCTTTGTTGGGAAAATTGCCATACGTCGTTAAATTGTTCTGTAAAATCAGAACATTTGAGAATAAAGAGGAGGAGTCTGTAAAGAAGAGTAGCTGCTAGCGGCAGATCGATGACAGAATGGAAACCTGCATTTCTGATCCCAGGAGTCACAGCGATGTTCCACACATTGCTGTAGAGGCCGAAAGGTCCAAGCTACATTTTATTTGAGAAAAAAAAATCTGAGAGAGATTTTAACTCAAGAAGAATAACCCCTTTACTTTAAAAGAAAAAAAACCCTCAGAGAAAAATTGCAAAGCTAAAAAAAAAAAAGGGTTTCTGATCATCAGGGTTCTGTTTTCCCTCCATCATTGGATCGATGTCGACCTGCCGCTTTCACCCTCCACGCTGCAGAAATGCGCCTGAATGAAGGACAGAGAGCCGGCCTCGCCAAAGCAGCAGGAAGACGCTTCCTTAAAGCTCGCAGCATAAAAGGAAATAAAGAGCGTCAAACTTAAACACCAGTTTGATTCAAAATGGCGGTTAGGTTCACAGTAACCATGGCGTGCTTTCCATGTCTGCTGCTGATAAATATCTTTAGGTTTCTGTGTCCAAAGAAACGTTTCGCTTTTCCTTCACAATATTCCTGACAAAGCCGCAATGTGTTTTCCTTAATGTCAAACATGGTTCTAACTGCTGGGCTGCCATCTTGGTGAAGTCAAATAGAAATATGATTAAGAAGGACGTTTTAAAAATGCCAACAAGCCATTTCAATAGAATAATCCAGAAAAGGACAAACTGGACATCAGAATAAAGACAAGCTTGCATTCATAGCCTAAAAAAACACACGTTTTGCTTTGGACTAAATATTCAGACGTTTTTCTAACTACAGGAGGATCAACTTTATTTTCATTTTTTTTAAATTATCTTTGAAAACTAAAGATGTATTTTACATTTGAGTAAAAGAAGGCGGCGAGCATTAACCAATCTAAATTAATAAACACTCAGGGCAGGATTTTTTTTTAAAATTTATCTTGAACTTATTACGTCTTGTTTGACTTTTGTCATTTAAGTTTAATAGATTCTTCTTCTTTCAGGGATTTTTTTCTGGTTTATTCCTCAATTTGTTTATGAAGTTTCAGAATGGCCTCCTCTATCCTCATTGCCATGGTAACTGAAAAGAGCAGCTCTTTAAAAACCTAATATAACACACAAATATATATCTATTCAATATTCAATACTCAATTGTCATCGTAAACAATTAATGAAAATATTTTCCAAAGATCTTTGGTGTAAATAAATTTAAAATGAATCATAAACAAGTAAACGGACTAGAGGAATTCATTTATTGTTCCTCAGTTAAGAATAAATAGTGACAATTCGCCTGTATGAAAACCATTTAAAAAAAAAAGGATTTAAGCCTTAGAATTCAATAATCTAATAAATAGTGTGAACATTGTTGTATTTTCAAAGAAAAAAACACAAAATGAATAAAAAATTAACGGCCGATGTAGCTGAAGAAGAGGGCTGCCTCTTTATCGCTATACTTTAGTAAAATAAAGAGCAACCACTTTCTCTAATACAAGCAGATCTTTGGTACCCAACTATAGAAAGAGAAACTGTTTGGAAAATAGGCAGCAGGTCACCACTAAAGCAGCACTTTGCTGCTTTAGTCGCAATGCTACGTTCACACTAGGTTCGGAAACGCAGGCTACAGCAACGTCTGCCAAGAAAAGTCTATGGATACCTGAATATGCGTGTTTTGGGCTTCTGCGTTCAACATTCTCATGTCCATCGCTACACAGCTTTTTAAGTCTGTTTTTGGACTCTACAGACAAAATGTGCAGCCACAGAACGTATTGAAAGTTAAACAAGTTGAACTTTGACCAATCAGGGCATTGGATTTGGTAGAGACGTACGGATCTTTTGATTCACAGAGGTGCCAGCCGTTGGAAAATTGGAGGAGAAATTAATGAATGCATTTTGTGCCTGTACTGTGAGCACATGCGCTGGTTATCGGGTAGAAGAACAACACGGGAACTTTAGAAGAAAACATGTCTTCTACAGTAAAAAGAAGGAAAAATGTGGGTTTTTAAAATATAAAAAAGAATTATTAAAAATGTGTACAGAACCTCACATTCAGCGTGTTCTTGAACACGCCACACATGCCCAGTGTAAACGTAGCTTTAAACTCCCAAACAGCAAGAAGAAAGGCAGGTTTCTCTTTTCTCTGTGTTGTGCAAATATGTCTTGATTTTCAACTTTGTTAGTAAGTAAATTTGGGGGTGAAAAAAAAATCTGAGGTTCTTTGAGGTTTAGTTCAAGCCAGAGGTGTCTGACTCCACCCGGGCCCTCACAGCCTGGAGTTTGAGACCTGTGGTCTAAAGTCTACCCAATTATTTGGAAGTTCAGGAGGAAATGTGAATTCATTCAAGCAAATGAGTTGGATCTTCTGAGGTTTATCAGAGCACACTTTTGGTTAAAAAAAAAACAAAAAAACAACTGTTTTATTTTTTAAGACTGCTCTTCTGTAGAGTTTGCAGTAATTTTGAGCTTGCAGCTGCAATCATGTTTTCCTGCGGGACCCTGAACGCAGCACAGTTCATTCTCTCCAAATGAGCTTTGACATTGTACGTACACAATCATAACCATTACTCTTCTGGCTCCTGTTTGGAGTCACATCAACGTTGTGAGATCGCAGACCTGCTGTAATCCTGTTATGATGAAAAAACATATATACCAATTTTCCCTCAGAGGTCTGAGTCTGTCCCTGCAGACCACAAACACATCACCTTCACTTAAAAGTCCCTTCACCAACTCTAGGGAGCCAGTAGGGCCTCTGCTGCCCTCTCATGGTCACCATTAGGAACTGTTCCCGCCCCCCGCAGTGCCTCATGATTATTTCAAGTCATTTTAACACCACCTTCATGAAAGTTTAATCTGTGTTTTCTTTGGACATTTTTTTTTCTATCAAATCTGCTGTTATGGAGCTCCACCTGTCAGATCTAAAAAAGCTGATGAAGGTAAACGACCGACAGGACGACCTGAAGTGACCCGTCTGAGCTCTGCTCCCAGTCTGATCCAAACAGAAGCGACGGAGCGAAACAAATCCTGCTTTAAAAAGAACTTCCACCGATCCAGGTTTGGAAAAGTTCCACGGAAAGAGAAAACAATTTAGGAAAAAACACACTGGATGTGTCAGGAAGAGAGTTTCCAGAACTGTTATAAAAAATGTCTTTAATCTGTTATGTACTATTTGATCACTGGCAGTACAATCATCAAAAAGTTTATCAGAGTTAAATCTGATAAAGTTTCACAAATAGAAATCAAAATCCTGCAGTTTGTGGAGAATTAAAGGACCACTAAGGTTTTAAAGTCACTTTACCTCCTGAGGTTTCAAACCAGAGATCAGGATCTGCAGATGTTCAGACGCCTACAGAAGTTCGACTGTCAAAAGTTTTGCATCAGCAGGTTTGAAACCATTCAGGAGGCCTTTGGACCATTTTATCTCCTCTGTCGTCTCAAAACATCATGCCACACACAGACGCCATCAGAGCTGCTGCTGATGCTTCTCTGACATCCACCCGCCTGTAAATTCAACCTAACAATCCAAAAAGAATAGTTTTCTACTCAGAAGAAATAGAAATAGAAAATGCAGATTCAGATTTTTGTTGTCGTTGCAAAAAGTGAATCTTAAAAAGTTAAAGAACTCAAGTTTAAAGAAAAAGTCTTATTTTTGTCTTGCAAAAAATAATCCTATCAACAACGTTTTTTTCTTTTTTTAAAATCTCAGTTTGAAAAAACTAAGAATTATTGACTATTTCTAAGCAGTTTGTTTTTGCAGTTTGTCATTCGTCCACAGCATCAGAGACGCTCCAGCCACAACAAAACTCTTTCTAAACCTCATACGTAGTAGCAGGTCATGTGCGGGTCAAAACTGGTCAGTGAGACAAACACAATTCAAATAAAAACAGTAAATATGATAAAAAAAGATTTTGTGCAAAATACCAGGGTAAAGTTTTTCTGCAGCTTCACTGTTCTGCATTGCAGACTGTGGTTTAGTTTAGAGAATTTAGGCAGGAAATTTCCCAGTCCCATTTCAAAATCCCAACTGATGCCCACTGTGTAAGAACGACCACTCTGAGCGAATTAAAATAGTCTTGTAATATTACAGCCAGAAAAAGCAGTAATTATTCCCAATCACCTCTCAGTGTAATTTTACCTGTGAATCCTTCTATTTTGAATAAAAATTTCACTGAGAATTACCGGTATATATTTGAAAGACCCTCTCAGATGAAAACCATGTTTTCAACGTGTTGTTGTGGCATTTTTCTGATGATGGAGGACATATATAAAGAAAATTAAGCTCAAAATTGCATTTCAGAGAATTTTTGTGTTTAAATCCTTGTGAATAGGGAGCAGACAAAAAATCCAGTTTGATTTTGGGGCACAAACTTCTTGCTCTGCTCCATTCTGATGCGTCCAAAAGATCCATGAACGTTTTTTTTTTCCTCGTCTGAGCTGGAATTTGGCTCAAAAATGTACGGCTGGATATCTCCAACATTACTGCAGTGGTAATGTTAGGTATGGGTTATGAGAGGCTGTAAGATAGGGGGAGAGCGTGTAAACAGAGAGCTCTCGTTTGTGGGTGACAGGAAGGGGGGTAGGGGTTGCTCTGTGCTAACTCTCCCGCCCACAACTCAGAGGCGAATTTCTAATGAACTCCTGCCGCTCTGCAGAAACTATGTTTTAGAAAACAACAAAAGTTTTTAGATTTTGGCTTAAAATGTCATCATCATGACTAAAAGACTACTGCGAATGCTTTTGCAATAGTTGAAAAGATAATCGGGGGTCAAACCACCAAATGGTTCCCAAGCCCGGGAGCTCACTGCTGCCCCAGTGGACGGGTCAGACGCAGAGAAAGAATTTCACAAACCCCGCTGTGTGACAAACAATGGAACTTTAACTTTTGAAACCTCAGAGAACTTAGTTTTCTGTTTTCCTTAAACTTACGCTGCAGCCTCAGTAGATTTTGTTGTTGTTTTTTTTAGTTTGTGCAAATTAATATCAGTTAATTGACAAACGGAGAAGCCTAAGATTCTGCTTCATACGTCTCGGTTTATCCTCTGCTGCCTCATAAGAAAATCTATTTCTGATCGATATATGATTGGATTTAAAAATATAGATTTCTAGCATGTTTGGGTCACTTTTGCATTATTCTGAAATTGGGTTTTAGTTCTTTATTTTTTATTTCTTGGGCCTATAGAATATGAAAATGAATGATTGGATCTCACATTTCTCCTTTCTCTTTCTGTGTTTATGGGACATCACAGAGTAAATCTGAAGGTGGTCAGACGTGTAATTTGAGAAATCACAGTAATCCCATCAGAGGGGAAGCAAGGCTTCTGATCTCCTAGCACTTCATAGCACCAACGCCAGCGTCTATGGTCAACGTCTAAAGAAAGTTTACGCCGCTGCAGCGTTTTCTTCCATCTCACATGAGTCAGAGGAGAAGGATTTTATTCTGACCAGAAGTTAATCCAAAAACAACCTCAAATGTTTTCAGTCAGCAGTTAAGTTTAATTCTAAAAAAAAAACTAAGTTATTGCAAGAATGCTGTAATTCACTGGTGTAATATCATTTTAAAATATTCTGTATTTGTGTGACTATACAGTAAATCTGTTCTATAAATGAAAACTAAGCTAATATATTAATCCATAAACAGAAAAATAAAATATGCATTGATGACATGATCTGATTGTGAAAAAAAACCCACAAACTGTTGGCAATAAAAAAACTGCACTTTACAGAAACCAGGAAGTCATGTATACAGGAGGGGAAACTACCAAAATAAAACAGGAAGTAGCCGAAGCAACATTGTCTTTTAGCTAAAGACACCAAAAACCAGATTCAGCAGCCTCTAACACTGATCAGGATGGGACATTTGCATGCAGACAGGAATCAAACCATCAGCCATGAGTTTTCTTCCAACAAAAGTTTCACTTTTCCTCTTTTGCAGTTTCTGACGTTTAAAAAAGAACATTTGTATTTGTCAGAGTACTCTGTCTGTCACTCAGCCAATCAGCATTCTAGTGTCTGTGCGTCTTACCTTCAGCCTGTTTATCCTCTGATGGAAGCCCAGACAGTCCTGGGTCTCCAGAACACTTCAGAACAGCCAATCAGAGCTGGATCCGCTGCTCCTCCAGGCCAGGCTGAGCTGGACTCTGCTGGTTATCCACTGCAGGCAGCTGAAGGCAAACGGGAGTCTGAGGAGAAAGTCCCACCCCGTCACACACCGGCGCACATGCAGCCTGTTTGTGTGTTCTGGTCCCTGGATGTCTTAATGACCGTTTGTTTTGACAACCTTCTGCCCCTCAGCTCTCTGCCTTCTTCAACTCAAAAACCTGAGTGTGAGAAGGATTCCAGACACACCATTATGTCACTTTGAATTTCTCCTCCAGAAGACCAGGAAGAAGTCTCCTCATACTATTTAAACTCCTTTGACATAATTTATGCAAAAATAAACGATCCCAGTGTCTTAATATTCAGCTGGTTAAAGGTGATCTTGCTAGGACTTGTTGTTTTTTTTGCTATGGTTTTTGAAATTTTAACCCTCAGGTTCAGAAAAGATCAAGAGAAACAGTTCAAGCCTGATTTTGTGCTTTAGGCCTGTAATTAAGTTTTTTTCCCCTGTAATTTTCATTTCTATTAATTTTTTCTGGAGTGTTTTTCCTCATTTTTACTGAACTGACTGAAGATTCATGCCTCACAGAGTTCAGCTTTCATTGAATATATTGATTTATTTTCTGGATCAACAGTTGATTTCAGCAAACAATAAGAAACACAAGTAAATAAAAAGCTGTTCGTTTTTAACTTTCTTTGGATAATTTAGAATTTATGCAAACATCATAAAGACTCACTCTGTTGAAATGGTGTTTTTGGTGTTTTTAACATATGTGAAAAAAATTAATCTCAAAAATTGCACTTCTGATGATTTCTTTAATCAAATCGTTGTAAATCAGGACCAGATAAAGAAAATTTTAACAAGATCGCATTTGTGACGTAGAAAACACACAGGGTGGGCCACGACCTCCGAGCTCTTGGTTGTGGGTGACGGGAAGGGGGGTGGGGTTGCTCTGTGAACAGAGTCCCGCCCCCAACTCAGAGGTGAATTACCAATGAACTTCTGCTGCCCTGCAGAAACTTTCTCCTATAACGACACAGGTTTTTCTGATGTTGGCTAAAAACAGCAAAATCATAACTCAAAGACCACTGGAAACGTTTTTACAACATATCAAAAGATGATCAGGGTGAGACTTTAAAATCAGTCGGTATCATCCACTTTTTATTTCATTTATTAAAACACAAAATATTTTAACTAGTTTAAGTTTTTATAAAGTGTATTGCTGTTTGATTTATTTTAAAGAGGCATAGTATTATTCTGTTAACAGAGCATTTAACAACTGGATCCACTGCTTCAAAATTTCAAGTAATTTTGGATTTAAACAATATTGTTTTTAACATTTTTCAGCCAATTTCACAGATAACTGTTAAGCATTGTTTTCACTATCTAACTTTACATTCTATTTCTGCTGTTTTCCAGTTACTTCGATTAACTTTGTATTTAGAAAGTGGTTCAGCATCGTTAGCTTTGACAAAAATGTGTTGACATTGTTTTTTTTCAGTTGATATAATAGTAATTACCAATTTATTGGGAGAGTTCACAGTTTCTGAACTAACTTACCGGTTCCTAAATTTTCCTTTTAATTGTTTTGCCAATTTAGGGATTTGACAGTTACATGTTTGTTTTGTTTGCTCTCACTTTTGTATCAACTAACACTTTTCAGCTAATGCGGCTGTTTAGCAATTGATTTAATTGAAATTTTAAAAAATTGAAAGTTTCTTTCTTCTTTTGTCCTTTCAGGTTTTTCAGCTAACTTCACTTTTAGCATCCGATGTAGCCTTTTACTGCATGAAGCACTGTAACCCTTGTGCTATCCTAGGCACTTTAACGTTGGGAGTTGGGTCATCTAGACCCACTAGACAGTGCGCTGAACCTTTTTTCTTCAATGATTTGTGATCTTCACTGGTGTCCATGGATTACATGAAATCTTTACACCTTTATCCACCTTTGTCATGGTAGGGAGAACACGTCAATGTAAGGGTGGGGTCATCTAAGAGGGTTAAAGAGCTTCACAGTGGAAATGATTGCTTTGTTTTATGTTCTGCCAACGGTTTCCTCCCTCATTAATGACTATGTGTTCTTTATTTACCCCTAAATATTTTTACACTTTAGTCAGATTCTGACAGAAGACATTATTAATGCAGAAATGTGGGAGGGAGTGCATGTTTTGTCGTGTGTACATGCGTGCCTGCATTTGTTGTTGGTGTCGGGCAGAGGGGGCGCCCTGGCCGCTGCCCCCTGCCCAGCAAGGAGACAGTTTGGCGGCCATCCAGGACCAAAAGCAGCTATGAGAGGTCCCAAAGAGTGACCTGGAGACCTGCCTGTCGCTCCGCATCAGCATCAAGCGCACTCGGATGCCAGGGGGTTCAGTGAAGGGTGGCGATCAGTGTGGCGGCCTGCGAGTCCGTGAGCAGGGAGGATCCTCAGTTTTTGTTTCTCCTCATGATCAAAGCAGTGCATCATCAGGAAGCAGAACATAAAACCGTCTCCAAGCTGATGCTGCAACACTCAAAGTAACTAGAGAAATATGATTTTTTTATGTCACTTCTCCTTAAACTGACACCAATTCAATCAGAACAAAGAAAATCAGATGAATTGACATAACAGAAAAATACAACCTTCAAGAAGCTTTAAAAGTTAAGTTTATACTTTTTTTTTAATTTTAGCTTTAGAAATTAATTATAAAGTAGTAAATGTTTTTTTTTACATTATAGTGTAAATTATGATGTAAACTGTGGGTCAAGAAGTGATTAAATGAACCAAAGGAAGGTTAATGAGCATCACAGGAAACAAATCTGTCTGTTCAAAGTGAAATCATGTCTGAGTTCTTACACATCCTAACTTTCAACGATGACCAGATATGAAAAAATATGGACTGAAGCTGCGTGAGTCCATCAAAAACAAAGAATAGTAAAATAATTATTAATAAAACAGAGTGTTTCTTTTGGAAACGTGAAAAAGTTGAAAGGCAAAGGACCGTCTCTGCCCTCGCTGAAGTAACTGCAGTTCAAGTGAAAAAGGTAGAAGAGCGTTAACTGAAAAGAAGCCAGCAAAAAAATCAAAAAATGACAAAAAATCTACATTAGCTGCTAAAGTCTTAATCTGGGGTCTGCAACCCGGAGCCACATGTGGCTCTTTACCCTTCCTTTGTGGCTCTCTGGTTAAAGAGAGATTTAAAGGTTTTTAATTTTGAAAACAACCTGCAAAGAAAAAGTACTAAAGTTAAAAAAAAAGCAAAGTAACTGGAACATTATTCAAGTAATTCTCAAAATCAATTTGAGGTTTGAAATTAATGAACACTGAATTATAAAGCAGATTCAATATTTTTAACATGTTTTTTTTGTCTTTTTATTGATTTATTTTTTAATTGAAGCATGTTTTAGTCCTGCCTTTATTTTTATCATTTGCATCCTCCATCCAAATGGCTTTTCATTTTTTGTAGAGAATCCTCAGTTGTCTGGTTGTCTGTCAGGCTTTCAGGTTAGAAACAAACAGGTGACCTTAGGTTTTTTTTTTTTTTGTTCCTTTTCTTTTTTTTGGTGAACTTAACTTCACACAGCGGCGCAGCGGCAGCAACACGCGCCTGGCGGCTCACAAGCGCCCCCCTCTGGTGAACAACTGCTGAAAGAAAATTAAGCAAAAAAGAATGACATTTTTTTATTATGATAAAGAAAAACGTAATATATATATATATATACAGTGAGGTCAATAAGTATTTGATCACCCTGTGATTTAGCAAGTTCTCCCACTTAGACAACATGGAGGGGGTCTAAATTTTTCATCATAGGTGCATTTCCACAGTGAGAGACAGAATCTGAAGAAACATTCAGAAATCATGTTGTACGATTTTTTTAAACAATTTATTTGTATATTACTGTGACAAGTATTTGATCACTTGAGTGAAACAACTTTAGTATTTGGTACAGAAGCCTTTGTTAACAATTACAGAGGTCAAACGGTTCCTGTAGTTCTTCACTAGGTTTCCACACCCTGCAGCAGGGATTTTGGCCCACTCCTCCATACAGATCTTCTCTAGATCTGTCAGGGTTCGGGGCTGTCGCTGAGCAACACGGAGTTTCAGCTCCCTCCAAATATTCTCTATTGGATTTAGGTCTGGAGACTGGCTAGGCCACTCCAGAACCTTGATATGCTTCTTACGGAGCCACTCCTTGGTTTTATTGGCTGTGTGCTTCGGGTCATTGTCATGCTGAAAGACCCAGCAACAACCCATCTTCAAAGCTCTGACTGAAGTAAGGAGGTTTTTGCCCAATATCTCACAATACAGAGCCCCGTTCATCCTCTCCTTAATACAGTGCAGTCGTCCTGTCCCCTGTGCAGAAGAACACCCCCAGAGCATGATGCTTCCACCCCGTGCTTCACTGTAGGTATGGTGTTCTTGGGATGATGCTCCTCCTACTTCCTCCTCCAAACACGCCAAATGGAGTTAAGACCAAAAAGTTCTTGTTTGGTCTCATCTGACCACAAGACTTTCTCCCATGACTCTTCTGGATCATCAAGATGGTCATTGGCAAACTTCAGACGGGCCTTGACATGGGCTGACTTCAGCAGGGGAACCTTCCGTGCGATACATGATTTTAAACCATGACGTTTTAATGTATTACTTATAGTAGCCGTGGAAACGGTGGTCCCAGCTCTCTTCAGGTCATTGACCAGCTCCTCCCGTGTAGTCCTGGGCTGATTCTTCACCTTAGCCTCATCGATACCCCACGAGGTGAGATCTTGTGAGGGGCCCCAGTCCGAGGGACATTGTCAGTCATCATTAGCCTCTTCAATTTTCTGTCAATTGATCGAACAGTTGTTCTCTTCTCACCAAACTGCTTGGCAATTGCCCCGTAGCCACTTCCAGCTTTGTGAAGGTCTACAATTTTGTCTCTTGTGTCTTTTGACAGCTCTTTGGTTTTGTCCATGTTGGTAGTTAGACTTCTGACTGGTTGTGGGGGGCACAGGTGCCTTTATGCAAGCTAACCACCTCAAACAGGTGCCACTCATTTAGAATCATGAGCAGAGTGGAGTTGGACTATTTAAAAGCAGAACAGTAGGTCTTTGCTGGTCAGAAATCTATCTGACAATCAAGTGATCAAATACTTATCTGTCACAGTAAAATACAAATAAATTCTTTTTAAAAAATTGTACAACGTTATTTCTGAATATTTCTTCAGATCCTGTCTCTCACTGTGGAAATGCAACTATGATGAAAATTTTAGACCCCTCCATGTTTTCTAAGTGGGAAAACTTGCTAAATCAAAGGGTGATATAGCAAGTTATATATATATATATATATATATATATATATATATATATATATATATATATATATATATATATATATATATATATAACATAAATGTTAAATTGTTAAATTCTCAATTATAAAATCATTATAAAATACAAAAAGCCAATTTAGCTGATTTAACTGTACATCAGGCTCAATGCTAAAATAAAAAGGACGTTAAAATGTTGAGACAGTAAAATCAAATCCCAAAATTATGAAACCATGACAAAATGACCCACAGAGAAATATAAATGCCAATCAAAGTTACAAGCAACGTAGTTTGAAAACGTACAAAAGAGCCAAAGCAATTAATATCAAGAAAATAAAAAAATTCAAATATATTATTTTAAAAATGCTTCATAATGTTTTTAAAGTAGATAAATAAACAAAATAAAAATAAATAAATAAAAATAAAAACAACAATTTAGCCTAAAAGAAAAAAAAGCTAAATACTGAAAGCTACATATTGCAATAAAGGGAAAGATTAAATTGATTATATAGCATATAAGGAAAAAATGAAAAAATTCCAAATTAAGAAGGAACAACAACATTATTTAAAAAGTACAACTCAGTGCTGCACTTTAAATCAAGTAAAACAAAACACTGACATAAAAATTAAAAAGAAACATAAAATACAGAAAATGCTAAATACAATGAAAGTCTGAATTAAAAAATGAGAAATAAAAGCCTGAAGGATAGAGGCAGCAGCTTTGGCTGGAAAACTGCTCTCAGCTTTAGACATTATTGCTGGTCACAGCTGATGAAACAAAAAAAATGTGAGGAATTTAATTCCATGAGACAAACTGCTTCAAATGTCACAACATTTTGCTTCTTCGCTTTAAAAGACTTGTAGCCTGACCTTCAAATCAGCGATATTCAGGTCACATGTTTTTTGTATTTTTTTTTTGTATGTGGGACTTGTTTACTCACCCCCTCTCCATTCTCATCCCCCCACCTCACTCAACCCTCTGGCAGTTTGCTGTTGTATGGAAACACAGCTGACCCTCCTGGCCTTTTTGTGTTCCTGCTAAACCAACCAATCACCCCATCTGTCCATCAATCCAGCATCCTTCAACTGCTGACGGTTCTTCTCCTTTAGGTTAGGGGCTGCACTGCAGCTGGAACTGAACGTAAACTCAGAGACTATATCCTCTATATAGGAGATCTGATCAGCAAAGAACGGGTTCTCACTCATTTTCTAAATTCTCTCATTCAGGTGAAGAATTTGTTTGAGAATGTTGCACAGGGACATTCATGAGGTGCACTGGGACCACAGGGGACCATTTTAAAGCCTAAAGGTTTTCCTTTGTTTATTTATCTTTAAAAAACCCAAAAAATGTTCTTGGAGAATAGTAATCGGAGGAAAAAACATGTGAAGTGATGAAAGCTGTGGCTGACACAAAGGAATAATAAAAGCTACTGTAACCCTCTGAATGCCTATTGATGCATATATGCGTCAAACCACTTTAGCCACAAACTTACCTTCATTTAGCATCTGTATGAAAGCAAAAACGTTAGTGAATGTCTTTTTTTATTGCTGGAAACAAATTTAAAGGTCAAGAGGTTAAACTTTTTTACATCTGAAAACATCCCCGAATTTGATTTCTTTTTTCTATTTCCTTGTATTAAACCAAAATCTGCTCAGATCGATCATCCAGTAAAACATCTTCTGAGAGAATGCACGACAATTCATCTTGCAGCTTTTCCATGCTAATGCCAGCTTTATGGAATCAAAGGGCAGCAGCACTGACATCAACAGGTTACAGTAAAGAAAAGGAAAATTATTAAAACATTTTTAAACTTTGGTGAGAGTTTCTCCTCTTCGTGGCGTCAAGATGAATTTTCTGTTATCCAACAATCAAACCTTGCATCTTTTATAGTCCCGCCCATTTTCTCATGTTCCCATTCTAAGCATTTGCTTTCACACTTCTGGTTTTTATCCTAAAAAAAAGAACTTAAAAAAATATGTTAAAAACAAAAAACTAGTCTCCCTTTAAAATCTGTTTTTATCAATTTAAATTGGGACTGAATTGAAAAAAGGTTCTTGGACTGGATAAGTTGTCAAACTTTATCCAAAGCCCTTTTTAAACTTTGCATAACATCATTTGCCGTCACACTTTTGTTTACATTTTATTTTATCAGTTCTAAATAAAAAAAAATGTATTGAGATTTAATTCATTATTTTATGGAGTTACGATAAACACTCTAACAGTTAATGCATCATTTCTCTTTTAATATTTTCAAATTAAAAGCAGACCACGTAGCCCTAAGAATAAAGTTTAGGTTATCCACCATTTGATCCGTGTTCAAATTTACATTCCAGCCTTTCTTCAATTGAACATGTCATATCATACGAAATGATGATTTCGTATGATAAACTGTTTGCTTTGTGCTTCAGACTGTTTTAATTGGACAACAACTCCCATAGACCGACACCCAGAGACCCATTTCTGACCCACCTTTCATATCCAATGTTCCGGAAAGGATCATTGCTGCACATCTTCATGACTATCCATGGTCTAGAAGTCTCTGAAACGTTCAAGTCTGGTTTCTGCTCAGCGCACAGCACAGAAAGACCTGGATGCCATCTATCAGGAGCATTTGAAATAACCACAAAATACTCCTATGGCGTTTCCATCGCACCAGTCAACTCAAATGTAACTTTATTTATAGAGCACCTTTCCTGTCATACAACCCCTCAAAGTACTTTACATTAAAAATAAATAATATTCCACCACACATGCACATTAAACCTCCTGGTTCCAGTCCCACCTTACTACAGGACTCGTCCAGTAAAGTCAGATCCATCTCTCAATCACCTGTGGTGTTCCCCAAGGCTCCGTCATAGGTCCAATCCTTTTCTGCATCTACAAGCTCCCCCTCAAGAGTGTAATCAGAAGATATGGCATGTCGCTTCAATGTAATGTTGATCAACAATTTCTAAATATGGTCTCCAACACCTATTCTGTCCTACCACAGACATTCTCCTCCATGTTGGGCCTCAGAATCCACCTGGAAATGACGTAGATGTGAATGCAAGAGAACTTCCGATGAGGTAGCTGAAAAACTGAAGCAATCCTGAGTGGAACTCTTCACCAGAGTATCTTCCACGAGAAGCCCATTTCAGTAAGGGGCTACAAACTTTATTTTTCCTCCTGACATACTTGTATCTTGTGATTTTAATGAAACTTTTATTCATTTAATACGTTTTAAGGTTTTTGTGGCATTCAAAGATAAAAGATAATCTTCATTAAAAAGTAAGCAGTGATTGGTCCAGCTCACCTGGAGTCAATGTTTCCATGGCAACTACTGTCACCAATTAAGAGTGTGGAAGTCCACACCCTTTCCACTGAAAGTGGGTTTGGAAGAATATGTCAATCAAACATCTTGAGCGTTCAAGGGGGGCCAGTGGGCACAACAAGCTTTTATTGAGGGGTCTGTTCAGTTAATAACTTGAATAACTTGCAATTAATTAAAAAAAATAATGTTGAATTACCAAGAACATGTTAAAAAGAGGTATCAGAGCAAGAATCGCTATGCTGACAAATAGAATGACTGAGTTACAGCTGTTTATTTCTCCATAGAAGTCTATGGAATTTTGGTTTCTTCAAACAGGAAGCAGCAGGTACTTCCTGTTTTTAGTGTGATGGATCACTCAGTCCAGTTCTCAAATACAGTCAATGCCATCATCTCAGAACCAGCTAGCTAAATAACATCAATGCAGTCCAGTTTACATGGATTCATGCTGCTTTCCTGGATCTTTATGTGTCTTTCAGTCAACAAAAGGAACTTGAACATCTTCATCCAGAATCTTCATCCAGATTTAATACCCGTGTCTAAAGGTCATCTAGATCCACGGCTGCTCTGAAGTCCCTGTTGAACTCCCACTTCAATAAAAAATTATATTTTTGGAATTTTTAACATTTTCTTGTGGTATTTTTCCGATGGTATAGGACATAAAAAGAAAATTTTGTTCATAAATGTGTGTTTATTCTTTATTCAAATCATTGTAAATCAGGAGCACAAGAAAAAAATGTGGTGTGGAAAAGACAGTATTTGTTACAACGAAAATACGCTGGGTGCCTTGACCCACATAACTGAAGTGCCATCCCATTCCGAACCCCCCTTACAGCTTCAACTCTTCTAGGAAGGCTGTCCACAAGGTTGAGGAGTGTCTTTATAGGAACCTTTGACCATTCCTCCAAAAGCCCATTGGTGAGGTCACACACTGATGTTGGTGGAGAAGACCTGGCTCTCAATCTCCACTCTAATTCATTCCAAATGTGTTCTATCGGATTCAGGTCAGGACTCTGTGCAGGTCAGTCAAGCTCATCCACACAGACATGTTGGAAGAGGAAGGGGCCCGGGGGGAAAACTGTTCCACAACTGTTCCGCTCCAAACTGTTTCCACAAGGTTGGGAGCATGGAATTGTCCAAAAATGTTGTTATGCTGAAGCATTCAGATTTCCATTCACTGGAACCAAGGGGCCAAGCCCATTTCCTGACAAACAAGCCAACACAACAATTCCTCCTCCGCCAAATTTCACACTCGGCACAATGCATCCGACGCTTTGCATTGCACTTGGTGTGTGTGGCTTGGATGGAGCTGTTCGGCCATGGAAACCTATTCCATGAAGCTCTCTGTGTCCTGTACTTAGGCTGATCTGAAGGTCACATAAAGTTTGGAGATCTGTAGCAATTGAGGGTTGCTCCCTGCCAACAGTCCCACCCACAACTCAAGAGGAGAATTTCTTATCAACTCCTGCCGCTCTGCAGACACTATGTCCTAGAAAACAACACAGTTTTTATTTATTTATTATTTTGTCTAAAAACGGCATAAACATAATAAAAAGACCACTGGGAACACTTTTATCATAGATCAAAAGATAATGGGAGTGAGACTTTAAAGTGACTCCCTTTCAATAATCTCAACATCTTTTAACTCTGAATACTTATTTTAAGATCAATATTCTTGATAAGAAAAATGAAAAAAATGCTAAACCTAAAGGTGTGATTCAGTTTAACAAGAATAATTTATTTTCTAATGATAGTGTTGTTCTGCAAGAGGAGGCCTGCATCAGATGGTCCTCATCAACAGAAACATCTGTTTGTCTTACAGCCTGGAAAAGGTTCCGCTTTACACAAAGTACAATGACTGCACAATTACGTGTGGACACACAACAGGAGGATCCGTCCTTCTTTCAGCAAAAACACTACACAAAAAGCAAAGACAGCCACACACAGACGCACCATGCATTGTTAATGGGAGTGAAGCACTCTGTGTTTGACTGCAGCTGAGCGAGGAGGCAGCGACACGTCAAACAGCGTCAGCATCAAACCCCGGAGTCTCTGCTCTGCACACCGGCGCCGCCCTGCTGCTGTAGCAGGAGCACTGCAGTTCCAAACAGCACCGGGGACCTCTGACCCCTGAATGTGAGAGCTGCTGCCTGCAAGGATGAGGGGTCGCAAGAAAAGAGCTGCACCTGGGGGCGGAGCACAGGTGATAAACGGCGATGCATCAACAGCTTTGTAAAACGCAGACTTGAAATCTGTAACCAGTGTCCCCCACCTCCCAGCAGAGGTGTGAGGCTGTACCCGTTTGGAGGTGCTTCACACCAGCTGTGTGGTGTTAGTGAAGTGCTGCAGCTGCACCACCCACCTCACTGTCAGCACCATCTTTCACACAGCCGTGCTCCTGATTGTGACCACAGAAATCTGGGTGATTGGTCAAAAAAGGCAGGGCAAAGTGTCCGATTCCAGCTGAGAAAATGAAACGTTTCATCAACACAGCTGCTGGTGAGGTGGTGCTGGGAAACAGGTGGAGATCTGGAGGTGAGAGGGCTCCAGAAAAAAGTTTATTTGAGTCCATTTCTGATTTTAAGCTGCACTAATTCAAGTGGAATTTTCTTGAGAGTAGATCAGAGAATTGAAAAAAAACACAGAAAATAATGAAGACATTTTCATCTCATTAAAAAGTTCTGCCCTGACAGCTTGTTTGGAGTTGGTCAGACTGCATGTAAAGGACTGTGACAGGGTCCTGGGTTCCCCTGCTGCCCAGCGTTTACACTAATCAAACCTCCTTTTGTGCTCCAGCCTCAGCTGACCTCTTTCCAGACCAAATAACTAATAACTTGATCCTTAAGAAGTCTTAACACAACGGCAAACACAAGATAAAGAGGGAGGGGGGTGGGAAATGGCTATAATTTCATTTGATGTTGGTGTTAAGCTTCCTGTGACTATTTAACCTCATTATGTGCAAATTAAATTGAGGGATTTGGAGCATGGACCAAGATCCAATAAGAGAAACCAGCCAGTCTCTGTTGATCAGCATCCTCTGAAAACTTTTAAAGCTGGAAAAAGAACGTGTCTGTTTATTCTAGCTACGGACATTTTGGTCCCTAATAAAAGTAAAAACTGAGGCTTAAAAACAAAACATTAAAAAATTATAATTAATAAAATGTTTTAAAAAAACAGGATCAGATACTTACTGTTCACCTTTCGGCATTGGTAAAGTTCAACTTAAAAAAGATGCATGAATTTGTTTTTTCTGTATCAGTTTCCATTGTTGTAACAGCGAATTACTGGTATGGATCCCATTGAGGCGATTATTGTTGTAATTTTGGGCTAAATAAATCAAATTGAATTAAATTGAACAACTTCGGATGCAAAAACTGTTGGATTTACATATAACCAAGGAACATTGGCTTCAGAAGAGTTCAGTCTGCGAGTTCAGTCAGTGGGGGCAAAAAAAGCATTTAGTCAGCCACCAACTGCGCTAGTTCTTCCACTCTAAAAGATGACAGAGGCCTGTAATTAACCTCAACTATGATAGACTCAATGAGGTGAAAAATCTAGAAAATTGCATTGTTTGATTTTTGAACAATTTATTTATAAAATTATGTTATCTACATAAAAGACACCTGTTCACATGTGCATCCAAAGAACACCATACCTACTGTAAAGCATGGGGGTGGAAACATCATGCTTTGGGGTAGTTTTTTCGCAAAGGGAGCAGGAAGACTAGTTCGTGTAAAGAAAAGAATGAATGGGGCTATGTATCATCAGATTTTGACGGAAAACCTTTTTCCATTAGCAAGGACATTGAAGATGAAACATGGCTGGGTCTTTCAGCATGATAACGATCCCAAACACACTGCCCGGGTAACAAAGGAGTGGCTTCATAAGAAGCATTTCAAGGTCTCGGAGTGGCCTAGGCAGTCCAAAGATCTCAACCCTATAGAAAATCTTAGTAGGGAGTTGAAAGTCAAAGTTGTCCAGCAACAGCCTCAAAACAGCACTACTCTGGAGGAGATCTGCAAGGAGGAATGGGCCAAAATACCAGCAACAGTTTGTTAAAACCTCATTAAGACTTACAGAAACATTTTGCTGTCTTTGTCAACAAAAGGTAAATAACAAAGTATCGAGTTGAACTTTATTTATTGACCAAATAACTATTTTCCTTTATAATTAACAAAAATTTCTTTAAAACTCAAACAATGTGATTTTCTTGATTTTATTTTCTCCTATCGTCTCTAGTAGTTACGGAGTATTAGGGCCACCACAATACAAATGATGAAAATTACAAGCCTCTTTTCTTTTCTTTTTAAGTGGCAGAACTTGGTGGCTGACTAAATACGTTTATGCTTCACTGAAGATTAAACATTTTCCTCCTTTCTAGGCTAAAAACGTTTCCCTCCCACTGTCACGAACTGGTGGTGGAGGACCCAAATGCAGGAGACCAGGGTTGGTGACAGGAACTAAAACATTTAATAGGCAAACTGAAACATGACAAAATTATGAGGAGAAACAAAACTGTGACACAACAGAGCAGATGACCTGACAAGGAAGAACAGAAACCAAGACACTTAAATAGGCTGAGGGTAATTAACTGAACTGAAGACAACTGTGGATCATAAAACCTGAAGGTAGAGTGACTGACAAAGAAAACCAAAAACACGACCAAGAACAAAACCACTGAATCCTTACACCCACTTGATGTCTGATGCCTGCTGGTTTCCAAAAAAAAACAAAAAAACTTTTTTAAACAATTTTTTTAAAGACCTACTCAGAAAACAAAGACAGATATGAATCTATTTGTCTACAAGTGGATGAATCAGAATGGAGCAGAGCGGGGGAGTTGTGGCCCCCCCAGCGTATTTTCTACATAACATATACAAACTTTTTTAAACAGAATTTTTTCATTTGCTGATTCACAACGATTTTAATAAAGAAATACCGGTAATATACCGGCAATTTTAACCCTAACCCTAACCCTAACCCTGAATTTTCTTCATATTTATATTTATATCCAGTGCTTAGCATAAATGAGGACACCCACTTTAAAAAGTACTAACTTAATCAGTAGCTTAATGAAAAAAAAAAAAAAATGTCCAAACTTTCCACAAGGTAGAGCTTTACTGAACACTTCTTTAACTCCAATAACATGTAATTAAGGTTAATGATCTAACTTAGATCACATAATCTTCAGATTTACTTAAACTGGTTGAACCAAAAATGAATACACCCTGCAAAAAAAACTTCTACATCTAGTACTTTGTATGAGCACCACGATTTTTAAGAACAGCACCAAGTCTTCTAAACATGGAATGAACAAGTCGGTGACATATTGCAACATCTATCTGTTTCCATTCTTCAAGAATAACCTCTTTTAGAGCCTGGATGCTGGATGGAGAGTGATGCTCAACTTGTGGCTTCAGATTTTCCCACAGGTGTCGATTGGATTCAGATCAGGAGACATACTTGGCCGTTCAATCACCTTCACCCTGTTCTTCTTCAGAAATGCAACAGTAGCTTTAGAGGTGTTGGATCATTGTCGTGTTGGAAAAGTGCTCCACGACCAAGTGCATGAAGTGATGGCAGCCTCTTCTCCTTCAGTGTAGAACAGGATGTTGTTGAGTTCATGATAGCGTCAATGAACTGCAGCTCCCCCACACCAGCAGCACTCCTGCAGCCCCACATAAGGACACTGCCACCACCATGTTTCACTGTAGACACCATGCGTTTTTCTTTGAAAGCCTCTCCTTTGCGATGCCATACAGTTTAAAAACCATTAGTTCTAAAAACGGTGATCTTTGTCTCATCCGTCCAGAGTATTGACATCCAGTAGTCGTCATCTTTTTCGGCATGGGCCCTAGCAAATTCTAGGCATACTTTTTTGTGCCTGGACTTTAGGAGAGGCTTCCTTTGTGGACAAATAACCATGCATGCCATTCCTCTGCAGTGTACGCCGTATGGTGTCTCAGGAAACAGTCACTCCAGTTTGGGTTTCTGCTTTAGCTAACTGCAGGGAACTTTGGCGATTTTCTTCAACCCTTCTCATCAGAAGACGCTACTGTAGAGATGTTAGCTTCCGTTGACGGCCTGGACGTCTCTGTAAGATGGTTGCTCTTCCATCTTTCTTAAATTTTTGGATCACTTTTGCTATAGTATTTTGACTGATATGTAGAGCGTTGCTGATATTCTTGTAGCCTTCACCTTTTTTGCGCAAAGAAATGATTTCCTTTCTGAGATTTGGTGACATTTCTTTTCCATGGGGAGGCATTGCTGACGGCATGAAATGGGAAGGGCTTTTCTTTAGGAAATGCCCTAGGCACCTGTGTGCTGGACACCTCTTAAATGAATCATTAGACTCACTTGTGGTTGAATTCATGTTAACTAGAATTTGGTAGTCTTTAGTTTGGCTTTTCTCCTAAGACTATGACTGCAGTGTGCTCATTTTTGCAACATGGGCTTGAATTATTTTTTAGGAAAATCACTTTTTTTCTGTTTGCAAATTAACATATCAGGTTTGCAATCAAAGGCCACCTTTGTAGGTGTAGTTTGTAGTGTAGTATTTCACAGAAAATGTTAATTCTGAAAGGACATTAAAGGTTTTCTGACAAATGTAGTAGGGTGGACCCATCTATGCTTAGGACTGTCTCAGAATCAGAATGAGAATCCTTTATTGTCATTGTACATATTTATACAATGAATATGTATATCCTCTATGATCAAAAAATTGACACAAGAACATGTTAAAAACAACATTTTTTCTGAGTCTCAAAAATGTGAAAGTAGAGGTCGACCTTACATGGTTCCACAAAAAGCAACACCATCTCAGCAGGAGCATCAGTATGGTGATCCAAAAATGGTCTCAAGCTGCACTGAAGCCAAAACAGACGAACCCTCGGAGGGTCGGCTCAGCGTCTCGACTCCTGCGTGTTTGTGTACTTGTGAGTGTTTGTGCGTGTGGGATTAGTCTCTATTTGAAGTGTGAGGTCTGTTTTAATCTGCAGGTTGTGGTAAACAGATGCAGTGATCTGGTCGGTCTGAACACAGTGTTCGCTGCCAGGGTTACACAACCCACTCAGGAGATTAACAGTGATTTCACAGTTTAACACTGCTGGTTCCTCGGGAGGGTGATGCCATCTGAAACACGCATGTTGGAAATGATATGATAACCTCTGTGAGCGCGGTGATGTCGCACAGCCCCCCCCCCCATCCACTGCATTTTCTGCTCCAGTTAGCGGCAGCCAAGGCCACACGCTGCGACCTCTGACTTCAGCAAATCCCAACAACGCAGATGCTGCCGACCAAACCGTCTCTGCGCTCACCACACACGGTTCAAGGCAGAGAGGCTTTCCTTTTACGCTTCGCCTCATACATCAGAACATTGACAGAACCCGTCACACAGTTCCTCAGAAAAAAACTTGTGTGAACACGCAGTTTAGTTTTCTGTACGACCATGCGAGAGATGGATGACAAACGGTATGATACGTCAACTGATGGTCAGATGAAAAAAACTGTTGGAGGCCAATGAAAGATTGGATGAATGGATCTTTAGGAAAAAAATAAAAAAAACTGGACTGTCGCTACCTGATACAAGGGCATGTACTTACAGTTGAAAGCGGCTTGGTGTGAAATGTCAAAGCAGTGTAAATCTCGTAAATCTTTTTCCAGGCTTTTTCTTTCACAGCTCTATCCGAAAAATATGACAGATTTGACGTCATATACCTCCAGCTGCTCACAAATGGCAAATATTAGGATGGCACTTCTGTGAATTAAAAGTGACCCCATCCATACATCACTACCAAATCCAAGTCCCCGATTGGTCAAAGTTTGACCTGGTTAACTTTCAACACACGTTCAATAGCCACAGGTTTTATACGCAGAGATTAAAAACAGTCTTAAAAATGTGTTTGAGAGTGTGGAAAGCAGATACCAGCTCAGACAAGGAAAACAAAGATGTACATGAATCTATCTGCATCAGAATGGAGTAGAGCAGGAGGCTTGTGGCCCACCCAGAGTATGTTCTACATAACAAATACAATCTTTTTCAAACAGCATTTTATCATCTGCTCCTCATTCACAACAATTTGAATAAAGAAATACTAAAATCTGATATTTTAAGCTTAATTTCCTTTCAATATGTCCTCCATCATCAGAAAAAATGCTACAAGAACATGTTAAAAGCACTAAACACGCCACTTTCATTGGAGTGGGGTCTTCAGTGAAGTCATGCATAAGTGTTTTGATAAAAAAAAAAAAATTTAAGTAAAGTGAAAAACTGTTGGACTGATTTACAGGTTTTCAATGATAACTTTGGGCATGATTGGAGCCAAAATGATCCAGAAAGATGAAATGCTGAACAGTTCTCAGTTGATTCTGGTGTATTGTCAGCAGAGGATTACCAGGTCTTAACTGTTTGTTTTGTAACAAGGAAGTGAAAGGCTCCAAAACACATCCAGGAGTCCTGCTAAGCTTCAGGGGGGGGGGGTCAAAGAGCATCATTGAGTGTTCAGAATTTCCCCCTGAAAGCCAAAAACAAACAGAGGACAGATTATCCTCCTCTGGAGGGGAAATGAAATCCTTTAGATGAGGCACTTAGGTTTATAAGTTCTCTGCCTGCCAGTGTGCATGGAGCTGTTACAAACAGCTTTAAACGTCACGCAGCTGCAGAGCGCTGCAGTCACATCCTCTCTGTGATCCCAAACAATCAACAAAACCAACAGAGTCTGGTTTAAGATCACCTGAGTGGTGTGGGTGTGTCCCAAGTGACTGAGTTAGAAAACACCAGTCTATGAAGGGTCCAGACTCTGCTGGAGCGGTATTCCTGGCTACCATTTCACCATGAAGACAGAAGAACGCTCCAAGCAACTCAGAGAAAGGGTTGCTGAAAGGTACAAGTCAGGGATTGGATACAAGATCATTTCCAAGGCACTGAACATCCCCGGAATTCAGTGAAATAAATCATCGAGAAATGGAAGGAACATGGCACATGTGTGAATCTCTCTACATCAAGCCGCCCTCATAAACTGAGTGACCGTGCAAGTAGGAGACTTGTGAGAGAAGTCACCAAGTTTACTTTGAAGGAGTTACAAGCTTCAGCTAATACATATTAGAGCTCGCCCAGAGTTCACCAAAAGGCATGTGGAAGACTCCATGTTCAAGTGGAAGAAGATTCTTAGGTCTGATGGGACCATTATTGAGCTTGACGATACGTTTGTCGGAAACCAAACACTGCATATCATCCAAAATACACCATCCCCACTGTGAAGCATGGTGGTGGCAGCATCATGCTGCAGGGATGTTTCTCAGCAGCAGGCCCTGGAAGGCTTGTAACGACAGAGGACAGAATGAATGCTGCGAAATACACTGAAATCCTGGAGGACAATCTTTTTCGGTCAGCGGGAGAACCACGGCATGGGAGGAGATTTATTTTCCAGCAAGACAATAATCCAAAACACACTGCAAAAGCCACACAGGAGTCGTTTCAAAAGAACCAGGTACCGGTAAATGTTCTGGAGCGGCCGAGTCAGAGCCCAGACCTAAATCCCATAGAGAATTTTGGCTGGACTTGAAAGGGGCTGTTCATGCCTGGTCTCCACACAACCTGATAGAACTTGAGCAGTTTTTGCAAAGACGTATTAACACAATTTACTTAATTATCATGGAGTCTGACTCTACCAAAGGAGGTTTGCAGTAATTTACATAACTACCGTACAAAGAAAGTGTTGCAGAGCAACAGTAGCTGCTGCTTTTCTTCACACCAGAATCTGCTGGTTTATGTTAACTGCGTCAACAGCCGAAGAGTTTAAAAGGCTTGTTTTATTTTGTGTCAGTGGCGACATCTCTGGTATTAAAGGGTTACATTTGTGAGAAGGGGTTAATGCAGAAACACTGTTAAGAAAACCTGACATGTTGCTTGGATTGTCTCCAGTAACACCGTGGCTCCAAAGGGGAATTAGAGGGTTTAAAAAATGAGCTAAAATTCAGGAAAACAGGAAGTATACCCTGTAGTTTCAAAATAATACGAACAGGGTCAGTAGGACTATATTTTATTCAAAAAATGTAAAAGCCCACAAATGCAGACAAAGCCAGTCAATGAATCATCACCAGCAAAGATCACAGACTTTGGAGCTGGAGAAGTTCAGAATTTAGCTAAACTGGATCAAGACCGGCGTAGAAAACCCCGTAAATGAGCATCATGGGGTCAAATCTTTAACATAACAAAGAAACTGATGTGACACAGATGTGTGCGACTTCAAACAGCCTCATTTATAGTGCAAACAACACAGTAGCCCTCAGTTTGTAGCTCACGTTTGTCCAACCAGGAGACAGAAGATGCAGTAGAGTCTGAGGAAAAACCATCACCTCTTTTGGAAAATGAAGTCACCACAAAGCAAAACTGCAGTGAAACAAAAAAACTTCTTTTAATGCACAGAAACCCGAACTGAGAAAAAACAACAACACGGACTTAGATGCTGATTCGGCCACAGTAACCACAGTTCACACCAGTGACGTGCGGTGAGGTTAATGGCTGGTGAGGCACTGACGTCATCACTCAGATTTACAAACATATGAACCATGAGTATAAATAACTGAGTAACTTATTCACCATTTAATTGACAACAGTTAACGTTTTGTTTAAAATATCATTTCAACATGTTTTTTTTTCATATACAAACTGCAGCATAGAAAAAAGCACAAACGTTATTATCGTCTTACCTTTACTTGTAAATAAAGTCCATACGCCGCTCCTTCTGAAGAAAATGACTTGCCGCTTGCTATCACTTCTTCTAGTATTATATTCAGGCTGTTCATAATCTTAGGGCTCACCGGCGCCCCCTAACATGAGGCACGAGAAAGTCTGGCCTCACCCAGCGGCTTTTTTGCCGGCGTTTAGCGCTCAGCACAAGAAACACGTCCCTCACATACAGTTATTTATAAAAACAAACACTGTACATCATATACATCTGCTAAATTATGTAAACTCAGCTCATATAGTACAGGTGATTGAACCGACACACAGAGAGACAGCAGTACTGTCTGACTGCATAGGTATTGCGCAATCCAAGGTGAGGCTCAGCGGGCTGGTGCCTCATCGCACGTCATTTCTTATTATCTGAATGGCAAATGCGGAAATTCAGCGATTTTGAAAAGAAAAAACACCCAAAAATGGTACATTTAAATGGAAAATGACTGCAAAGCACAAATTACTGATTAAATATAATAATTGAATTTATTTTTTCTCTTTTCTTCCCATAATGACAGGTGAGGCACAGCCTCACCTGCCTCTCCTGACTGCACGTCACTGGTTCACACATATGTTGGTTTGTTTCAATCTTCAAAAAATGTTCAGACTGAAGGCTTAAAGTGGAAGGGGCAACTTTACTTTTGACGAGGCTTCAATTTGAAGAACATGTGGGGTCACGGTAGAGACAGTTTTACGTTGGGCTGACCTGAGTGTGGCTGTTGGGACGATTCCCAGTTACACTGGGACTGGCATTTTCTCAATCTGGTCTGGTTTTGGACTTTTCTTCTCCTTCTGTAGCAGAAAGGTGTTTGGTCCTCAGAGGGTCAGAAGCGGTAACGCAGAGTTGGGGTCACATTCAGATGCTTGAGGGAATGTCCAGCATCTGCCTCGTCTTTACTCAGACGGTCACCTCAGGTTCAAACACTTTGGGTTAGAAGGTAAATGCTGTGGTGTGTCGTCACATTGATGCTCAGATAGAGCCCATCACATGCTGCCTGTAAAATTAAACCCCCATGCTGGAGGTTTACAAGCTGCACTGACAGTTTTCAAGTAGGGGAGGGGGCCCCAATGGCAGGAGGTCAGGGCTGGTGCTGTCTGTACTGTGTCTGAGGGCCCAAAGGATTGTTGGCTCCAAACCGGAGGGGGGCCCTTGAGCTACTAAAGTCCGTTCCATAGCTGTGACTCAACCCAAACCCCGACCCTATTCCAGGAACACCCAAGCCCAGTCCTGCCCCTGGCCGCATGAAACCCTGGCTCGGCATACCGGAGTAGGGAACTGCCCCGTAGGCGAGTCCCAGGTTTCCGTAGGGCCTGTGGCTGTGGGGGCCAGCTGCAGCAAACAAAACCGGTGGGACATTCCTCCCCGGCGTGTTGAAAGAGAATTCCGGTGGGGGGCCGCTCAGTTTGGTGGGGGTGGACGTCATTGGGTCCAGTTCTCCTCCTGGGAGGGCAGGAGGCATCAGTGAGGAGGCCGCGTAGCTTTCAGCGTGGGGGTGTGCTACGGCGGGGGAGGTGAGGGCGCTGGTGAGGAGGGGCCGTGTCCAGTCGTCTTTAAAGATCTGAACCGTTAAGGTGGAGACGAGCGGCAGCAGGCGGTTGGTGACATGGGCCAGGACCAGCTGCTCGTTGGCGTCCCGGCGAATACGGACGTGGGCGGAGCCAGCCTAGAACACAGGGGAGTTAATGGGGGAGGAGCAAAGAGGGAAAGAACAAAAAATAAATTAGACGTAAAATCTTTTTCATCCTGCAGTCAGTCTGTCCATAAACTTTGCGTGTCTAAAGCTACAGACACAGCAGGTATTTGACACGGGTTCAAGCATTTAGCCCACCATGTTCACACTGGAGAAGCAGGGAGGGGCTGCTGCTTCATTTTCTTTTCTTCTACTTCTACTGTTTACTAGCGCATGTCTGCCACCTACAGCTGAAAGAGGCTTGGTGTGAGACAAAGCAAAGCAAATCTCAGGAATCTAGCTCCAGGCTTTTTCTTTCACAGCTCTATTCCAACATATAAAATAGAATTAATAGAATTCCAACCGGGGACAAACCGAGATTATTCAATTCTCCTCCATGATCATTTTTTTAATGGTTGGCACTTCTGATGTCAACTGAACATCCATCGATTCTTCAAGACATAAACCCTACAGCAGCTGCTCCTGCTGCTAAAATCTGGACTAGGCTTCTTAGATCCAAGTCCACAATTCTGGACCACATTTTCTGTACTTTAAAGCATCGTGTTCCAAACACGTTTAGGAGTTACAGGTGAATTCTCTACATGCCTAACACTTCTAACGTGGTTAAACATGTAGCGTGTTACAAACAAATGTTGGGTTGTGTACAAATTCCTAAACTACTCAATACTTGGAGAACTATATAGGGCTTACACCATTTTCTCTGGCTGTCAGAACATATCATCACCAAAGTTCAGTGCCCTGAAAATTTCCCAGGAGTCTCTGCTAAAAACTAGTTTGCATCAAGGCTCACTGGATTGGCAAATATAGACCGCAATAAATTGTGTTCAAAATATTTTTAATTTTAAAGAAAAGGAATTGAAATGTCTTTTTTTTATAAACCGTCCAAGTTTTCATCATGAGAACACAGTGGACTATCTTGCGAAAAATAGGGTAATATACAGAAAAATCCCAGGTTGACTCATTAAAAAAACAATCCTCAGCAGGTGGAAGCTCTCCTCGGTGCAGAAGAGGGAATTCCAAATCAATATGCACACCCCCACTTTAAAACACTTCTTCGGGGTGTCTGTTGTGACCAGTTGCAGTCTTCCTGGAAACACCCAGGCCTCACAAGGACAAAGTCACACTCACACACAGGAACACACAGCAAGTGGCGCCCTGGGGGGGGCAGAAGTGCAGTCACAGGCTCAAATCAGTTTGGACAGCTGCTCTGTTAGCGTTGGGCCAACAGCGGACCGTTGTGTAACTGCAGCGACACTGCAAACGACAACAGCGGGAGCGGCAGCATCGATAGCACTGAGGCACAACACAATCTGCAGGAAGGTAAACAAAGGTAAACAAAGGATGCTCCTCCCCCTACAGGCAGCTGGAAGAACAGCAGTCCACACAGCTTCTATGGTTCAGAGCCCTGAGCTGCTCCAAATCTACACTCACAGCACTTTCAGCCAAAATCAAAACATTTCCTTTCAGCCTATCAATACATATTGATTCATAATTTGTATGGAAGTATGATCTGAATGTTTTTTTATTGATGCTTAGAGCCTGTCTGAGTTTAACTACTGTAAAAAGTTTGATTGCAAACAAAGCCCAGAAATGCTGCAGGATATGATAGAAGGGGCCAAAGCAACATGAGCAGATCACTCGAGTAAAAAACAAATACACAACATCTGAACTGTTAAGCTACATTCACAGGATCAGAGGTCTTATCGGGTGTGGCACAGCAGTCTAAAAGCAGCACGTTTAAGATGTCGCAGCGCAATGTTTCCAGAGTTTAAATACGTAAACTTTGGTGAAGAATTTTCATAGCGTAATGTGTGTTGATGATGTATTAGTGGGCAGAGTCAAAAACTATCATGGAGCCGAATCTGATCGTTCTCCTCCTGAACTTTAGGATTTTTTTTCCTATTTGTATAAAGAGAACAACAAAAGGGTCCTCTAATCTTATTGTTGTTTTATTTATTTATCCTACTCGCACCAATGCCGGACAGCAGGTCATCAAACTAGGTCAAAGAGGCACAAAAGTACCGCAGAAAGCGCCGCCATTCACACGACTCCCGCAGTAGATGGTGAACCTCACCGCACTGGGAGAGTCTGAATGAACCCAGACATGAAACTAAATATGGTTACAGTAGTGAAGCGTGCAGATACTCAGTCTATTGCTGTTTATTTCTTAGTCTTTTCCATTATTAGGATTTGCCTCTAAAAATAAAATGTTTGTCCTTGTTTGTTTGTTAAATAAATGTCTCTCAAAAGTACGACTTGTATGACTTTTTCTTTTTTATAATGCATTTTTTGGTTGCTGTGACTTATAATCCAAAAAATACTGTAAATGTTTTTCTTGCAAAGGCACAAATCGTTTTGGAAGTTTAGCTTACATTAGAGTAATTACTTTGTCTCATTAGTTTCATGTTGTCGTGGAAGAGTTTTGGATGAATTAAATAAAAGGCTGCAAGCAAGACCTTATCATCAACCCTCTACCATCGTGCCTGAAGGCTGGAAAGACGCGTTCTCCTCGATTCTTTTACTTTGGTATGATTTTGCTGCAGGAGATCTTTATATTTTTTTAGCCACAACTTCAATCCAAAGCAACGGGCTAACAAGCAAACTAGTCCAAGATCATGAGTGTTTGAAGAGCTTCTACCCACAGTAGAAATGTTTTCCTGAGTCACAGTTTAACTGAAGTTGTTTTGTGTCTGCAGAGGCAGTGTGTGTGACGACAGCGGCGCGCATACAGGAACAACAACAACAGAGCTGCCTCACACAACACGCCAAGGAGAGCTCCGCATGAATGACTCGTTCCTCTTTTTCATTTTGTGGGAGCAAACCTCCCCCCCCCCCCCCCCCCCCACACACACACACGCACTGTCACTCCATCCCACAGAGTACTGGGGAGGTGAATGCAGGAGCAGGGAAGGGAGATAGATGAAGACCGGAACTTGGGCAGGACAGGACAGGATATAAAGTGTCTGAGGCTGCCAACAGGAGACAGATCATCAAGAGGCCCACCAGAGATCCAAAACCAACGGTCCAGAAGTGCTCGTTGCGAAGTTCCAGAACCCCGTCCAAGGTGGAGATCTGGTAGGAGATGGGAGGAGAAAACCATTACAGCCCTTTAGGAGAGTTGAAAATCATAAATAACTGCAGTTATAAAACTGGAGTTCAAGGACTTCAAGTCCCTGCATGAACCTTAAACCTGGAAAGAAGAATCACTAAGGTCTCACCTCTCTGAGAAGCTTGTCCAGCTGCCCGATGACGTGGGAGGGCGTGGTCTGCGTGACAGACAGAAAGACATGAGTGACACCACAGATGGAGGCGGAGCTGCTGGAGTCTGGAAAGGCCAGCCTTACCTGGAGCAGAACTTTGCCGCTGTAGACGCTCATGGGATACATGGTTCCGAACGTCATGAGAGCGATGGCGACTGCCGACGCCGTGTCTACTGCGTGGAAGTTACTGAGGGCGCACAAACGCACAAGTGTGAAGGGCTTTAAGTCAACAGGTTGATAATATTAAAGCATTTTCGGTAACACTTTATATTAAGATTCCTTAACAAGCTTTGTTAACACATTAACAAGCATTATAAATGAATTTATAGGGTGTTAGTAAGACATTTATTAGTACAATAAGTCTAATAAGGTTTATTAAATTACTTAGTTAACACATTTACAAGCATTATTATTAGGATGTTTTTAAGATGCTAATGATGCATTTACTGATATTATAGGTGCTAAACAAATGTGTCAGTGTTAATAAGCTTAATACGATTTATTAACAACCTTTGTTAAAAAATTAAGAAGTATTATTATTGTTTGGGGTTCTAGTAAGATATTTATTAGCATTATAGATGTCTCACACAAGCCTAAGTGTTCATAAGCTTAATAAGTTTTATTAACTAACTTAACAAATTAATAGGCTACTCATCCGACACCAGTATATATGTTTTTAACCAAAAAATTCATTTGTCTGAATTAAATTATTATATATCTTTTACAGAACGATTTGTGTATGTTTAGTCTGTTTTAATGTCATAAAGTTCTTTTTACAATCTTTATGCTTTGTGGTTGTTTGTGCTAAAAAACGTCCACACTTTAGATGAGGTGCTGCAAAACAATTAATAAACTATTAACATAGTTAATTAATGCATTTGTAAAGCTTATAAGCAGTTTAGTAATATAGATTTTGAAGACAATGGTCTGATTTTAGATGTTAATAAATCTTATTAACACTTTCAGGTATTTGCAAGACATCTATAATGCTAATAAATATCTTACTAGCATCTGACACATTAATAAAGCCTATTAATTTGTTAATTTAGTTAATAAAACTTATTAAGCTTAAGAACACTAAGGCTTTTGTGAGACATCTATAATGCTAATAAATATCTTACTAGAACCCCAAACAATAATAATGCTTCTTAATTTGTTAACAAAGGTTGTTAATAAATCTTATTAAGCTTATTAACACTGACACATTTGTTAGGCACCTATAATATCAGTAAATGCATCATTAGCATCTTAAAAACATCCTAATAATAATGCTTGTAAATGTGTTAACTAAGTAATTTAATAAACCTTATTAGACTTAATGTACTAATAAATGTCTTACTAACACCCTATAAATTCATTTATAATGCTTGTTAATGTGTTAACAGAGCTTGTTAAGGAATCTTAATATAAAGTGTTACCGCATTTTCTTTTGTTGCTTATTTTTTATATGCATTATTGACGATCTGATTTGAACACTCAGAATTTTTGCACATCGCTTGACTGGTGACAAAAATAAATCTCTCCTTGTTACCATGAGGACCTAGAATAACTGTACTTTCATCATGAAAAACTGTAAAAGTGTTGGAAAACTCTGGAGTTTGGTGAATGGCACCATCTGCAAAGTATGACACGGCAGTAAAACCAGTTTGTCTTAGTTTTGAGAATCAGAGCAACAAACTTGGGTATTGGTTTCAGAAAGAGATGAGGACTTGGACTTAGAATTTGAGGCTTGGAACTTGATAATTGAAGTTTATTTATTTGTTTGTTTTTAGCTCTCGGACATCACTGTCAAATGTAAAAATAAAGTTTGCTTTACAGAGTTTTTGCATTGTGAATGTAGAAACACCAACTGCCTGTCTTTGAGTTTCTTAAAACTATTTTAAAGTTGGACTAATGACTCGGTCTTGGAAAAACAGGCAGTTAAGCATCTTTGGATTGAGGCTAAGTATGTTTGAAAAGTCCAGAAGTTTTCCCACACACCCTTTCATGTGAAAATCAGCACAAGCTTTCATCAGAAATGAAAAAACTAAATCTGAAAAGTGGTTGTGCCTCCTTCAGAATAGGTTTTTCCAGCTTATCCTGTTCCAGTTTAGATTCCTTCATACTACAACATCATGAATAAAGTGATTAACAACTTTCCTAACATACAAACTGTTTGATCTTTGCGAAGATTTAAAACTATTTTTTCAGACATTTAAGATATTTTACCAGGTTTAAAGTTGTATCTTTGCTTTACATGTTTTCATTCTTTTCTCAGAATAAGAACAGTCCAGAATTTTTGGTCTCATAAAGAGCTAGGATCTAGACATAAAGAAATTACTATTAAAATGAATCAAAATCCTTTTGTTCCATTCTCTTGACAATAAAAAAACATGATTTAAGATTAAAAAACTCTAATTAGTTGATTTAAGAAAACAATTCCATTTATTAATCCTTTTTAGAATTACTTCATAACAGGGAGAAACCGCATTCATTTTCTCTAACAGTTTTTAACATTGAACAATTGTTTTAAAGAGCTAGATATGAGAATTTTATCGTATTTGCATTATCAATTATCAGACTAGTTTTTGTTACTGTAATCAAAATGAACTACAATTACGTACATAAAAATAATCAGAAAATACAAACTATTCACTTCAAAGGTTATAAGCATTTCTTATTGGGCTGTGTAACATTCTATCTTTTTTAAAACTATTTTTCCCTTTCTGAATGCTTGTGTGGAACTCTTTGTTTCGAGATTTCAATACCTTATAATATTTCTTGTAAAGCAAAAATGACTTTCTGCATGGGCGATAATTTTACTAATTCCTATTGATTTTTCTTCTTAGGATTAGTATTTGTTTCCTATTTTAAGCACCTCTTTTTGCAGTGTACAAATAGTGGTTTACGCATCTTACTTAAGAATTTCCTTAAAAAAAATGCATATATATATATATATATATATATATATATTTTTTTTTTTTTTTTACCACAAAAGTAATTTAAATTTGTTCTTTTTATTCTATTTTTAGAGCTGTATCAGGTTTTCATCTGTAATACTGGGCAAATATCCAGACATTAACTGGTTTAAACCAAATCCATCATTAAACTATGAGCAGGTTTGAATTTCTGCTCAAATAGTTTACATAATTAATTGCCGAGATATATTTAGCTCTGTTCCCTCAGCTGAAACCTGACGGTCTCTAAACGTTTTGGAAGACTAGAGAATAAAAAGAAACCCTCTCCGCATTTAAGTTCCTCAGATCCGTGGATGAGGCTGCGATGACCCAGGCTAAAGTTGACGGATTTCCAGGACAGAGATTAGTGCTTACTTGATTTCTATAAGCATGTAGGTGATGCAGAGGGACAGCGCTCCCGCCATGTTAATCAGGACAAAGGGGTTCATCCGAGGTAGGAGCATGCTGCTGAGACCCGGGATGATGCCGCACAAACTGCTTGCAAACAAACACAAACAAAACAGACACAACATTAGCAAGATCAGATCTGATCCAGATTCGCCCTAAAAGTGATCCACAGATGTATATTATAGCAGCCATATACTGAATTTGGTCTCATTCTTTTTTTTACTGTAACAAACCAGCAAAAGACCCGCTCTTAAAACACCCAAAATGGCGTTTTTGGTGTTTTTAACATGTTCTTGTGGCATTTTTCTGATGGAGAAAATATACAAAAATCAAAGTTTAAAATTGTTTTTCTGTGCATTTCGTTATTCAAATTGTTGTGAATCAGGAGTAACGAAAAATGCCATTTGAAAATAAGTATTTGTGATGTTGAAATACAATGCTCAATGCTCCGAGCTCTTAGCAACAGGAAAGGGTAGGTAAGGGAGGGGAGGGGTAGGGGTCCCGCCCACAACTCAGAGGGGAATTTCTAATGAACTATTGCGACTCTGCTATGTCCTAGAAAATGACACAACATTTTTGGAATTTGGCCAAAAATGACGTAATCATAGTCAAAAGACCACTGGGAATTGATTTGATTTGATTTATTTCAAGCATTGTAGTCAAAGCAATGAAGAATTTACACATATTTATCAAACTCATTACAGAAATGATGAAATGCGTAGATAAAATAAAACGGAAAATAAAACAAAAAACAGACACTTAAATCACATTTGCTTAATTAAATACAGTGATCATTAACTAAAGTCATGTAGAGCTTGATTAATTGCTTGAAAAGGAGTGAGAAGTAGCAAATTTATATAATCCCATCCCTACTGAGTTCATGAATGCTTTTAAAATAGATCAAAGATGATCGGAGTGGGACTTAAAACATTATTGGAGACAACAACTCCTTAATTAAAGTGTCTGTAAACTTTACGCTGAAAGATTTTTTGTTTTTGAATAAATTTCACAGATTAGTTTGGAAAGTTTAGAGGGATTAAATTTTTTTTTAAAAATAAAACAAGTCATCTCATAAAAAAATTACTTTTATGCGTTATATTGACAGCAATCAGATTGTTTGGTTAAAAAATGGACAAAAATATAAAGAAAATTGACATTTGTGCTTTTTCATTGCCAGATTTGCAGTTAAAAAGCACATAATTAGCAAGAAGCAGGAGCTTCACGTATAAATCCGGATACTGAAACAAAGCTAGTTATTTTAAGAGTAATCATCGTTGGGGGGCCGTCTCAATCAACTAAAGAAAGTAAAGAAAATAAAACTCAAAACAAATCAATCAAAACTCAAATTTCTTATGGTAAAATCTGATTCAGTCTAAATGATTAATCATTATGAAGTCGATGAAGCCTAATTCTCTTCACTGTTTTCTAATGAAGGTATATTTATTTGAGCAACAGATTAGAGGTATTTTCTAAATTGCAATGTGCCATTTCAAACAACAGTTTCTGTCCTCATAGGGAAGGTTAGAATAGATGATCGCAAAATCTTTGATTCCAGAGGGACTCTGAGGTTTTCCAGAGCGGATCACTGGATCAGTGAAAAGGTTTAGCAGCTAAGATGATCAGTACTTTCAGGCGTGAGGTCCTAGTCTTTCACTGCAAAGGAGGGAATCTCCCCTTGCTGATGACATGTACATGCTAAATTAAGAAACCCTTAACTGCAAAGGGTGAGTTTAACGTGGAGTATCTCAGAGTAGATCAGAACAGGAGCTATAAGGTGAGGATATGTTCTGGAAGATTCCAGCAGAGGCGTTTCCCACATGCTCCACCTGGATGAATCCTGTAAAATTCTAATATGTTGCAGGACAAGCTGATTAAAGCCGCTGTAGATGTCAGACTATTGATTTGTGATGCGATTGTGGATAAAGTTCACTTCACAACAGCCCAAGGACATCTGACTTTTCCCCACCAGAAGCTTAAAGATGAAAAACAGACTCTTTTAAATAAATAAGACATGGGTCAAATGCTAAAAGCATCGATTTGTTGGTAACTGAAGCACAGCCATAAAGTTCCAGTTGACATAGTGGCAAAGACGATTTTATAAAGATGATCCAAGCAAGCCTGAAATCCAGACTTTCCGTTTTAATTCAACTTTTCAGAAGAGAAACCTTCTCATTTGAACAAACTTAGCTGGTGTTTCCCATTGACAGCAAATCATACTGAACCCTTCCCAATTGGCACACCAAACAGGAAGTACCCAGTGGCTCCAAGAAGACGAAATTCCATTGACTTCTATGGAGAACTAAACAGCTATTAGCCACTATTGGTTTCATCTGTTATATCACAGAGTTTGTAACAGAAACCTGTGAACTGCCGTCCCTGCAGCTGTGCAGCGCTCCTGTCTTTGAGAGGGAGCCGTGTTTGAGAAGGAAAAGGGGAGGGGTAGTGGGCTCAGACTGCGAGGTGGAACGACATGACATCAGCTTGCAAAATTTACATTATCTACGTGCAAATTCTCTTGCAATTTCGAGTTTCTCTAAAACCCATAGAAAAAGAGCGACAACAACTGCCTATCACTATGTTCTTCTCCTGAACAAACACAGCTGCACCGCGGGCTTCAAAAGAAGAAAACACTGCAGAGCGGAGTCAGGATGCAGCGGCTCATTCTGTAGAGCAGTAAATACACCTGAGTCACTATTTGTGCCACTGTACTTTGTATTTTTTTCATAATCATTTTAAATTTTCTCCCGTTTAATCCAACTACTCGGGTCGCGGGGCTAATCTCCGCGATTTGAAGCCTTCTGTTCACATTGATGATTCAAATTATTATTTGACAGTACAGAAGTTATTTATTGAAAAAAACACTTCTAAGGTACTTTTATTGGTGAAATAAATTCTTGAGCCTGTAAAATGGTTTGTTCTTTCTTTTCAATGTAAAATAGAGTATTTAATTGTATAATAATTGTAAAAAAAAAATATAGAGGTTTCTCCTTCACGGATTTTGCCTATCACGGGTTCTTTTTTGGAACGTAACCCCCGCGAAAAACAAGGGTTTACTGTAATGTCATTCTTTATGAACTAATGTAGACATTTTGATAACGTGTCTTTATTTTCCATAAATTTATTCTTTGTCTGCCTGTCGTTTAGTTGGTGTCAGTATTTGACATAAAGACAGCAGGTAATGCAGGAAAACCGCTGCACTTTATGAGATCATAAATAAATAATCCATAATTTAGAAAAAAATCTGCACAATGTTTTTATCTGTTTCTTCAGACTAAAAACATTGAATATATTGGTGCTGTTGTGTTAATGTTTCAGATCAATTTACATTTAATATTATTTATTGGTTGAATTATCTTTCTCTGCATCAAATGGTTCAGTTGGTCAAAATGTTTATTTCAGGCACTTTAAGCTTCTTTTCTGTTTTAGACTAGAACAGGGCAAAATAAAGTTAATATTTGTTGAAAGTGGATTTATATTGCTTTTTCTTTTGTTAATGTTAAAAGATACAATTTTAGGTATACGTACATAATTTTTAAAGATACTGATCTTATTTATAGTCACTGCTGCGAGTGTGTGTGGGGGGGGGTGTGGGGGGGGCGTGAAACATTTTCTTGTTCCTAGGGGGGGCCTTGCAAAATATAATTGAGAAGCACTGGACTAATCACTGCTTACTGACGATTTCTGGCTCCAACAGGGCAGTGTCCTTATCACGAAAAAATGGCGACTGGATTAACTTCACTTGGTTGGAGCCAGAAGTGAATTATTTTCCAAGGGTGACGTCACACGCACTCAGTCCAGTTCTCATGTACAGTCAATTGTGTTTCCAAATACTTCCCTTTTCTTCTTCAAATGTTTGGTTTTGCATGTAAAAACTGCAGCCGAAGCTCTGTTGGCGTGTGGACATCTCCTTTTGAGAGCTTTTTTGCCTGAAATACTGAAACACTTGTCCTCCTTGTCCTCTTAAGATGCAGCTCACTGTTCGTGTTTGTCTTTGGGATTAGGCCTTTAACCCGATCACACCATCATAATGGACTTGATGAGACTTATACTGGACTTGATGGGATCATTCTTGTCGTTTCATGTTTCTCAGAGTTTCCTTCACATGGTAGAGAAGCTCAGTGGATTGAATAGGACCATGTTGGCCTTCTTTGTATTCAATAATCTGCAATTAAACCCACTGATGATAGCAGAATTTGGGATCCTGGTGACATAAAGATCATGCAGAAACATACAAGTAAGCGGAGATTACTTAAAAGTCAAAATGAAAACCTGTTTCCCAGCCAAAATGGATTTTTGGGGGTGTAGTGTTTAAATTGATTTAATGTTAATTTCACTGCTGGGTCCACTAATAACAGTGTGTCTGTTACTTTCCTTCATCTTTTGAAGGTTTGGACAGAATAATTCCTCTGAAGAACTTACAAACAAGCTTTCTTCTCCAAAAAGCCTGAAGCATTGCTAATGGATCTGCCTACTTTAAACTTTATTCTGTCTTCTTTTTTTGTGAAACACTTTGGTACCCTAAATGAGTTGTAAAGTGCTATATAAAAAAAGCTTCATTCCTTTCTGTTTTTTTTAAATGTTTTTTTTTTAAATATTTCAGTCTTCGTTTCCCCTCTCATCTTTTACTTTGACATCAGCATGGAAAACTAGAATTTTCTTCCCCTATGGAGTGGCTAACATCTCAGGGTGTTGCTAAAAGGCACTGTGGTAGCAACCAGGGCTTGTGATGGGATCTGACACACAGGAGGTGAAGGTGGACTGAGCCCCTGCGCGGCGTCACGTGTCAGCGGCGGCTTTAACCACAGCTGGGCGCTGGGGCTGTCTGCTGCGATTAATCAAAGGGACTTGACTGCTGTTAGTTTAATTGAAAGAAGTCACGCTGCACACATCAGTCACTCCTCCTTTATGAATCGATTTGAAGCCAACCCAGGAAATGTCCTTTATAGAATCCTGAATTTACCACGATTACAGCTAAAATATATTTGTAAATTCAGTTTAGATTGTTCGGCTATTCTCTTGACGTTCTGCATCCTCTAGAGTCTTGTGATGTCTATTGCCTTCATTGAGTCTTTTTGTGTAACTTTTTTTAAAGCTTAATACACAGATAAATAGATTGTAATTGTCGTATAGAAAGCAAGCAGTTTGGGCCAGAAGCTTGCTGCTCCGCTCCTTTCTAACGTGTCCACTTGTAGACAACTAGATTTATGTACGTCTTAGTTATTGTTCTCTGAGCTGACATCTGGATCAAAACTGTACGGCTGGATAACTCCAATATTGCTCGCCATTTTTGTTGCCCCAATAACGTTAGGTTAGGAGTGTGAGGGGCTGTAAGCTAGCAAGAGTGGTGTAAACCGAGAGCTCTCAGGTGAGTGGAGGACGTACAGGGTTGCTCCCCGTCAATGGTCTCGCCCCCACAACTAAGAGGTGAACTTCTAATGAGCTCCTGCTGCTCTGCAGAAACTATGTTCTAGAAAACGACAGTTTTTTTGATTTTGCTAATAAACAACATAATCATAATGAAAAGACCACTGGGAACACTTTTTAAAGAAATCCAAAGATGATTGGATTGTGACTCACTTCTTGTTGTGAGATTATACTTTGGTTGCTGTTAAATTCTAATTTTGAGCTTCCTTGCATCCATAGAAGAGATGCAGGAAGGTTCAGATATCACAGATCATTTCAGTGTTTCAGGGTAAGAACAGAATCATTTATTATGAGGTTTTTTTTAACCTTGTTTGATTCAGTCTGAATTTTATTTCCAGAGTGGTTTGTTTGTTAGATCCCTGTGTTGTGGACAATCCTTTCCACCAGTGTACATATGTCAACCTCACCAATTACTTTTGAACATCACGTATTTGGAGCGATGCCCCAGTTCCAAGAAACCCAGAGTCCTGAGTCATCTGGATGAGCCTGAGCTCATAATGAAGACCTTCAGCAACTAAAGCGTGAATGATTCTAGCAGCTCAAGGTTCTGCCATTAATGAAGGAGAGGCTGAAGAACCTGGAACCAGCAGCTTGAGTGAAGAAACTCATTGACATTCTGGAGGCTAAGCTGCTCTGCTGTGATGAACACTGAAATTCCTGTAAGCTTGTGCTGAACAGATCAACAGTTACTGGAAATGCTGAGCTGCTGCAGATCAGATACTGAAGGGAGACTCCTGTTCTTCTAATGCTGGATTATTTATCAAATATTTTCTTTGGGTGGGATTTACCAACCTTCTTCTTGTTAATGTGCGGAAAAACACAGCTGATGATTACAGATACGACGTGCACAAATCAAACCAAATCCTACCACAAGTGTGCCTCACAAAGTGGCCATGGAGCAGTGGTGACATCCCAGGATTTGGTCCTCCTCACCTCTCACCCCTCAAAAAAACTTTAAACAAAGTCAACCCGGCTCTCCGTCCAGGAAACCCACGCTGCCTGGTGTTCCTGGAACATGTTAACGGGTCACTGAATCCATCTCTGAGCGGATCGGCCCGGCGCTGTGTTGTCAGCTTGAATTTCCAATACGCTGGGTTACGGCGCTACAAGGCGGCCTCTGTCGAAGGCGTCGGGTGCCGTCACAAACACAAAGCTAGAGCTCAGCGCCGCAGGGCATTTGTCATGAGATAATGTTTAAAAACAAAACTGTGACATGAGTGTCAACACGTAATTAATGTCAAAGTTGTCAAACAGAAAGGCTGAGTGTTCGCCACAGGCTGGAGCCGCCACGCACAGACGGAGGAGGGAGGAGGAAGCAACAGGAGATGGATCTAAAAGACTGAGAGCCTCATCTGCAAAACGTGAAGCAGCCTTTGTTTCTGCAGCTCCACCGCCATGCCTCCTTTTCCTGAGACATTGCTGCGCTTGGTTGCAGGAGAGCGGAGGCGCAAGCCACTGATGGTGTCAGCACGCCGAGATCCAGCAGCAGCTCCTGCGGCGCTGAATAATGTAGGCTCCGCTGGGAAAGGACGCTGATGTTACTGAGCTATATGAGGCCATGAGCTGATTCACTGCAGGACACGGCGTTCACATCAAACGCACAGTCAGGCGGTTATACTGTGTCCTAAACTGAGCGATGAGTCACGACGGTTCAGCCGCTGGGTTTCCCTGTGCTGCTTTACTCTGAAAGAACAAACCGTGGATTCAGCTCTGCTGCAGCATCCTTCCTTCACACACTTTGTGTGCTTCTTCTTAGAACAAACACCTAACACTGAATAACACAAAAACAATGATCAAACCAGGGCTTAGTTTGGTGGTTGCAGCAATAAATATCTACTGTGTAAACTGTGTAGTGAGGAGTCACTTTTCCTCACTTCAAATGACAACCCCTCCATAGTGAGCTGCAGTTGGAACTGCAATATTTTTGAAAATGGCTTGATCCATTTCAGATTTTGGTTTGTCACACCAATAAATAAATAAAAACTGGACACTTGATGAGCTCCACATTGAGTCAGAATTTGACATTACATTGAAATAATGACTGCCAATAACCCTCCTTGCGGCAATTATGTTACTTGATTGACATGCAAGCAACGCTCCACTAGCAGATAGTTTATATTCCTCCCAAACGTCAGACTCACAATCATAGATGTAGCTGCTAATGTATCTTATTGTGACCAGAACGCTTTAGAAAGACACGGTCATTTTTTTATAAACTTGATCTTCCAGGAAAGATTGGTGATTGAATATTTTGCAGAAGTGATCATCTCATAAAACCAACTGCATATTACTAAAACATGGATGTGCCTGAATTCCCACCTTAAGCCCTAACTACTAAAAAACTATATAGTGCAGGACTATGTGGTGACCTGGATTTGAAAAGCAATTCGGACACCATGCTCACTACTTTTTTTTCCACACGGCATTTCATGAAGATCAAATCTAATTGATATGAGCGTTTTGGAACGATCATTTATGAATCCACTGTGTTCTACAGCTAAAAATGTTGATGGTTTATTTAAAAAAAAATTTTTTTTTGGCAAAATGTGTTTAAATGCAATGCATTGTGGTCTATAATCCAGTTGTGAGCATTGATGCACACTAGTTTTTTGCAGAGACTTCTGAGAAATTTCTAGGGCACTTAATTTTGGAATTGTAGATCGAGACAGCACTACAAAATGTTGAACCCACTACCCATATTTGTATTTATATGTTTGTATGTATTTATAGGGGGGGATTACAATTTTTTTGTTTTCATGAATAAACTTAGTATTTATTTACAATATCGGGAGATGATCTGAGAAACAGGAGATCAGTATGAGCAGTGAAGGCCTGTCTGTGGTCCCTCGCGTATTTTCTTTGTTTTATTCCTACCAGAGTGGGACTGTAACTCTGAATTCATTGATTGGGAAAGGGGGAGGGTAAGAAAAAAACTCTAAGGTGGAAACTCTAATGTGAAAACGAGTCAAACGAGCTTTTGCCCTAATCAAACATGCAACAGCAGTTGGTGTGTAAAGCCTTCAAACTCACTCTGCTCTCATGTCAAACCGCTCGTGTCTCTTGAATTCAGTCAGGGAAATTCACGTCACGCGTGGTTCACGTGTGAAGATGAGGCCCCAGACAGAGCAAAGTCAGTAAATTATGGAGGCAAAGAGGCATCAGAAATGCTGTGACACTAAAATGCATATAATGAAAAGAAGCAAAGGGGAACAAAAACAAAGAGAGGGAGGGCAGACAATTGAGGATGAGCCTCACAATCCTGGTGATCCTTTAATCCCCACTGAAGCATTGATATTATTTACGGTAAGACCTTGTGGGTGTGGGCATGAGCGTGTGAGAGAGAGAGCACATGGAGCTGTCCGTATGAGTGTGGGTTTGTTTGTGGATGTGCATGTTTGGACCAGGCACAAAAGCTAGGGATCAGGGATCAGATCCGGAACGGTTCCCGTCTCCTGCCTGATCCTGCCATGCTTAAGCGTTTACGTGGAGCGCAGAATCTTGTCTGGTTGGTAGAGACATCCGAGAAGATCATAATGTTTACTTTTAGCGATTCATCCCGGACGATTCAGCGCAGAGTTTCCATAGTTATGTAGCAGTAAGCCTGCAGTTTATTTAACAGAGACTGCAAAGCCTGTTTAGTGGCATATCTTTATGTTGGTCAGGATCCATATCCTGAGTTTGCTTTATGTTCTGAAAATAAATCCATTATTAATATTAACTACACAAATGTCAAATATCATTAATTCAGCTTATTTTGAAGTGTCATTTGATACGTTCAGCTAATTTATCACACAGACTTTATTTATTTATTTATTTATTTATTTTTTAACTTGTCCTGTCCAACAGCTAGGCAAACAGATGAGAGCTGAGGGCCTCTTGTGTTGGACATATTTTATTTTAACAAGAGGGGTTATTAATCTTCAGACAAACCAAAGGTATGTCTGAATAAACCCCTTTTGTAATTGAGGCCAAACTTTATTAATTTCAATCATGTCTGAAAATCTTTGGTGTTGGACCGGACGGAAAAGGAAAGAGGGGAAGAAGAAAGAGGGACGTTAGAGAGAGAGGGGGGGGGGGGGTAGGAGGGTGATAATAGGAGGGGAAGGGGGGTAAGACCATGAAGCAGCATAGAGCAGACAGGTTTACTGGTTGTTTATCGTTACGGTACGGTTCAAATGTAGTACAAAAAGGGCGGGGCCTGTTCACACACACTCAAATATTATCAACACACCTGCTAGCTGCAAGAATGTCCACATGTCAAGATGTACACAAAACAGATAGTGTTCACAAACGCATACCTATGCCTTTAAACCAACTAGTGTGAAATCTTTCATTCATTCAATCATGCAAACTATTAGTGCAAAGGTGAGCTAACACCTGTGCTCAGGTGAGTGTTTATGTTCTTCTAAAATGGATGGTGGAATGAGAAAAGAAGGAGGAGGAGCGCCCAGCCACCCCCACACCCAGACCCCCGCCGCAGCAGCAGCGGCAGCCGGAATTCCCCCCACGCCATACGGGAACAGGCAGGGAACAACCGCCGCCCGGGCGACCAAGACCGCCACCCAGGCCAGGGCCAGCAGGACCCCCGCGAGGCCCCCAGAGCCAGAGAGCAGGGAGGCGCGGAGGGAAAGAGACTTTAAATTAAAGTAAAACAACACAATTAGTACCTTCAGCACATGTAAAAACGAGTTATCCAGTCTTACAGATTCAAGAAAATGTTCAGGAATTTTCTGAAGTTAATTTATTTCTGCTTTAGATTATATGTACATATTTTTACATTTCATTTGTTATATTTATATATTAGCACTTAATTTGTGATTGTTTGAACTTCTCATGGTAACTGAGCTTTTTCTTAACTCGTTATGGAATTCATTGGCACATATTTCAGCATTTAGTGCTACGTTCCTGTTCTGGACTAAAGCTTGAAAACAAAACCGTGTGACAAAAGATCTCTTCAATCATTGGTCAGGAATTCCGAGGGCAGGGCGAAATCACAAGAGACAGAAATTATGGACGTCTTGCGCTTTTAGTTCAGTAAAACTATATTTTCTTACAAGGTTTGAACGTCTGTATCAACGTTAGGCTCAACTCTTTTTACTCGCTTTTTTGGTCCAGTGGAGGCGTGCTGCAGGGCGGTTACCGGCATGAAGACTAAGAAGGTAGACTGATAAGTGTTTATTATTAATTTTATTTTACCAGGAAATTCCATTGAGACTGCATTTTTTTTTCAAGGAAGACCTACTCTGTTTATGATATATAGATTGTCAGGAAAACAGTGAGAAGCCATGTGTATCAAGTTAAAATTTATTTTGATATGCCTGAAGTGATCCAATCGCTTTTCAATGAGTTGCTGTGTTTCATGGTTGTGGTTTTATGGCATTTTTTAAAAGAGAATTCTACAAGGTAGCTTTTAGGATGACGTAACAACAGCGTCTTTCACGCGCATGCTGCATAGACAAGCATGTGAGAAGTGTTTTCAGCTGTGTTTAAATAAACGTTCTAAAATATTTACAGTTGATGCCTTTTTGTAACACGACAACCGTTAATTTATATTTTTCTGCAACTCATTTGTTGCTTCATTCCTACTCTGTTTATGTCGACAACGGTGGCCGTATTGGTTTAGTTCCTCTGCTTCGGAAACATTTTGTATTCAGACTAAGAAATCTCGGAGCGAACGGAAGCTCAGTCCGATTGGAAACAAACCGAGACCCCTTCCAAAGATGGTCAGAGAGCGGTTCCTGGTCTCGGGCCAGGGTCTGCTTGGTTATATTCAGGCTGAAGATTTGTTCTTAATTATCAGGAGAAAGAAACTATGTTTCCCCCTCAAGCTAACCAAATGTGTCCAGTGTGAATACACCCCAAGTTACATACATTTATGACGTACAGGTGATCTTGTCGAACAGTGCCCCTTCACCGCACACAGCCCCTTACTGACCATGCCCGAAGTGTGCAGGTGATACATAGGTGCCCAAAGGATGTCAACACTGGTCTCTTATTGTCTAATTTCCTTGTTTCTAACAGTCAGGCTGTAAGCCAGAAGCCTGCTTAACCATTGAACAGCACTATTGGGCTCCTTGCGTAGTGTGTAGCATTTGAGGGATTTTCACCTGCAGACAGCCGGTATCCACCCGTAAGGGCAGTTGTGAGGGAAACAAGTGCAGTGGCTACCCCACCTTAACTAAAGCCCCACACCCAACTGAGTGACTCTTCTGGTTGGAGCCAGATTAAAAATGTAAGGTAATTACTTCATCAAATTACTGCCAGTGGGTCCATAACAGAAGCAGCTTTAGCCAACACCGAAATGGAAGTTGAAAAAAAAGTTCCAGTTCCCTGAATCTTCACGTGTTAAGAGTACAATTTATTAAAAAAGAATTAGTAACCAGCCCATTAATTTGAGTTTATTGATTGAGATTAAAATAACCTTGTATTAAAATGAGACTGCACTCAAACTTGTCCTTTTGATTCACAGATGGTTGTCAAATCTTTCCCCGAACACAACCTGAAACACTGAAGAGGTGCGGTCCAACAAACAGTTTCATTGATGTCATAACTGGTCGAGATAGTGTCAAACACCAAGCTGAAAAACTAACTTCCAATGGACCAACCACTGGGCAGAACAATGGACACAAGTCCTGTCATTCCCAGATCCCAGCTTTTCTAGCGGAGGCACCAGTTGGTCATGGGTGGCTTCCGGAAATAACGTCAAACCGGATGAAAAGGAAGTCTTATGTTTAGCCTTTTAAAGGTTTACTATTGCATTATTTTATCTGCGCTGTTTTCTTTCATTGCGGATGAAGTCATTTAACAAGAAGAACTAAATTCCATGACAGAACACATCTGCTTATTCATTCTCTCTAACATAACATGAGTTAGCTTTTTTAAATCTGTGTCCATCCTCCAGTGAGGGCAGCTTTCCCACACACCCACACACAGACACACAAACACAGATCTCAGGCTTCTGGCTGGTGAGCTCAACAGAGCAGCAGGCTTTATATAACCCAGTTGGCCCTCAGACTCTGTTTGGGTTAACTGAGGACAGGAACACAGTCGGTACATGCTAACAGACAGCGATTACGCTGGAAAGCACACAGAAAGAAAAGCCTTCGCGTGCATGTACGCACACACACACACTGGGTTACTTGTTTGGGGGCACATGGGAACACGCTGCCTGCTATACACAGTCAAAGAGTGGAAACTAGGCTGGGACGGCCTGTTCACTACTGCCCTCTCAGCCAATCAGAGCTTAGTTCTGTTGCGCAACTCTCCAGGCTGTCGGCCAAAGTAACCTGCATGGACTGAGCTGCTGACTCTGTGTGTGGGTGTGTGTGTGTGTGTGTGTGTGCGTGTGTGTGTCTATGCATGAATGAGTGTGTGCATTATATACATCAATGTCAGATGTGGGAGCAAGCAAAGATATGTAAAATTCATCATGACGGTCAACTCTGAGTAAAAGCAACAAGATTTCCAATGTCGATGAGTTGCTATAGCAACCTGGTTTCAGAACTAAAGGCTTTGAACATTAGCAGAAGCCGGGTGGCATTTCAGCAGCTGCTTCCCTTAAAGCCATGATGTGTTACACCAACATAAGCTCTCCAATCCTAAAGTGAGCATTGGACTTCAACCAACAGCTAAAAAGTAAAGCTGGAAAAAAAGTCCTGGACTCTGTTTAACCAGAGTACATAATATTTAATACTTCATTATCACATATGGTGAACGAGAAAAAAAATTAGCCATCTAACAGAGATTCTGAAAACAGACAAAAAACCCAGAATACCATAGATATGGTGTTTGCTCTGGTATGCTTTCACACAAATAATGACATGAATCTGACAGGGCTATGGAAAAAAGTCCCAAAAAAAACAACACGCACAAAAAAGACTATCACCTTTACCTATTCACTTTGCAATGTTTACTTTTTTTATCACTTTCGTTAAGGGAGGGCCCAACGCATTGCCCCGTCCCAGAAGAGCGCCCACAGCCCCAGACGAGCACCCTACCACCACCCAGCAGTTTTGGGCATCCCCCCGCCCCGACCCCAGGTACGAGCCAGAACCCCCCAAGGGAGACCCGCCCCATGCTCCAGGCAGCCACCCACCCAGCTACAGTTGGGTAGCCGGGTGGGTGGCAGGGGCCAGCCGACCCCGTCCAGGAAGAGGGCACCCAGGGGAAGAGGGGGTCCACAAGAACATGGCCCGACCAGGCTCGCCCACAGTTGGAAATTTGGCGACGCCCAGCGCTCAGGGGCAGGGACCAGAACCCACGCCACAGGGACAAGGACACCCCCCGGCTCAGGTGTGATGTGATCCCCGGCTCTTGGCCTTGCCAGAGAGATAAGGGATCCATCTCCCTGCGTGTAGAGAGGGCTGCAGAAAGCCAGCACCCAGGGAACAGCAGTGAGCTTGTGACCTGCTGCTGATTGTAGTATCTACGTCACAACTATAAGCTTTTTTAAATGGCATTTTTTCATCTGCTCCTGATAAATAAAAAAAATACACAGAATTGCAATTTTAAGTTTATTTTTCTTTATATATGCTCTCCATCATCAGAATAATTTCACAAGAAAATGTTTAAAAAACAACAACACAATTTTCATCAAAGTGGGTCTTTAGTGGCCAAATTTTGATTGGTAAAGTCACAAATAGTCCTAGATTTTGTAAAAGAATTTCATTGAAACAGAGCTCTTTAATTAGTTTTACACAAAACAGAGCCCTGCATTTGATAAGTAGGTTGTTAGAGATGAGAACTAAAGAAATAATGCATGTGTTTTAACAGAAAAAGGAAACATTTTCTTTGGGTTTTCAGGCTCTTATCAAATTTAGTCTGTCTCCTTTTGCCTGTCTCCCTTGGTATGTAGAAAGATCAAGAAAAAAGTGTACCCAGGACACAGGAATGTCTCCTACTGGCTTCAGTTTAAATGGAAGTAAAAGTTTCTTTTTCGTATTAGGTTAGCCTGTTTTCCATTGAAATTAATCTTGACATCTGAATCTGCCTTTTGCCTTATGAATTATTCTGCTTTAGTACTCATTTTTAACCCAGCCTCAAGCAGGAAGAGAAATAGTTGCCCTTTAGTAATTAGTTTACAGAAGCTTTACAAATAGCAGATAAAGAACAAGGCACGAAACCATGTAGTTTAAAAAAAAACAGTTGCACCTATTTGGTTTTCTTTTTTATAACTTTTAGTCAAATTAACTGCATTATTGTTGTTGTAAGAATGTTTGAGAGTTATATTTGTAATGAGGTATTTGTGAGGTCTGACCCTGACTGATGATAACCTCTGACCTTAGAGGAAACCCATATGTGCTTATTCAGACCATATGAAGATGCAGAGTAGTAGATGAACTCTTTTAAAGTGCCTTCTGTGTGTGTGTGTGTGTGCGTGTGTGTTGAGTCAGTATAAAGAGATCCCTTTGTCCCCTAACCCCCTATGACTGAAAAGTGCTGAGATGGACAGAAGGACCCTGCACAGACACACAGCGAGGAAGAGGAGCCGAAATGGGACACTCTTACCTTCGACTCAGGTCAGCCACGTGTTCCTGAAGCCAACTGCTGCTGGCCGCTGAGGAGAGACACAACCTTTGAGTGTTGAAGACATCAGCTTTTTGGAAATCACAACAGAACACCCTCCTACTTGATCTGGAAAATAAGGCTGACCAAGTTTTCCACAACTTTTGAACTTCGGTTGAATTCTGATGCCCCTTGCATCTTTGGAGCAAACGAGCTGGTTTTGTTTTTCAAAGTAAAATCTGAAACATTTGAAAAAGCTCCTAGAGACTTCTGATTTCAGGATCTGGATTTTACTGAAGATACTGTGGGGGTTTTTCGGGGTTTTTTGTGTCCGACATTCAAATGTCTTGTAATTATTTCTATTTACAATGGAAAGAATATTAGGACTTCTTTATTAGAGTTAGTGTTGTAGTTTTACCCTCTTCCCCATGCATTACTGCTGCTTTACAAAAAGCAGTGAAAAGAGAAGGGTTGGGATTCCAAACACGGCCGACATGCTGATGTTTGTTTCAGGTGCAGTTTATGTACCACATCCATGAGACCTTTAATCATCTATTGCTTACTCATATGTCAACATCATGAATCCCCAATGGATTTCCTCTTCATTTTTTAAAGATATAGTGCAAGAAAAGTAAACAATGTAACTCTTTTCATAGTTTTTCTAGAAAGCTATTTGCACTATTTAATTTTTTTTGCCTTTTCTACAAGAGGAGTGTTGTAGTGTCAATGTTCTAGGGGGTGTAATGATTAAGTGACTTAATCGATGAATCCATTTATGTTTCTACGATTCTAACCGATTGAACTATTTGATTCAAATTGACCTACATCATTGTAAAATCATTTCAAAATGAAACGAATCAACTCAATTCAAATCGGAAAATCTTTTTTGCATTAAAGCACGGTAGGTTTATTTTACTATAACATAAAAATGGCCAACTGCATCACAGCGGACAACACACACGTGATGACAGCAAAACTGATCAGCCCATTATTCCAGTCCAATGTGTGGAAACACTTTGAATTTATTTGGATTTGACATCCATTTTTATCAATTTTTCATTTTTTATATATATTTAAACTTACACTTTGTTATCTTGGATGGAATCTGGAAAACCGCATCTGCACCGTTAACTATCCAGGTATTTATCTCTGATTTAAATTGGTTAAAATTTTGGCTAAAGATGTCCTGGATCAATGTTAGGTCAGTGAATTGGATTGTTCAAAATGAACCGATATCGCCCATGAATCACAAATTTTGATATAAATTGACTTGTTACATTGAATCTTTACATCCCTGGTAGAAACTGAGATTTCCAGCTTTTAACTAAACTGTCAGCTGCTCTCCTTTTCTCTTTTAGGATTGATGTGTTTGTTTGTTTTTCTGGCCAAAAGTTGCTTCGCAGATTATGAAGCAGCTGTCAAAGTCAGAAAATCATGAATAATTCCATAAAGAACTTTGGCTTGTTCCTCTTTACAGCTCTCTGCTTGTTCTGACTAAGACATTCTGCATGCAGAGCAGACACATGACGAAGCATAAAAACCCTCAAAACATAGAACTATCTGTTTTATATTATCTAAGCTTTCGCCAGTATTGTGCCAAAAAGATGACCTCATCATAGCCTCCCTTACTATTCTATACTTTTGGGTCAGCACTTTAAGCAAAGCAAAGAAAAAAAAAACACTATTTTTTAATGTCCCTGGGTCCAAATAACATTTAAGCTAATTTGTTTTGGCATTATTTTTCAATAAATCAATTATAAAAAAATTCTTCACACTTGTTGTTTACTTGTGTCCTCAAAGAATTGTTTTTTTTTTACAAAGATGCACATTTACAGATATAAACACAGCTTTGCAGTTTAAAGAACAACTTCCAACAATGCAAATCTGCAAATATAAATTGGAAGAAATCACTTATTTCGGATTTTATTTTTATTATTTTTGCTTGGAGGAAGGAAAAAAGAAAAATCAAAGACAAAAATAAGTAAAGAGTTCAAAAACACAGTTTGATTTTCAATTTTTAAAAAAGATGAGCGCTCTTGCTCAACTGCACGGTCCCACCTTTAATGTTTGGTGACAGCGAAAGGCCCTCAGGCTCAGCATCACATCTGAGTGTGCGTGCGCACATGTGTGTTTGTGAGTGTGTGTTTTGTTTGTTTTGCCAGCAGGCCGAGTCACTTTAAACAAACTTTTAATGGAAGTGATTTATTCATGACCTGCATGGAGGGAGTGTACGGAGCTGAACTGTGTGTGTTGCTGTGGTTTCTAACACCACCACTGCTTGGAACATGGTTGCATAATGCACTTTCAGCTTCGCTTGGTAGGAGAGGGAGTGTGTGTGTGTGTGTGTCCTCCTTTTCCAAAATGTCAGATGTTAAGTGTTGTTGAGATTTCTCTGAACGCACAAAATAAAACAGAGTTTCTGACTGACCTCACTTATCAGGGTGCTGTTCACAGAGGAGAGAAGGAGAGGAGGAAGCTCTATTTTAGTCTGAGATTTTTGTTGAAATTATAGAGCGTAAATAGCTGTGAATTTACAATGTTAAACAAAAAGGTGCATTTCATAAAATATTGCCTCCCATTTTACTGTCTAGATTTGATTCAGTAACAAGAAAAGGTATTTGAACCATTCTTCTTTATAAACATTTTCAAGTTCAGCAAAGTTTTCGGAATGTCTGGTGAGAAAGGCTCTCTTGATGTCATGCCACAGCATCTCAATTGGGTTGAGGTCAGAACTCTAGAAGACGTATTTTCTTCTGCTTATTAAATGTAACGACTTCAACATGTTCTTTTCATTGTTCTACCACAGATAAACATTGGAACACGTTTTCAGTTTAATTCATATAAAAATCCATGATATTCCAAAGGGTTCAAGTACCTTTTGTGCAACTATACCAGTAAAAATTGAAAATGTGAAAATTATATGTGTTCCTCCTTTTGCCAGGAGTCCTTTGAAAAGAGATTCATAATCCTAATGGGACATTTCGCGGGTAAATAAAGGTTTTTTTTAAAAATCCTAAAAATGAATAAATAAATAAAAATTCAACATCTACACCTGCCCACCATAATCTTTGAATATGAAACTGTTTCCATCTTAAGAGGCGCACCAGTTCACTTATCAAACACATCAAGCCAAAAGAGACCTTTCAACTAGCATCTTTGTGCTTATGCTGAACATTTTGATGACTTTAACAGATTTTGTCTTTATTTTGCATGAAAAGAATAAGCTCACATATAAAGTGAGCCATGTTTTAAAACTTTTTTTTTTGTAAAACCCACACTTAAAACAGGACAAGGAAACCTATGAGAGTGCCTTTGATTATTCAGGCAAAGAGGGCAGTGAACATTTTCAGCGGAACAATCCTGGTTTGCTGCTCAATAATGTCTGCAGGAAGGAATCCCATTTGATGGGGTGCTTTGAGTGCAGGGAAGGGCTCATGGTACCTTCAGAAACGTATGCGAAGGGTTTGTTCCTGACGGACATCAACGTGGAAAGATTGAAGAACAGAGCGACGAAGGTCCCAACCAAGAGGCGGCCGCTAAGGGGAGAAAAATGAAGAGTTTGTGGGACAAAGCATGAGCATGTGTGTGGAAGCACAAATAATCACAGCACTTCTTATTTTAAAACTGCTTTAAAACATGAAAAATATTGAACATCAATATGGAGGCGGGTATTAAATTGGTTTCTTTTAATAAAAGGTTAGTTAACAGCTGTGTTCATGTCCTTCCCTGATTCGAGAGCCGCTTACCCATAAGCCCTACTCTGTTTTGAACGGTCTTGCTCTATGTTGATTCACGGTAGACCCTTTCTGTACTTTTGGGGCCTGTACTTTATCTGTTCTGAACCTGGATAACAACGTGACCAGACTCCCAAGACCATAAAAGGTCAGAGAGCGTCATCTCAAATGCATCTAGTCATTTTCTGGAGACAGGCAAATGTGGATATTCTCCCTCCAAAACAAAAATGTAATAGAGCCGCCTAGAGCCTTTTTTGGCTGTCTTTTACCTTAATGACTTTGAAATTACCTCAGAGGTTGAGCAACACGGCCCCAGTACATTTACCTGCTTGATTTGGCAGCTTTGTTGAAAGACAGAAAAACAGGACCCAACAGCTCTACTACGGCCTTGCTATTCTTTACCGTTGTGTTAACTGTATCTGTATAAAAGACACCTGTCCACACCTTTAAAGAGTCAGACTGCAACCTCTTTATCATGACCAAGACCAAAGAGCTTTTGAAGTACACCAGGGACAAGACTGAACACCTGAACCAGACTGGGATGAACCAACCTACAATAAATAAGCGAACAGCTCGGTAAAAAGAGATCGACTGTCGAAGCGATTATTAGAAAATGAAAGAAACACAAGCTTACTGACAATCTCCCTTAAATGACATCAGATGACAAGTAATGTACAGTCGTGGCCAAAGGTTTTGAGAATTACATAAATATTGGAAATGAGAAAAGTTGCTGCTTAAGTTTTTTTTTTAATAGCAATTTGCATATACTCCAGAATGTTATGAAAAGTGATCAGATGAATTGCATTGTCCTTCTTTGCCATGAAAATGAACTTAATCCTGAAAAAAATCAATCAACTGCATTTTATTGCTGTCAATAAAGGACCTGCTGAGATCATTTTAGTAATCGTCTTGACAACTCAGGTGAGAATGTTGACAAGCACAAGGAGATCATTATGTCAGGCTGATTGGGTTAGAATGGCAGACTTGACATGTTCAACGGAGGGTGATGCTTGAAAACATTGTTAACCATGGTGACCTGCAAAGAAATGCGTGCAGTCATCATTGCGTTGCATAAAAATGGCTTCACAGGCAAGGGTATTGTAGCTACTAAGTTTGCACCTAAATCAAGAATTTATAGCATCATCAAGAACTTCTTGTTAAGAAGGCTTCCCGGCATCCAAGAAAGTCCAGCAAGTGCCAGGATGGTCTCCTAAAAAGGCCGACACTTGGGTCAAGATCAAAAGCCAGGAAGTGGAGACTTTCACAGATCATATCAACGCAGTGGACAAGAAAATCAAGTTCACCAGGGAAGACACAAAGGACAACACCCTAGCCTTTCTAGACTGTGCTGTGATCATTGGAGAGGACAGACAGCTCCAGGTTGAAGTGTACAGGAAGCCTACTCACACAGATCAGTACCTTTTATTTGACTCAAACCACCCTTTACAGCACAAACTAGGCGTCATCAGGACATTACAACACAGAGCCCAGGAGGTGCCTACAAGCTCTGACGGAAAGAAGAAGGAAGAGCAACATATCCACCAAGCCCTCCGAACCTGTGGATATCCCAAGTGGACATTCACCAGATCCCAACATACAGGAAAACAAGAAAAGAAGGAACAAGAACCGAAACGGAACGGTATTTCAATTCCGTATATCTCAGGCCTGTCTGAAAAACTTAAAAGGATTTTCAAACAACATAACATCCCAGTTCATCTCAAACCAGTCAATACCCTCAGACAAAAACTGGTTCATCCAAAGGACAAAATTCCCAGCTACAAACAGAGTAATGTTGTGTACTCTATCCACTGCAAAGAGAACTGCAATGAACAGTATATAGGAGAAACCAAACAACCTCTACACAAGCGGCTTTACCAACATCGCAGAGCCAACCCAAGTGGACCTGAGTCTGCAGTGCATCTCCACCTGAAGGCCACAAACCACTCTTTCGAAGACAGTGAAGTCCGAATTCTAGCCAGAGAGAAAGGATGGTTTGAGCGAGGAGTGAAAGAAGCCATCTTTGTCAAGAAGGATAAACCTTCTCTTAATAAGAATGGTGGTCTCAGGTTTATTCTTCCATCCATCTAGGGCAGTGTTTTGAAACCTAAACAAACCAAACCAGTTCCACCTGAGTCGTTAACCGCTGAAAGAGATGACCAACTTGGAGAGTGAGTCACTGGCTCCCCAACCCCCAGCTGAGGACAAAGGACTATTAACGACCCGAAACCATGTAGGCTAAGTGGACAATACCTCCAGTTTCAGGTCTGACTCCTCCCCCATGAACGCATATATATACCAGCTCTTAGACCAGCTAATTCAGAATCTAGGGCAAATCTCTTGTTTGACCTTCAAAGGACTTAAAACTAAATTATTTGTGTTGTGGGGGCTTGAGAGGTCTCTGAAAATGAAAGTACTGTTTTCAAAACATGGGACACAAAAGAACTTACAAGACCAGCGGTATTTAATACAACAATCATATGGGACAATCCATTTATAGGACTAAAACCGGTTCAGATAACAGGACTCGAAGAGCCGCTCAACAGTGAGCAAAAACAACCCTGCTCGCTCAAAAGAGAGATTAACAGAGAGGAGAATGATTGGGTCAGTCTTTCTGCCCAGCAGACACCTGTACCCCAGTCAGCAGCTGCCTCCTGTGCTGTCCAATCACATTAGACAAGAGGAGGAAAAGAAAAGAGTGACAGGGGTGAAAAGGGGAGAGATGTAATCCCACCACACATGACAGGTTTAAATCTCAGTGTTTTAGGTTATCAAATCCATCCTTAATCTGTTTTCTTATTGGGGAGAAACTAGTACCAGAGCATTTTTTTTTGTTTTTACAAAAGTTAAACATAACCTTTTGAATTAAAATATTTCTGCCAATAGCTATACATGTTTAAGCTTTAAATCCTGCTTATTTAAAAACAATAAAATTCTAATTTAAAACCAATTACAAAAACTCAACAACATTAATGGTTTCTCATTTCCACGTCCTCCTAGCTTGAGGAGAAGAGACTTTATGCTGGTCTTTCTTGGTGAGTGATGTGGTTTTGTTGCTTCAGTTATTGCCTCACTGTGTAGTTGAGGTAGTTTAACTCCTTGTGCTGGCACTAGTCTATTATTTAGATTATTGCAACAGATGTAACAGGCTTGTAAATCTCCTTAATGAAGCCTCTCCACATGCTGATTGAGGGGAATTAATATCAGTCACCAATAACTCACTTTTCAGTCTTTGCCTCTTTGTCTTTGGTACATTTCTGACATTGAGCTTAGATGGTTGTAAGTAGTATTTGTTGCAAAGATTAGCTGTTAACCATATTGATATGAATTGGTAAGACTGAGGCGAATGATTCACGTGTGGCGACCCCTAAAGAGAGCAATTGAAAAGCAGAAAAGACTAAGAACTGAGCTCAGAGTTAGAATACTCAATTTAAATTAAGGGAGAAAGATCCAAGAGAACACAACTGGAAACAGGGCTGTGATAAGCAAAAACCAGAAATTTAATTTAAATATGTTTGACCTCATACAGTTTAGAATTCTATTTTTTTAATCATGCAATTTGTTTTTTATTTTGGTAGCAGACCCAGCAATCCATTGTCAACCTTTTTAAACACGCTTTTCCGCGGTTCTTGCCAAAAAAAATGTTGCATGACACTGCACCCATCTGATATGTAATTTTGTTTTTTGTTGGAATGACCCAGTTGCTTTACTGCGCTGTTCTGACTGCAGCTGGGACTGTTCTGATGTGTCTTTGTGCGTGTAGACACACCACAAAAACATCCCTTCTGTTAATTTGACAGTGTATTGCGGGATTTAGTGTGTGGAGAGATCATACTTACGTGTGAACCTCAGGCTGCTCCATGAAGCGCTCCACGCTAACAAAACACAAACAAACACAGTAAACAAAAGTGGTCAGGTGGGACTATGGACAATGGTAAATTAATCAGTAGACAAGAAGCAAAAAATATAGTAACAGAACAGGACAAACTCCACAAACATTTAGGAGTTTATGTTGCTCTGCTGCTTCACTGACCCATATACAGTGAGGTCAATAAGTATTTGATCACCCTGTGATTTAGCAAGTTTTCCCACTTAGAAAACATGGAGGGGTCTAAAATTTTCATCAAATGTGCATTTCCACACTGAGAGACAGAATCTGAAGAAACATTCAGAAATCACATTGTACGATTTTTTTAAACAATTTATTTGTATATTACTGTGACAAATAGGTATTTGATCACTTGAGTTAAACAACTTTAATATTTGGTACAGAAGCCTTTGTTAACAATTACAGAGGTCAAACGGTTCCTGTAGTTTTTCACTAGGTTTCTACACACTGCAGCAGGGATTTTGGCCCACTCCTCCATACAGATCTTCTCTAGATCTGTCAGGGTTCGGGGCTGTCGCTGAGCAACACGGAGTTTCAGCTCCCTCCAAATATTCTCTATTGGATTTAGGTCTGGAGACTGGCTAGGCCACTCCAGAACCTTGATATGCTTCTTACAGAGCCACTCCTTGGTTTTCTTGGCTGTGTGCTTCGGGTCATTGTCATGCTGAAAGACCCAGCCACAACCCATCTTCAACGCTCTGACTGAAGTAAGGAGGTTTTTGCCCAATATCTCACAATACAGAGCCCCGTTCATCCTCTCCTTAATACAGTGCAGTCGTCCTGTCCCCTGTGCAGAAAAACACCCCCAGAGCATGATGCTTCCACACCGTGCTTCACTGTAGGTATGGTGTTCTTGGGATGATGCTCCTCCTACTTCCTCCTCCAAACACGCCAAATGGAGTTAAGACCAAAAAGTTCTTGTTTGGTCTCATCTGACCACAAGACTTTCTCCCATGACTCCTCTGGATCATCAAGATGGTCATTGGCAAACTTCAGACGGGCCTTGACATGGGCTGACTTCAGCAGGGGAACCTTCCGTGCGATACATGATTTTAAACCATGACGTTTTAATGTATTACTTATAGTAGCCGTGGAAACGGTGGTCCCAGCTCTCTTCAGGTCATTGACCAGCTCCTCCCGTGTAGTCCTGGGCTGATTCTTCACCTTCCTTAGCCTCATCGATACCCCACGAGGTGAGATCTTGTGAGGGGCCCCAGTCCGAGGGACATTGTCAGTCATCATTAGCCTCTTCCATTTTCTGTCAATTGATCGAACAGTTGTTCTCTTCTCACCAAGCCTTATTGGCAATTGCCCCATAGCCAATTCCAGCTTTGTGAAGGTCTACAATTTTGTCTCTTGTGTCTTTTGACAGCTCTTTGGTTTTGTCCATGTTGGTAGTTAGACTTCTGACTGGTTGTGGGGGGCACAGGTGCCTTTATGCAAGCTAACCACCTCAAACAGGTGCCACTCATTTAGAATCATGAGCAGAGTGGAGTTGGACTATTTAAAAGCAGAACAGCAGGTCTTTTCTGGTCAGAAATCTATCTGATAATTTGATTTTGAAATGGTTTATTTCAAGCAATCAAATAGGAATAATACACAAAAATAATACAATCATCAGTTAAACATTCATACAATAACTAATCAAACTTTGGATAATTAGACATATTAATAAATATTGCTTGAAAGGGAGCGATCAAATACTTACTTGTCACAGTAATATACAAATAAATTGTTTAAAAAATTGTACAACGTGATTTCTGAATGCTTCTTCAGATTCTGTCTCTCACTGTGGAAATGCAACTATGATGAAAATTTTAGACCCCTCCATGTTTTCTAAGTGGGAGAACTTGCTAAATCACAGGGTGATCAAATACTTATTGACCTCACTGTATGACACTAAGCATGGACTAAAACTTGAAGACCATGCATAAAATTAAGGATCTTTAGCTGCATTCATTAAATTTAAAACCAGAAAACCAGAGACCAGAACAGAGCTTGATGTCACAAAGAAAAGCTCTGACCACCACATTCAAGATGGCGAGCTGTCTGATCACCGTCACATGATGGTTGGAATATAAACTTTCCTGACTACAAACCTGTTTCCCCATTTTTCTACTCATCTTCTCAAACTTCAATTACACAGCATTATATGGACTTATAATGTTATAATATTCCCTTGCAAACAGATGAAGAAAAACCTGACTGTTGACATTTGTTCAAGATTTCTTCAGGTTTTTATTTGGTTTAATAATTGGTGATTATTATTGGTTTCTGTCAGTAATCACTGATATAAACTATTTCATTTATTCATCCGTGATTTATCACTGCAGTGTCGTTATTAAAAACATTGTTCTCACATAAGAACTAAAACATACAATCCAAAAATAATAATAAATATATTGGCACATTTCCCTGTACGTTTAAAGGAAATCAACCCCCTTGTATTGTAGAGTTTGGTTTTTTTTCACATCATCACATACAGCCAATAGTGTCTTTATATGTTATAATAATATGTACACCGTGGTCACATCTGACCAAAGAACCAAAATATGAATAAACGCTTTTCTGTGTCTAGACTGCTGGTTGGTACAACCAAACTCTAAGCTAACATATAAATTAAACAACTCATTTGATTGTGTTTGTTTCTTTGGGAGTCAGAGGGGATGTACACACCTCTCCTTCAGGATGAACAGAGCGCCCAGCTGGATGAGAACCGTGGAAGCAAACACGGCCAAAACCTCCAGCCTTTCAAACCTGAAGAAAACAAAACAGACAGAAACGACAGTCACCAAGCAGCCAGTAAACAACGACAAACAATGTCATGTCTGTTTAAAGGAGATAATCACATTAATATTTGTTTTTAATTGTGTTTATTACTTTATATTTTTATATCATTTTATAGATGAGTAATATGACCTTGCTTATGTAGTTTAGCAGTACTTCTAATTGAATTCATATCAGTCTGGTTAACAATTAATCTTCACAACAAATACTACATTTTAAGACCCAAAAACTTTAAGAGTGCCACATTAGTTTTTGGTATCTTTTCTTGAAAGTTTATCTAGTTTATCAACTTTGTCTGCAGAACTCAAATAATAATCCAAATTTTCAAACGCGTTACAAATACTTGGTCATTTTAAAACTGTCAATAAAATTGTCAATGAAGGTTTCTATTTATCCAGGTGATCTTGAAGTGGAGTTGTGGCATTTAGACGTAAAATATTACTTAAAATGTTTAACAACTCCTCCAAGTAGCTTCATTTTGAGTGGTGAAAAAATTCAAGAAAAATATTTTTAAGTTCCACTCCATTGATCTATTTTAATGGTAATTATGATTATGCTGTTTTAAGCCAAAATCAAAAACCTGTGTCATTTTCTAGAACATAGATACTGATCAGCGGCAGTAGTTCATTAGAAACTCACCTCCGAGCTGTGCCTGGGACAGAGCGGAGTAACAAGCCCCTACTCCCCCCTGTTGCTGAGAGCCATCTATTTACACACTCTCCCACTAGCTTACAGCCCCACACAATGCAAGTGCACGTGCAACAAAAATGGTGAGCAATATTGGAGATATCCAGCAGAACAGTTTTAAATCAGATACCAGTTCAGACAAGGAAAACAAAGGCGCACATGGATCTCACTGTCTGCAAGTGGATGCATCAAATGCAGTTTTAAGCTGAACTTTCTTTATACTGCACATGTCTTCTGTCTTAAAAAAAAAAGGCCACAAAAACATGTTAAAATTATCATCTGAGTGGGAGTTTAAGTCCACATGCCATGACTCCACTTCATTGAATATATGTAGTAAAAATCATCCACTGAATCATGTCAAATTATTTAAAACTTGTATGATGGATCTTTTAGCCATGTCTGGTACTGCGTTGTCTTCTCCACTACTGATGTCTGATTATGACTTTCATTGAATAATTTATTCATTAAAAAAACTCACTGACTAAGTTTGATGGGTATGGTGGCCCTTTAATTAAATACTGTATCAGATATTATGTGCTGCAGTGACTACTTGCTGTTATGAACATTCAGTTCGTTACTTCCTTGAATAAACATATTTCCTCAATGATCATAAAGGTCAGTGAAGCATCAGGCAAAGAACTGCCACAGAGGAATCCTCATAAATATTGTGGAATGACACCTTTCGCTGTTTCAGCTCCAATTTTGATCAAGCATTCATAATAAAAAGGTTTGACTTCACCCCACCAATAAAACTGTCATAAAAACTTCCCCTCATCCACGGAAACAATGAAACTGTGGTCATGCGCAAGTATAAGGTCAAATCTCAACAGTTCAGGTCTGCAACTCTGACATAGTGCCGCAGCAGTTGCTGACCCTCGACCCCGACATATGTGGAGCAGCTTTGTCCCAGTTAGCATTCTGCTGAGCTAATGGGGATAACTCAACACTAACTGTGATCTAATGGTCCGCATAACAAGACTGTCCGAGCCTGTGTCTGCGCTAAATGAAGCGCACCGTGGATTAATACAAGAGACGTGGTCACACAGGAAGAGGGTAAGGGGCGGCCGCAGACGGCAACAAAGAAAAACTGTGTCAGAACAACAATGGATCAGGAGCTGCGAGCTGCCACGCTATGACATGGGCTCCATAGATCTAATACTTTGATCCATTTTATTTTTTCTAATGGACACTGAGAAACATAGAAACATAAATTAATGGGGGGGCACTACAGATAGACATGTCGATGGATATTGCAAGTGTCTTGGACAATTTCCAACCAAGACGTTGAAGAAAAAAAAGGTAGCAGGATGGCCAACCAGTAGTTCCAAGAACAGCAGAATAACACCGTAAACATGTATAAACCAAATTCTTGGTTTTCAAGTTTATAGACCCACTCCGATTATAAAAATGGGGTTTTGGGTATTTTTCTTATGATGGAGGACATTTATAAAGAAAATTAGGTTTAAAATTGCATTTCTGAGTATTTTCTTTATTCAAATCACAGTAAATCAGGAGCAGATGAAAAATATTGTTTTAAAATGAGCATATTTCGAACATAGAAAATACAATGGCCTGGCCATAAGCTCCCTGTTCTGCTCCATTCTGATGCATCCACTTGTAGACAAATGGATCCATGGATGTTGTTGTTTTTCCTCGTCTGAGCTGAAATGTGGCTCAAAATTGACGGCTGGATAGGTCCAATATTGCTCGCCGTTTTTGCTGCACTGCAAAGTTAGGTGTTTAGGTAATGTTTAGTAAGACAGTAATGTAAGCAATTACTGTTTTTGTTTTTATAATGTTGTTCCTGTTATTGAATATTATTTATGGTGTGTTACTACGTGCAGATTTATTAAACTTAGCAAACCAAAGGCACCTCTGATCGGGGTTGTATCATAAAATGTCTTTCTGTTAGAAGCAGAAATTGGGTTAATTAACAACAGGAAAAGTGATTATGATTGGGTAAGGCAGTGTCATGTTTTGTTGCCTCCCAATCGGAGGAGACATTGTTTTACACACAAGCCTGGATTCGTCACACACAGTCAAAGAAGCTGTAGAAAAGTTCAAAACAGCCTGATAAAAGGTTGGTATTTTCTAGCTGAAAATGTAAACACAATTTCCAGATTACTTGTGTAATATTGTGAGAGTCAAGTCTATTCGTTTTGCTACTGCAAGAACTTTTCATTTTACTTTTGAAAAACAATTACAGATGTTTACCAGATCAGTGTTTTTTGACTACAGAGTTAAAAACTCTTCGTGTTATTAAAAATGTTTACTTTTGCTATGAAAATATTTGTTAGTGCTTTTTTGTTTACTTTCCGGTTGTCTCAGGTAGTTAGGATTTTATTATTTTTGTAATTAAATTTAAACTTTTAAATCTTTAGCTGTATACTTTTTTCACAAAGAAAATAAATGCAAACAGGTTTTAAAATTTGTTGATGTGTAATCAGTATTGAATGTTGTCTACATGTCTATTTGACTCGATTCAATTGATTTGTGAAACTAGTAATCAACCATAACTAATCATTAACATTACAGTGACACAAAGATACCAAAAAAAAAACTTTAACCGACATTATTGTTGATATACTTTGATACTGCACATGATTTGTTTTTTCATATAGTAGATGGAGAAAAACAGCACATTGGGGTGTATTCCGACTGGAAAAACCGGTCCTGAACCTTTCGTTTGGTCTGTATTACGACTGCCGTCAAGCGGCCTTTCCTGATTCAATCCAAAGCATGTACACAAAACCATGCGATTAAAGATCAGAGCATCCTGGACAATCCCAGACATCCTTTGCACAACACGATGTCAGGTCAGAGGAGCACACGGAGTAATAGACTCCTTTCACTGCGCTGCAGGACAGAGCGCTTTAAGAACTCATTTGTCCCTACAGCTATCAGGCTGTTTAATGAACCTGCCTGATATGAACTGATATTATTTTGTGAACTGTCTTTTTACTGTTGTTTGTTGTGTGTGGTTGTGTGTTTTGCTACCGGACACCTGAATTTCTCCTTTGGGAGATTAATAAAGTTTATATCTATCTATCTATCTATCTCTTCAATCATTGGTCAGGAATAACAAGGATGAGGCAAAGCAGCTAGAGGCAGAATTTATGGAAGTCCTGCGCCTGCAAACTTTTATTCGCATACCTTCATCCCCGATGTCTCCTCATCACTGCAGTTGCTAGCATCCTCTGAGTTAAAGCACACATGGCACGTCTCCTTACCAGTAACCGCCTTCCAGCTTGCAAGTACCAAAGTAACAAGTAAAGAGTGTTCTTCCCGACAAAACCGATAATTGACATTTACATTTTTAATAAGTTGACTATCCGTAAGGATTACAAAGCACTGCATTTCCGCCTTCTTCTTGTTGTTTTGACCCGCCCTCATAGTTCCTGGTCAATGACTGACAAGATCTTTAGTCGTGTGGTTTTGTTTGCAAGCTTTGGTCTGTAACTGAATGGTCTGCTTGTTGCCAGTCTGAATACAGACCAAACGCAATTCAATCCTTTGCTCTTGATGCGGAACAAAGGTTTTTTCAGTCTGAATACGCCCTTGGACTCCACTTTAAACTTTATCTTTGTCTTCAACTTTTTCTTCTGCTCAATTGGGGGCCTAGTTATGGGGGCGACACTTTAAGCAAAGATACCCGGAATACCCTCTACCTGACTACTTCCTCCAGGTCCTCTGGGGGACCCTGAGGCGTTCCTAGACTTGCCAAAAGATGTAGTCACTCTCTAGCGTGTCCCAGGTGTTGCCCTAAATCTATTCATACAGGGACTAAATTCCATTTAGTGAGGCTCCCCAGATCAAATACTCTCAGAGCAGTCTTCACAGCACACCATAAGAGCCACCGTCGATCTCTGCCTCCAAATCAACAAAGACGTTTGGAAGAGCGAACTCCCATGAATCTCCAGCACCCTATGGACAGTGAAAAGCTGGTCCACTGTTCCACGATCAGGACAAAAAACACACTGTTTTTCCTGAATCTGAGGTTTGACTATCAAATAAATTCTCCTCTCCAGAACTCTTGAATAGACTTTCCTGGGAAGGCTGAGAAGTGCGATTCCATTGTTGTTGAAACAAACCTTCTGGTCCCCTTATTTAAAAAACAAAAGGGTAATGCTACTTCACTCTGAATATTCATGGTTACCAAACAATGCCGCAGTCAATTTCAACCATCACCAGCAATTTGTCACCAAGGAGTTCTTCAACTACCCCAGTGAATTTAGCCCAGGTGATGGACAGCTCCACTCTGGAGTCCCCAGCCTCTACTTCCTCAACAGAAGATGTATCAAAGGGTTGAAGAGATACTCAAGTTTTTATTGTTTTTTTAACCACTCAACTCATCTCTAATCCAAGTTAACGGCTACCGACCGGCAACAAAAACGGTGCCAGCAGGAAACTGCTTCCTCCTCAGGGGAAGGGGAAGTAGGAGTCCCATCAGCCAGTCAAGCCCTTCTTCCTTCTTCAGCTTGATGGCAGCCCTAACTTCTGGTGTCCACCCCCATCACCGGTTTAGAAATAGCACAACTAGTACCAGAGACCTTACAACCACAGCTCCAAACAGCTGCAGAGACAACTGCTTCTTCAGAAATAAAAATTAGGGGGGACAATCTGGTTTTAGTATGCCAGTGAAAGCTGTGCAATTGCATAAAGAATCTTGAATCTATCTGGATAAAACCTTCATCAGCCCCTCATCATATTCATAAACATACATGCAGATGCTCCTCTGCCGTTTTTAATGGTCCTCCGTCAATAAGGGCCTCTTTTATCCCACTGTTTGATGATGGCAATGAGCATATTAACCCACACGTGTATAGAAATATTACTGTATGTGTATTAAAATCCCTTAAGATGCATAATCTTATGTTTTTGCCATGACAACAAACACTGAGATAGAGTAAACCATGTCCATGATGACAAGGCAACACGCCACCTTTTAACTGCTTGTGCATATCCATCTGTAAAAAAACCAAAAACAAATAATAAAACCAATCTGTCCTTTTAAGCAATCAGGATATAACGGAGCCCTGCAACAGAGCTGCAGAAGCGAGCAGATTCTGTGCCGCTGATGTTATTAAACTGCTGCAGTCTGTGCGGGCTGAGCGGCTTTTGCCTCAATAAGTGGTCCGTGGAGCTTACTGGGTTAAACTCCTGGCTGGCTGTCAGTGATCTAATAGTCCGCCTGAGAGCTTGAGCGCGGGCTAAATTAAACGCTTTGTGGATTAAAACAAGCGAGAGCGAGTCATAATATAAATGAAGACGGCAGACAAAAGCTGCTAATGCAGAGAGGAATAAATATACAGAAAATGTTAAAATTAAAGAAGAAAATGATATACAGATGGAAAAATTCAAAGAATATTTAGGAAAGTTACAAAATTGTGTTTTGCTAAACATTTACCAGTAGAAACTCTACAATGACAGTTCTTAAACCCTAGTAAATAAAGACAAATTATTCTTTGAAACAAGGATGAACAGGCAAAGAAAGACTACAAACACATGGCTGCTAAACTGGACCACAGGGTTCTGAAAAAAAAACAACTTTTTTTAACATTTGTGTGATGCAGGTCAGGCACTTCCTGAAGGTGGACTCAGGACAGAACTGCATTTCTTCAAAAGCTTAGCAAAACACTACTAAAAAAGAAACAAAAACTTTGAAAGTAGCATCTGATCTAATGTTTAGAATGTGAGTTTAGTTTCTTGTTTTTTTTTAAACAGCAATGATGTATGTTTATGTGTTTTTAAAATGAATAAATATAGTTAAATACAAGCTAAATAAATAAATAAATAAATTAGTGTTTATTTTAGCATAAATCTTAAGTAAGATCATTTCTAAACATTCCTACAGTACAGTAGCAAGTCACTTTAAGACCCACTCAGACGAAAATCCTGTTTTTGGTGTTTTCTACATGATCTCGTAGCAATTTTCTTATAATTGAGGACATATTTATCGAAAATTCAGTTAAAAATGATATGTTTGAGTACCGGTATGTCTTTATTTAATTAGTTGTGAATCAGGAGCATGCAATAAATAGCGGTTTGAAAAAGATCATATTTGTGAGGTAGAATATATGCTGGCCGGGCCACAAGCTCCCTGCTCTGCTCCATTCTGATGCAGCCATTTGCAGACAAATAGATCTATGAACGTCTTTGTTTTCCACATCTGAGCTGGTATCTGCCTCTAACCCGTACAATTTTTGTTGCACCAGTAATGTCAGGTTGGAGGTGTGAAGGGCTGTAAGCTACTGGGAGGGGGCATGAACAGTGAGCTCTCAGCTAAGAGAAGGGAAAGGGGGCCCACAACTCAGTAGTGAATTTTAAATGAATTTCTGCTGCTTTGCAGAAACTATGTCAGAGAAAACTTCACTGTTTTTTTATTTTAGTTTAAAATGACAATCATAATTTAAAGGACCCCTGGAAACACTTTGACAGTAGATCAACAGGTGATTGGAGTGGGACTTTAACACATCAGCAATCCGATCATCAGGGACAACCAGCTACCATTGAAACTATCAAAACTGTTACAAAACAACAGCAAACATCTATTATTTTCACAATCAAAAATCTTTTTGCTTGGCTGCATTCCAGAAAACTTCAATCAGTATGACAGCAGCAAGTGTTTTATTGCATTTTAGCACGCGAGCACGCGTGGAAAAGAACAAAAAAAACCCTAGATGATCCTGAGCACAGACACCTGCAGGGCGATCTATTTGCAGACAATGTGGCGTGGACGACGCTCTCAGACGACCTCCATAAAGTTTGGGCAGTTAGTCGACATGCTGTGGGGTCGGAGGTCATGCTCTGCTCTGAACCGCCTGTGGTTCCTGAAGCAGAGCAGCCGTGTCCTTCCTCTGGAAAGGAAGACGGTACGCAATCACGCTTCTATGACCAGTTCAGTCACACACGGGGGAACAGACATTGGTCAAATGCATCCACTGCCCAACATCCAGAGATATTTTAAAACACATTTACTTGTAATTGTTTAGAAATTAATGCTTTAACGTTTTTTAAAACTGTATGTTTTGGGTAATTTGACAATCGCATAGGGGAAAAGAACATTTTCCACAAAATAAAGAGAAAAATGTGATTTTTTTCTTCTTCTTAAGTGAATTTTAAGGTGACACCCGCCAAAAAATTTAGTTATAACAAATTTTAACAGATTTAGTTGAAAAACAACAGAAACGGAAACAAAAAAAAAAGAGTAAAGAGGAAAAAAGTCATTCTCTTTAAAAAGAAATGGCCTACTCCTCTAAATGCTGTACTTTCTCATCATTGCAGGTCTTTTTAAACAAAACTACAACTCAAGCACACAAGACAAAAGTGGAGCGGACTAATTCCTGGTAAGACCTGTGCTTCTGCGGGGCTTAAAGGAGTTGGAAGCTGGTAAAATCTGCTGCTGAGCCATCGCAAACTTGAAGCCCATTAGGACACGTACGCACTCACAAAGCAATAATACGCTCAAATGAACACAAATAGTACACGAGGATTCCCACAGAAAAGCACTGCCGCACACACACCCACACACTCAAGTGAGGCTGAAAAGCAGATTTCCACTCGATCAACACTTTTCCCAATGCCGGGGTCGGGGGTCATATGCCAGCAGCAAATGCACCGTTTGGCCACTTTACTGACACAAATACAAAAACTAATTGAAGCCTCTGTGTGTCAGTGTGTAGATATGGGATGGATTTAAATAAGAGCAACCAATACAAACAGCCTAGAGCTGCAACCAGCCTTTTTTCTCCCTGTTTGACTGAGATATTTTAGTCCATTAAGACTTCTACTTTAGTTACTTTTTTGTACTGTAATTTTTTAGTATGGATCCTTTTCTTTGTCTATCAGTGCCATCACCTGCCGCGTAGGCTTAAAAGACACAAAGCTGCAAAGGAAAAAAAATTGTAGTAAGGGAGACTTATGTTTTCTCTCTTATTTTATGCTAACAGACACCTTGTTAGCGTTCCAGGAGGTTCTCACGGAGCAAAGTGGCACTGTTCTTTCAAAGCTGCTCACAAAGTGCTGCATGTCAAAGCTGCAGGGCTGTAGTCTCGTTTCCAAAGCTTTAACCTGACTCAGGCCCTCTGTGGCACAGCAGCCTCAAACATGATGCTGCCGCCCCCATGCTTCCCAGTTTTCCCTCAAACGTAACATTGACCACCACATTTACAAACAAATGTAAAACTTAGTCTAGATAATACCACACCACACACATCTTTTTGAATACCAGCATGATGCAGTGCATTGATTTCAGAGTAAACAATTCAATCTGACCTGAAAAAATGACCCCCATCACATGTATCTTATCATTATATTGCATAGTGTTTGTGATTATATTTTTGTCATTCTACAAAAAGAGTCACAAAGCCTTTTATTCTTTAGAAAGTTAGAGTTTATGGAGATCAAAATGATGGATAGACATAGCAGATAGGCGATCGTAAAATCTTTAGAAAATATGGTGGGAGCACCCACGTCTGTCTTTGTGTTGTTTTTGCAAATGAAATGTTTAACTAATTTTAGGTTTTGAAATTGGCTTTTCTGCCTAAGATAGTCAAATAAACATGTTAACATGTCTGCGTCTTATTCTGCTTACGGGTTCGTCTGATAAAGATCAGAATACTGATGGATTTCTAGACATCAAAAGTGGCCAAACAGTATTCCAACCACAGTACAAGTCAGTACTAAATCAAGGAACCACTTTATAACCTTACAATCTTTAAGGTCAGCTGTTGTTTTAATGAAAGGACGGATGGGGAGCAAAATACAAACTCACCCAAACGAGTAGAACTGACTGGGCTTCTTCATCGTCACCCAGGAGCTGACGAGACAGGTGATCAAACTGCAGGTGAGGGGGGAGGGTGGGGGTGATGGCAGGAAAACGGGGATAGAGAACAATAATTGATCCGATGGAAGGAGACAGACTGCAAATAAGACGTGTCCCTGAGAGACGAGTGGCAGATGAAAAGAAACAGCAGAGAGGTCAGCTGAAGTTCAGCTTCTCTCCACTTTCATTCACTTTTTCCCCATGAAGTCAAGAAACTATTGAAAGCTCCTGCATGTGTTTGATGCAAACAGTGTTAAACAGAAATTAGAGTGCTTACCTGAAGAGGTCAAAGATGGTGAGGTACGTGTAGGCAGTTAAAGCTGCAAGAAAACAACAACAGAGGTCAGTCACTGGACACAATCCAGTTCATGCTGTGAGAAAAAACATCACAAAAACACCAGGGAATGCTTAGTCAACCACTTTAAGTTTTGCCTTAGTCACAACTGACCCCCTAATGGGGGAAGCCGGGCTGTCGAAAGGGCATGCAGGTGGCCCGCACAAAGTATTAAGGTTGTAGACCAGTTAGGAAGAGTATGCTGCGAGCAGCAGGTCGTAGCAAACACTTACAGAACACGCAAAGATGAGTAAGGGTGAAGTAGGATTTTGTGGTTCCACACCGACTGCGAGAAATTAGAAAATTAAACAAAAAAAACAGTGTAGTTTGTGCCTCTATCCTACGGCACTTGGGTGTCGCCTACACACCCCATGCGGGCAGCCTTTGTGTGCGAACAGTAGACTAGAGTGCAGCATTAGGGCACTGAACGACAACATCAGCCGAATGTCATAAGTTTGTGTGACAATGTATTCACCACAAGCACAATGGAACAATCAATTTTTGTGAGATCCCCTGAGGTGGCCGTACGAGCCACAAGGGAAATGTAAAGGACAAACTGGGCATGTGACGCGTGTTCATAACGCACTAAACGTGGGTTCTTGAACGCCCATGGTGTTCACACTGGACACACAGAGAGGGGCATGTCCGCCACCTACAGTTGAAAGAGGTTTGGTGCGAAATTTCAAAGCTTTTCACTTCTATTCCGATGTGTGTAAGACTTGGGCTACGTTCACACTGCAGGCTGAAACGACCCAATTCCGATTTTTTTGCCCCTATGCGACCCAATTCCGATCTTTTCATGACAGTCTGAATGACACAGATCCGATCTTTTTAAATGCGACCCAGGCCACTTGGGTTTTCCGTCCTGAATCCGAAACGTATCCGATCTTTTCAATTGCGGCCGCCGTCTGACCGGCCAGGCCAACTAAATCCGAATCGTACGTCATCGATACGCAACAAACGTCATCATTCTGCGTTGAAATAGGCGGGAACGAGAACGTAAACAGCAACCACGGCGGACGATGCTGCAGAGACCCGTCAGTGGAAGGGAAGCAAAGTCACGGATTGGATTAATATTTGGGGTGACAGCACTATTCAGGCAAAACTCCAGGGCTCTTATCGCAACCGGGCGGTTTTTGAAAAAAAAATTAACAGCTTAATGGCTGAGCGTGGTGTTGAACATTTGTCACGAGTACTTTTTTTTCTTTCTCCCCTTCCCGACCGTGGTCAAAAGCGCGGGGGACCCAAGGCGGATCCTCCTCCTCCTCCCTGTTCTGACCATTAGATTCTCCAGGATTCTCCGGAATGGGTTAATAAAGAGTCCATAGCATTTATTCTGGGGGAAACCTTCTTTTATTACCGTTGTCCTTCCTCCGTAACACACAACATGAATGCGCGCCCACACTGCCCCCCCCCCCCCCCCCCCATTCTCTCCCGCTGCACGCGCTCTTCCCCTCTCCCTTACACAAGCGCGCGCGCGTGGGCCCAGTACATACACATTCCCATTCCACAACAGTGGTTACAGACGATCCCGGCTCCAATGCCTTCTTAAAAATGGGAAGATTGTAATTGTGCTGGCCCCTTTGTGAAAATAAATTTATTAATGAAAAAAGAGCTGTTGACAACACTGTTGTTGACATCCATGTTAACGTTAGCTACTTCCGCAAACAACGAGTGAGGTCATTCGACGTTGAGTACTCTTTTGGGCATGCGGGTCAACTCTGGGTCGTTTCACGGTCACACTGTATATCACAAAAGTTCGGATATACTTGGAAATGTGAACGGTCTAGCAAACAATTTGGATTTTTCCAAAAAAATCGGAATTGAGCATTAAGCCCTGCAGTGTGAACGTAGGCTTGGTGTCTGTCACAAAACTCCTGCCGAGCAAACTGCAGGTGGGGGTTGGGGGGGTCACACTTTAGTAAGTTCAAAGGGACGCCATCCATACGTCACTAACAAGTCCAATTCCCTGATTCATTAAAAATAGACCTGGTTTAACATTCAATCCTCGTTCAATGGCAGCACGTTTTGTAAGTAGAACCCCAAAACAGAACATTTCAAAACAGAAATGTAACAATGAGTGAACGCGGGTTTGGATTTTTGAATGCAGGTGCTTGAAATGTGCATTTAAATGGATTTGCAGACGTTTGATTGGAAGTCAAGGGCTGTGTGATCGTAGCCTCAGACACATCTGCGCTTCCTTTAAAATGCAGCCGCTCTATCTACAACCCTCCCAAAACCTGCAGCACCTGTACAGGTCATATATATGGGTGCTTATTTTAATTTTTTTATTGGAACTGGATGGGATACGTCAGCCACTGTGTACAACTGAAATGCTTTTCCATTGTTGTGACTCGGCAAGCGCTTCTGCTGAGTCAGGCTCAGAGGACTGTGGCTTGGAGAGCGGACAGAGCACAAGCCAAGAGGTTAGTTAGCTAGTAACTAAACCAATCAGCCGGTCAACCAAGAACTTAATGAGTGGGTTAACCAGTTGAATAGCGGTCTGCCTTAGACAATGCAAACTTGCCGGTCAATCTACGAACCTGCCTGCCTGCAAACGCGTCCGTCTGTCTGTGGGTCTTAGTGCCTGCCAGCCAGCTTTCTGTAATCAGGTTGTGCTGACGGGGGGGGGCGGCGGAGGATTAGAGCAGCTTTGTGCTGAGAGGAACATTTTGTTTCCCCACTTCCAGCGTCCATGTTGGCCAACCTGACGCCCCGTAATCCTGACAGAGACAGCCAGCGGCAAAGAGCCGCAGAGACAGACAGGCTGACAGACAGACAGACAGGCAGGCAGGACAGAGACTGAGTGACAGATCGACAGACAAAGGAGCTCTGAGGAAGACAGATGGATAGATGAAACATCAACGCAGGAAGACAGGCACAGAGAGAGACAGAAGACTGGAGATGTGGACAGACAGGGGAAGAAAGAGCGGCAGGAGTCCAGAACTGCAGAAAAGTTAACGGCCCAACCGCGTTATAATGAAATGTAAACGGGTTTTATTTAAACAAAGATGGCAGAATAGATCCACTGTGGGCACGGCAGATTACAGAGAAATAAGAGCCGATCTGCTGGAGCTTAATCAACCTCAGTGTGAACACAGCACTGGAACACAAAGCTGGACAACAGAGCAGTGAGCTATCTGATAATCTGGTGCTGCCTCAGAGAATTACTCCCAGTAAAGGAATTAACTGCAGCAGAAATGACTGAGCTGTTCAAACACAGGCACCTTTACTTTAAAAAGCTGGACAACTTCACCCTTTTCCTGAAAACACCAGAAATGAGGCCAATCACAAGAATATCATGTTTAGATCAGGGCTCTGAAACAATCTTTTCTCCCATTTGATGAAAAAAACTTGTTTAAAATTGTAGAGATCTTTGTATTTCTTCCAAATATATTATAACAAATCACCGATTGAAGGATTTTGTAAAAGAATTGTATCCTAATCCATTCAGAAGTATTACAACACAACATTTGCTGTTTGATATATTTGTATTTGAGGGTTGCAAAGATTACCATCTTTCTGACATCAATGTTTCATAGTTTGAAAAATATAAACATAATTCTGTCAGATTAAAGGGGATCTGTTAAATTTTCAGATTTATACCTCACTATAATGTTTGGTCTTTAGAAGACACATGGGCTAAATGAACCCTGCAACAGACTGCCAACACCTCCAGGGTGTAACCCGCTGGATGTCTTGGAGTACCGTATTTGTCAGAGCATAAGACGCACTCAAAATCCCTCAATTTTCTCAAAAGTTTATACTTCGATGCACCATATGGGTGGATTCTGTTTGCGATTACTGACCTGGAACCAATTTCATGGATACACGGTGCTTAAAAATCTGTCAAATATCTTTGTACGACTCGTAAACGACAAAGCTGCAGCACTTGATGGATTGTTGAAGCATCCAGTCAGGAGTCTGGTGGAGTACTGGGCTTCAACATAATGAACTGATAAAATTAGTGTATTGTTTTGTATGTTATGTACTACAATTGTTCAGTGTTGAGTTATTGTGATAAGACACCAAAACTGAAATTGAACAGCAAAATAAATTGTGGATTGTATCTTTTGCTGAATCCATCTTTCTTTTCCCTTTTTTTTAATAAAGCGTCTCGTCTCTCCTGGAAGATCAATGAGTCTCCATTTCACCATGTTGTGTCGAATTAAAAGCAGCAGACAATAAAAGCAATAATAATACAAAGGCTGACATCACAGTGACCCTGAAATGGGCCGGACCAAATCAATAGGCGGGCTGAAATTTCCAATCGTCTTGCAGGGGTAGGTTTACAAGTGCATTGTCGCACATGCACACACACAGACACAGAGTGAGAGACAAAACCTGATCGAGTTTCTTCAGAAGTCTCAGGCTTACAAACACTGACGCCCAAAGGACGAGAGGATGTGACACCCAGAGAATAACAGCAGATCTGACGTTCGTGTACAAGAAAAGAAAAAAAACACACAACAAAAATACAAAGACACACACTGAAACACAAATACATACACAGAAAAGGAAACCGTTGGTGAATGTTTTCATTCATTCATTCAGGCGAGGCCGTCTTAAGGTTGAGTTGTGGAATCTAAACTTTGTCGTCACTTCTTGAAACATTTTGCAGATAATCCAGGTTAACGTCATCAGTCTGACTAAGTTTTTAAAAGTTTTTAAAAAAAGTTTTTAAAAAGACAAGTTCAGGGGAGACAACCCAACTTTTAAAGCACTAATAAAACACAAAAGCACTGATACACACAAATACATGCACAGATACACACTGAAACACTGATACACACAAATACATGCACAGATACACACTGAAACACACAAAAACACGGATACATGCACAGATACACACTGAAACACTGATTCACACAAATACATGCACAGATACAAACTGAAACACACAAAAACACAGATACACACAAATACATGCACAGATACACACTGAAACACACAAAAACACGGATACATGCACACTGAAACACACAAAAACACTGATACACACAAATACATGCACAGACACACTCAAACACACAAAAACACGGATACATGCACAGATACACACTGAAACACTGATACACACAAATGCATGCACAGATACACACTGAAACACTGATACACACAAATACATGCACAGATATACATTGAAACACACAAAAACACTGATTCACACAAATACATGCACAGATACACACTGAAACACACAAAAACACTGATGCACACAAATACATGCACAGATACACACTGAAACACACAAAAACACTGATACATACAAATACATGCACAGATACACACTGAAACACTGAAACACACAAATGCATGCACAGATACACACTGAAACACTGATACACACAAATGCATGCACAGATACACACAAGAACACTGATACACACAAATACATGCACAGATATACATTGAAGCACACAACACATTCATACAAACAAATACATGAATAGACACTGACACACAAAAAAGATACATACAAATACATGCACTGAAACACACTGAAATACACAAAATCACCCATACACACAATACACTGATACACACAAAAACAACCACACATACACAAAAACATAAATACACAAAAGTACTAATACGCACATAGACATGCACAGAAAAACACAGAAACACACAAAAATCCAGACTTAAACACATCGAAAAACACAAAAATACGAAGACAAACTAAAACACACAAAAAACACAGACATAATTGCACAAAAATGCACTGAAACATGCAAAAACCGGGACCCAAGTATAGATTTAAAAACATCCGTACATGTGTTAACAAACAAAAAGAATCATCGCTTTGAGGAAACTTTTTCGTCCCTTCTTTAAGTGATTTTAAACTTTTATTCTGTCTGGTTTTGTCCTAAAGAAAATATAGTAACAGAGAAGAAAACACAAAGTGTTCAAAAAAGGGGGAGGGAGGGAAATCAGAGATAAAGACAAATGAGAGCAGAAACACAAGCTACAGGATAAATATTTAATGCTGTCTGCACTCAAGCAGCCCAAACACACACACACACTAAAGTCAGTGCACAAGCACAACTGTTCATAGCGAGTACTTTCCACCTCTTCTATTTTCAAAATTCATCAGCAAAAAAACCTAATTCATTTTAAAAACATTACAGATCTAAAGAATGTTCTCAACATAAAATCTAGGTTCCCAGAGGAACAAAAGCATTAGTTGGGATTAAGATTCATCAGCAAACGGCTGAAAACAGGGATCGGAGCATGGCGACCCCTGTGAGGTCAAACGTTTCTAAAGCTCCAAGAAAAAAATAAAACTTCATGAGGTCACCGAATTCTGTTGCCATTTTTGACACATAACAAGTCTCCCACAGCTGCTAAAAATAAAAAAAAAGTTGAAGTTGAATCACACAAAGGTTTTGAAAGCCATTTCAGGTTTTTCTCAGCCTGTTACCAACAGCCCAATCATTTTATATGAGTAACTGGATTTAAGAAGACCAAGCAAAAAGATTAAAACAGGGAATAAACTGGATTTTTTCCCCCATACATAATGACCCTCAGATGTCCACAGCCTTTTTCTTTCTACTTTACAATTTGCTCCGCCAAATGATCTTTAAAACTGTTTTTGTGGCACTGCTGATATCCACTGATATCCATCTTTTTATCTACCACACCAGTTTCTTTCTGTCTACAAATATTTTGTTATGATATTACGCAATAGTTCCACCATGATCTGTCTAACTAGTAGTACATTTGCCATTTCTTCCTACAAAAATAGCAAAAATTGAAAAATAATAATATAAAAATCTAAAAAACAAACAAACAAAAACAAAGCTAAGACAAGGTCAGAAAAGTATGAGAGAAGTCTAAAAACCTACACTAAACTATTCACAATATACCAAGATTTTTTTATATGGGGTATCACAATTATAGCATGTGCCATGTTTGCTTCTAACCAAAATGTTCAAAGCTATAAACTTTTTAAAACCTTCAAGCTAAAATTTTAAATTTTAAATGAAACGACACCAACAGGGTTGGCTTCATTCCTTCGTCGATGGGATTGGTAAACTCACCGCTGAGTTCAGGGACTACTGTGAGTTTGAAATTGCAGCATAAAAAAAACTGCAAATGTGTCAAATGCTTATGATTTTGCGATATAATTATACTGAAAATGCCCCAACTGTCAGAATTCTGATTGTGAAGTGCTAGAAAACTTTAAACACCTCATTGGTCACTTTGTTGTTTCTCTTTCTGGTCTCTACAAACCTTTGTCTGATTTGGACGATCCACAGTTGGATGAAATCCTGTCAGGAATTTACACCTCCAAAAAAATCATATCACTCAAACTGAAGCACACCTAAACACACAAGAGGGCCACAAGCTGAAAAAAAAGAAAAAACAAGGTTTCTTATTGGGCCAAAATGAAGCAGTGGGTGATCTCAGTCCGGCGTCTGTCCATATGCATAACCTCATCTCTGACTCACTTTTGATATTCTCCCTTTTCTGCGATTGTTCTAGCAAGAAAAAGGGTTCCGGACAGCAGAATATTATTTAACTTGACATGTATTGAGTATAAAAGGTGAAGGAATGTTATTAATGAGACCAGATTTCATAAAAATGTGAGGACATTCTTTTGGCTGCATTTTCCTCTTCACGGTGTGTCTTTTCAAAATTCTGTTGTATTTGTTGTAAAGAAAGGGATATGAAGGACTTCAGTAAAGATGCTGATCCAGTTAGTGGATTTGTTTAAGCAAATAAGTTGTCCATTTAGATTGTTTCTGGCCCTTAGATCCAGCAGATGTTAAAGAAAAACGTACAAAAAAGAGGTGGAAGTAGGACTTGCAGCAAACAGAAGATGAATGCCAGCAGTTCCGGTAAAAACAGAAAACTGAAACCTAGCCTGAACGCGTGCACGCACACACCATGTGGGTGTGCACGCTGTCAGGTTAGCTCGTTGGGGGGCAGATGTGAACTAAAAGCTTGTATCGAGCGTCTCAACTGCTGCGGCGAGGACGATCCGCTGGGACGAGGAAGAGGAGGAGCAGTCAGGACAAGGACAGAAGGGTGAAGCAAGGAATGACATGAGGACGATGAGTAGGAGGAAGAATGCACTGGCCCTTCAGACAGCCTGAAACTAGACCTGAGGTTTGCCTGTACACAAAAAGACACACACACAATCAAGGGCATGCACACAAACCCAGTGATCACAACAAGGCTGCTCAATATTTGCACACAAATGTACAGCAGGCGCCCGCGTAAACACGACAAAACCATCTGATGCACACACAAACACAGGTGTACAAACACGCACACACAAACACGCCAAAACACAACTTGTCATCCTCTGATTTGACAAGCGACTTCATTCTACATGAAACCAGATCACAGCTCCATTCTGGAGGAAACAGGATTTCTGCGGCAGCTGGCAGTGACATGTTAAACCTCCCGCCTCAGCAGGCCTTCACGCCCCCCCCCCGAGGCCTGACCTAGACCCCCTCCTAGGGATAATAATCAATATAACATCTTGCATTATGACCAAACAGAAAACTACTCAGGGGTTTGTTACAGAGGCTCCTGTTAAGCGGAGCTCCAAACTGTCCTCTCAGGGTTTCAGTCTTCCGAGCTAAAACATCCTGAACATTTTGGAAGCCTTTTTGGGTTAGTTTAGAGACATTGACTAATTAGGAACTAGACTAAGTGAGTGTGACATCATCTATAGAAATGGACTTACTTCAGTCTACAATCAAATGAAGTCAATTCAATCACCATTTCTTTTGCGATACGGACACCACCATGTTGGAGATCCATAAACAGTAATTGGTCCGAATTTACACCCCTTCCACTTGAAAGCAGGTGATCAAACGTTTCGAATGTTTAACGTGAGGCCGCCTACTTTATTGAGGAATCTGGTTGGTCAGCTTTAATGTGAATAAAAATTAGAATAAGCAAGACTATGTAAAAAAAGTCAACAGGTCAAGAAATGTTATTTCTAAAATAACTGAGTAATAGCTGTTTATTTCTCTATAGAAGTCTATCAGATTTTGGCTTCTTGACGCCAGCAGGAACTTCCTGTTTGGAACGTTGGGGGGGGCTTACTCAGCCCAGTTCTCACATACAGTCATGATGTGAGCAGTGTGAAAGCGCTTGAGAACCAGTAAAGTGATGTACAATTGAAGGCCATATATCATTTGACCATTTGCATGGTTGTGCAAATTAAACAGAGTGATGGCAGGAGAAAATCGTAATCAATTGGAATAAAAGTTTTGTTTAATCGGTTGACCCAAGTTCCAAACTGAACGCTCCCCGCAGACAGGCACGGAAGTTCCATGAGTCTCTAAATAAGGAATCCTGTGGGACAACATTCACACACATCATTGGTGTCTTCATGAGATCCAGTTCTTTTGAGAGCGAAGCAGATGTGGGGACTGTTTGGGGAGTAAGAGGAGCTGATCACAAACACACACAATCTGTGTGTGTGTGTGTGTGTGTGTGTGTGTGTTTATGTGCGAGTGTGTGCTGGCTCCTCTGAAGGCCCTGTGGGATGGGATGCTTCACCAGCTGTGTTCTGACACACAGGAACACTGAGGGCCTGGGGACAGCACACACACACACAGCTCAGATCACATGTGTGCACTCAACCATATCTAGATGAGGAGCAAACAAACTAATGGATATGCATACAAACACTGCTCTGCCGCACAACATGACTAACATGGTCTTCTGTTCAGATGTATTTATATCTTTGTGTGCAGACCGACACTTCCAGTGCTGAAGGCAGCGAGGTCCACATCAGAGTGGGCTTTTATTATTTGATGAGATAAAACAAATGTAATGACATAAACTGAGAAATTAAGCACAACAGGTACACAAAACTGGAAAATCTTTTTCTAAACAATCCCAGAGTGACGATGAGGAAGGTAGAAAGACGAAGAGGTGTACCTATTTGTCCAGGGAACAGACACTTGACCTGGTTTCTGAGAGCGGCTCTGGGCTGAAAAACAGCCAAACACACATATAAGCACACACCCGCACACATGTGTGCGTGGCTTTATTCTGGGCTAAAAGCTGCGTATGTAGAGACGATCGAATAAAACGTTAAAAACACAAACAAACACACTGCCGATGGCGCAGTCTCTCCACGTGTTTGTGTCATTTCCTGTGGAGTTTGGTGTTCCTATGAATCTTCAGGAAAACACAGATAAAAACAGGTTTTAGAGTCAGCAGATAAGCTCAGAGCCTGTTTGAACAATTAGGGGGTTGGGTCATTTTAACCAGAAAAATAAAACCTTAAGAAGTGACCTCTGATCCATTCAGACTTTAACCAACACTGACCACCTTAAGAGAGATATTTGACCTGATGAACAGCTGCGTGAAAAACACTAAGAAGCAATAAGTCTGCATAGCATTTGTGCAAAACAGGAACTGCGAGGATCAATACCTCTGTTTTAACATATCAGCTAATAAAAATGAAAAAAAAACAGAATACTGGATAATACTCATGACATACTTCTTCACTGTATGTTATTATTGTGTATTGAAACTTTTTTTCTTACTTTTTCAACAGACAGTTAGAAAACTGGAACGATATTAAAAGCAAATAGAAGATGGATAAAAATGGAAGACTTATAGATAATGTTAAAAACAGAATTAGAAGATGAAAAGAAGCAATAAAAAGAGAATAAAAAGAAAACGGGACAAAAAGAAGAAGTACAAGTAGTCCAAGGACTCCAATAGCATGACTTCTCCTGGTCTGGTAAAGCATTGGTAACAATTTTCTTTTGCTTTTTAATATAAAAACTTAAAACATTTATTTTGACAGTTATGGGGAAAATGCCTCTAGATTAAAATGCATTTAGTCCCCCTCCAATTATCTTTTGTTCTATTCAAAAAAAGTTTCCAGTAGTCTTTTAATTTTGATGATGCCGTTTTTAACCACAATCAAAAAACCTGAGTCATTTTCTAGGACAAAGTTTCTGCAGAGCGCCAAGAAGTTCATTAGAAATTCACATGTGAGTGGTGTGCAGGACCACTGGTCGGGGTAACCCCGCCCCATCCTTAATTAGAAAATGAAATGACATTTTTAAAAATTCAATGAAAATTGTGTTTTTTTGTGGGTTTTTAACATGTTCTTATCATATTTTTCTGATGATGGAGGACATATAACAAAAATGAAGATTAAACTTGCATTTCTGAATATTTCTTTATTCAAATTGTTGTGAATCAGCAGCAGAGGAAAAAATGCGGTTTGAAAAAGATCATAGTTACGCACAAACTACAATTGACAGGCCACAACCTTCCTGCTCCGCCCCATTCGGATGCATCCACTTGAAGTCCACTAGATCCATGTACGACTTTGTTTTCCTCGTCTGAGCTCACACCTGTACGGTTGGATAGCTCACCTTTTTTGTTGCAGCTGTAACATTGGTTTGAGGGTGTGAAGGGGCTGTATGACAGCGGGAGTGCATATGAAGAAAGAGATTATGGGTAGTCAGGACAGGCTTCCCCCGCACAAACAGTGCCACTCCTGCTAAACTCTGCTACTCTGCAGAAATTTTGTCCTAGACATAGTTTTGGCAAAAAAAAACACAATAATAATTGAGAGACCACTGGGAATAGACAATACAATAGATCAAATCAGTGTCAGAATAATTATAATATATGGTCCGGTATTGCATGTAAACTTGCTGTAAAACCTTCATCCCATATGGATTGCTAGAAATAGCACAAATCTGTTCAAAAAAGATGATTCACAAGTTTTCTACAAATTAGCTGGACGTTAGAAGTCAACCCAAGCAAACTTTAAATCTAAAGAAATCAGAAACTCAGGTTTCCTTTGTGACTCATCAGTACAGATTCGATTTCATCATTTCAAATTTCTCTGAGTGTTTCTGAATGATCTGATCAGAAGAGCCTCTTCAGACAAAATCCTTTGCTGTAGTTAAAGCAATGGTCTCAGTCAGATTCAGCGAATGGGGAAACTTTATCTGCCATTGATTTGGGGTTCACAGTCCTCACTGCTGTGTCTGACAGAAGAAAAGCAACTCAATGATAAATGAGACCAAACCACAATGGAAAACTCAGCAGATCGTCTCCTATTTGTTTTTCAGATTCATTTCTCAGGATGGAGGTTTTTTTTGACACCACTAAACACTTACCTATGAATTATCAAAGAAAAAAAGCAACATAGGAAAGAGCAGATGAAAATGCCATTTGGTACTTCTGTTAGCAGAGACCATTGACTGAGAACTGGACTGAGTGACCCCCCCCCCCCCCCCTCTCTCCCAGGTTTCAAACAGGAAGTACCTGCTGGCTCCAAGAAGCCAAAATCCCATAGACCTCTATAGAGAAACAAACAGCTGTTACTCAGTCATTCTGTTGGTCAGATTAACTCATTCTTGCTCAGATAGTTTTACATTGTCTTGAGAATATTCTTTTTAATGTTTCTATAACTAAGGTTATTTAAATCATAAACTGACCAATGAGACACCTCAATAAAAGCATGTGGTCTGACGCTGAATATTATTAACATTTGATTGACAGATTCTTGCAAGCCAGCTTTCAGGTGGTTGGGGGTGTGTGGCCTTCCAACAAGCTTAGCCTTGATAGGCGAGAGTTGTTCCCACAGAAATGTTGACTCAGACCGACTTGGACCAATCACTGCTGACTGACAATGTCTGGTACCAACAAAATGGTGTCCATTGTGTGAAAAAATGCAGTCTGAATAGACTTGATTATGTTGTCCATATACAGTTAGTGGTTTTACCCAGCACAGAAATGCATAAATGCACTGCATACAGGAGACAAAAGATCTGTATTTAAAGTGAGCTTCAAAGGCAAAACTCCTGAATATAAAAATACAGACATTTGAAGAGTCCAAAAAAACAGTACAAAGGCTAGGAAGCTAAAGAGAAAAGGGCTTGGTCACCCAAAGATTTTTGTCTGCACCTTTCTCCCCTAAAAGGTAAACGCTTGCTGAGCTTTTAAAGTTAAAAACAAAACTCCAAAGTTAAATTTTTAAAGTTTGGCTGGTAACTTTCTGACAGACACCCTTACAAATATTTCAAGATAACCGTACAACACACTCAACAATCGTTAGTTCTATTTACAAGACATCTCTAAAAACGGCCGTACAGGCCTTAAAGGAAATTCCAGACACATCTGTGCTTCCTTTAAGATGCCGTCACTCATTTCTATGACCCTCCACCGGCCTGAACAACCGATAAACATGTAGTGCCCGTACAGGTCAACACCACGTACAGGTGCATGTGACTCAGGCTTTAAGATCAAGCACAACATAGTCGATCACAAACAAGTCTAAGAAGAAACCTACACATTATCCTAGTTCTGTACATTAGCCCACACAGCTAGCGCTCACAGGGTGAAGACAAGGCACAGAAAGTCAGTTAAAATTCAAAATTGTGTTCAGGTGCAACTATATGTGCAAGAAAGAAGAGACGATCTGGAGATTCAGAGGGACGAGAGTGCAGATCAAAGTGCTGCTGTGTGTGTTTGTTTAGTCCGGTTCCAAAGAGCTGACATCTTTGCTTTGTCAAAGGCTGAAAACTGATCTGGTTGTCCACTGCACAATTTGATCCGGTAGAACCGGGCTGCTCGCATACGCTCACATTCAGTTCTGTAGAATCATCAGTAGATTACATTTCAGCAACAATGCAACAACCGCTCTGCTTGAACAGCATCAACACAACCTGCTCTTTCTACGCACAAATGTGACGGCTTTTACCTATGACGGTTCTTTGTGTTAATCAAGGAAAGGATTTCAACGAAGTCCAGCGTCTTTGAAAGCTTTCAAATGAGAATATTTATTATGCACCAGTCAAGATGGGGAAAAAATCCACAAAGGAGAAATACATGTAGTTTATAGGACAAGTCAATTTGCAATCATCCCTATGTGTATTACTTACTGCCTGTGTGTCAGACATTACCCATTTATCTTACCATAATTTACACTGGTTTAAGTTTGCAATGTTAGCTCACTATTTGGAATGAAAGACATCTAAGGACAACTTTGAATAAAAAAATATAAGAAGAAATATGATGAATGTGACTTTGCTGATATTACCAAAATTTTGTGATCAGTTTCTACAACATATCTATTAGTATCACTGTTTTTGGTTTAGATTAAAGGTCTGTGAGTGTTTTCCAGTTGTAACATTCTTTTTTATTGAGGTGTTGCTGTGTCTTTATTTATTCATGCATCTTCTTGTACAATAGCTGTATTCTGCAAAAAAACTTGAATGATAAAAAAACTATGGAGAAGATTTGCAAGATTTGTTGTAAAATGATCCAAAGCAACAGTTGTTGTTGTTGTTCACCCTTCAGAATGTCCCTTCAGGGGTCGCTACAGCGAATCAGCTTTCATTGTTTTGCACAGGTGGTTTGGCAGAGATTTCTATGCTGGATGCCCTTCCTGACACAACCCTGTATTTTATCCGGGCTGGGGTCCGGCACAGGGAGACCCAGAGTTGGGCGCCCCTCGTGGCTACATAGTTAGGCAGTAGCATGAAGGGTCTTGCCCAAGCTCACGCTGGATGGAGCTCATTGGTGCACACCCTGGATGGACATTCAGAAGCAACACTTTCCAACAGACTGAAGGAAATGGTTTGAGAAACTGGATTAAACTCTGCTGTGTTTCTCCAACGAGCTGTTGGACGCACCTGACTTGGTTGGGATGCAGCAGCTGAGCGCTGAGCAGGAGGTCAGCAGGAGCGAGGATAGAGGAGCAACAGCTTGGTAATTTCTGTCAGCGCTTCACGGGTCAACAGGTTTGCTGCTTCACCACATCCAGTAAAGCACGCAAAGTCTATACCATCGCGTGTGTGTTTGCGTGTGTGTGTGCGGCATGATTTACATGTCAGTTAAGCCCACAGTCATGAGCTAATGGGGCCAGAGTGAGTGTGTGTGCATGTGTGTGTGCGTTCCTATAGAACCACTGAATCTTTGTGCGAGTTGTTGTGGCAGTCGCTCTGGAAAAATGGTATTAAACTTGGACAGGGAGGTCAGCGGGGGCGTGTGCGTATGCTGAGTTTGTGTGTTTGCATGTGCACAGTGCCACTTCTACGTGGCTCATGCTTGATTTAAAGGGCAGAAATCATCAGCTATGGGCTTTAGAGCTCCGCTGCTTAAAATACCCCCAACAATATTAAACATTTAGTCGAACGCAACCAGACCTTCTAGGATTGAACAGAATCAGTTCAGACAAGGGGAAGGGAAAAGCGGGGGGGGGGGGGGGGGTCTAAAGCTTTTGTTACAGCATTGCTTAGGCTCTAAAATATCTCCTTGATAAGGCAAATGGTGTTAAAATTAAAAGGTCCTTGGATTATTAAGGTTTTACACACTCACGCACACACACACACACACACACAAGGTACAAAACATCTTTTTTTCAATCATCTCTCAGCATTTTTGAAGAGCCATGCAAGTCATTACTTTATCACCAAACACACCACATTATATAAAAACTGAAAAACATCTCAACATTTTCCACTTATTATCCCTTCAGAAATGCATTTATCTTAGATCCAACAACGATGTAAAACATAATCGTGTGTGAAGGTCAAGTGCAGCCGGAGTTTAATTATCAGGTCTCTCTACCAGGTCAAAGGAAACATTGTCACAATTAACCAGATTTAGAGAACTGGAGGAGCATAAATGTCTCCAGCCTCATCCCGCCGTCTCTTGAGTAACATCCACGAAGAGGAAATGACACCAGAGCATCTGGTCCAGATAGGCAGCACTTTGATTATCCGTTTAAATGGACCCCGTGGTCAGCTGACCGTCAGGCTCCTCCCACATTCAGAAAACCATGCATTGGGTCTCTGCTCTGTGTGTACTGTCTGCTAAGCCGTTAGTCATGAGCTAATGGGGCCAGAGATGATGCATGTGAGCGTGCACATGTGTGTCTCCACTGCAGAGGGCAGGCCTATGCGCTCTGAACGGACTGGGCTTTGCCTGTGTCAGTGTGTCAGTTGCTCTGGAACATGGAATTATGCAAACAAAAAAAGGAGGTCAGGGGGTTTGTCCATGCATGTGTGTGCATGCAAGTGTGTAAGTGCGTGTGTATGTGTGTGCAGGGACTGCCTTCTATACGTCTTATGCTCCACTTAAACTGAAGGCGGTGTGCACTGGAGGCACTGCATGTGCACGTTTTCAAACATACAAAGGGGTCTGACTGAATGAACCAATGAAGTCATAGAGAGTGTTATTTGGTCATTGTTTTATTTAATAAATAATGTTATTTATTTTATTCAAAGGACCATTTATGAATGAAACTTTATTCATATAGCACACACCAAGAGATCTAAAATGGGAACAAAACTTTTAAACTAAAAACTCTAGAATGTTCCGTTTTGGAATATAATTTTTCATATAAATGTTTTCATCTACATTCCATGTTATATCATTCTCACTTCATGCATCTGCTCCTGGTCCGGCCCTTCTATCGAATTTTAGTACCCAATGTGGCCCGCGAATTAAAATAATTGCCCACCCCTGCACTAGGGGATATTTTTAACCCTTAAAAACCACAGCTGTAGTTCCAGAGTTGACATTCTTTTGACTACCCTAACTCTTTAACCGTTTACACAATCAATGTAAAACAGCTTTAAATGCAACACTTTACAGCAGTGAAGTACTTATGCAGTCAATGAAAATCAGCTGATCCTATCGGAAAGGAAAGTTGCTTTTTACCGTTATGCAAAGCCGATACGAAGAACCATTTTTTCTGCGCATCAAAGGCAACTGAATTACATTGATTACATAAACGATTGAAGAGTTATGGTCTGTCCAAAATTGTGTGGTATTTACGTGTCGCTGGTGAATACTCCGGTGAGAAAGGGTTAACATTTTCAAGTCAAATATTTCTAGATTTGTATTACCTATGGGTAACTCTGTTGTCCTCTCCTTCACAGGTTGAGTCTCAGTGTCATTCTTGACTCTTCACACTATTTTTCTTACATATTAGTAATTTCAAAACAGCAGCATTTTTTCTACCTATCAAATATCAAATGAATCCTGCAGTATCTTGCACCTTCTACCATTGGTCCATGCAGAAGTCACATTCTGTTTTGGTATCTCACATAGCTCTGTTCATTAGCTTCTTTGGTTCAAAACTCAAAGTGGTTACGATTACATTTATGGACCAGAAATATCGTGCATTTTGTGGTGCAGCCACCAAATTTGTCATGTACCTTGTACCATGTATCCCCTCTTTCAGAAATGCACATTTGGGATATTGGATTTCTATTTGACCCAGTCTCAACACTATCGGTTGTTGCACAAAAGGCAGTTTTCTAACTTGAATGTTTACCTAGGGATAAAACAATAACGATATTCATCATGGTATAACTTTTGCTCAATAAAAGAATCAATCTATCACAAGAGTCCGAAATTAAAACTCGCCAGTGGCAAGCACTTTCTCCTCTTGCCAAGTTAAGGTTAGAGGGTTAGTCGCCACATGGCGAGTAAACATTTGCGTGAACTTAGTCATGTTTATTAGTCCTCCTTTTGGGAAATTTATTTTGTCCTCTCCTTGTATCAAGCACACGATACAAGGAGAGGACTAACGCACGCGAAGGAAGACACCACCAAGGTCAATTCACTTATGGGGTGTTTAGGGGTGGAACATGCAGCAATTTTAAAACAGTATCCAGTAAGAACTGAAGGACAAAACAGCCTCACTTACAGCAGCAAGAGATAGTTTGATAAAAAGTGTTGATTTGTAGACAGCGCTAGCGCTGTTGTTAGATGCTTATGCTATGATGGCATCGATGCTTTGCTAACGAGCTATTCAGTCTGTCACCTAAATGTAAACACGGACCGATTTAAAGTCGGATAGTAATTTCAAGGACCGGCATATAAGATGGACATTAATATAAAGCTGTATTTTATAAATATAACAACACTGTGTTTCAATATCTTCTTTGTAGAATTACAGAGTTACACCAAAAACTGTGACCTGTCAGATGTCCCTTGTCGGAGCTGCAGCTTTATTGTCAATGATATATAATGACAATAATCAAAAACATTATACTGTTTTCAGGCTGTCTTTTTGTAATGATTCAATATAAAATGTAATAAACTGCAAGCAGAATTAAATCTTTTTTGTTTTCTCAGCGTGTTTGAATTTGAGTTTACAGTTAGAAGACAATAAAGAAGTGTTTATATCTATTTTTAATTACTTTAATGCAATTTTATTTTCCAACCCCCCCCCCCCCCCCCCCCCCCCCGTGTGGAGGTATTAGTTATTTAAAATCTGACAAAAACAGAGTAATGTGGACTTCAAATTGTGTTGAAGGCATGTTCCTTATAAAACTGGAAATACTACCAACCTTTGTTATCACCTGAAGCAGAGCCACCAAATATGTTCAATCTCAGACTGAAGAAACGATGATTCTCCAGCAAAAACAACAAAGGTAAGACCTGTTTAAAGTGAAAAATTATGTATATCTACACAACCTGCTGATGATTACTCTCTCATGAGCAGAGTGTTCACATTTGACAAATACAGTTATTTGGTTTATATCGTTATTGCCTGATATTAAAACACTATATAGGGATTTAAAAACATGTCCGTCACCCAGCCCTAGGGGTGCCTACAGAATAATATAATGATATACATTATATTTATTTATTATACATATTTTATCATCTTGGATTTGCTTTTCTTAAACGGGGGTCTATCAGCTACAATCGTGTCAAATTTTGTACCACAAAATCCAACACTTAATAACCGCATCAACTACCTGCCGCCTTGGTCCTTTCCAAACCGCCCTCACCGATAACATCACTTCTGTCCTAAAGCACCACACTGTCCGCCTGTCCATCTCAAAAATGTAATTCAGACCCTTCTTCTCAGTTTGAAATTTCTTCCAAACCAAACCCCTTCATATCTCCCTCATCTCCTCCAGTTCCATCTATCCTCCTGCACCCTTTATATCATCCTCTGGTTCTCTCCTCTCCACTCTATCTGCTTGTGTTTCCATCATGGGGTGGGGAGCATTCAGAAGATCTGCCCCTTATCTTTGGAACATCTATTGCGGGACCTCCGCACCATTAACCCCCAATCAGTGTTTAAATCATGACCTAAAAGTCCCTTTTTTAGGTTAGGTTAAGGGAAAACAAACTAAAAACTTAGTTTGCTTCACTCTGATAAGACCTTTAATTACTTTTATTGGCATCACAATTTAAATCAATCGAGCAGATAGTGTGGATCTTTGCAGATTGGCTTCATGGTGCTGCTCTAACCTGTGTTTCAACAGGTGATGTTAGCTTCACTGCTGTATTGATCACATGGTGAAAGACCCCGATCAAAAACCCCCGAAAAAAAAAAAGATTTAAGTCTTAATGTGTGAAGATGTTAGCAGCGGCCAAAACACAAGCGTGTTTGTGTGCAACCACAGGCTAATGAGGTGGAAGACAAACACTCAGCGCTCCACATCATGAGGGCTTTTAGCCAACAGCGCAGGACATGAAGTGATCTCATTAGGCCTGGCACAAGTGTGCACGCACACACGGCGATGAGCGACCACGGTCTGACAGTCAGGGGGTTTGATTGACAACTGAGAAAAGAATGGAGATAATAAAGGAGCTCTACTGAGAGCAGACCAGAGAAGCTGGCAGCTTCCTGGACCAACATCTGGCTTAATCCAAGAAACACAAACAGAAGCGAGGGGAAGAACAAACATCAGATTTCGGCTAAAGTTTTAAAGCGGGGCGGACCCAGAGGTCATTTAATCACAAGCTCAGCAGCTGGGAAACAAACAGGATCAGAGGAAGACTTTATATAATAGCTGGTGCTTAAAGTTGACATTTTGTCCCGGGTGTGGCCCGTCAGCGCTCTGCGGGTGAAGGTTTAAGTCCGAATAGCACATCAAACATCAGCAGGGTGCTGGGAGCTGGCAAAGGAGATTTAAGGGTGTAATCTGGAGCAGCACTGGCAGCAGGGAGAGGATGTGTTTAACATGAACCCAGATTATGGTTTGTTTCAAAAATAAAACATTTGACTTTGACTTCTGATTGAGTGTCTGTGGTCTTGAAAGGGGGGGGTCAGCAGGAAGTTGACAAGATGGGGTGTGGGTCGCGGTCTGCTTCGTTGTTCTTATCGAGCTCAGCATTGATTGTGGTGTTGCCTTCTCCTCTCTGATCAATGCCCCTGCTCTCCGCTTCCTGTCTGCGCGACACCCGACGCCGCCTGCGCACTCGGCGATTCTGTGTTGTGCCGGCAGAGCGACTGCGGCAGGGTCGGGTTTCCTCCTGTTTCTTTTCGCAGCAGCCTTTTCCCGGGCCGCGGACTCCCCGAGAGGATCTCGGGTTGGCGGCAGAGACGGGCCTGGCTGAGGAGAAACACGCCGTCTCGCCGCTCGTCTGACTGCGACTAATATGTGCATGTTTACACACAAATTCATTCGCAGTACACACAAACAAGCCCAGTAGCTTCAGAAAGTCCAGACCCGAGCACAGCTGATCAAATCTAACGGCAGGATCTTTTTGTTTTTTAGATTCCACTTAAAAAAAATAGAACTGAGCAGCTGCATTTGAGTAAAACGAGGGTCACGCTAACAGAAACATAACAGTTTGTAGTCAGAAGTTTGAAAGTTTTAAATTTTCTGATGACAAACACCCAAACAGCTAAAGCCAACATTAACGGGGTTTCCTACTTTCTTCACAGCAAGACTTCTTCAAAAATACGCCAAATCTATAAACTATTTCCACCATCGCTGAAGACCTTCAATGACTTTGACCTGAATGAAGTGTGAGTCATTCTTCTTTGCTGCACAGCTACCATCAGAAAATCAATACTAAGTCCAGGGGAATCCTGAAATCTGGTTTTCTACCAACTTCTATGAGCTAAATCGAATAAAAAAGCAGATAAAAACATTTCTATCTGACAAAATGTTGGACTTTACAGTTTTTGTCTGTTTAGACTCAAAAAACCCTATTCTTGATGTAGAATACCAACATGGCAGCTTTTACTCAAAGTGAAACATTAACTTCTGTTTACTGTGGTACCAGAAAACTCTTTTAAAGCGCCCTTCCAGGAAAAAACTTTTTGTTTGTAAAAAATTGTTTTTCTTTACAGTCAGTGTCTGCATCCCTCTCCCCAAAGCTCTGGATGAATCCTCCACCCGTCCTGCACATGATTCTTAACAGGATTCTTTTTTTTTTTTTTTAACTCAGTAGATAGAATTTTTTTCTCAATCTTTTACCTCTTAATGTCAACGTTTGTTCATGTCCAAACGTTGTGATTTTTTGTTGAATTTTAGATTGTGTCCGAATTCCCTCACTAAATAGTTAGAACACTATAGGGTGTTCGCCTTTTGGTCAGGATGTCCGAATCTACGATGACAAAAACCCCTTAAAATGTCTCAGAAGTCTCTGCAAAACACTAGTGTGAATCGATGCTCACTAGATTGGGGAATAAAAACCACAATCAATTGCATTAGAACAGTCTCAATTTATTTTTTGATAAATCATGCGAGTCTTCATCACCCAAGCACAGCAGATTTATATAAAGTTTTAGTAAAATGTTCCTATTTCTCAGGTTTTTACTTTAGCAAATGTGTGACATAGGCCTGCACAATATTCCGCAAATTTATCGTTATCGCAAGATCAAGCTGTGCAATATGCATATCGTAAAACACAGCAAAAATTGCAATAAATCTTTACCTTAAATGTGCTAAAACAATCTTATGGCAGATTAAATTATTTAATGAATCAAATAAATCCCTTTATGCATTTGACCAATCGGATAGACCCTTTAACGTTGTTGACCAATCGGATGGAGCCCTTTTATGTTAGATGTTCCCTCCTATGTCAACGAGGGTCATTTGGAGTACAATTCTTAAACTGTTGCCAGAAAATGGGAATGATGTTTTTGGTTGTTTCGCTATTTGTTTATATACCGTAAATTATATCGTTATCGCAATATTAATCCCTCATATCGCATATCGCAAGTTTTCCTCATATCGTTCAGCCCTAGTGTGACATCATATTTGCCGTTTATAGACAGTAGTAAGCATGTGTCTGAATTGTATTAAAATCCAGGGCACTTGGTGGTTCTTCACTTTAAATTCTCTTTGCTGTCAGGAAGAAGTGAGTGAATCTGATTCAGTTTTCTAAGGTGTTTAATTCCACTTTTAAAGAAGGACAAGGAAAGATGGACACAGATGGGTACATTTGTCTGCTGCTTTCACATCCTACATGAGAAACACAACACTGAAAGAGGATCGACTACACTACTCTAAGAGCACAATAAAAGACCAAAGCAGCCAAATTCAGATTGTCTTTTGGAAAAAGAGGAACAAATAATTCATCAATATCACCTCTGAACATAGTGCTCTACTGATAGAAACTGAATGGAGAGGATGACTGTTGTTCCTATGCTGGCCTTTAACTTATAGAGCCCAACCTTCTGATAGTTCCCTGATACTCTTTTACTACTCTCCAGTATTAGAAGGTTGAGTACTAAATCACTTGAACGTGCCCTCGGTTCTTTAAAATCCCTAGGTTTTTGGGGGAGAACGGTCCCATCTTTAAGATCCCACCTGAAGTTTTCTGTCAGGCAGCTGTGGTTGGAATTCTAGCATTTTCCAGGCTTTTTAAGAAGTGAGAATGAAATCCCACTGATATCAGAGAGCATCCAGTTTAGTTTCGATGGGAGCATTCCTGGTTGTAGTTGCCCCTACTGTGTGTCAAAAGGGGTGGTGTGGGGGGTGGAGCCACTGCAGACACAACAGATGTGTTCTGTGTGCTGCAGCACTTGCAGGGATGGACCATTCAAAGCCCCTTAAACAGAGACCCGCAGTGCAGCAACAGCGCCGCTCCAGCCCCCCGTGGTCAGTGGGGCTTCATTCAAAGAGCGCTTCTGTTCACACAAATACGCAGCTGCTGTCAGTCTGCGTTTGCAGTGTGTGGACAGGTATCTGTGTTCGTTAACGTCCGAGTCTGGAAGAGTGTGCGTCGCTGTCAGTCACTGCACATCTGTGTCTGTGTGTCAGTTTGCATGTGTCTATCTGCATGTCACTCTGCCTGCATGTGTATGTGTGTGTGTGTGTGTGTGTGTGTGCTTACCCATGCTGTTGGTGGAGCTGCACCACATCAGCAGACAGCCGGTGCACAGCAGGTTGAGCGCCCCGAACAGCAGGATCCTCCATGACTGAGAACAAACAACAACAGAGCGTTCAGGTTCATTACAACAAGCAGAGGCTGGTGTCCGGCTGAAGGCCCAACTCAGCGCCGCTCACAGCGGGAGGGAGGGAGGAGCTCACAACAACAAAAAAAAAGTTAGGAATGTTCTGGATGTTAATTTGTATAATTTGTATAAATTATACAATTTGGGGTGTGGGGGGGGGGGGGGGGATCCTCTGAAAACAGTAAAAACCTTTGAAGTTTTTTAAGCTAAATATCTTCAGATGATAATATACCAGTATATCTCAAAAAATGTGGTCTAGAGGTACAAATTTTGGTGTGATGGATAAATATCCTTCCTTCAATACAGTTCTGTGTGTAAGGTACACAATATATGGTGATGATTAACAGGATTTGACAGGCTTTTATGTTTGACTTTGCCATAAATGCAAGTGTGAAGGGATCTCTTAGGATAGATTTTCAAACTAAACTCGTACGAAGGTCCTTTTTTCAAAAGTTTAAAAACCACTCCACTGAAAATCATGTTTTCTTGTTTTTAACATGCTCTTGTAGCACATTTTTCCTGATGGAGGTCATATACAGTGGTGGACAAAATTGTTGGTACCCCTCAGTTAAAGAAAGAAAGTCCACAATGCTCACTGAAATGACTTGAAACGTTCAAAAGTAACAATAAATTAAAATTGATTGAAAATTAAATAATCAAAATCAGTCATTACTTTTGAGCTGTTGATTAACAGAAATATTTAAAAAAAATAATGAAATATGGCTGTACAAAAATGATGGTACCCATAACTTAATATCTTGTTGCACAACCTTTTGAGACAATCACTGCAATGAAACGGTTTCTGTATTTGTCAATGAGCCTTCTGCACCTGTCCACAGGTATTTTGGCCCACTCCTCATGAGCAAACTGCTCCAGTTGTCTCAGGTTTGACGGGTGTCTTCTCCAAATGGCATGTTTCAGCTCCTTCCACAAATGTTCAATGGGATTCAGATCTGGGCTCATAGAAGGCAACTTCAGAATAGTCCAACGCTTTTCTCTTAGCCATTCTTGGGGGTTTGGCTGTGTGTTTTGGATCGTTGTCCTGTTGGAAGACCCATGACCTGCGACTGAGACCAAGCTTTCCGACACTAGGCAGCACATTTCTATCCAGAATGCCTTGATTATCTTGAGATTTCATTTTACCTTGCACATGTTGAAGACACCCTGTGCCAGATGCAGCAAAGCAGCCCCAAAACAGAACTGAGCCTCCTCCATGTTTCACAGTAGGGACAGTGTTCTTTTGGTTGGATGATTCATTTTTGAGTGTATGAACATAGAGCTGATGTGCCTTACCAAAAAGCTCCAGTTTTGTCTCATCTATCCAAAGGACATTTTCCCAGAAGGTTTGTGGCTTGTCAACATGCATTTTTGCAAATTCCGGTCTGGCTTTTTTATGATTTCCTTTTAACAGTGGTGTCCTCTTTGGTCGTCTCCCATGAAGTCCACTCTGGCTCAAACAACGACGAATGGTGCGATCTGACACTGATGTACCTTGATCTAGGAGTTCACCTTTAATGTCTTTGGAGGTTGTTCTGGGCTCTTTGGATACAGTTGGAACTATCCGTCTCCTCAATTTGTCATCAAATTTGTCAATTTGTCAACCTCCCTGGCCACGTTCAGGGAGGTTGGCTACTGTCCCGTGGGTCTTAAACTTCTGAATAATATGTGCCGCTGTCGTCACAGGAACTTCAAGCTGCTTAGAGATGGTTTTATAGCCTTTACCTTTACGATGTTTGTCTATAATTTTGTTTCTCATGTCCTGGGACAATTCTCTCCTTCACTTTCTGTTGTCCATGTTCAGTGTGGTTTACACCTTTTCACCAAACAGCAACGTGACTATTTGTCTCCCTTTAAATAGGCAGACTGACTGATTATGGGTTTGAAAACAGCTGTGATGTGAATTAAAGGACATACCTGAGTTTATCATGACCCTTTGGGCAATTAGTTCTCAGTCTTTTATGGAGGTACCATCCTTTTTTTCCAGCAATTTTTGATTAGTTTTTTTTTTTTAATAATTCTGTTAATCAACAACTCAAAAGTAATGGCTGATTTTGATTATTTAATTTTCAATCAGTTTTAATTTATTGTTATTTTTGAACATTTCAAGTCATTTCACTGAGCATTGTGGACTTTCTTTCTTTAACTGAGGGGTACCAAATTGTTTTGCCGGATCAGCTGATCAGGATGGTGCTGAGGCATGTGAGGAGCCGCTGCAGTCTGTGCATCAAAGCGGTTTAGCATGACTTTGGACTAACCGTCAGAGAGACGTGATCACGTTAAAGACGCCCGCATAAATGTTTATGAAATTTGACAGATTGTACATATTTAATAATCAAACTCGACCTCGAGCTTCAAATCCTGTGTAATCTGGCTCCGGCTGGCGGATTGGTGGCTCAGCGGTCGTCCCGTCCTGCCGAGGGTTAAGGTGAATTCTCTGCGTGAACAGATCTGAACGTGTCCACTGCTGCTGGAGTCAAACAGCAGCCCAGGGGGAAGGTCACATTTCCAGCATGAGAGAGCAGCACAGCAGAAAAAGAGCCGCTCTCTGCACGGCTCTCACTTACACCTTTCTTTCTTTTCCCTTCATCTTTAAAGCAGATGAAGTCAGCAAGTTTGAACTGTGCAAATGAAGGAATAAAGAAGAGGCATTCCCTTTAAATATGCACCAATCTCCAGAACTAAATTAAAAAATAGAGGGGATGGATACCACAAAGAGCTCCACATTTTTTGCCTGTCAGGCATGGCGGTCTGGCGACAGAGATTTCAGGTTGCACGACAGAGCCAAACATTTTACATGTGTCCAAATTATCACCGGGTTCAGTAAACACAGGTTGTGTCCGATTTCCTTCACTACTCACTACATGGTGCGTTCAACATTTTGTTGTGCTGTCGCAATCTACAATTCCAAAATCCAGTGCCGTAGAAATCTCCCAGAAGTTTCTCAGGAAAACCAGCTTGTATCGATGCTCGCTAGATCGGCAAATATAGACACAATGCACAATGCATTTTCACTTTGTGAAATCGATGACGTCAAATTCGCAGTTTAAAAAAAACAAAACAAAGAGTAGTGAGCGTGGTGTCTTTTTTGGATTTAAAATCCACTACATAGTCCCGTACTATATCGTTTTTTAAGTAGTTAGGGATTGGGGTAGGAATTTGGACACAGACACAGAAATACATTACAGGTGGACCGAAATTTACAAGCAACTTTGGAGCCATCCAGCCGGAGAGCAGGGAGCTCGTGGCCTCCCAGCGTCTTTTCTACGTCACAAACACGACAAATACAATCTTTTTTAAAAGGCATTCATCTGCTCCTGATTCACAATGATTGCATTAGAGAATTACTCACAACCGTAAATTTAATTGGAATTTTCTTTCTATATGTCCTCCAGTAGAAAAATGCCACAGGAACATGTTAAAAACACCTCAAACGTCAGAGTGGAGCTTTAATTAAAATAAAATAAAAATTATATTCTGCTGTTGTTGATCTTTGCAATTTGTCCCATCAAAATCTACATCAAACTCTCAAACCTTCACGTTTATCTATTATATTTGATTGCTTAGATGTAGGAGGGAAGGATTAGATGTAAAGTCTGTATTCTATGAGCTTGTACAGATGGGGGAGGACAGCAACTTAAAGCAGCAGATGAACATAAAGATGGCGTTAGTGAACGTGATCTGAAAGGTTCTGGAGTCAGAACCAAACATTCTGGTCTTAGTCCAGAAATAGAGATCCCAGCTTCATGGATGACAGTCCAGTGGAGGTGTTGGACATTGTGAGCTGATCAGGAAGTACACAAATGACACAGAAATCCAGAGCCACCAGGGTTTGTGGCCTGAAAAGTGAGTTTGTCTCTCTGCTGCTGCAGCAGGACTGTGGCTTACAGATGGCAGTATCAGCTGTCGGAGTGTGGATCTAAACTGAGGTTCTGAGCGGCGGTGCATGAAGGTGACCCCACTTCCAGCTCTCTCTTTGAGAGGCAGCCATCATTTCTCAGAACTCTCTGATTGATTGCCAGCTGTACTGGACACGAGTTTATCTTTGGAGCATCGAGATTGGAACTGTTTGAATCCAACTCAACAGAACTCGACAAAGAATAAAAAAATGACAAAACCTTGAGAGTAATTTGCCCTCTGAGCAGCAAGAGAGTGTGTTTGTGTGTCGGAGGGAGGAGGAACCAGAAGAGGAAGAAGGGATTGAGGATGGCGTGTGCATTGTGTGTGTGTCGGCCTGTCACTTTGCGTTGGACTCATACGCCGTGGTGAGGAGAGCCGAGTGCTGTGAAATCTACAATTACTGTGGTGTGCCGTGTTATGACAGTGGCGCGGCGTCCGCTGACAGCACTAGCCAGCGCTGGAGCGCGTTGGTGTGTGTGTGCACGCACACACGCGTGCGTGCGTTTGTGTGTGCAAACAGAGAGACAGCGCACAGCCCAAAACATCCCCGACCCCCTTTAGCGTGCACACAAACACACGCTGGCCGCCGGAGGTGGGGGCAGTGTCGTTTCTTCACGGCACTCTGCTGCCCCCCTGTGGAGGGTGTGATGAGTTCACGTGTGACATCAGCTCAGTCATCAAACTGAAAGTTCTGGACAGGTACTGGAGAAGATTCAGCTTCACCTTTAAGCCCTTCAACACTTTTTTTGCTCAGGTCAGATTTTCCAAATGCAGCAGAAATTTGGACAACCTTGGATCCAAGCAGCACATCAACCCCCCAAACACACACACACACACACATGTTCAGCCACAGGGTTTCTGGCACAGAGCAACACCGCCCCCCTTCCCATCCTTGTTGCTGAGAGCTCTCTGTTTACACACTTTCTTCCGCTAGCTTACTGGTGCTACCAATTTGGTGAGCAATATAAGAGCCTTCCAGACGTACACTTTTGATCCAGATTCCACCTCAGACGAGGAAAACAAAGACGTTCATGGATCTAATCGTCTACAAATGGATCCATCAGAATGGAGCAGAAACAAGCTCCACCCACATCGTTTTGATGACAGTGATAGTCAGGAAAAAGGCTGTACGCTTTAACATGTAAAGGTTTTCTGAGGTGGTGTGTCTTGTCTAACTGATGCCTTAATGATTCCATTTGATTAGACTCAGACGTGTTTCCTGTCCAAGCTGGGAATGGTTCTCTGCTGCAGTTTTCCCTGACGTCAGAAGTTGGTGTTTGTAAACAACTCAGCCTCCAATTAGCTGATTAATCAACAGAAGAGCCTCTGGGGGAGCAGACACAGCCATGTGGGGGGGCTGGCGTCTGATCTCCACTCCCTCTGTGGAAGTGGAATCAAAAAAGTTCCGAAAAACGGGTCTCTTTCTCTTTGCGTAGAACACAAACCCGGAGCCCTCTGCTTTTCCACAAACGCCTTCATGGAAGGTTGTTGTGGTGAAAAGCAAAGCCTTCGGTCTCCATCCTCACACCATGTAATCCAATCCAAGGCTCAATGGAGGAGTAAGACCCCCACTTTAATCCACTTTGCCCAGTGTGTGCTCAAAGTGGATTATAGTACAATACCGCTGACAGATACACAAAGACCAGGATGATTTCAGGTCTGTGATGGTGTCTGCTCCATCTCTGTTGGAGCTGCACATCTGTCCCTGTTTTGTTGCATTCCTTTCATTTCCTGTCTTCATGTTTTTGTGTTCTTTCAGACCAGTGAGTTACAATTACACTGATGTTTAGTCTAAAGAAAAAGAAATCCTCCAGGAGTCCTGCAGACCAGCAGAGGGCATCAGAGGGCAGAGAGCAGACGCCGCACCAAGAATCAACAACAATAAACTCCTGCAAACATCTACCTAGAGCTGAGCATCTGATCACTTGTAGTTGAACTGGAGACCCGCCCACAGAAAATGAGCCGAGCCTCATAGCGCTTCGCCAAACTACCTCTCATTATAGCATTTTGATAGCCACGGATCCCTCTGTTCCACCCAGACAAGAAAGATGCAATGACCAGCAGCGTCTGACGCCAAATCGTTTCCATGACTACCAACACACAAACACCACACAGGTCAAATAAGGTGGGGAAAAGCCCAGGTCAGCCGTGTTTGGAAACTCGCACCCTTAGCTCTTTTCGACAGAGATTTAGTTCCAGTGTTTACATTCTTTTAACTACAGTAACTCTTCAGCTGTGTACATGATGAATTCCAGCAAAATCTGAAGTGGAGGAAAGCAGTCATGTGCTGATATGCAACAATTAGCAAAAGTGGAATCAATGTACATCAGCTGAATGTGTCAACTATCAAAATCTTTAGATCTGTGAAAATCATTTTTGTCCAGGACAGAGTCCGCTGATTCCCGTTGATCGCGTAATTTATATACATACATACATACGTACGAATTTATATACATACATATATAAACATATATACATAAATATATACATATACATATTTACATAAATAACATATATACATATATACATATATATATATACACTAGGGCTGCACGATATGAGGAAAACTCGCGGTATGCGATATTGGTGATTAATATTGCGATAACGATATAATTTGCGGTATATAAACAAATATCAAACCAACCAAAAACATCATTTCCATTTCAATGCAACAGTATAAAAATGATACTCCAAATGACCCTTGCCTACATAGGAGGCAAACATCAAACATAAAAGGGCTCATCTGATTGATCAACAACGTAAACGGGTCATTCCGATTGGTTAAATGCATAAAGGGATTTATTTCATTTATTTAATATTTCAAGCTGCCATGAGTTTGTTTTAGCACATATAACCCTTGTGCTATCTTAGATGACCCCACCCTTACATTGACATGTTCTCCCTACCATGACAAAGGTGGATGAAGGTGGAAAGATTTCATGTAATCCATGGACACCAGTGAAGATCACAAATCATTGAAGAAAAAAGGTTCAGAGCACTGTCTAGTGGGTCTAGATGACCCAACTCCCAATGTTAAAGTACCTAGGATAGCACAAGGATCAAGGTAACCATTTATTGCGATTTTCGCCATCTTTTGCGGTATGCATATTGCACAGCTTGATGTCGCGATAACGATAAATTTGCTGTATATTGTGCAGGCCTAATATACACACATATATTTATATATATAAACATACACACACACACACACATACACATATATATATATATATATATATATATATATACATACACATATACATATATATATTTAAAGACATATACATACACATATACATATATATATACCAGTGACGTGCAGTCAGGAGAGGCAGGTGAGGCACAGCCTCACCTGTTATTATGGGAAGAAAAGAGAGAAAAAAAATCCAATTATTATATTTAATCAGTAATTTTTGCTTTGCAGTCATTTTCCATTTAAATGTACCATTTTTGGGTGTTTTTTCTTTTCAAAATCGCTGAATTTCCGCATTTGCCATTCAGATAATAAGAAGTGACGTGCGATGAGGCACCAGCCCGCTGAGCCTCACCTTGGATTGCGCAATACCTATGCAGTCAGACGGTACTGCTGTCTCTCTGTATGTCGGTTCAATCACTTGTACTATATGAGCTGGGTTTACATAATTTAGCAGATGTATATGATGTACACTGTTTGTTTTTATAAATAACTGTATGTGAGGGACGTGTTTCTTGTGCTGAGCGCTAAACGCCAGCAAAAAAGCCGCTGGGTGAGGCCAGACATTCTCGTGCCTCATGTTAGGGGGCGCCAGTGAGCCCTGAGATTATGACGCTAAAAAATAATAGAATAAGTGATAGCAAGCGGCAAGTCATTTTTTCAGAAGGAGCGGCGTATGGACTTTATTTACAAGTAAAGGTAAGACTATAATAACGTTTTTGCTTTTTTCTATGCTGCAGTTATATGAAAAAAAAACACGTTGAAATGATATTTTAAACAAAACACGTTAACTGTTGTCAATTAAATGGTGAATAAGTTACTCAGTATGGTTCATATGTTTGTAAATCTGACTGATGACGTCAGTGCCTCACAAGCCATTAACCTCACCGCACGTCACTGATATATACATACATATATATACATATATACATATATATATACATATATATATATACATATATATATATACATATATATATATATATACATATATATATATACATATATATATACATACATATATATACATATATATACATATATATATACATACATATATATACATATATATACATATATACATACATATATATACATACATATATACATACATACATACATATACATACATATATACATACATACATACATATATACATACATACATACATACATACATATATATATATATATATATATATATATATATATATATATATATATATACATATACACACACATATATAAAAAGTCTGATGTAAAGATCATCTGTAACCGCTGTCAGCAGGAACGCTGACTTAAAGACAGGAAGCTGAGTGACGTTTAAACATGCATGCGGCCGATCTAACAGGCTTACAGCGTAATGTGATTACAATGTACGGGTTTTCCTCCTGCCAAGCAGTGAATGGAAAGTACCAGGACTGACGATGAGCTAAAGATTAACTATATGGAGTAATAAATAATCAAAAATCATGGCTTACAAACTAGATTTTGAAACTTACCCGTCGATCCGAGGCAACAAGGCGAACTTCTTGAAGGAACTTCCCAACGACGGATCTGTTGGACTTCCGAAAAGGATGAAAAGTGCCCTTTGGGTTCAAGCAAACCAACAAGGGTCATCAGACATAAATCACTTTAATGCAATGATCAGAAGTTGACGCTTATCCATGTGTATTCAGGAAAACAACTAGAACACTTTCATGTTTAAAAACGCCATCAAACATCCCATTAGAAGTAAAGGCCTCTGTCTGCAACAGAGAGGACCTTCTGCTGCTGTAATGGTATGATGGTGCGTTCAATGACCATTGATTGTTTGACTGTTCATGTCAAAGAACCAGCAAGTTAGATTTTCTGAAGTTAACAAAATCTAGAAAAATAGACATGATTTGTTTTCAGATGAAATTTATTTTCCTCATGAAGGAAACCCCCCAGTTTTAGCCCAACAGTTGACCTATACTGCCCCCAAGTGGCAGGACTTGGACCAGGTTTCCACAGATCATTTCTGATTTCCTTTTTTGTTTGAACAAATCTTCCAACTTTAAAGTTTAGCTTTAAGAAAGAATAATCTATGAATTACCATTAAATTTAAATAATTACATTTTATTTACTTTATTATAAAACTGTAACTGTGGTAGATCTCACAAATTTTTGAAATACTAGTAAAAAAAAGCTTCTTGGATGAATCTTGGACTCAGTTTAGTTGGTTGGTTGATTCTTCTTAGTAAAATGTTTCCAGGTTTTCTCCATGTGAGGATGATGACTCTCGACATGACTTTGTTCTCATGTTTTCTACATTCATTTAGCTGGCAGAACAAAGAGTTTCTGTTTCAGATGTTTCATGTGCGACATCATGAGAAAAACGTGAAGTTTGGTGCATTTGTGTGCTTGTGTGAACTCCCCTACCCCTCAGATAGCACACTCACCAAAACATAGGTGTCGTGCTCCTGCTTCTTCCTGTGAATGGGCACATCTGAGGAGGAAAAAAGGCGTCAAGAACAAAAACAGAACCCCAAGATGACAACAAATGACAGACTCACAATCACATTGACTTATTTATAATGATTAAACCAAATTTCTGCTATCCTTGTTTTAATTGGAGCACAAAATCGATTCCTTCTAACAGCTGAAGCTATAGAATGACACACTGAGGGAATATATGCTTCGAACAGTCTTGAGATGGAGGCTTGGTACACTGAATGTCCAATTACTGTTTATTCTCTCTTTTGAACTGTTTTATTGGGTTAATTGTTGTATTTTAACACATTGTTTACTCATGTATTCTTGTAATGTGTGTTTCAATCTGTGTGAGTGATCTAATAAGTGTTTGGAAGAACAGAATCCCACGTAATTTCCCTAGAGATCTAAAAAGAAACAATCTCTACCTGCGTAAAAAACAAAAACATGAATTGGTTTATCAATGTTTTAATAGTCTTAGGCCTTCTTGTCATTGATCTTTTTAAGCCCTCAGATCCCCAGGTGGAGGTCTGCTCACAAAACAAGAGCCCACAGAGAAGCCTCGCTCCGTCCACACTGTGGACCGTCTCTGTGGACCGTCTCTGCGGGGGGGCCTCCGTGAGGTTTTCAGCTGCTTTGAGGATTTCGAAAATCAGACTGAAGGATCTACCCTTTCAGCCTCCTATTTTGATGATATATTTTATATGTACTTTTTAATTGATACATATTTTGAAATTAGCCTAATGCTTGAAAGCAGGAAGCTTGTAGCCCATCCAGCATTTTTTCTGTCACAAGTAAGCTCTCATTCAAACAGCATGTTTTCGTCCGCTCCTGATTCAGAACAATTTGAATAAAGAAATACTGAAAAATGCCATATGAGCTTAATTTTGTTACGATATATCCTTTATCATTACAAAAATGCCACAAGAACATGTTAACAACAGCAACATTTAGCAAACACTTAGTTGCTTTTTGTCTATTTTTTTCTTCAAAGATTTAATTAAATCAGCATTTTAAATTAATGTTAAATTGGTTTATTATTTATTATTTAAATATTATTACTGTAACACTATACACTCAGTGGCCAATTTATTAGGTACACCTGTCCAACTGCTCTTTTCGCAAATTTCTAATCAGCCAATCACATGACAGCAAATCGATGCATTTAGGCATATAGACATGGTCAAGATGATCTGCTGTAGTTCAAACCGAGCATCAGAATGTGGAAGGAAGATGATTGAAGTGACTTTGAACCATTGTTGCTGAGCTAGTCTGAGTATTTCAGGGGACTTCAGGGGACAGACCAGCACCGAGGCACACTCCAGCGCTGCACTAGCGGAAGAGCTGAACGCGTTCTCCTCACGCTTTGACCACACACACCACTGCAGTCTGAAGTCCCATCACCTCATCCTCACTCTGCTTCCAGCTCCGAAACCCTGACTGTGCAGGCACAGGACGTGGCACGGATGTTCAGCAGGGTAAACCCCAAGAAAGCGGCTGGGCCTAATTGGAGTTCCTGGGACGGTTCTGCGGGCCTGTGCCGACCAGCTCTCTCAAGTCTTCACAAGGATTTTTAACCTGTCGCTAGCTCAGGCTTCCATCCCTGCTTGCCTGAAGTCATCCACAGCCTGCCTCAAGGACTACCGTCCAGTTGCACTCACTCCTGTCATCACCACGCGTCTGGAACGGCTGCTCCAAGGACACATAAAAGACTGCCTTTCTCCAGCCTTTGACCCCCTCCAGTTCGTTTACAAAGCAAACAGATCAACGGAGGATGCCATTTCCTTCACCCTCCACACTGCACTGAGCCACCTGGAACACAGAGACACCTACGCCAGGGTGCTCTTTGTGGACTACAGCTCAGCCTTTAATACGATCGTTCCTGACATTCTGGTCAGCAAACTGTCTGAACTAGGACTCCACCCACTCACCTGCTCGTGGATCAAAGACTTCCTCACAAACAGACCACAGACAGTCAAACTAGGACTCTACTTCTCCTCCACCCAGATGCTGAGCACAGGCTCCCCACAGGGATGTGTGCCGAGTCCTCTGCTGTACACGCTCTACACAGCAGACTGCAGACCAGCCCACACCAGCAACACCACAGTGAAGTTTGCAGACGACACTACTGTGGTGGGGCTGATCTCTGGGGACGATGAGACGGCCTACAGAGACGAAGTCCTGAAACTGTCCAGGTGGTGTCAGGCTAATAATAACCTCATCCTGAAAACCACCAAGACCAAGGAGATCATCTTGGACTTCAGGAAAAACAGAGCAGATCCACCACCACTCTACATCAACGAGAACTGTGTGGAGTGGGTCCACACCTTCACCCTCCTGGGCACCACCATCTCGGCTGACCTCACATGGTCTAACAACACCATGACTGTCATCAGGAAGGCACAGCAGCGCCTGTACTTCCTGAAAAGGCTCAGGAAGAGAACAATGTAAGCCAGGAGCTGCTGGTAACCTTCTACCGCTCAACCATCCTGTCCTAACGCATCACAGTGTGGTTCTCCCACTGCACTGAAGCAGAACGGCAGAGCCTCCATAGAGTGGTAAAGACAGCGCAGAGGATCATCAGCTGCCCTCTCCCCTCACTCAAGGACATCTATCCTGCCTTGTATTGACGTTTCAGGCTGGTGGCGGTGGTGGTGGTATAATGGTCAGGAGATATTTTTATTTGGCACACTTTGGGCCACTTAGTACCAATTAACCATGGTTACAACATCAAAGTCTTGTTGGTCACCATGTCCATCCCTCTATGACCACAGTGTACCATCTTCTGATGGCTACTTCCAGTTTGTCATAAAGCTGGGATCATTTTTGAATAATCAAGCTAAAAAAACAAACAAATCAAGAGGTTCAAAACTAAACCCCCTAAAAGCAAGAAAGTAAACAGAAATAAATGAATTCAAAATTTTAACCTACAGTCGTTTAGTTTTTCTCCAGCTTGTCCAACAATCAGACAAGTGTTTCAACTCCACCTGCACTTAACTAACACACACACAGCGGTCCACCAAACCAGTCAGCCACATTCAGACATTAGCAGACGGTAACACAGCCTGTGTGTGTGTGTGTGTGGGGGGGGGGGGGGGGGGTCTTCATAAAAGCCCGTAAAGCTCTTATTAGTGACGGATAATAAGCAGACAGATGAGGACATTTCTTTTTCTGACTCGGAAGCAGCTGTTAGCATGCTTTAGCATAACAAACCTGGATTCTGCAGGTTTAGGACATCCACCGACACCATGTCAGGCTTATCCAGCGGTCCCACCTTCCTCTCCGTCACCCCAGAGGGCACCACGTCCGGCTTTGGGCCGAACTTTCGGGGGTAAAACTCCCCGACATTGCTGTAAGAAAGACCGGTGGACGTGGACATCATTGCGTCCATCGCCATTTTGGACTTCCTGTACCCATGAGCCTCTTCGGTTCACCTGCGCATGCGTTGTAAGAAAAATCGTTCCAGCAAAATTAAAAGGAAACGAACATAAAAATAATAATACTAATAAAATGTACAAACATTTTTTCAAATAGAGCAAGTTTGTGGTTAAATTCAGACAAATGTTGGCCAAAAGATAATTTAAATATAGAGGACACAATACATTTGTAGAGTTAGATAAATGTTGTAACACATGAGATTAAAAACTATTGAATCAAACATTTTGAAATGTGTTGCAGGTCATCATAAATAAATTAGACTTTGCTGCAATACTTTCTCACAGCAATCAATGCTGGCAATTGCTTTTAGGCAGTTAACTACAGATATGGTTGACTTATAATATTAAAACAGAAAAAGTTGGATATAAGTTAAATACTAAATTATAATCACTGCACGGTGACGCTTTTACCTCACAATAAGAAGGCCCCTGGTTCAAGTGCCGGCTGGGGGACCCGAAACAGAACACCAATGGGTGACCTTTCTGTGTGGAGTTTGCATGTTCTTCCCGTGTTTGCCTGGGTTTTCTCTGGGAATTCCGGCTTCCTCCCCCCATCCAAAAACATTCTTCATGAATGAATGAATGAATAATTTAAATAAATGCATTGAAAACACTCAATCCAATTGTTTAGAAGCTGTTTCAAGATGGTAAAGGTTAATATATAACCACCATGACATAATTTATTATGGTAGCCCATATCTCAGAATAGGAAAATTAATAAGAACACAATCAATCAAAAATATAAAATAAAGGTTTAAAATTTCCTAATAACATCTAAAATCAGAAAATTTGCTGTTTCTTTTTGTCTCTTGAGTAATTCATTATTCTATGCTGAAGAAGCTAAGAGGTTTAGATGTTTCACATGTTTTGTGAATACTTAACACGATACTTTCCTGTCTTCTTTTTTTATTTTTACTACGGTATATAGAAAATAGAGTTGTTCTAATCCTGAAGCACAACACGATTACCTAACAACAAAAAAGTCCAAACGAATGAGCTTTTAGAGGTGACCCAATGATGTAATCAAAAGGCAGAAAAAATGTGTTAAATGTGCAGAACTCACATTTTTATTTTCCATTGTCATTTTTTCTTATGGAGACTAAATGTGACCTTCCAGAATTCTATCCACCATCATCAAAGTTAGTAAGATCCTCGGCGTGTGTAAAGGGGCTATGTCTGTGGACATGTCGTGAGCTGAATGGAGAGCACCCTTCACCCCCACCCTTTTCTGAGCTGAATGGGGCCCTGGGTAACTGTCATTAAAATGTGCAGGGATGGAGGGAGTGAGGCCACGTCAAAACAGGAGAGGAGGAAAAAAAGGTTCTGATCCTGATAATCGTTCCAATCCCAAAAAAGAGTTGATAGCTGAATCCAGGAGTGTACTCACACCTGGAAATTCTGGTTCTTCTCTGCTCAGATGGAGTTAGGGATGTAAATGACACAGATATGTTTCGAAAAATCCAGACACCATGGTAATAGCAGAATTGGCTGCCAGCCACAGACACAAACAAGATTAGTAAAAAGGCATCAAAGGCAAATCAATAGGGAACTGAATCGTCTTTTGGTCAACTTTGTTGGTTTCTCTTCCTGTTGTGTCTCTACCGTCTTTGCCTTTTTATGTACACGTGATGCAAACAACAAGACGTCCAATCACAAACTCGCATCTACCAAATCGATTCAATTCCAAAAGGCTGAAGGTGAACCAAAGGGAGGAATGTGTGTTTTGTTCACTAAACGTTCAAAACCTGCAAACAAAACTTGATTTTTTTTACCACAAAAAACAAAACAGTCTAAAAGACCCAAGATGAAGGTTTCATGTTTGAAGCTGTATGTTTTAATTAATGTAAATAAAAAGTGCTGGTAAGGAAATAAAATGTTTAAAGGCATTTTTAGTTATATTTTTAAATGCCAAATCATTAAAAGATATTGTACATATTGTATCCATTTAGGTAAAAGAATTTAACTCAAGCTTATTCCCACAAAGTTAGATTAATCTTTCATGAATGGATTCTTGTACCACTAATTGAGGTGCGCATGAAATCATGTGAGAGGAAAAGACAATAACCCTAGTGTGGACTTTGGTCTTTCTATGCGTGAATGAATCAAATTTACCACCCTGGGGTTGTTTTTTGTGAGGAATGAACATTATAATACGCTTAAAAGGTCAAAAAATTGATTTTGCAAATTTGTAAATAACGAGTATATGTAACAATTGCTGCACCCACTGCCCAGGAACAACAAGGGAAAAGCTGCACTAGTTTCAGGAATAATAACTATTGTCTAGTTACAGTTTCAAGTTTCTGATAATAATATTGAATTTCAAGAAGGGTTGCTTTTAAAATCTGCTTTAAAAGGCTCTGCGTGCTGTTTTTAACAGCCAAGGTGAGCTGCTAGACAGTCTCAGGTGATGAGGCGTGCTCTGTGCACACCAACTCCCACTAACACTCCTTAATGCCTGGCTGTGGAGGATTCTCAGCTCCAAAAGGGAGGATGACATTCAGAGTTTTTAGGCTTAAACGTTGCTTTGTTTCATTCACATTTACACCTTAAGCAAACTGTAGTGAAGTCCATTTGCAAGACCAAGCCCACTTTTTCAGACGAGTCCCCATCTGCAGTATAGCAGCCTCTGTGGCTTCAAAGGAAAGTCTTTGAAATTCTGAAATGAAATCTTGTTGTTTTTTGTTTTTTTTACCAGCCCTCGTTTTTGTCATGAGGTGGAAAAATATGGAGTTTTCTTGAAAACATTTAGGAGACATTTAACTTTTTGATGCATATTGACGCAAATATGCATCAAACCACTTCACCCTCCAAATTTTCTCAATTTAGAACGTGCATGAAGCAAAAACAAAACAGTTTGAACGATATCCGATCAGGTTCTCTTCCATCTGTGATGCACAAACCAAAATACGATTTTGAATAAGTCCCTTAGTTGCATTCATGTCTCTGATAATCATATGTAAATTTTTTTTAGTTATATTAAAATCCTTATATTATACTTTTATATAATTTATTTGTTATGAACAAATTAGAGATCACATTCCAGGTTGCATTTTGACCAAGGATGGGAGTTGTGTTTCATAACAGAGTTGGAGGAATCATGTAGAAGACAATGAAAGTTTTTTTCTCTTAACTGCCTTTTGAGGAAGTCTAGATTTGGAGTTTCCTGTGAGGTTTTCCGGAGTCCATACTGCATGTGTTTGCGTGCCGAGAGGAGGGGCCCTCCCCGCCTCCTCCTCTTGCTCCTCCTCTTCCTTCTCCCCCTAAACTTTGTCTGTCTTTCCAGGCACTCCCTGTTTGCTCTCAGTCCAGCTACAGTTCTGCACCTCTTACTCCAACAACTTTCTCCAAAGCCGTTCTTGACCTTTTGCCATTCTTTTGTGTGCAGCTTCACTCCCTCATCAGGATGAGCACCGATCCAGTCTTCAACAAGATGCAAGGCAAAATCCAGATGGCAAAGGAAATGAGTGAAGACAAAAAGTTGTACCGATACAAGGGGGTGCTATACCCGACCCTTATGTGTCCTGAGGAGCACATGACGGCTCTGGACAACCTGAAGGCCAGGGAGGATGACTTAATGCTGGTGGCTTATCCCAAGTGTGGTGAGTAACAGAGATCTGCAATCAAACTGGAAAGACTTTTTGAATCCAAATAGTTTTGTTTTTAAATCCCACAAAACATTCATATTCAGATATATTCAGACATCCCATTAGTCACCACATTTCCTAATTAGAAAGCTGCAAACACAGACAATTCTTTCAAGATTCTTGTGAGATTCTGCAGCTGAGATTATTGGATGGGTTCAGCTGGAAATGCAGTTGTATTATGTCACAATGATCCGCTACTGTGATTCTGCATCCTTCGTGACAGCAGAATTAGGGCTGAAGTTAAATGATGGATATCTTTCGCCCGGAACCTGCACCTCTGGTTCTGCGTGTTTGTTGAAGGTGAGGGTATGCACTTTCTCCTACTTGATGCTTGGCAGACCTCAGTCTTCAATTGCATTTTAACAAAGAACATTGTGAGGACAAAAAAACTGTTTTCCCTGCACCTTCACACCTGTGTCTACAAACACAGAGCGACACCCTTCATCCATCAGCTGCTGATGAAAGAAGAATCGACCAGCCGTTTACTCAGAACAAAAGGTGACAGAAAAAACACAAAAAAAAATGTTCACAACCAGCTTAGTCAGCTCACACAGCTCCCTTTGTTCCAGTAACACCCAAGAGAGGCAGATTCGTTCGTGTACTTTGTTTATTTGAGTAAATTCCACACAACTGAACCAAGAAAGACAGCTGTTCCTAATTAACTTGAGTGCTTTTATGTCACATATTCCCAACACTGGCTTTATAGGTTCAGGTCGTAGTTGTCAATGAAGACTTGATTCCTAGTTGACATAACTTGAAATAGAGATAAATATTATATAACACTTTATTACCAGCCTTTGCCCATCAGTGGCTGGGTAAGGCTTCGACAACCCCGTGACCCTAATGGATAAAACAGGTTCAGACCATGGACGACTGCACTTTATTACCATTAAACTGCTGAAAATTTTGTTTTTGTATGTTTTTAACATTTTTAATGTGATATTTTTCTGATGATGGAGGACATGTATAGAAAAATTACCTCAAAAAAGCATTTCTGAGTAGTTATTCATTCAAATTGTTGTGAATCAAGAGGAGACAAAAAAAGCCATTTAAAAAAAATTGTAATTTGTGACGTAGAAAACACGCTGGGCAGGGCACAAGCTCCCTGCTCTGCTCCATTCTGATACATACCTCCAATGTTGTTCGCCATTTTTGTTGCACCGGTTATGTTAGCTTGAGAGTGTGAGGGGTGAAGGGACGGGGGGGGGGGGGGGGGGGGGGGGACGGGGGGGGGGATTGCTCCACACCAACAGTCCCACCCCCACAACTCAGAGGCAAATTTCTACATACGATCTGCAGAAACTATGTCCAATATTAAGACTTTCATGATTTTTGATTTGGGCTAAAAACAATATAATCAAAAATTAAAAAATCACTAGCAACGCGTTCACAAGAGATCAAAAGAAATGGGTCTTTAAACTGTTTTTTTTATGTACTGACCCATAAAAAGATGTTACAACAAATTTGATGCAAAGTTTGTGGCTGTTGTTATAGTCCTTTACAGAAATGTAACAATTTTCTGTGAGAAATGTTTACTTTTGAAAACTCCTTCAAGCACAGAGGTTCATTCACATCAAGATGAGACAAATTCCATTGAGGGGGTTATTTTCTTTTACATTCACTAATGTCATCTCTATCTCATCTCTATGAAATCTGCATTAGTGTGCTGGCAAACACATGTAATCTGTGAGTTTATGAATGTTCATACTTGCAGTTTTGTTGGCGAAGTGACCTGTTTGCAGTATGGGATCGATTACAGGAGGCTAGTATGCCTTAGTAATAATGGCAATAGATTAAAAGGCCCTGCTGCTGTGGTAGTGTATGAAGGAGATAAAGAATCAACCCGACCTTTGCCCTAGTATTGCCAGAGAACATTCTGTGATGTTTACTGATGCAGGAAACAAGATAGAAATGACAACTGAGGAAATAATCAAGATGCATAAAACCAGATACAAGAACAAGAATTCTAACCAAATATGCACAAAGAAAACCTCAGATTTTAAAGCATCAATGATAAAATAAAATGCAGCAGCTGGATGGTGTACAAATGGCGCATGGGCAAACAGGTTTTGATTCCCAGGGGAAGCGATAAGCTTTATCCACTGTGGGTCTTTGGTTAACTACTGCCTAACTATGTAGTTAAAGTTAATGTACCATTATCTGTCACACACCTAGGTGTGTGAAATTTGTTCTCTGCATTTGACCCATTCCCTGGGGGAGCTGCAGGCACAGCCATTAACCCCCCCAATACAAACCCCTTAATGCTGAGTGTCTAGCAGGTGGGTCCCATTATTGGAGTCTTTTGTATGACTCGGCCTAGATTTGAACTCACAATACTCCAGTCACAGGGCGTACACTCTTCCACAACAACACTAAATAAATAAAATGGAAAGTAATTAGCAAAATCTTAAAAAGACAATAAATGTTTTCTATGAAAAAATGACTCAAACCCCTGAGCTTTGACCTGCTCTCAGGAGATCTGCAAAGTCACCAATAAAAAGTTTTTGTAGGTCTGAAGCCTTTTTAGTGAGGTGTGCACACATGCTTAAGGGAAGCAAAATGATCAGAGACCTCTAAATGACCTGAAGTGATTTTTCATTTTCCACTGAGGGTCTCATAATTTAACAAACAAACCTGAAAGACCACAATAATGCTTGTGACGCTAAAAAGCAACAAAAATGTGTTAAATTAAAGAAAAACTGAGAAATAGAGAGAATGTAGGGCATCAACACAACTTTGCATTCCCCTTTGGGCTCAGTGTTGTACATTTTACACTGTTTGACACACTCTTGCTTTAAAATATTTTTACGTATTTGTGGTGTTTGTGTGTGGTTTTTGTGCAGGTTTCAACTGGATGGTCGGAGTTTTAAAAAAGATTATTGCTGAGGCCACAGGGGAGAAAAATGAAAGGAAAACACCACCACTCATTGAGTTTTTTGGACCTGAAGTTGTAAAGGTACTGAATGTGCGTGTGTGTGTGTGTAGGTGTGTGTGTGTGTGTGTGTGTGTGACAAACTGCACGTCAAAATGCAAAACCAACTAACGCCTTCGGATTCTTATCGCAGACCCTCAAATTGCCCCTCAAACCTGAGCCGTTAACTGCCTTGTTTGGGGTCATCCCCAATATGACAAACTGGCCAACACTACAATCTGATTTTGGGGCACTTCTCACTTTTTTGGCAAGACGCAGGATTTTGTTGTGTTGGAAGTCTCCCTGTCCTCCTACGCTAGAAATCTGGATCAAGGAAGTTTTGCACTATAGTAAACTTGAAAAGATTAAGTTTACTCTACGTGGCGCCACGGGCAAGTTCTTTAAAATTTGGCAACCCTTTTTTGGACATGTTAACACCTTACAATCACGTAACATTCCCACCTAGCTAGCTCTTATTTTCCTAAAAAATATACTTTTAGGTATTTCGATTATTTCGTTTGCGCTCACTCATTGTTACTTTAAAATATCACTGACCTGAACTATTTGTTCTCTATTTATGAAGACCTTTTTTATGTTTTGTCTTTGTTTTTTTTTTGTTTTTTTGTGTGTGTTCTAATGCTTTACACATCTCCTATTCGTGATCCCTGGAGAGTTTCTTTTGATATGTCACATATGTTGTGCTGCCATTTTATTTTCTTAATTTTAATGATTCATTACTATTATTGTAAGTTTTTGGTGTATATTAGGCTTAGTGATGGGATGTGTATCGCCTTTCTGTTAAGGTTTTGTTTTTTGTTTTTTTGTTTTTTTGTTCTAGGTTTCAATGGGGGGAGGAAAAAAAAGTGTAATCATTGTTGTTATCATGTGTTTACTATTGCTCCTCTAAAATCCAATAAAAACAATTTTGAAAAAAAAAATGCAAAACCAAAATGTCTCTGTATTGTTTGCACTCAGGTGATGGAGGAGTCGCCCTCTCCGAGGTTTTTAGGGACTCACCTTTACCCCGACAACATCCCCCCCTCCTTCTATGAAAAGAAAACAAAGGTAAGTTTAAATGTTCAGGTCTACAACTCAACTATCAAACGACAGGATTTCATCATGTACATCATTTCATATAATTGCATGATAACTCATTGTAATTTAAGTACTCGAGCTTTAATTTGTAAGAAAAAAACAACAAATGTTTCAAAAACAGTTCACTGAAGGAGAAATCATTTACCTTACAGATTCAGAATAAAACCTGTCTAATTAGCTTCTAATTATTAACAGGTTTTCTTCACTTTTTCTTGATTTGTCTTTTCTTCAATGCAAAGATAATGGTGATCTTTAGAAACCCCAAGGACACCCTTGTTTCCTATTATCATTTCTGCAACAACAACCCAGTCCTTCCAACTGTGTCCTGGGATTCTTTCTTCTCCCAGTTCATGAAGGGAGAAGGTGAGTGAAGATTACAAATTTAAGATTCTTTTTTTTTTCCAGAACATTTTGACAAAACATTTGAACAACCGTTTCTGCTAACATTTAAAAGAAAAATAGACATGACATAAAATGATAACGACTTTAAATAAAGTATTTTTCAATGAAAAGTTAATATTTTTGGACTTTTATTATTATGGAGGTTTCAGGAAAGAGATGCCTAATTGAAATTAAATAGACGATTATTTTATTAAACCAGTCACAAACAATATTTGATTTTTTCAAATGTTCTTTTCCTATAAGAATAAAAAAAACAAATTATGTTCTGAACCTTTTTAAGGTATATGAAGAATTGTAATCAAATTTCCGGTCGAGTTTAGCTACTCGGGTTGTTGCTCCATTATTGCTTAAGTAATTTTATCATCTTAATCCTGAGGAATAACATTCAATTTGTCTGTGTGCTTGTTAAACTTCCTAGCTTTTGTTCTTCGTTCCTGCATTCTGAGGTTAATAAAGTTGAGCTTTGCAGTGTTTATGGTCTAATAGCCACTAATAAACACTTAATAGCTGACTAGGGAGAGTAAAAAAATCTGGCTCTACTACCGGTATATGAAAAGTTAAAGATAAAAACAACATTGAGGTTAAACTGGAGTTTTTTCTGGTTGACTCACGAATCAACAATTTAAGAATAATGCATGGAATTTTAGAAAGAATCCACAACACTAGCAGTTGAATTTAGACCCACTCCAATGAACAGGGTGTTTTTTGATGTTTTTAACATGTTCTTATGGCATTTTTCTCATGATGAAGAACATATATAAGGAAAATTCAGCCTACAAGGTCATTTCTTATTATTTCTTTATTTAAATTGTTGTGAATCAAGGTTAGCTGAAAAAAAATGCTGTTTTTAAAAAGTTTTGAGTTGTTGCATAGAAACTACAAGCTGGCAGGACAAAGAAGACAGGACAAAGGCATGATGGGAAATAAGTGCAGACTTACTTCCTGCCACAGTCCCACCAACAACTGAGAGATGAAATTCTAATGAACTCCTGCCGCTCTGAAGAAATTATGTCCTAGAAATAGACACAAGAACTCTTTTACAGTAGATCAAAACATAATTGGAGTGGGACTTTAGGTTAAATAAAGAAAACAAATAAAGCAAGGAGTACTTTTTTGATCCTCAAAGTTTTTAGATTTTTTTTTCTCGGATTACCCACCAAACCTACACCCCCTAAATACAGATTAAGACTCGCAAACAGCATGTTTAGACATTTCTGCAAGTATTTATGTCGTTTTTTAAGGCGTGGTCCTTTGTGCTGACTATCACTAAATACTGTAAAAACATTTTGACAGTTCTACTCACATTTGCTATTTAGCTGACCAGTGCTTTCAGCTTGTTGTTTCAGTTTGGACTCTGAGGATTGTTGGTTCTGTGCATTTCTGCAGTTGCCTGGGGGTCATACTTCGATCACGCTTTGGCCTGGGACAAAAAAATTGACGATCCTAATGTAATGATTGTCACCTATGAAGACTTAAAACAGGTAAAAAGCTTTTTTTTTTTTAACATTTGTCATGTTTTAGCACATTCCCTTTCTTAAAAAAAGGGAAAACTAATTTTCCATATTAGTATGGGGCTTTTTTATTTCTTCATCAACCAAACAAGTTCATCTCAGCAGAGATGCTGTTTTCCCACAGGCATGGTGGGTAAATTCTTGAGTTTGGGGGCCCACTTCAAACCACAATAAATGAATATACTTTGTTACTGTGTGTGTTTTTTTGTATAGTTTCAAATCAATTGGTATTTTTACTCAACTTTTTTTGTAATTTTGACACCTTTGGACAAATGTCTGTTATGCTTAGGGAAGCACTACAATTTATGGAGCCGATAACGATTTTGGTTGTTTTTTGATTTGTTCTTTTTAGTTCTTTTATTTAAACTTCCGAATGGTCATCTCTCTTTGAACGGTTCGAATTTTTAGCTTTAAAAATGTTGTTCTACTTTTTTTTAGTGTCAAGGTACTTTTCAAGAATAATTAATGTTGATTTAAAGGGGGGGGGGGGTCATTTTTCCCAAATCTCCAAAGAATTTTGCAGCAGCCCTGCATCCCACTATATTTGTGCTTGTGTCAATTATTTACAGTTAAAGTCAGTCGCTTTGTTTGAAAGTAAAAAGACCCCTTTTCAAGAAAATATGTCTTATTTTCTGTCTTGTAAGAAAAATAAGTTTTTAAATGGCAAAATGATCTTAGTTTGAGAAAACATGTCTTAGTGACTAGACCTTTTTCCTTAAAATCAGTGTTTTTCTTACTTCATTGGCAGATTTTTTGCTTATTTAAAGGAAATTTAAAAAAAAATTTGACTGATTTTCAAGAGATCTGTTTCTGCACTGTGCAGGCTGAACTTGTTGGTTTTTACTTGTCCTGCAGGATCTGAAGGCAGGTGTCCATCAAATCTCAAACTTCTTTGGCTTCACCCTGACAGAGGCTCAGGTCCAACAAATCGCAGAGAAGAGCACTTTCAACGCCATGAAAGAAAACTCCGGCCAATCTCATGGCAACATAGGAAACGTCTTCTTTAGAAAAGGTGATTACACACTGAATCTGATGCTTTTTGATAAGAAATTTGTATCTTCCAGGTTAAATGACATTTGGAACTGATTATTTCAGGTTTAAATTAACCAACCTAAAACCCCTATGGACTCTCCGGAACACAGCCAAAGTTTAGATTCAGTTATTGTTAATCATTTTTCCATGTCTGTGCAGGTGAGGTTGGGGACTGGAAAAACCATTTTACCCCAGAACAGAGCCGAGAAATGGATGAGGCCTTCAACAAACATGTGGCAGGAACCAAGTTGGGAGCCAAACTGGACTACCAGAAGCACTGCCTGTAGAGAAACAGAAGATGTTCCTCTCAGAGATGAGTCTGCCAGGCGTCCCCGCCGATCCTGTTAGATTTAGAAATCATTTGAATAATAACTAGAAAGCGTTTTAATCTGAGGTTTGTTAAGATGGTTGTTTAAGAAAGATTGCTGCACAGATGCTTCAGTTCTGCTTTGGGAAAGGATGACATGGGGGGAAACAAAATAAAATAACTTCTTAATGTTCCACAGGAAAAAAATGTCCGAACGTTCTTTAAACTGTTAAAGTGCTCTTCTTATGGAGCATACATGCTTCCATATTTGCTTTGACTTTAAAGCCGGTTTTTGTGCTGTTTACAAAGTCTTGTGACAGAAACAGAAGCAACGACATCAGACACCAGAAAAAAAAAAATTCTTCACAATCAGTCTCCAAGTAAATAATGGAAAGTTTTTTTTTTAACTCAGCTTGTTTCAAATTTGTTCTACTTTCTACGCTGGCCCTGAAGTCTAAATCACATCACATTATTATAAGGTACACTGTCAATCAAATGTATGTCATATTTAAGGCGCACTGAACTATGTAGTGCATTAAGTGAGACAAAAGAGTCAGAGATAAGTCAGTCAGTCAGACTTTATTAACTGCATTCCAAGTAACTCTAGAACCTGTTTGTAACACGTTAGCAACGTTAGCATTTTTCCAATACCTGTAACTCCCAACGTTGTTAGTGACACCACAGCCACAGCAAACGTTTGGTGATTGCTCCATCAATCCTTTACTACAGTTCTGTCAAAATATCCTTCTGCTTTCCCTCTTTTTCCAACCTCAAACATCATCCAATCAATGATGTCCCATAACACCTATACCTTTTCTGGTTTCTTATTTTGTTTCATTTTTTGCTTTTGCTTTTTTTTTTAACATTTAATTTGGATTTCTGGATATGCCTTTTTTTTCCAAAAAGTTTTTTTTTTCTGTTTTGGTTTACGGAATTTTTTTAATGTAACTAGTGTTTCTTCCTTTTTTCTTTTTTAATTGTCATTGTGATCTCTAACGTGTCTTTGCGTTGAGTGATTTGTTGATGTGTTTTGGACTTCAGGGCCACCGTCTCACTTGGCAGCTACATAAAACACTTATCTGGAAACTTCACTCGAGTTTATAATGGGAGCCATAAAATACTGTCACAGACAAAGGTGGTTAGTAATGACTTACTCAGTTACATTTACTTAAGTAACTTTTAGTTAAATGTACTTTTCAAAGTTCTGCACCATACTTTTTACTTTTACTTGAGTAGATTCATGATGATAAAGCAGTACTCTTATTTGGTTATAAATGGTTGTAACTGTTGAGTTTCTTTTGTTTGAAACTTTTGTACCATTTGTTTTAGGGATACACAATAAAATCAAAATGCGTCTTTGACAGAACATTTCATTATCACTCATCACATCTGAAAGTACCAATGGAAAAGGAAAACCACTTTAACTTTACAAACACGCTGAACACAACAGTACAACTTGAACTTTGTAGGAACGGGGAGAATGTTGAAATCTCCAAAAAACAAGTGTTGTAGTAAAGCAGCAGTGATGTGATGAGGTTTTGCTTCAAGAGCAGAAAACAAAGGCTTTCTTTTTCAACATCAGTAATAATCCAAGATTTGTTTTTAGTACGTTAAAAAATGTCAATAAGACTGTAAGGGAGAGGAAGTTCCTTTTCATTCAGCTACTTCACATCTTTTTTCATCAACATCTGCAAACAAAGTTCAAGATGATCAACAATTCCTTTTGTCCTCTTACTCTTACTATTTGGATGCCCACTTTTAGACTCTTATACTAGAGTGAAATTTTTTTAAGTAACATTACTTTTACTTGAGTATCATTCTTGGATCCTCTACCTGCCTCTGCTCACAGATACATTAAAATGCCCATTTCCTGTATGAACCGAAAAATATATGACTGCACTTTACTGTGATAAATAAAGCTATCTCTTCACGTTAGTTGATGCTAAAATTCTTTAAATCACATCGACGGATTGGATCCCCGTGCTTGTGTGTGTCTGAGTTTGACATCTTTATCCTCACTTTGACTGATAGAATGCAAACAATAGATTTGAGTCTTATTCAATCCCCACCAGATTGCTTTGAAAGCTGTTAAAACTCACCTGAACACTAGTTCACAATGGATTGGATTTATCTGCGCTTTTCCAGACACTCAAAGCACTTACAGAGTGTCCATTATTCATTCATGGTTGGTGATGGTAGCTACTGTTGTATCCACAGCTGCCCTGGGGCAGACTGACAGAGGCGTGGCTGCCAGTTCGTGCCTATGGACCCTCTGACCATCACTGGGACATTCATGCACATTCAAACACTAGTGGAGCCACACTGGAGGAAAGGAGGGTCAAGTGTCTTGCCCAAGGACACAATGACAGTTGGCTGGGTGGAGCGGGATCGAACCGCCGTCCCTTCGATCACTGGACGACCTGATGAACCGCCTGAGCCACTGCGGCCCTTTATACCAAACAAGAGAACTCTGGTCCAGTTGGCGGTTTTGGTGCCCTAGGTGAACGGCGACACATATTTGTGTTGTATTGATCATTTTAAAAAATACTTACTTGGTTAAAACGTCCATCAAATAACTTCTTCACTGGTCTGCTTTTAGACAACATTAATGTCAGAAATCCAAAGGTTTTGAAAAGCATTTCAAAACTTAAATCACATTTAAATTTAAAGGAGTATATTATGTTTGTTTTTGTTTTTTTATGGAAAAATATTGAGCATGCGCTACTTTGTTACCCACTCACTTTTAAATAGCAGCAAATGACTCTCTACCTTTTCCTTAATTTGTCATTTTTTCTAAAGAACTCAAAACAAGACACAAACATACTTAAAAGATGGAACAAGACATTACTGCATGAAGTGGTGTAAAAATAAAAGAAAAAGTTGTCAAAATGACTATTTGCTGCTCCTCCCTTGCTTCACCTCTTCTTTCTCGTTCTTGTTTCTCCTTATATTCTTTAGAAAATTCATTCAAATATGTTCCTTTTTTTCCTGTTGTCACACTTCCTGCACTGTTGTAAGTGTGTCAACAAAGTTCTTGCTTTATTTTTGCCCCTTTTCCCTTTTTTCACACATGCTTGGATAACTACGCTATATCTAACCACTTTATTTTCTTTTTAAATCTCTTTGAAGAGTTGACAGACTAGTCCATTGCTACATAGAGATGGGGAGAACAAAAACATTTCAGATGAGCATTCTTTTGCCATTTCAGTGGTTGTGGTTTAACAAATACTGGATGTGTCAATCATTTTAGACATTTTATTACGTTTTCTAATGGTAAGTCTGCCCCTGCTATAAAGATCAAGCTTTTTTTTGCTGACTTGCAGATGAATCCAGGTGTGGTTCACTTCAGTGCAAATGCACACAGACTTTCTGCAAACCAATATGAGTTGATGACAAAACCTCTGTGTGAGGAGGAGGAAATAACACTATAAGTCTGAAGATGAGTAGATAATGAAAACATCTAGAAATAGCTTTAAACCAAAAGGTTTCTAATTATGGTTTTCATAGGACTAACATGAGATGGTTTTTTTCCTAGCGTTTTTTTTTTTAAACTGCTTGATTCAGGCATCAGTATCTAAAATGTAGGAACTGCCTGATTCTTCCAGGCAGTTCAATCGGCTTTGGTATGTGGCTCTCTCCTGAGAACGCCTCATGATGGCCTTAATGGGAAGAACACATTTTACCCACTCAAGAGTGTGACCACTTTCAGCCAATATCCTTTATCAAAAAATGAAGTAGAAAAAGGGCAAAGCAGCTTTGTTTGAACAGAAGTGATTCCAAATGCTTTACAGACACAAATAGCTTTGGCAGCCTTGAGAACTATTAAAGACAGACACACTAAGAAAAAATAAGCAGCAATTATATAATTAAGAGTCCAGGAATCACAGCAAGTTAAAAAAAAAAGGTAGTGGAAAAGAGTAGTTCTCATTTAAGCTTAAAAGCAGATAAAACGCCTAAAAAGGCTGGGTTTGTGTAAACTTCTCATTCTCACAATCGTTTTTCTTACTTTATTAAAAATATTGCACATACAAAATACCAATGACAAAACTCCACACTATGTGCAAAATACAGTGTTCACGTTCGCCAGAGATTGAACAAAAATTCCAAAAAAAACACAATAATGACAATCATTAGGCCACAATCGTTCCAACAATTTTTAATTCTTAAGGTTTTTGAACGAGAGAGCCCCCTGCTGAAAACTGAGGAGATGACAACCTGAATATTTGGAGACATGCCCTCCCTCCCAAAAATAAAATATTTATTTTTTAAAACAAAAATTTTATAATTGGCTTAGATGGAACACTATACTTTTGTTTTTTGTTTGTGTTTTAGATTTACCGGAAACTGTTCGTGCATAAAGCGGAAGTAAAAACACCATATCCGGTGTCAAGAGAAAAATCAAATATGGCGCCATTGATAGTCTATTAACAGTCAAGGTTTTACTTTATTTTTTTAAATTGACAGAATATTTTTAAGACTAAAATTATCATGGTGGAACCGGGCTGCAGTGGAAGTTCTGTTCGGTTCTTCTGCACCGCCGGGAATGGAATGGAGACTTTTCTGACGGAGGAAGTGAAGAAGAAGCTCTTAGCTGAAGACGTGAGTTTGTTTGTTTTGAAAGAAAAAGAAATCTAAAAAAAGAATTAGAAGGGAAAAAAGTACAAGTGTATTCCAAGCAAATGTTTTTAGTAGCTTAATTTAACAGCGGAAGCAGTCCCAGGTAAAATGTCAAAGAGAAAAGACTTTTATAGAAAATCTTAACATTCGTTTTTGTTTTTTAGGTTCATTATAATCATGTCAGTCATCATTTCAATATAGAAACAGGATTCTAAGGATCTTTACTTGGATCCCCTATTATGAGAAGAACGCCTGGTTATTTAAAAAATAAAGGAAAATAACTGCTTTTATGGAAAATAAGGTACAGAATTTCCCTTTTTTTAATCCAGGTGTGTCAGATTCCTGGAAAAGTGTTGTTCAGCTCTTCTGCAGCGATCCACAGAGTAACAAGCCTGAAAGCAGCAGAACGGCTCTTCCTTTTGTTAAAGAAGGACTCGCCTCTCAGGATGCCAACCCGCTGCAGCCGAGGTACCGGCCCGACTCACATGCTAACATACAGAAACTCCAAAGATTTAGTACGGATGTACGGCATTCAGCTGAAGCACACAATGGATACGTAGGAATAGGTAGCAATAACTAGAATAACAAAGAATAACTAGGATAACTAGGAATAACTAGGATAACTGGGAATGCAACGACACTCGGTTTGAAACCGAACCCCTTGTTACACCCATTGAATGAGATTGTGGAAAAAGGGAATTGCTGCATTCCTTCTGCAGTATGTTTACGTTGGAAGTGTAAAACATGTGTGTTAAATTTAAAGACCCCTTCCCATGAAAATTGTGTTTTTGGTGTTTTTCAAGAAATTTTAACATGTTTTTGAGACATTTTCAAAATGACCCTTGTGTCATGTTTTTAATAATAGAGGACAAATAAAAAGTAAACTAAGAATAAATTGCATTTTGGAGTATTTTTGTCATTTGAAATTTTGTGAATCAGGAGCAGACAAAATGTCTTTTGAAAAACATTGTATTTGTCACATCGAAAATAAACTGGACGGACCACAAGCTCCATTCTGCTCCATTCTGATGGATCCATTTATAAACGTTGTTTTTCTCGTCCGAGCTGGAATCTGCTCCAACATTGCTCGCCATTTTTGTTGCATAGGTAATGTTAGGGTGGGGATGTGGGGGGCTGTAAGCTAGCAGGAGAGAGTGAAAACAGAGAGCTCTCAGCAACAAGGACGGGTAGGGGGGTAGGGTTGTTCTGCACCTACAGTCCCACTAATAAACTTCTGTTGCTCTGCTAAATCTGCTAAAGATAGATTTATAACTTATTGTTTTACTACATTATACAAGGCTTGGTGTAGGCCAGCTAAAATATTTTTTGTTACTTTATTACTACTTTGTACATTTTTTAGTTTTTTGTTGTTGTTTTTTGAAACACAAATCATATATAGAACCAAAACCAAACCGTGACCCAAAACTTGAGGTAGGAACAGAATCATGGCGAAAGTGAATTGTTGGATTTCTGTGTAATGTTCCCAGCAGAGGCCGCCTCTTTGCTGCAGTCCAGGCTGTTGGCAAACCGGGATCAGTGGATCGGCGCTGCAGTGACATGGAGCCGCCTGCAGAGGGAGCTTTTAGCCAGCAAAGGCCTGGGAGGAACAGCACGGAGTCAGAGGGGGGGAGGGACTGAAGACTTTGCAGCGTCAAAAAAACACAGATCTGAGCTCAGAGAGCCACAGAGGGAAGAACAACATGTAGAAAAGCCACCAGAGAAGAAAAGGATGAAGGAGGATGGTGCAGAAGCGGAGATAAAGATGGAGTCCAACAGCTTCTGCAGCAAAATCTGTCTCACAGGAGATGATGAGGCTTCAGAGAGTGTGGAAAATGGTGAAGAACGTCTCGTTCTGTACACAGATTTTCTAAAGTAGCAAATCCTAATCTGAATTTTTATCTCGCAGTATCCTTTAGGATCAGCTGCAAATGCAGCGGATCTGTCTCCAGGAGCTTCAGCTCACAGGTGCTGAACTCTGCCACCTGACAGTAGTGTGTGGTCCCAGCTTTGGACTTTCAAAACAGGTCATATTTGTCTTGTTTGTGGTGCAGGAGGTGAGCAGAATGATGGGAGCTGCTGTGAGCAGACTGCTGGGCTGGAAGGCTGACCTGAAGAATCCTCTGCTGGAGGTCACTCCATCTTTTCTGACACATTATTTACGTTTTCAACGTGCGGTTGGTTCTGCTTTTCCCTCATCCTGTCAGACCACATGTCATCGTGGGCTTTGGTTTCTCTCTGCAGGTCAGTCTCCACCTGAGCGACGATTACTGTCTGCTTGGAATTCCACTGACCAGGTTTCATCTGCATTTCAGACTTTGGGGAGCAATATTTAGATTTTGAATTGTGAGAACCATGTTTGAAGTATATTGTCTACATTTTATTTGGGACAAACACAGATTTTATACAAATGAAGAAATACTTTCAAATATGACAAACAAAAGAGAATTCCTATAAAAAAACATCTTAATATAATAGGTGCAGCTAAATAAATAAAAGTCATACATACATTCATGTGCCAGAAATCTGTTACTAAATAATTCCATTCATCATCTTCTATAATCTTTGTTTGTTTTCCTATCAATGTTTGACTTAATATCTATAATGGGTCTGTGTTTCGTAATTTTGTATTAAATTGTTCTATTATTTTTTAAAAAAATTCTTTATTCAAATGTTTAATGAAATAAACCAATCAATCAATCAAAATTCATGTTTGAGAGCTGACTGTTGAAATTTGCTCAACCACTAAAGACAATATTTAGCTGCTGAAATATAATTTAGCATGGTTTTAAAAAGTTGAAAAGCGTCAAAAATCTGATGTAAAAGTACAAAAACCTGAACCTAGTGCTTTAATAAATTCTGAGTATGCTTAAAAAATCAGCTTAGTTAGTTGAAAGAAGCAGACAAATGGTTTAAAAGGACCAAATACCTTAGTTACTGGGGTTAAAAGCCCAAAATCTGGTTGGAATGATCTTCTAAGAGGAAAGTTTTTGAAGAATTTGAAGCTTTTCCCATGTGAAAATGATCCGTTTATGAATGAAAATACCATAATTGTAAGAAAAATCTAAAGTTTAAGCGGTTTTATCTTCAAAGAACTGAAAGTTTTGATACCAGAATTGTTGAAAAAGTGAGAACATTTTTAAAGACTTGGTGGAAAACACACAGAAGTATCTAGAACCGAAGCTTGACTTTTCTACATTTGCATTTACTCAAGAAGGGATCTTTTTAATATGTTAACAAGCTGATTGCTGCCCAAATCTTAACTGGAAGACAAGCTAAACTAGTCGGTTCCTAGAAAAGAAAACTGGTTCTTTGGAGGCAAAAAAAGGAATGAACTGGTGCCGTACACTTTTTCACAGAACTGCAAACTCATAAATGCTAAAAAGTGATGGGTGCTGTGTCCCCTCCCATGCAGGTTACCTTTGGCGAACCGCAGCTACATCAAAACAACCGGACTGAGGTCCACTGTGGCCTGGGCCATGGCATCACTGGCTGACATACAGGTAGAACACAGCCAGAGGCCCGGAGGATGGAGTGAAGGTTGTTGGTGTGCGTGAGGACAATGCAGAGGAGAGACTTAGACTGATGCGGATGATTTGTTGTGGAGATCCCCTAAAGGGGGCAGCTGAAAGACAAAGAAGAGCTGAGCGTGACGTGTAGCACCTTCTGTTTTACAGCCGGGGTTCTCTGTGGTTGATCCGATGTGCGGTGTGGGAACCATCCTGATTGAAGCAGCGCAGGAACATCAGGTCAGAGTCCAGATCTGCTTCCTTAACCCTTGTGCTATCTTGTGGGGTCAAAATGACCCCACCCTTACATTGATGTGTTATTCCTACCATGATAAAGGTGAAGAGGATTTCATGTAATCCATGGACACCAGTGAAGATCACAAATCATTGAAGAAAAACGGTTCAGAGCACTGTCTAGTGGGTCTAGATGACCCAACTCCCAATGTTAAAGTGCCTAGGATAGCACAAGGGTTAAAGTTTAGTAGAGTTCACTTTGCCCTGTGATAATTTGAATTTGAATAATGTAAGGCCTGCAAAATAAATCCCAAATTTATCGTTATTGCGAAATCAAACGGTGCAAAATGCATATCCCAAAAGACGGCAAAAATCACGATTAATGGTTACCTTAAATGTGTAAAAACAATCTTATGGCAGCTTAAAGTATTTAACAAATCAAATAAATTCATTTATTTATTTGACCAATCAGATGGAGCCCTTCATGTTGTTGACCAATCGGATGGAGCTCTTTTATTTATTTTGGAGCTCTTTTATGTTCGATATTTGCCTCCTGTGTAAACGAGGGTCATTTGGAGTCTAATTTAAGTTATGTTGACTCTTATTTAAATGAAATGAGCTAATTTAGCATGAGACGGTTAATTGAACAAGCTTGCATTTCAGTGTAGACTTTAGCAGCGATCACTGTTTGTTTGCTCTCTAATCCATCCGTAGAAGAAAGGAAAGTCTTCAGGCCTAAAATATTCTAGATTTTACGTTTTAAAACATATAAAAAGGGATTCTGTTTGAGAAATGTGTTTGATATGTGAACATGCAGGACTGTCAGCATGACGGACTCTGTAGTTGTGTCCGAATCCCTCACTACTCACTAACTATTTAGTACATTATATAAACTATTTCTCCAAAATCAAGAGTCCTGGAAATTTCCCCAAAGTCTCTGCGAAAAACTAGAGTACATCGATGCTCACTCATTTAGCAAATATAGACCACAATGCATTACGTTTCAACAATTTGTGATTTTAACATTATTTTTTCTGTTAATTATCCAAGTTTCATTTTCAGAACATCGATATTCTTTGTAAAATGTTCAGATTTCTAAGGTTTTTACTTCAGCAAATAGTTTGTCATATTCTGCCTTTAAAAAACGAAATTGTTTCCGAATTGCGTTAAAATCCAGAGCACTGGATATTCCTGCACTATAAAGTCTTTTAGAAGTTCAGAAATCATCTGTGAATTCAGACAAAGCCTGTGATCTTCAGGATGCCTGTTTTGTGGGTGTGGACATCGATGACGGACAGCTGCAGAGGGCCAATCACAACGTATTATTTGCACATCTGGGGAAGAGTATACAGCTGCTGAAAGCCTCATCTATGGGTAAGAAACTGTTTTTCAAAATAACCAACAGGGGATCCCCTTTCACTAGAAAACATTTGACTCTAAACCTTTACTCTGCAGACAAAAACAGATTTGGATTTGCCGTTTGGGAATATCTGAAATGTTTTAAGTCTTGTTAGATATTAGATTGTTTTGTAGGAAGCCATTTATCTGAACCTCATGTCCAGCAAGTTCTTAACAAAAAGACCATGCCTTTGCTTTGTTATCCTTAGAGTCTAGAGTAGTTGTTCATTCAGACCTGAGCCTCTAGAATTAAGGCAAATAACCAAATTGTGACAGTAAGACAATTTCTCTTCTATATATGGCATTTCATCTATATTTCTCCAAAAACCTTTTGCAACTCGTTTGTCCCATATGGTAAATTAGAGCTTTAGACATGAATCTAAAAATAAAACGTCTATTCTTGGAGATGATAAAACATCAAGTTGAATCAGTGGCTGACATGCTTCAGTTGTCGTCATGGTGACTGCTTTTAGTTTGAACAAATCAAATGTTAGGTTTTTTTTATCATAACAAGAATTACCTAACTTTTTTACTTTATGAAAACTTGGAAAAACGGTTCTTCCGTATAAAGTTTTGTGGATTTGAAGAGCGCCATCATCAGTCAAATGTTGAAGTCACACAGGAGGCAATGGAAACCTTTGGAAACTCACCACACTCGCCTTTCTCTACAAATGTGTCCAAATTCTCAAGCCAGGCCCCATTAAAGTAAATAAAATAAAAAACTCCCTTTTCTATAATTACTTCCTATTTTCTGGAAACAATTTTTTTTAAACTGGAAACCAGAAAACCTAAAAATCAAAACCTGCGATTCTGCACTCGCTTTAATTTTTATGGAAAGAGCTGCAGACTAGGAAGGGCCGTCCCAAATGTTTTAGTCTCCATGGAGATCACCATTTTGAATCAAAGTGTCCCTTCAGAACATCAGACAGAGGGATAAGGACTTAGTCACATGCACCTGTGCGGGTTTTTGGGTTTAAGACACGTGACAGGAGAGACTTTTTAAGCTGTCCATCAAAAGGTTTCACTGGTTTTCCTTCAAGGATTGGATGGTAGGATGGACGGATGGCGCTTTTATTATTGCATAATACAATGAGAAAAGCATAGAAGAATGAATGTTGCTTAGCCCGTGTGTTTGCTTAGGGCTGCCTCTGCTCAGCGGCACTGTGGACGCCGTGGTCTGTGATCTGCCGTTTGGGAGGAAGTTTGGCAGCAACACCAATATGGCTGCTGACCTGCCGCTCATCCTTTGGGAAATGGAAAGGTACAAGAAAATCCTCACATTTCTCATTTGTGACCCAAAACAAATTTAAAAGGAATGCTTGTTCTTTGTTTTTTAGAATCCTTTGTCCTGGAGGGACTCTCGTTGTCCTCCTGAGTCCTCAGTTGTCGTGTCTCCTAAAGAAGCTCCTGACACAAGAACCCGCTGAGCCAGCATTGGAGCAGAAAGCAGAGCCTCAAGCCGTGGCAGCGAGCTGCCTGTCGTCCAGCTCTCCGCCCGACCAGCAGCTCCACAGTCAAGACAGACGTCCAGCTGCTGGTCTTCAGCAACGCCAGCCCCCCCGCCGGTCTTCTCTGAAGCACCAGGCCACGTTCAGGGTCAGCTTAGGGGCCATCGACGGACTGATTCAGAAATATGTCAAAACGTGATCGCTGTTGGTAAACGTGCTCATCATGATGATCATGAGCATGTTTGCTGTGTGGAGAAAACTGACTGAATCAACACATTACAGCCCAAAACGGAGAAGAGGAGCTTTTGAATTAAATTACATTTGTTGTCTACAAATCTGGTAGAAGTTCAGATGTGTTGTATAATGCAGTGAGAAACTATATATTTTTTTTAGTTTTTTTCCACCACTAATAAAAAGTAGATGGAGCTTCACCTCACACTAGAGACTGCAATGTTTAGCTTTTTTTTGATACTGGTAAAGAATTTAAATACATTTTTACTGTATATGTGAATCCTGAGATGCCTTCTTCTGCCTCTTTCTTTTGTTTTTAATACTTTTAAACTCTGTGTTTTTCTTTTAATGTTGTGATTTAAATAATGATTGATTTTGAAATTTTTGGCTGCTTTATGCCAGTTAAAAAAATTAATAAGGAAAAAAAAATGGGCCTCTGCTTTATCAGCTAGACTCAGGGTCTGCAACCTGAGGGCTTGGAGCCACATGTGACTCTTTTACCCTCCTTTATGGCTCTCTGGTTAAAGAAACATTAAAATATTTTTCATTTTAACCCCGTAAAGCTCACTACATCAAATAATTGACAGAAAATTGAATTTGAGGGGAATTGAGATCATTTTTAAACCCATCAGGAAAAGCTCTTCTGCTGCCTCTAGTGGAATTATAATGAACTACAAGGAAAAAAACATGGACAGTTGGATACAATGGGTTCTACGGAAAGTTTGGACCATGCTAATGACTAAAAGCCTCAAATATCCTGTGGAAAGTTGAAAAAGTGAAAAATGAAAAGCAAATGATTAAAATATTAAAGCTTAAAAAAATACAATGTAAAGTAAAACTAAGCATGAAAATACAAAGGAAAATAAACAGTAGCTTAAAAAGTAGCTTAAAAATACTACATAAAGTAAAAAATCGCATAATCCATCCAAAGTAAAAATCTAATTACTTAAAAATGCTATGTAAAGTAAAAAATGTATGTTTAACTGACAGAAATCTTTAAACTAGTAAGTAAAGTTAAAAAAATCTACAAACCCTATGTAAAGTAATAAAAAACACTAAGTAAAGTAAAAAAGCAAACAACTTAATAATTCAATGTAAAAAGAATAAACTACAATGTTAAGTAAAAAAATCTAAGAATAATATGTAAAGTAAAACATGACCTAAAAATACTATGTGAACTAAAAAAAACTTAAAAATTGTATGTTTACTTGACAAAAACTTTAAATAATTATTAAGTAGTAGTAAGTAAAAAAAAAGATAAATCTAAAACCCTTTGTAAAGGAATAAAAAGCAACATCACAAAGTAAAGTAAAAAGCAAAACAACTAAAAATATATATAAAGTTTGGAAAAAGAGAAATGTTATGTAAAGTTTAAAAAAATTAAAAAATACTTTCTGAAGTAAAAAAAAATCTTGATGCTGTGGTTTAGCAATGAATGCTTAAACTTTGGCTCAGACTAATTTGATTTTGTTCTTAAAAACAAACGTTTGAAATATTTTATTGTTATTTCCTACTTCATCCCATCAGAATATCGTGCACTGCTGCAATTTTTAATCTCAAATTCTGGAAATTTCTTGTCCTTTAAAGCTTTGAGTTTAGTAACCATAAAGAAGATAAAATAATCATGAAATCATACGATAAAATGTTACAGTTGAGTTATTCTTGTATAAACTGCATTTGCAGTCTCAAGGCCTGTTCACACCGGGACGAATTTCGCCGGCGATTTTCGCCGACGTTTAACGCCTCGTGACTAAACAAAGGGCACCAACGAGAGTGTGCACACCGACGCGAAAAAACGCCACGCGTTAAAGCGTCAAAAAAAAAAAACGCCTCGGGTTCGTTTTTTTTTTCGACGCGTCGCGTCGAAATCTACTCGACCAATGAGAATGGCGCTTTTGCTCACGTGTCTGGAGCTTCTGAAGTTAGAGTAAAACACAACTTGGGGGCGCTCAAACACAAAACTGCCTTGCTGAGCACACATACCAGCGAAGAAGATAGACGCCAAGTAGCGTCTACACTGCCGCGAAGCAATAATGACGTACATTCTAAAATATCCCCGAACCAAGCACCAGTTGGAGCTACTGGTGCTTGAAATATTCATGTTTTCTTTGTTTGATTCTGACAAGCGTGTAAATACTTGCTCTCTTCTTCTGAGTGAAAAGCGACTTTAAGAAGCGTAAAGTTGCGCAGCGCCACCTTGTGTACAGGAGTATTTCTGTTTTACATTAAGCGCCATCTAATGTCAGGGAATGAAATTGCATGTTCACTCCACTCATCGTCAGCGAAAATCGCCTGGGTGTGAACACAAAAAACGTGGCGAAAAACGCTGGCGAATAACGCCTGGCGAATATTCGTCCCGGTGTGTACGGGCCTTCAAACGCACCATCCCTGGAAAACAACTTTTATCCCCCGCGCATGCTCAGTGAGTCCGCGCAGGAAGCCATGTTGGATCTTCACACTGGATTCAGGCAGAGATTTTTTGACACCGTATGTTTTTCCTAAAATATCCGTTCACCGTCTTCGTCGGGGGTGCATCCACCGCGCGCGATCGGTGCCGTAGTTGGCAGAGGACATGATGAACTCCAGCATGGACCTGTCCCGGCGGAACCCGCAGGAGGATTTCGAGCTGATCCAGAGGATAGGAAGTGGGACCTACGGAGATGTGTACAAGGTAACGCTGCAGAGAGAGGGGAGCTTCCAAGGGGTTCCATTTTCGGACACCTAGCTCAAAACAGTAATTCATAGTATTCCGTTCTTAATTTTTGGGGAAACATTAAATATTTTAAAAATATTTAAATTTTCCTTTTTTGTTGTAGCACAACTTTGAACTTATTTAATGGCTAACTGATGTTTTCGTGGATAACTCCGATGTGCGTTGCATTGACAGAGCTGAATTGTGCTTATGGCTGCTCCACTTTATGCTGCTCCATTCGCATTATTCCCGCAACCCTTCCTGTTGATATGTTTTTATTAAGTTGATACAGTATACGTGAATGTTATAGCTGCAAATATAAGGGCTCATCGGGAAACTAAAACCATCAATGTTTTTGTGTTTTGGCTAACTTCAAGCTGTCCGAAAATGGGTACAGGGGTCCTAGCATAAAACAGCTAGCTTCTCAGATTCTTGTGAATTTTAGTACCATCAGGCAGGGATTTGCTTAATGGAAGACACTGAAAACGGTCAATATTTTCTCTGAAAAGGCAAATATTACACCAGTTTAATCAAATATACCAGTAGTATGTCCTCTCTGCCCTGTCTGGGCTGACAGCTGATTCGGCTAAGGCGTTAAGCCACAACAACAACAACAATAACGACAACAGCGGTCAGATGATCGCCTCCAGTCGGTGTTTAACGTCTTCTGCTGTCCGCAGTGACTTTTAGAAGTTCCTAAGAGCCCTGATTCGGCCCTGCCGTGTCTGTGGTGAAGTTTGGAGGCTCCTGCTGTCAGTTTAGCAAGGCCCCACGGCTTCAGGTCAGACCTCAGACTGCAGAAAAGAGTGGGACAATCAGTTTAGAGGAAAAACGTGCAGAAACATGGCGAGATTTGACCCATTTTACCTCAGGCAAAAGTTTTACCCATCAGGCAAAGGTTTTACCCATCAGGCAACAGGTTTACCCATCATGGCAATGGTGTAACCATCATGCAAATGTTTAACCCATAAGGCAAAGGTTTTAGAAGAAAGAGAAGTAGAAGCCCCTCCTTGCTTTTCCAGTGTGAACACTATGGGCTAAATGTGTTTAAGATAGGGGTGTGTATTGACCAGAGTCTGGCGATATGATTGATTGTGATATTTTACCTGAACATATTTTATTTATTTAAAAAAAAATATGACTTTGAAAAAACTCTACCTGAATTTTAATGTCTTCCACTGTTATAAAATGGTCAAATTCAGTTTAGTTAATGATCACAATGTTAAGCACTGCAACTCAGTGACGTGCGGTGAGGTTAATGGCTGGTAAGGCACTGACGTCAGTCAGATTTACAAACATATGAACCATACTGAGTAACTTATTCACCATTTGATTGACAACAGTTAACGTGTTTTGTTTAAAATATCATTTCAACATGTTTTTTTTTTCATATGCAAACTGCAGCATAGAAAAAAACACAAACGTTATTATCGTCTTACCTTTACTTGTAAATAAAGTCCATACGCCGCTCCTTCTGAAGAAAATGACTTGCCGCTTGGTATCACTTCTTCTATTGTTTTTTAGCGTCATAATCTCAGGGCTCACCGGCGCCCCCTAACATGAGGCACGAGAATGTCTGGCCTCACCCAGCGGCTTTTTTGCCGGCGTTTAGCGCTCAGCACAAGAAACACGTCCCTCACATACAGTTATTTATAAAAACAAACACTGTACATCATATACATCTGCTAAATTATGTAAACTCAGCTCATATAGTACAAGTGATTGAACCGACATACAGAGACAGCAGTTCCGTCTGACTGCATAGGTATTGCGCAATCCAAGGTGAGGCTCAGCGGGCTGGTGCCTCATCGCACGTCACTTCTTATTATCTGAACGGCAAATGCGGAAATTCAGCGATTTTGAAAAGAAAAAAAACCCAAAAATGGTCCATTTAAATGGAAAATGACTGCAAAGCACAAATTACTGATTAAATATAATAATTGAATTTATTTTTTCTCTTTTCTTCCCATAATGACAGGTGAGGCACAGCCTCACCTGCCTCTCCTGACTGCACGTCACTGCTGCAACTGTATCTCATATACAAGTTGCGTTTACCAAAGCAAATTCATAGTGCTTTTATTTTGGTAAGTTGAAAGTATAGAAAGGAAACGGTCAACATTGTCTGATTTCCACAACAAAATATTTTTCAGTATAAGAAAAAACAAAGAATGAGAAAATAAAATGCGGTTCATTTTCAACATGTAGCTTCTCCAGTACTTTTAAACAGTTCAGGAGCCTGAATGGTGCTTTAAAAATAAAAGGGGGGGCACACACGGATTCTTTCCAGAAACAATAAAGTGATGATGATGAGTCAGCATAACAGAACGAAGGTAAATTGCTTTAATGTGACAAAGGTGCTTTGTTACATATCAGTCTGCTCTGCTGAACCTTTGCAGACACGCTTCTCACACGCGCAACACTCCTCCCCACGATGTCGGCCTTTTTTTCAGAGCGTTGTACACATCCCTCTGATCCATCAGGTCGTTAAACTAGAATCTATTGATGGGAGGTTCTGCAGAACTTTAGCCCGCTTTGCCAATAGCATTTTAGCCGATGCTAAGCCTATTAGCTGCTGCACTGCTTATTTATTGAGCGGCTAAAAAGCACAGCAATCCACGTTTTTATATGTTACTAGCAGCAACATGGAACAGAGTTTCTGTTTGGTATCCATCCTAAGTAAAAACAAAGTAGTTCATGTCTCAGAACAACAGAACAAGCTGCCTCTAGCTGAAGTCTTCCTGTTGTCTTGTGTGGTGTGGTGCTGCTCAAAGAGGCTCTGTGTGCTCTGCTGCCAACTAGCGGTCGGAGGGTGAAGTGGAAACAAAGTCAGACACTAAAGCTCAGAAATAAGTAAAACAAATATCGTCCTGGCAGCATTTTGAATCAATAGAAGTTTCGCCAAGTGAATTATCGCGATTTTTTTAACGAATCGATTTTTTTCTTACACCCCTAGTTTAAGAACGGTTCAAATGAGCGTCACATGGCCCATGTGTCAGACTCCATAGCTGTTGGCAAAGATTTTACCCACCTGGATAAAACAAAAAAATAGATAACAAGAATCATGGCTGCAGAATCAGACAAAGGATGTTAACTTCCAGCTTTGTTCTAGACCACATGTGTCAAACTCAAGGCCCGTGGGCCAAATGTGGCCCGCCATGTCATTTTATGTGGCCCGCGAGAGCATAAAAGTTTTTCATTTCTTAAAAGAAAAATGGTGTGTATTTCTTCATATCTAGGGGGAATTGGACTTGAAATATCGAATTGGGCAGCTATACATTAGGACTTTAACACTGTCCATATAACCTAACCTGAAAGGAATCAAATTTAAAAGGATTTATGTAAGGGTTAATGGCCGACGAAGTGTGCGGTTACTACTTTTTAACGCACGCCGTGGAAGCCTGAACCGTCCGACGCGAAGCGGAGGACGGTTGCTTCCGCGAAGTGCGTTAAAAAGTAGTAACCGCACACTTCGAAGGCCATTAACCCGCTTATACCATGGTCACTTACAAAAGCAATACATATTAACCAGGTTTTAGTCCTTAATTCTTGTTTTTTTCCCCGATTTGGATCACTTTTCTCATAAACAGCGTACTATGTTACGTGATGCGGCGCATCGCGCCGCATCACGTAACATATAGTCCGCGTCGCGTAGCACCACCGCTGCAGTCAAGATTCGGCGATATATATAGGCTCATCGTCCCGATGGGTTGAATAAAGCATCAATTCAGAGGGAAAGTTAATCGCTTACCGCTTGTTTTTGCCCAGATGATGAAGCAAAAGGTTGTTTTACAGAAGCCGGCGCAGTGATACAAATCATTTAAGCTAGCCGACCGGAACTTCTTTTTTCACCGTGCGGTTATCAGGTTTTAACGCATACCCAGCAGCCAATCAGAATCGAGTATTCAACCGGACCATGGTATAAGCTAGAATAACAAGCAAACATATGTTTTCTATGCAACTGTTATTGTCACTTTAAAAAGTTAGAATAAATAAATAAATTAGTTATTTAACATTAAGGAGTAGTTGCATTTATCTGTCAGTACATTTAGTTGCATGTATAAGTTATATCTGGCCCTTTGAGGACAGCCACTATGCTGATGTGGCCCTCAGTGAAAGTGAGTTTGACACCCCTGATCTAGGCCTTGAATATGGCTGCTGTGGAGGTTAGTCACAAAGTACCGGTACTTTCTTTCATATCTTTACCAACATTTTTAAAGATTATCTCTGTTAAAGTCATGTTCAAGCTGGAGTGAGCATAAGACGAAAAAATCTCATTCTGGTCATTAAAAACCTGCTACAGAAGCTCAGAAGCCCTCTATAAACCTTCGATCAGTTTCCTGACTCCTTCCATAAACTGATGGTCTCTAAGTGTCTCTGTTCTGAGGATTTTAACTCTGTAAACTTATCCAAACTTTGCTGGAAGACCTGGAAGTGAGTCTGGATCAATACGATTCATTTCTTCACCAAAACATCCTTTTCGTCTTTAAAATTGTTAGAACGTTGTGTAATTACCTTTGCCAATGGTGCTTTTCAGGCTGAGAGGAACACTTTTTTCAAATATCTTTATTAGCGACATACGTTTCTGACGGCGCCGCTGCTTAAAAACATAATGGATCGTTGACAGAGTTGGAATTTTCCTGTTTAGATATCCTTTGGATTTTCAGAATAAAGTTTCACTTGTGTAGTGGGTAACACTTCGACCTCAAAGCGAGAAGGCGCTGGTTCAAATCTCAGCAGGGTCCCTTTCGTGTGCAGTTTGCATGTTCTCCTCATGCATCCGTGTTTTTTTTCTTGTTTCCTCCCACAGTCCAAAAACGTGTTTCATAGATTCAAATTAAATATTCTAAATTGCCTCTAGGTGCGCATTTGTGTCTTTGGGTGATTGTGTGGCCCCACAACCGACTGGCAACTTGTTCAGGGTGCACCCCACCTTCACCAAACAGGGGGTGGGATAGGCTCCAGCAACCTCGTGACTCTGAAGGTGATTCAGCAAGTTCAGAAGACTGATTTAGAGAATCATCATAGGCAGGATTGACCAATTTCCCATCTGAACTTTTTTTTTCTTTAAAGTAGTGTTTCTTAATTTTACTGGAAGGCAAGCACTTGTCCTCATTACACCAGTTCTTTTTTTTACACCTTAGTTTCTATTTCAATTCATTTTTGTCAGTCTGACAAAGCTTTCAGCATGCTTGCTTCTATTTGAGTTTGCAAAGCGCTTCACATTTGGTTTAAAATAAAAATAAAAACTGGATGGAGATGGAAACAATAAGCAACATTTCTCACATTCTAGTTTGTTTTGGAATCAAAGTGTAACGACAGGTCTGTATTTTGCTGATCTGTTGTGAACAACCAAGCCAAAAGGTGATCAGAGTGGGTCTTTAATGTGCTGTTGATAGAACTAGAAATGATGATGTTTTTGTGTGAATCTGGGCTTCATGACGGCTGTGAAAAGATGCTGAAAAAAACGTTAAAATCAACATTAACGTCCACAGTTGAGTCTAAAAAAATGAACTGAATCCTAGTTCATGAAATTCATCGATCTTTTCTGAAATTTGGGGTTTGGTGCACAAATGTACCAGAAATCTGCTTTGCTGTTTGTGTCTAATCAAAGGGTCAACAGTTTTAAAAAAAAATTATTGTAACAACAGTTTCTCGTTACAAGTTAAGGTAAATAAAAACGAAATGGCACAATTTTTTTATTTAAGATTGATTTATTATTGAATTGTGAATGAAATTGAATCTAAAATCTGAATTGAAGTGATTCACAAATGTGTTCTTTATTCCTCTGAAGTGGAATAATAAATTCACCAGAAATGATCATTTATTTCTACTCTAAAGGTGATTTTCTTTGGTGAGCCATCATGAACATCCACACTCTCCTGCACTCTTGCTTTCCCTCTGTGATGGAATTTCATTTAAGTCTCGGGGGAGAGGGAGGGTGGCGAGACCCGTGGGAGGTACTGAATGTTGTTTGGTTAAACTCCCGGCTCGCTGAGGTTGCTGGCATGAAGCATCAAAGTCCCACTCGGATCATCTTTGGAGCTAATTTAAACTCGTTTCCAGCGGTCTTTTAATTAACATTGTGCCGCTTTTAGCTAAAATAAAAAAAAAACTGAGTCGTTTTCTAGGACATAGTTACTGCAGAGCATCAGGAGTTCATTAGAAATTTTTCTCTGAGTTGTGGGTGTGTTGTAGCAACCCCACCTTCCCCTCCCCTTTGCTGAGAGCTCTCTGTTTACACGCTCAGGATTTTTTCGTCTTCTCCTCATTCACAGCGAAATACGGAAGTGCATTTTTAAGCTTCATTTTATTAATATATGTCCTCCATCATCAGAAAAAAGTTACAAGAAAATGTTAAAAAAAACCCTGCTCTCATCAGAGTGGCTTTTTAAAACTCCACTCAGGAGTTGTTTCTATCAGCTTAGTCTGTGTTTTCTTGGATGGCGGTGCCGTTTGCCTCTCTGGCTGCTGCAGCCGATGTGTTTCTAATTCGGGCTCAGCCCGTATCGCTCCTCGCCGTAAAGCCCCGTCGGGTTATCTTCAGCGGCTGATGGTCCTTCAGCTGGAACCACGCTCCAGCCCTTCGCCACAGGAACGACATTTGTGCTCTCGGATGTGGTCGGTTGAGGAGAACGTGTGGGGCGCACGCTCCCACTCATCTCCCCAACAACGGGGTTTGCAGAAATCTCAGGATTAAAAGGACGTGCTGAAAAATCACCGGGGGATGCCTATATTTGGTGCTACCGCCGTGTGAAAAAGTGTGGCTTAGAGAGGAATGTTGGCGGAGGAAACCGAGCATGAACTGTGCGTCTGAGGAGCCTAAGACGAGGGGGGCGGGGAGTGACTGGCTGACGTGGGGACGGGCCCTTCAACCGCCATGGAAGCAGTCGCCTGTAGGGTAGCTATTCAGTCTCTGAGCTGGCTCTGTAAATGTCAGTCGGGAAAACTGCAGGAAAATCCTGCAAACTGCAGCATTGAGGGTCCATCGGTGCAAGTTCCTGTCCACCCCCCCCAACCCCCCCATTCAGAATTCCTGCCTTTTGGCTCCATCCGCGTGCTTCTGTGCGAAGGCGGCCTGAATGTCTGACACTTTAGGAGCAGAGGAAAGCAGTTTGAGCCGCTGTGACGTCTCCGCTTCACACACAGATGTCTTTTCTTTGTGCATCCGAACATTTGCCCCACGCTATAAGACTGGCTGCGTTTCTGGGGGTGTGCTCAGACGAAGGCAGCTGAGGATGAGGAGGGCCGGGTTATTCAGATCCTCTGCTGTCAAACATTGCTGCTTAACCTGCAGCTCGTGAAGGACGGCGTCTTCATGTGATTTGAACTAAAGAAAGATTTCAAGAACTCAAGAACACATTCAGATTTAATTGGAAGTCCTTTGATTTGTTTTTTCCTAATTTTCAAAAAAGCAGTTTTTTTCTCCACTTATTCTATTTTTATTAACAGCATTTTTACCTTTTTTAACTTTAACTTCTCAATGTTTTTTCTCAGCTAATTTAGCCTTTTTTTGCTTCATTTGGCCTACTTTAGACACATTTATATACTTATTAACTGTCAGTTATGTATCATTTTTACTTTGCACGTTGTTATTTTATTGCAACTTGGTGAAATTGGTTGTTGTTTTTTTACCTCTGTGGACATTTTGACGTTTGGGTGCTTTCATGGAGAAACAAAAGAGTTTTACAAATTGGACTGAAGTGGGGTTTTTTAAAAATCTTTTTAAAAAAAATAATTTTTTTTAGAGTTTATTTTTAAGCTGCAGACAAGATGGCGACCGACATCATCGCCCAGAAGTGTAAACTATACAATTACCCTAACTCAAAAGTGTTCAGAATTCTAAAACTTTTTCTTTTATTAAAGCTTAAAATGAGAAAAAAATGTAACCGTTGTTGCCAGTTAAAATAAAGTTGTTTTTTTTTCGAGTAGAAGAAGGGGAACTTCCAGTTCTGGCCTTTGATGTCTGTGACCAGGTGCTCTTGTTAGTTTAGCTGTCTTAGGCTATGCCCACACCGGGCATTTGACGTGCGATTAGGAATGCACTAAACACGCGTTCTTGACCGAGCGTTTAGCCTGTGGTGTTTGCGCTGGACAAACAGGGAGGAGCTTCTCCTTAATTTTCTACTGTTCACTAGCAAATGTGCGCCACCTACAGTTGGAAGAGGCTTGCTGTGAAATGTCAAAGATGGAAATTTGGTGAATCTTGCTCCAAACTTTTTCTTTTACATCTCTATTCCGATATATGAAAGAGTTGGTCTCATAGAATTCCGGCTGGATGGAAACTGTTAGCATTTTCATGAATTCAAATAGAGGCCATCCATACATTACTACCAAATCTGAGTCCCTGATTGGTCAAAGTTCAACCTGCTTTAGCTTTCAAGGCGCGTTTAAAGGCCATAGTTTTGTACGCAAAGCCTGAAAACGGCCGTTGAAACTTGCATAGCTACACGAGAACGCCAGAAGTTTGAAGCCCAAAAGCGTGCATGTACGTGCGCTTTCATAGACTTTTCATTACAATTGGTCACTTGAGCACGCGTTGCGCATTACACTTCTTTCAGCCCATAAAATGTTTTACTGCTACTAACTTTCCTGATCTTTCATCTTGTACAGTGTAAATGTTTTCTTTATTCCAAACAATTTTCCTGATTGAAAAGTTCCATCTGTGTTGATTTTCTTCGTATTTGCAGCAGATTCGCTTTTCGATGAGCAGCTTCATTGTTTCCGAAGCAGTGAAGCCATCATGAGGCTGTTGTTTTCAAATAAATCCTTTCTTCTGCAAATGTCCGTTTTTTCTGACGGTCCTCCCAGACGGTCCTGTTCGGCCACTGCTGCTCCTCCTGTTTGCTCTGGGAGGTGGAGGAGCAGACATGGGGCTGCTGGGAACAAAAGCAGCAAAGGTTCCTCAGGACCTGTTTGGCTTCGGTTTAGTCTACGTCCTGGCAGCAGTGTGTCTGTCGGAAACACAACCATTCCAGAAAGCCAGGAGGATGCACGACAGTTCAGGCTTAAGCCTCATGATGTTAAAGTTTTTTTTTTAAAGAGGCAGACAATGATTCTGGAAAAAAAAAAAACCCAAGAGGTTGAAATGTTATTTCTAACCCTTGAAGAATAGATGCTCTTGCATTTTAGCTTGAGTTCAAATTTCCTCCAGACTTTTTACCATTTTTAGCTCCTTCAGGACAGGAGTTCCTATTTCTTTTTTTGACTGATGTTACTTTGCTGCTGCTATTGGGCTCATTGAAAATCCTGAGTAAGTTTCAAACCAACCACTCCGACTCCCACTCTGTCCCACTCCCACTCATTTTGTAGTTTTATGTAAAAGCGTTCCCAGTCATCTTTTATTTATGATTAAACCCTTGTGTCGTTTTCCAGGACATAGTTTCTGCAGAGCTGCAGGAGTTCAGTAGAAATTCACCTCTGAGTTGTGGGCGAGAGCGTTGGCACAGAGCAACCCCGCCCCCTTTCCTCTCCCCATTGCTGAGAGCTCTCTGTTCATGTGAAGCAGAGAGCTAAATGTATTCTCTACGTCACAAAAACAGTATTTTCTCATCTGCTTCTGATTCCCAATCATTTAAATAGAGAAATACTCAGAAGATAAATTTTAAGTTTAATTATCTTTCTGTATGTCCTCCACCATGCGTAGAAATGCCACAAGAACATGTTTAAAACACCATTTTCATTGGAGTGGGTTTGCAAAAATGTGAGATTTTCTTTTCTTTATCCACATGCCACCAGATGCTTTGCTAAAACATCTGCAAGTCTTGGAGAATGTGTTATTATATCCAAAAATAAACCAAAACTTGGATAAATGTTTTACCTTGTAACATTTGAAACGAGTCTGCTTTTTTCTGACACTTGATTACTTTCATAGTTGCTGTAATTTGGGGTAAAGTTGAGCTAATGAGCAGCACTGTAGGCCTTTTGCAGGGCTGTTCTAAATACCTGAGTGGCTTATAAAGCAGTTTGTCATATTTTGACATAAATGTGTTGGATTTTGTAGACTGTTGTTCACTGTTTGCTCAAAGTAGCCTCACAGGTTTTTGATCCTTCTGCTGTTTCTGTCTGTGGGAGCTGAGATGAAGGACAGATTTGCTGAGTTAACACACTTTACTGATTGGTCCGTGCTAGTTTCTTTACATCATCATAAGGCATTTACACAGGTTATATCAGTTGCTGGTTTTGTTTAAGCTCAAAGGATAACATTTTTCAAATCCCTTAAGTTATGCGAATGAAATGATAAAATGTTGATTTTTCTTTTGGGAGGTCTTGTTTGAATTTTTTTTTAAATCAATGTTAGGATTTAGGCTTTTTATAGTAAATAGGAGCTCAAGTTTTGGATTTAGGTTTTGATTTCAATATTCCTTCATTGGATTTTGTTCCTCCAGGTTTTCCAAATTAAACTAACTTTTCTGCAGTTTAAAAAAAATATTTTATTGATGCCAATGGGAATGTAAGAATCTGCTTTTTGGAGTCCAGTTTTAAAAAAAAAAACATTTGTGTGCTGCCCCCCCCCCCCCTTTTGTTGTTGTTGTTGTTGTTGTAGTTGTTTTTGTTGTTGTTGTTGTTGTTGTGGGGGGGTTGAAGAGATTTGTGCCATGAACAATCCCCCACTTTTAGTTCTCAAATTTGACCCAGGAAGTACTAACGGTTGCAGTTCCTCAAATGACCACAGGAGGCTGGTGGTAGAAGGGAGCAACTTCTCACTAACTTAGTTGTTAAAAAGTTTAATTTTTCACCAAACTAAATTATTGAAAACATTGTGTGTGTGTGTGTGTGTGTGTGTGTGTGTGTGTGTGTGTGTGTGTGTGTGTGTGTGTGTGTGTGTGTGTGTGTGTGTGTGTGTGTGTGTGTGTGTGTGTGTGTGTGTGTGTGTGTGTGTGTGTGTGTGTGTGTGTGTGTGTGTGTGTGTGTGTGTGTGTGTGTGTGTGTGTGTGTGTGTGTGTGTGTGTGTGTGTGTGTGTGTTTTATCAGAGCTGAAATGTTACAAGTAGAATAGTTTTTTGATTGACAGATACACAAATTAAATACATTTCTCACTTTGTCCCTTAAAACTCCCTATTTTTGGAAAATTGTTAAGGTGGGTGGACTAAACTCTTGTCATTCAGTCACTCTGACTTCAGGTTACATTGTCATCATTCAGAATACTATGGGTAATGACAAATATCCATCCTATGTTCAAAATTTGCATTCTGGAGACATTTTGATTAGTAAATGAAGTGTCTGATTAGTAGGTCTTAGTGTTTTAGATTGTTTATACAGGAATCTGTACAGAACAGCAGACCTAAATCATTAGTTGATTGAGTGAAATTTTGCCATAATTGAAATATTTTTGTTAACTCTGTTCCAGACAAAGTGGAATAAAACTAGAGTGGTTTTTCTGTTGATTCTGTATTTGCCGTCATTTGCTGCAGAGAGTTTCAACCCATCATCACATCAGCGCTCTGGAGAACGTCTACGAAAAGTCCTGACTGCAGTGAACAGAAAACCTAATGTGACCTTCTACCCTGTTTAAGTTGCAGTCCTGCCTGCCAGGCGTCAACCTCTCCAGACTTCTGTCTCAGGATTAACTGTAAATAGTCATGTCACGTTTGGTCAGAGCTGTTAAAGAAACACGTAACTTTCATTTGCTCAGGTGATGGGAGTGTCTGCTCTTGGGGTTAAGCAACTGTAGTCAGGAGAATGAAACGTGACTCACGTTTTGAGCTTTCCTTTTGCCTGTTTAAAATTCTCTTGGTTCAATCAATGATTCAAATGATGGATGATTTGGCTCATTCAAAGTCTAGAGTTTGAAGTTTTGCTGCTTTAGGATCTTTATGCTGCTTTGACGAATTAACTTTTTTCTTTCTGATTGTGACATCTTCTACAACTTCCAGTCTGGCTTTTAGTAAATAGCCCATCTGCAGTGACATCAAAGTATTTAATGGATTCTATGTAATCTGTTTGCAATAGGCAATATTAATCTGTCCAAAGCCTTTTTTCCTGTTGAGTTCTATTGTTCTGAAACACCAGCTAACTAGCAGGTTTTTACCCAGTGTCTGCACCGAGTATGTGATGCTGTCATGCATTGGCTTGTTTGAGGTAGAACTGAAACCAGTGTTTTCTGGTTTGTAGTTGTCTTGAAAGGATAATGCGTCACTGAACTTTCTTGGATGGACAAACGGGCTGGTCAAGCAAATTTGAAACTCATCGTAACCCACCCAATGAGAGAGCTGGTTCCACTGTTGGATACGGATAAATTGATGACTGACCAATACAATTTTTTGGGAAGAAGATCATAATTGATCACCATTTGATGCAATTCATGTTTGGATTAGACCGAATATAGGATTTGATCCAACAAAACATTTTAGTTGATTCTAAAAACTCTTTTTGTAATTTTATTGAACAAAGCTGTAGCGCTTGTTGATAAAATAACAAGTTCATGCATGTACGGTAACTCTAACACTGAGTTGTCGTTGGTCACACCTAAATAACACACTCTCTTTGATCAGCAGTAACCCATTTATGTGATTAACATAAGTCCAACAGATTCTGTTAGAATCAACTAATCGACGCAGGCCAAGGCGCTCTTCTCGGTCATGTGATAGGTTACCGCTACAATAAAACCCATGAGCTAGCAAAATAAGTAATAAAACAAACGTCTTTGGAAAGCTTCTTTGCCAATGGGAAAACGCCCAGCCAGGAGACAGAAGAAGAGCCTTCGACTTCGAAAAAAAGAAAGCTACATTTAAGATTACTTCTTTTTTGCACCATGAGTGTGGGAAGGGGAGAGGATAATGACACCTGTGCAATGTCTAATGTTATGCATGTCAAAATAAAAGCTCAAGGTTCGTTTTGTCACGTCTTTGTTCCTACTTCATCGTAGTATTGCTACAATAATCATCCGCCAATATTTGAAAGACCGGTCCGTGGAAGTCTTGTGTGACGTGATACCAGTCTGTGGCGTTAAAAAGGTTGGAGACCACTGGGCTAGAGCACACTTATAACTAACCCAAATTCTTCCTTTTCAGTTCTCACATTCCCCATAATGATCTCAGCGTGGATGCCAATGTTTTAAACCCAAACAGTGAGCAGCAGTGTGGAATCTTGTTGTTTACTATGCACTAAAAATGTAAAGAAGAAAGGCTTTCAGTCACACTAAAGAAAGAACTCATATAAAACTGAAGCTGTGTTTTATATTTTCTACCATTGTTTATATTGTAAAGCACACTGTTCTTTGTGGTTTGATTAAAATTGTGGTTGTAGATCAAGCTATATTTCATTGACTTACAGGAGGTGTATGTAATTGGCATCATAGCTTTGAATCGTCCTGTAGTGCATTAAGCTTTCACACCTGATCTGAACTGTGCTATGCCAGTCATAACATAGCAGCAAAAAAAACGGACATTAGGGTCAAACTTATTCTAAATATGTATTGCTTTGTCATAGCATTGTGTCCCTTTATATTTATATTATACAATGTGAATTTTCACTATCTGTATTGTTAAACTTTAAAGTTCGGATGTTCGTTTTTATGCAGATGACAGTGTTGTTTTATGGCTTATGCAGTTGTATCCAGCTTGGATCTCTTGCTGTTTTTAGTCCAAGGCTATTTCTTATTAGATGATACTAATTTTAGGGATACATCCCTTCTGTTATAGCCTCTACAGGAGTGTCTTACAGCCACTTCCTTGATTGGATTTCACTCCATAAATGCATCGTTGCTGACTTTACATACTACGGGCTTGAAGCTTTGAAACTGATTACAAACCTGGACTCACACACAGATTTCTAACATTCTGTGGTGTCCACAGACTAAAACACTGATAACTGGTTTATCTTTGGGCTGTTTCCGACTTTTTTTTATAAGAAAAAAATCAAAGCAGGTAGCTATAGACTTTTCTTTCAGTAATGTGTTTTCCTGTCTGCACCAAACTAAACTGTGAAAATTAGGGCGCCTTCGTGAGCTTTGAGTAGATCACAGACTAAGCAGTCATTTTGAGCCGCTCTGTTTGAAGGTTTTTATGTCCTCTTGCAGGAGCACAGGCAGAGACTTTCAGCTGCTAATGCTTTGGGTTTCTGCTGAGGCAGAGTTTTCTTGTCTGACTGTGCATTCTTTATCAGTATGTGTGTATGTCAGTGTAAGAACTGAAACACACACTTCATACAATCAATAAATATTTAAAAACACATTCAGTCATAATTGTTTTAAGATTTGAACTTGAATCTGAACGAATTTTGAAGCATTTATGCTGGCGTTAGGATATCCCTGTGGTCACATGACTCATCGTTGTGCTTTGGTATTGGTATACTACGTCATTTATTTTTTGTTGAGGAAATGTGACCTTTTTAGAGTAAAGCAGACAACTAGACTGCCTCCTCTCAGGTCAAACCTACATTTGTACATTTTATATTTAAACACCCACTTCAATTATGTTTTTGACTTGTTCTGGTGGCATTTTCCTTTTTAAAACTGTCACTTGAAGCAGATGGGATTTTTCGTTGGTGAGATGAAAACAACAGAAGACAGTCAGTCATGCAGGAACCGAGGACTGACTGGTATTAGTCATCTTTGCTGTGTCTGCTGACTGAAGGCGCTCTGTCTCTGCTCTTCCATGGGTTTTTTCTCCTCTGCATTTCTTTGTCTCCGGCCCCCTCCCACCTCTTTGTTTTGGTGTGGGTCAGCCCCCCCCTTCTTTCCGTTCTGACATGATTTTTAGGCATGATTTTAATGAAGAGACGGTTTGTCGTTTTTCTTGATTCAATCAAATAATCTTTTTTTCATGTGTGACAGAAGAAACCGCTGATGTCCAATACGCTAATAAGTGTGTTTTACTGGCATTTCTGATGCAGATATATCAGATTGCAAATTCATTTTGATAGATTTTGAAGGCTCGAACAAAAAAGGGTACAACGTGTGATTTTAGGATCTCTCTTGCAAAGCTGGAAAAACCAGAGCGCCGAATGTCTTTTTACCGTGTTAAACGTTGGAAAATATGCATGCAAGGATACAGCCAGGAGCATGCTGGGTGGGTGTGTCTGAGAGGGGACAGCAGAAGCTGTTGAGGCATGACACCAAACTGCTTTGCTGCTCGCTTGAGCAGCTGTACTTCTCTGGAGTTGAACGTCCCGTTTTCTTTCTTCCATTTTAATACAGATACTCATCATGAGTCATCTTTTATTTATTAAGGTCATTTAAAATTCATCCCTTGCCCCACAAACACTGCTGCTAAATATAACTGTACAAAAGTTGACTATTTATAGAAAGAATCTGCTTCTGTTCTTCTGGACTCCTGTTTTCTGACAAATTTCATGTTTGCAAGAAAACATTTATTCAGACTGTAATTTATGTATCATTTGTGACAGACTGGTATTTGAAATGTCAGAATAATTCTTGATTGGTTGAAATTCCACCTTGAAAACAGAATCCATATTTTCTCATAAATACGAGGTAATTCTCAAGGCTTGGAGTTCCCCAGGGTTTGATTTTAGGACCCCTGAGATTCAACTTCTGTCGACTCTTTTAGAGGCCAAGTCAAGCACATTTTTTACCTTCATTATGGCTACACTGAAAAGAGGTTTGGAGTGACAAAAAAACTTTTTTACTTCTTAAATTATAGCCAAATTTGTTCTAGGTTATCCTGTAAACTAGGGTGATTTTTTTCAGACTTGGATATTTACTGGTATTTTATCATTATTTTTATCAGCGCTGATAATTTGAAGCTTTTTATTAAAGATAAATACTAGGTAAAAATGGATGGCGACATTTTATCGTCGCATCAAAATCCAGGACTGGTTTTAGCAGGAGGCACACAAAAACAGTTTGGTAAAGACATTCACAGATTCAGACTTCCAGGCTAACATAACTGCCATGTGCAGACAGTAGAGAATCATGACAAAAAATCGCCTAAAGGAGCGGAATATTTCTCAAAATGAACAGATTATTTGCTACGATGGACTAAAGGAAACTTTTGTTCATCATCTAAAAGTGAGCGGCAACTACTTCAAGCCTGGGAATTTCAACAGAACACCTTTTTTTTTTTTTGAAGCATGATGTTTCCACCTTCATGCTTCTTGGGATAAAACACGCCATTCTTCCCCCTCCAAACCCGGCGAGTGGCGTTTATCTCAAAGACTTCCATTTTGGTCTCATCTGACCACATGACTTTCTCCTAAATTTGCATAACAACCTATGAACATGAATTTTAAACTCGGAAGCCCAACCACACATACTTTATATGCGCATAGACTTTCAATTGGAAGTAATTAGTTGTCAAGGCCGCTGTAAAAATGTGTTACTTTGTTAAACTGTTATTTTTTTGTTCTATATACTTACACTTTTGTAATTGACCTTTATTTTGAAAGTACTATTTACCAATAATGCATTAAAATCCAAAAGTTCACAAATGTATACATTTCAGCTCCAAATTTGTTGTTTCCAGTCCACATTAGACATATAAGTGACTCCAAATGCTGCTTTGCCTTCAGCCTAACAGGCTTTTGACGCATTTGCAAAACCATACCTGTAAACCATTTTATCTCATCCAAAATCTTCCCTGGTGTTCAAAAGACCTAAGTGCATTAATCCTGATCATGCATGTTCATTCACAGAGACAAGCAGTTACACATTAACAAGGGGAGCTGCATTTTTGAAATTCTGGTTTTCCACAGCTCTCTGAGCTTCCAGAACCGCTGAGCTGAAGGTCAGCGTTTAGCATGTCAACAAGAAGAATCGCAGCAACAGACTGCTTTCTTCTGCTGCTCTCCTGCTTCGGGCTTCTAACGCTGCTCCACGCCTGCCTGCTTGTCCTGGACAACAAATCCTGCTTTCTTTCAAAGTTTCAAACACAAATTCATTTATGTTTTAAGGGGAGGAGAAGTAACATCCACAATCCACAAATAATCATGAAAATCGTAACCACAGATAAAGGGTAATAGGGTCAAACACACAAGTAGTTCTATAAATACTTTAAAATGTGAGTATAAATACTAGGAGTGTAGGAAAAAATGGATTCTGTGAAATATTGCGATGTTTGATTTGGCAATACAGATTTCAAATGCTGCTGAAGCAATTTCTAACTAATTATTTACAAGCAAACATTTAGTTCATCGTCTTACCTTTGTGTTCCATGCTTTGTGTTGGCAGCAGACAACACCGAGCCTCCTTCAGGAGCTCTGCACCAAGAGAACCATCTTACAGGGGATGTTGACTCATTAGTCTTGTGGTTGTTGTTACACAGCTCAGTGACACCTATACAACTCATTTAGAACCCATTTTTTTTATTAATATTTTAATTTATTTTATGAATTTAACCTCAGTTTTATTCTTGTAGCTGTGTTTTATGATTGTTTAGTACCAGTAAAGCAACCTTGGGCGCCCAGAAGGAAAGACGCCATAAAAAAATTAAATTATATTATTATTATTATTATTATTGTTAGAACAAATTGATTACTGTGTTGGAGATTGTATATTTTGTCTTTGATCGTTTAATCCAGTAGCCATTTGTTACCACATAAAGTATAATTAAGCCTTAGATAGCATTTTATTTTCTTGACCATATTTAACCGTCTTCGACTGTCTTCGTAACTCTTCAATTGTTTACACAAAAGTTGTATTTTCAGTAGATTCTGAAGTGGAGAAAAGGAAATTTGCGTTCGTAGGCAACACTTTACAGTAGTGAGTTACCGCAATCAGTCCGCTGATTCACGTTGATCGCATAAGCAGTCCAAGAGTTACAGTATCTCTAAGAGCGTGTTCTTTAGGTGTTGGCGGTGTTAAAGAACCTTAATGCTTAAGGCACATTTAAGTGTTTTTGTTGTTGTTTTTTTACATTGACAAATATTTTGTTGTCAACATAAGACGATGTTAAGTATTGAAAAATCCTTTCTCAATTTATCGAAAAAATAATTACTTGGAATTATCTTGGCGAAAAAACAACTGGTACATGCAATAAAGTTGCAGTGTTTTGCAGGTGTTTTGGTATTCAGACAGTTTTTCAGAGCCCTACATAAAAAAATGTGATGTATTGTCTGTGTTACAGTCTTGGTTAAGGTATTGATGTGTATCATATTGTGACGTGTATCACGAGTAGAGTCCTGCCAAAACAAATACATGTACAAATATGTTTATAGTACAAAACTTAACACATTTAAATGTAACACAATTCTTGAAATAGACCAAGTAACACAAAAACCGGTTTTGATAAATTGGTAGAGCATCAAAATCGAGATACTTGACATCAATGCTGGCTGTCTTAATTTTCATTATGGGGTGTTTGGTTTTGTGTCCATCAGTGGAAACCCCAAAAAAAGTTGGTTTTCATTTCTCCTCTGTCAGTTTTAGGACCTTTCCTGGAAGGGTTGGTTGCATCAGATCTGATCTGGGTGTAGAGTTATCAGGAGTTTACAGTGTGTGTGTATTGTTGGCAGCCTCCGTGCGACCCCCGCATCACAAAGGAACCCAGCCGGAAGCTGCACTTCTGCTGCTTTGATGTTCTGGAGAGTTTTTGTTTCGTTCCGCAGCAGAACCTTCATCCTGAAGGATGGTTTAAACTCTGTTCTGGGATGATTTTTTATTTTTTTCGTCGCGCTGTTTGGAACAGTTGCTCTATCTAACTAGAGATGTGTTTACATCAACAGGTTCTGACGCGTTCTGCTGCTCTCACTTCATTTTCAGCTGATATGTGAGCATGTAAAGCTTCTGATAACTCGCTTTCTTCTTCATCTTCAGGCTCGAAATGTCAACACAGGAGAGCTTGCTGCTATCAAAGTCATCAAACTAGAACCAGGTAAGTTACCTCACCCCCCTATTATCCTCAGTTCTCCTCCTTTTCTTTAAAAGCTTTAGTCTCAGCATGTTTGTTGGTTGAATTTTGTCCTGCAATAGCTTGTTTGGTCCTAACTGAGAAGACGCTATTAAATTAGTCGCTTCTTCCTCTGTTTCTGTTGACTTTAGGAGAAGACTTTGCTGTTGTTCAGCAGGAGATCATCATGATGAAAGACTGTAAACACTCCAACATCGTGGCATACTTTGGCAGTTATCTCCGGTAAGAATGAACGTATTGTCCTCAAAAGGCTTTTTTTTTATGTCAAAGTTTGATGTTTGTTGTGTGAGACCAAAGAAGAAGAAATGACCAGAAACTAGAAGAAGGGAGATGTTTCAGTGACTCCTGAACTTAGACGTCCTCTTGTTTGTTAGGAGAGATAAGTTATGGATCAGTATGGAGTACTGCGGCGGAGGTTCTCTGCAGGACATCTATCACGGTAAGAGCAACCTGACAAAAAACGCTTTTAGGGGTATTTTTTGGACTTTTTAAATCAAACATGTGATTCTTTTCTCCAGTAACCGGGCCGCTGTCAGAGTCACAAATAGCCTACATGTCACGAGAGACCCTACAGGTAATTAGTGCTGTTTTGTGGTCTAAGCAGACCAATGATAAATATTTCTTAAGTTGGTTCTCTAGAAGCTTTCAATAGACTTTTATGTGGAATTCAACACCACCACCTTAAATAAGCTATCTCAATTATTAGCTCATCTCAAAAACTAACAGAAAATGCTTTTTGAAAGGTTATTACACAATCATTTTTATAATTTACTGACCACTCAGTGATTAGCTATGACAAAGTAAAGTCCATTCATCTGCCAATCAAAAAAAGGAATAATTATACACAAAATATGCACAAATTTGAAATCTTACTTAATATTTTTGTATTATTATTACAGTGTTTATGTAGTTAACTGCAAGTTTGTTTGTTTTTTAATGTTTTTAAATCAAGGATTGGAAGGCAGGGGCTTGTTGTGAACAGATGGGGGTCATTAAGTCATTATGGTATTCCCAAAGTTTGGCAGTCGGCTCTGCGTTTATTAGAGACAGGTGTTTATCAGAAACCGGCGTTCATTCCATCACAGACAGAACGGTGGCGCCTAATGGGTTCATTTTGCTGTGGAATTCGGTCACAAAATGCAGACGACACCAGATGAACATTTCAAATTCAACTTTATTTATATAGCGCTTTTCATGCTACGAAGAATCTCAAATTGCCTCCCAGAGAAAGAATAAAAAATAAAAATAAGATAAAAAATATAGTAGTTAAAATAATAAACATAGTAAAATAATAAAAATAAATAAAAATAAATGAATTAATAAAACACACAAAAACCCAACACATACACATCCCACCATTAAAATCAAAACTAATAAAATTAGTTGTTAAAACTTAATAAAATCAAATAAAAACATGTGGACAAGTAAAAATTATTTCAGGATCTATTGAAACGATGAGAATATTGTATTATGTTCTGATTAGCATCGGCTGTGAACGTTTCTTTTCTCTTTGAAGCATCAATCTCTGTAACAAAAATCCTCTTCACTTTCATGCGGATCATTTTCCTGGAGACACGCGCACCCCTCCATCTTTGCTCAATAATCCATGTTCACACCAGTTTTTCTAATTCATCGCTCGCTTTCTTTGCACCTCCACCAGGAAATCCTTTGCTCCTTTTCCTGGTGATGTCTTCCTAATATCACCCATCTGCTTGCACCATTCTCTGATTCGTTTAGGATCCACCCCAAAATGTGGTGCAGATTCCTCACCAGAATGTTCCTTGGCACACGAAATTTAAACGCTAAATAGAATGAGCGTTTCTTGGCCATCGCTACACTGGCTCACAACACAGATCCCACAGACAGCCGGCGTCTGCACGTCCATGCATGACCCGGGGAGGGGGGGTGTCTTAAAGGAACTCGGCCATGTCTAAAGTAACGAACAGGAACACCTGTTACACCCAACGTTTATTGGAGACAGGACACTGTTGGAATATAAATGCTATTGTGCCTTTGAAATGAAATTGTTTTGTCAAACACCGCTATCTCCTAGGGCTGGGTATTAGCAATAATTTCCAGAATCGATTCTATTCGATTCACCAGAGCCTGGATCGAGTCGATTCTTTCAATCCACTTGATCAATTTTGAATTTACACGGTTTACACATTTAGACATGTTTGTATAAAATACAATAATAATCTATGTATGTTTTGAATATATTCATATTAATCTGGTACAGTTACATACTGTAAATATAAGAAGTGAAAAAAATAAACCAATGAGATTAACACCATACAGTGTTACAAGATTTCTCAAAAGGACAAGCTCCAACAAAAATGTGCAGATTAATAACATTGTAAAGACTCTAAACTGGCTGATATTCCAGAAGATTTGTTTTTAAAACGGTGCTTTAGACCAGTGTTTTTCAACCTTTTTTTAAGCCAAGGCACACTTTATCCTTGACAAATATCCCGCGGCACACCAGCATCCAAAAATTATACAAGGTGAAACTCGCACTAGTGTGCCGCGGCACATCGGTTGAAAAACACTGTTTTAGACCACTCAAATGGTTACTTTAAAAGCATGTTGTCTTAAGAGATTTTGGAAAATTAATGCCTGTGAGTCTATAAAGCTGTTCATTTAGTCAGCGATATATGTTTAGGTCAAACGAGCATCAGCATTAGCATTAACCGTCCTTTGGGAAATTGCATTATATGTTAGCATCAAGCTAGCAGACTTTGGTTTTACTGCTGCTATGCGTTAGGTAAAAAGACCGGAAAAAGAAAGGCATAAAAGATTGATCTCTACTTTCATGGATAGATTATTGATTAATTAAACATGGATAGATTCAGAACGATTAATTGATTGTATCAGCCCAGCCCTAGACAGTGTGTGTGTGTTAGCCTGGGGGCGGTGCTGGAAGTGCAGGTTTTTAGAGGACTACTGAAAAATAAGAGCATGAATGGATTAAATTACCACTTTAAGGTTTCTTTTCGTGAGGAATAAACATTATAATATATTTAAAACACACAAAAAAAGATTTTTTTATGGTTTTGGCCCTTTAAACTATTTATGAAAATAAAAAGAAATAACAGGTTTATAAATATTGCATCATGAAAAGGCTTTGAAGAGAAGGTTAAAACAATATTGGTGTTTTTTTTATTTGTTTTAAATGCAAGAAATTCTCAAAGCAATAAGCTCCTGTTTGTTTTTGCTTTAAGGGTCTGTATTACCTGCACAATAAGGGAAAAATGCACAGAGACATTAAGGTGAGTTGTGTATTTTCTTCTTTTTTTAATATAATCTGGTTAATGAGTATCTTCACTGGGCTGAAGCTTGTGTGTGTGTGTGTGGGGGAGGGGGGGGGGGGTGCTTTCATTGGCATTTGTCTTTCTGCTGAGCTCGGATTGAAGTTTCTCTGCTTTTGTGGTGTTTTCGTCTCCGTCAGGGAGCCAACATCCTGCTGACAGACAACGGTTACGTCAAACTGGGTAAGAGTGACGACCCCTCTCCCCCTCCTCCCTCGTGTCTTCAGCCTCCCCCCTCGCTGATTCGTCTGTTTTTTTTTTGCTCCCCCAGCTGACTTCGGCGTGTCCGCTCAAATCACAGCAACTCTGGCGAAAAGAAAGTCCTTCATCGGAACGCCGTACTGGTGAGGTTGTTTTTCCCTGCATCGCATCCCTAAATACCTCATAGAGCGATGCATGCTGGTGCAATGACGGTGTGAAATACAACACTTTACTGCAGGGGGGGGGGCACTCTGATAAAGGTTTGCTGGAATGTTCTGTCTTGTCTTGTTTATTTACCTCTTCTTAAACTGAGATGTGCAGATGCTGCAATTGTTTTAGCAGACATTTCCAGGAAAACTGCGTATTATTCATTAATTTTTTTCACGACCATCTGCTGGTGTTCCTCCTGCAGGATGGCTCCAGAAGTGGCAGCGGTGGAGAGGAAAGGAGGCTACAACCAGCTATGTGACATCTGGGCGGTGGGCATCACTGCCATCGAGCTGGCCGAGCTGCAGCCGCCCATGTTTGAGCTGCATCCAATGAGGTAGCTCGTCTGCATGCGCCGCTTTTGTTCTTTCCCTCCTCAGTAGAAGAGGAACTGACGCTCTAGCTTTCAGTCACTCTGAAAGCATCGGGGCGGAACTGGATTACATCTGGGGTCTAAGTTTGAGTCTTCTCCTTTCAGGGCGCTCTTCTTAATGAGCAAAAGCAGCTTCCAGCCTCCGAAGTTGAAAGACAAATTGAAGTGGTGAGATTCCTCTTTTCTGTTTCCCAATGATCCAGCAGCAGCCTGTAGAGATGACGGATGACCTGCAGGATCAAACCGGTAACACTCTCCTCCCTTTTGTGTGTTGTTTGTCAAACAGGACGAATAACTTTCATCATTTTGTCAAGTTAGCTCTGACCAAGAACCCGAAGAAGAGGCCCACAGCAGAGAAGCTCCTGCAGGTGAAACTCTGACCTAAAGCACCACTGATTTGATTCTTGGTTTTATTTTTACCCTTTCTGGTTAATTTGGGACAACAAGCCTCCAAACTCGGTCAGAGAGAGACGGACAGATCACGGAAGCAGCCGTCTTTCAGACACAGCAGAGGGGAGAATGTTTGAATGTTCTCATGAACACAGACATGGAGACGTGATCACCAGTGTTTTTTTCTTAAAACAAATGATCAATGAATATCATCCATGTCTCCCATGAATTGTTAATTAGATGAACACAGACACCGCTCCATGTAGCTTTAAGGCTACAAATATTAGCTGGTAGCTCCTCCCAAACACGCCAGAGGCATCAAGTGGCTAGGTTGTTAAGGAACACGTTTTTGTCCGCGTGGCGAAAAAGAGGACAGTCGACACAACCGCGTTCGGTATGAACCCAGCTTTTCGGATGCTGTAGGTTTTTTGGGTTGTCCGGGGCCGTGGAGGGAGCCAGGTGTGTCCTGCACTTCCCTTGAGGCTTGTGCGGCCACGATTAAGAGACCTCATAAAATTGGGACTAACAGTTGTCAAGCGTGTGGTAAGTGTGTTGTGAAGTCTTTGTAAGAATATTGTAAGTTACATGCCCGCATACAAAATATGCGTGAACCTTTTTGCTGTACAGGCTCACGGAGCGGTCTACAACATTTATATTTTGGGTGGGCCACCCGCGTCCCATATAGGTTTAACCATTTTTCACCCACAGACCGCTTGATCCACCCGTGAGGGCATTTGTGTCTAACACGTTTTTCTGCATAATTTTGAATTAATTGCACTCATTACATTAAAATCTAAGGCACAGGACTTAGCAGGTAACACTTCACTGAGACAGTGTTGTCTTTTAATAAAAGAAATGTTGCAAATACAGAGCTTTTTTTTACTGTACCGTCATTAAGAAGATCTGCTGCCTTTGCTCAGCTTGTGGTTTCCCCTCCAGCACCCGTTTGTGACGCAGCCTCTCAGCCGGACGCTCGCCATTGAGCTGCTGGACAAAGCCAACAACCCCGACCACACCACGTTCAACGACTTCGATGACGACGAACCGGAGCCCGAGGTAACCTTTGACCTTCTCAGTTCATTTTCAGTCCAGTAGGTCAGCAGAGAAGTGATGATTTGCTGCAGGGATTTTGCTTTTTCCCTCCCCCCTCATTGATTTTGTTTTTTCTTATCACCTTTCCTCCTAACCCACCCCTTCAGCCACATTTTTCCTCCCTTTTACCCCCATTTTTTCATTGCTTTTAATTTTTCCCCCCACTTGCTTCACTTCTCTTTTTTTTTCTAGTCTTCTAACCCCCCCGCCTTTGTTCCCCTCCTCTTCAGTTTAAATACAAAGGTCATTTTCTTCCCATAAGCCCCGGCGCTCGGCGTGCACCGCGTTTCGCCGCGCGCAGGAAGGTACCACTGCTAGCTGCATTGATGTGCTTTCAACAAGAAGTCTTCTGTTTTTTGGGATTTTCTTTCAAGCCAAACTGCAAAACTGACTGAGCCCAGACCAGGCCTGCCTTTTGGGTCTAGAATGATGGAGATGAGGGGGTCCTTTCAGTTCTGCAGCTAAGGCGTGGATGAAGATGGTTTCCACAGCGTCACAATGTCAAAGTCCACACAGAACGTCTTCCAAGAGTTAAATAAAAGAAAAAAAGGCGTGGACTTTTACGTTTTGACGTTAACGGAAGCCCTCTTCATCTTACCTTTTCCTTGACGTGCACTAACTGTGGTTTGAGCCACGATGGCGGCATCTGGAGCTTTGAGCAGCATGGTGTGACACGGTTTCATTTCTTAACAGTAAATTGGGTTTGAGTTTTGAGATTTGAGGGAAGCTGAACTGCTGTGATGTCTGCTGTGCAAACTTGACAACATCCATGACTTCTGTTTTTGTAAATAAAAACTTTTACTATTGTTATCTCATTTTGAGGATGTTAAAACTCCTTTAGTTTGGGGAACTTTCCATTTCACTTGCAGTTGCTTCTCTCCTATATTGTAAGTGGAGCGCCCCCTGGAGGGCACAGAGCTGCAGTTGCCTACCCCCCTTATAGGTTAAGATCCTCTTTTTTTTTCCATGGGATTCTCTGCCCTGCTTTTTAAACTAGAAAACCACCTACACTGAGACATCAACAGAGATGTAAAAAGACTGTCAGTTAGATCTTAAACTGCAGATTGACTAAAGCCTGGGTCACATGCACCCTTGTACAGGTGCTGCTGGTTTTTGGGACTTTCTAGGCCCTTAGAGGGTCGTAGACAAGTGTGGGCGCATCCTAAAGGGAACCCAGGTGTGTCTCTTAATCATAGACCATATATAGAGATGGGAACACTGTAACATCACCCACAGAAAAAGCCATACCTCTGGCTCCAGCAAAATGAAGCCAATTCAGTCGACATTTGTCTGTCTCATTTGGAGCCAGTCAACAGTGATTGGTCCGAGTCGTTATTGTAATGCACTGGTACTGATGATGACGTTGTACGCCACACTCGAGTCGTTAGTGAGGATTGCGTACTGGCTCCTTACTGATGGCGAACGCCATGTTTAAGCTTATGGCTTAAACAGCACAGATGGGCCCTTTGTGCACAGGGTTGGGTTAAATAAGAAATGATGTGCCTGCGTCTGACCTACTTTACCTTTACTTTACCTTTGTGTTTTGTCAAAGTGTTCGCTACGACCTGTCAGCTGGAGCATGCCCGTAGAAAAAATGCGCATAAACATCCCTGAGCAGTCCACCAGTACAGGTTTGCCTATTTTTAAGGGCCATTGAGGCTACGACATAACCAGACCTGGAGGAGAAATTCCTTCTTGTGGTTTGAGCTTGGACAGAATGATATGACACCAAGTATAAAGCCGGGAAAGGAAAAACCTGGAGCTTGAGATTTGCACCGCTTCAACATTTCGCACCATGCCTCTTCCAAGTGAGGGTGGTAACAACAGTGTTAATACTATGCTAAATGCGCATTTAAGAATGTGCATTTACCACATTCTTGATCCCGCGTCACTTGTCCGGTGTGTCTGCGTAGCTCAAGGGAGATGACTTGTTTTGAAATTAAAGTTAGTGGGTTTAGTATCGTCTCTGCCTGTTTGCACCCTTAAAAGCTGCCTAAACAGGAAACATCTGTGGATGTGTCTCTGATACAAGAGTCCTGCATCATACCCATGAAGTTTGTCTTTCCCGCCAGTCTCCAGTCTCGGTTCCCCACCGGATTCGCTCCACCAGCAGGAGCGTGAGGGAAGGGAAGACGCTGTCCGAGATCAACTGTGAGTCTGCAGTTTTGGGTGGAGCCTCCGCGGTCTGTCCTCCCCGCTCCTCACGACTCTTCTGTCTCTTCTTTTCAGTCGACCAGGTGAAGTTTAACCCGCTGTTGGAGAAAGAGACGCAGCCGCACCACAAACCGGTAAGTGAGCGAGGAGCACGCCGCCAGCGGGTGTCAGCTTTGTTCCTAGCTGAATGTCCACACTGCACACATGCTCGCTTTGGTGTTCAAACGCGTATTTGGGGAGGGTTTGCATTATGTCCGAATTTTCCTAATACGTGGCTGCTATTAGCACGGATCAACTGTCTTACCAAAACCCTTTATCCCAGTTTTGACGTGCGTCCAACCAGAACTGGGTTTGTTGTAAACATTTCTGTCCACACGTCACGCCAGGTTCAGACTTAGACTCTCCACAATGACAGCAGTGTTTGGATTTTAAATAGAACTATAAACAGAATAAAAACAGCCTAATGTCATTTTTAAGACCTGAAATCTCCACTAAAATGTGATGTTCTGGTGCTATTATTGTTAGGTTTTGGGTTTACTTCCTGGAATGAAGGGGACAGGTCATTCTCATGATCCACTTGGATCGCCACTCTTCAAACTGAAGTTGCCGTTGGATCCGCAGATTGAGACGGAGCCTGAGAACTTTCATGCCCTCTCCCTGTTTCTTGTGGATTTCCTTCACTTCTCTCCATCATCTGGATTTTCAAAGAGAACCCATCAAATCCTTCTGTCCTCCATTTCTTCTTTGGGTCAATTCCCTTCAGATTATTCTGGCCGGCAGTGGTCCGGGTCAACAAGGACCACATTGTTTCCACAATTCTTCTTTCTTACTGCGCTACATACTTAAAAACACACCCAAAATGTGCAGTCACATAGTCCCCAGTCAAAGTGAATTTTGATCACAGTGAACGACAACGATCTTCATGAAATTTCACACACATGCCACCAGGTATACAGGACCCAACCGAAGGTTTGTTGACCTTTGACCTTTAATAAATCTGCAAATTTAAACTTCTAGGGATCTTCATCTTTCTTCTCCTGACTCCTTGAGCATCACTGGAAAGCTGCTTGGGGAAAAATGTTGTCAGAAGTTGTAGACTTTGATTAGCGTTAGAGTGGCAAACTCATAAAAGTGGCGTTCCCCTCTTGCTCACACATTTTTGTGTTGTGAAAAAATAACTCATAAATCCCTGGCTCAAGCTGAACGAAACGATACGACACATAATAAGAACAAACTAGGAATATGGGCGTGGTTAACAAAAGACCTTCGTTTCCAAGAAAATCCAAAAGTTTACTTTTGCTGAGTCTTCTAAAAATTATAGACATGTTCGTCATCCCCAGGTGACCAAATCATAAAATGGTTGCTATGGAGATAAAACCAACAGAAAAGCCACCATTTTGGAAAAAACATTTTTTCCCATGAATTTGTCACATGCAGCTCTGTGGCTGGCGGGGGCAGAAGGGGAAATTAAGGCGCAGATAGCAGCTGTTCAGCCAGTGAAGATGGGTCAAAGGGGGGCAGCGGGGGCAGATAGTGCTTTATATATTGCTAAAAACAGGAATAGGAGAAAATCCTCCACATTTAAGGAACACTACAGTTTATTTTGTGAGATATCTCTTTAAACATCATCCCTTAGGTTTGATCGTTTTTCTTTTCTATTTTCGTGGTTTTTCTCTGCCCAACTCTAATATTTTGGTATCTTCCCTTCTGTCTTTCATGTTTTTTGCTCTAACGGGTTGATTTTCACCCTCCCCCACTCCCCTGCTGCCCCCTTCAGTCCAGGTTCGTGTATTAACTGCGGTTTCTCTCGCTCTGTCTTGCTGACCAGTGTGATTCTGAGCCCTATCTGGACTGTGTTGAGGAGCTCTACTATACAGCGAGATCTAATCTGGTAGTAGCCTCTCTGTTCTTCAGTCTCTCCAAGTCAAACCCGCATTTTTTTCTTTTCCGATCACCTTTCATCTCTTTCATGTCAATTTTTTTGTTTTCTTTTTTCATCTGTGGCTCTCGTCTTGTTCCTTCTCGTCGTCTTTCGCCTCTTCTGTCTTTGTTTTAGCCGTTAGAGGGCCGATTCCCGTCGTTTGTTCAGTTCTGGTTCTGCTCTCCTGGTTCTTCTTCTTCACTAACTGGTGTTTAATGCAGACACGCACAGGACGGTCAGATTATACCACAGAACCACTGACTGTATGTGAGATCTGGACCGAGTGAGTGTAATATCATTTATAGTGAATGGTTTACTTCTGGCTCCAACCAAATGAAGTCATTCTAGTCACCATTTTTTGTGATATGAACTTCGCCATGATGCCAGTAAGCAGTGATTGGTCTGAATCAGTCAGTCATTGTTTCTATGGCAACCACTCTTGCCAATCAGGAGAGGGCTTGTTGGAAGGCCACACCCCTTCCACTAGAAAGCGGGCTACACAAAATCTGTCAATCAAACGTTTTGAACGTTAAACGTCAAACCACCTACTTTTATTAAGGCATCTGATTGGTCAGTTTATTACTTGAATAACTTGGACTGCAGGAATAATTTAAAAAAATTGGGACTATCAAAAACATGTTAAAAAGGGTATCAGAGCAAGAATGATTATTCTGACAAATAGAATGATTGAGTAACAGCTGTTTATTTTTCTATAGAAATCAATGGGATTTTGGCTTCTTGGAGCTAGCGGGTACTTCCTGTTTGGACTGCCAAGGGGGGGAGGGGTCACTCATTCCAGTTCTCCTATTCAGTCAATGGACAGAGCCAGCAGTTGCTCTGGGCAAACTTCCGTAACTCCAACACTGAAGCATTTGATGTTTCTTTCACATGAACGCTTTATTTCTGTCTGTTCTTCCTCAGCTTTTAGAATATTTCTGATGTGTATTTCTTGTATTTCCTGGTTGCATGCTCTTTTGCTCTGTCTTCATCTGACTCAGTGTTTCTCTGATCCAGTACTGTGGTTTGTTGTCAACAGATGCTTTAGACTGAACCGAGTTGAACATGAAGCTCTATGTTTGAGTCTTTCAGAATATTCTGCAGAATAATAATAATAAAATAAAAATAATTAATTGCAGAGATTCCTTAAAGAAGCCCCTTTCACACATGCCATTTGACATGTCACTTTTTCTGATAACTGATGCAAATATAACAGGAAAAATAGTCCATGGAGGGTTTTTAAGGCAGTTTAAAAATAAGTCTTACCCCATTAGTAGATTTTCTTTCAATAAGCACAAAAGAAATCTACCAATGGGATCAGAAAAATGGTCTTATGAATAACTTTTATTTTAAGAAAAAAATCTCCATTCACTATGACTCTTAAACAAGATTATTTTTTTATTGAAAAACCTTTTAAAATACCAAAACATTTTATGGTTGAGAAATATTTATAAGATATTTAAAGATCTTCAAAAAATTATATAAATAAAGATCAAAAACATGAAAAATAAAACACTTTTAAGAATTTCACAGCATTGAGACAAGAATGCAGGATAACATGAACACATCATCGGTATCAGCAGATGATTGCATGAAAGATGTGAACATTTGTGCAGACGAGCCTCTAAGATAGACCATGTTTTGACTATAATGCTGTGATGATCCTGGAGGCATCAGTGCAAACGACAAACTCTCTGTTTCTAATGTTTTCAAAGCAGCAATTGTTAAACTGCATCACTTCAACATTAATATCAAGTTAAAGGCTCTTGTGTTAATGCCGACCGCACAAATTTATCGTGGAAATTACATTTTTCATTTAAAAAAAAATCATATTTTAGAGACTAAAACAGAAGATCTGAAGGTGCAGAAGCTCTAAATCAGCCACAATTCAAAGCTTCTTTATTTTTAGGGAGTAAAAAAATAAAACCAAGATGCTTTCAATTTCAACAATGTTAAGTGTCAAACGTGACGCAACATTTGATCTTTATGTGACACCTTAATGTGAAATTCCAAATTTGTATCTAAATATTTGTTCCTAAATTTAAACCATAGTTGAAAATGATCTCAAAATGTATCATATAGTAACACGACATTTAATGTGTGAAAGGGACTTCAATTAATTCAATTCAATATGTTTATCCACATCCTGTCCCACTTTAAATACTTGTTGAGACAAATGAGTCTTTACATGTTTTGTGTTTTCCTTCTGTTTTCATTTTATTCATGAGGCACTTTAGAAGTTCACCTCATGAGCTGTGATGGTTTCTGATGCGAAGCTGACTCCAGTCTGAGGTTGTGTCCGAATTCCTACCCTAACCCCTTAATACCAAAAAGCTATACAGTGCGGGACTATGGACTGCCCTGAATTTTAAAAGCAATTCGGAAACCACGCTCACTACTTTAAAAAAAACTAACATGTTTTTACAGCAGATATTATTTTAAATTTAAAATCTCTTCGATATGAGTCTTTTGGGACAATTATTTATGAGTCCACTGTCTTCTGAAGATAAAAATGTTGATGGTTTATTGAAAAAATACATTTGAATAATTTTTTTTTTTTGGTAAAAAAAAGGTTCCGACGCAATGCGTTGTGGTCTATATTCGCCAATCTGGTGAGCATTGATGCACACTGGTTTTTTGCAGAGACTTCTGGGAAATTTCTAGGGCACTTGATTTTGGAATTGTAGATTTGGACAGGACTACATAATGGGGAACGCACTAAGTAGTGCTCTATGTAGTGGTTAGGGTGGGAATTCGGACATAGCCTGAGTCCTCACAGAGCTGCTAACAGCTCATGAGTCTGTGTTCATGCTGCAACATTTCAATAATAATAATAATAATAATAATCCATTTTATTTAAAGCGCCTTTCAAGAAACCCAAGGACACTTTACAAAACAGAGGTTAAAAATAGACATTAAAAGCACAATAAAAATAGTAGAAAAAATAAAAAGTGAATCAGGATGGGAAGGCAGAAATGAACAGATGGGTTTTGAGTTTAGACCTGAAAGTAGGCAGAGAGTCTATGTTACGGAGATCAGGAGGGAGGGAATTCCAGAGTTTGGGAGCAGAGCAGCTGAAGGCTCTGCTTCCCATGGTGACGAGGCGGGCTGGAGGGACAGAGAGCTGAACAGAGGAGGAGGATCGAAGATAACGAGAGGGGGTTTTGAGATGAAGGAGGTCGGAGAGATAAGGAGGAGCCAGGTTATGGAGGGCCTTAAAGGTGAACAGGAGGAGTTTGAATTGGATCCTGGAGGTTATGGGGAGCCAGTGCAGCTGGTGGAGAATTGGAGTGATGTGACTGAAGGAGGGGGTTCTGGAAATGATGCGGGCAGCTGAGTTCTGGACCAGTTGAAGGTTATTGAGGGTTTTTTGTGGGAGACCAAAGAGGAGAGAATTACAATAATCTAAACGGGAAGTGACCAGACTGTGAACCAGGATAGAAGCAGAGGGGACAGTGAGGGAGGGGCGTAGACGATTAATGTTGCGTAGATGGAAATGGGCTGACCGAGTAATGTTATTGATGTGGGACTGAAAAGATAAGGTGCTATCTAGGATGACACCCAGACTCTTTACCTGAGGGGAGGGGGAGACAGAGGATGAATCAATGGAAAGAGTTAGACTTGTGGCTTTGGAGAGGGTGGATTTGGAACCTACTAGAAGTAGCTCAGTTTTATCGCTATTGAGTTTGAGAAGGTTTAAGGTGAACCAGTTTTTTATTTCAGATAGACAGGAGTGGAGAGAGGAGGGTGGAAGAGAGGAGTCAGGTTTACTGGATACATAGAGCTGGGTGTCATCCGCAAAACAGTGAAAATTAACATTAAATTTACGGAAGATATTGCCAAGGGGAAGAAGATAAGTAATGAAAAGAAGAGGACCAAGGACAGAACCTTGGGGGACACCAGAAGAGACAGAGGAAGGCTGAGATTTAAATGATTTAAGATGAATGAATTGGGTGCGGTCAGCGAGGTAGGATTGAAACCAACGGAGGGGGATGGACGTGATACCAAGGGAGGAGAGCCTTTGGAGGAGGATGGAATGTGAAATGGTATCAAAGGCTGCACTCAGGTCAAGGAGGATGAGGACGGTGAGGAGGCCAGAATCAGCTGCAATGAGAAGATCATTGGTGATCTTGAGCAGAGCAGTCTCAGTGCTGTGGGAGGGGCGGAAGCCAGACTGAAAAGGTTCCAGAAGATTATTATGTTTCAGATGATCATAGAGTTGAGAGGCGACTATTTTCTCTAGAATTTTGGAAATGAAGGGAAGGTTGGAAATTGGACGGAGATTATTGAATACGTTGGGATCTGAACCGGGTTTTTTCAGGATGGGTTTAACAGCTGCCGTTTTAAAAAGTGATGGGACAGTACCAGATGAGAGTGAGGAGTGAATAATGGCAGCAATGAGCGGAAGGAGAGTGGGGAGGCAGGCTATAACTAAAGATGTTGGGAGGGGATCAAGAGAACAGGTGGTCGGTTTGGATTTAAGGATGAGAGAGGAAATTTCCTCGTGGTCAGGCAGTTGAAAGGAGGAAAACATGTGATTGAGAGAGAAAGAGTCAGGGATGGGAGGGAGGAGAGAAGAGCTAAGCTGTTGATGGATGACTTGAATTTTCTTGTTAAAGAACGACATGAGGGAGTTACAGGTTTCAATGGAAAAGAAATGGGGAGGGAGAGAGTCAGGGGGGTTGAAAATAGTGTTCATCAGAGAGAAGAGAGTTTTTGAGTTGCCTTTGTTTGTGGAGATGAGTTCAGAAAAATAGTTTGTTTTTGTGGTAGAAACCAGGTCCTTATACCTAGTGATATGTGATGTATAGGTTTCTTTGTGAACGGTTAAGCCAGTTCTTTTATAGAGTCGCTCAAGCTGGCGACCTTTGGCTTTCATGTAACGGAGCTCTGGGGTGAACCAGGGAGCAGATTTGGAAAAGGAGACAGGGCGAGTTTTGACAGGAGCGAGATGGTTGAGAGAGTCCGAAAGAAGGTTGTTGTAGGAGGAGACGAGTTGATCAGGGTTTGATGTGTTAGGGATCGGAATATCACGTATGAGTGAGGAAAGTGCGTTCACATTGATATTTTTAACATTACGAAAAGACATGAGACGGGAGGGTTTAGTGACAGATAGAGTGATGGAGATGTTAAATGACACAAGAAAATGATCGGTTACAAGAATTTCATCAGCAGAGCAGTTAGTTGGGGTTAATCCAGAGCAGCAAACTAAATCTAAGATATGTCCTTTAGAGTGGGTAGGAGAACTGACGTGCTGGGTGAAGTTAAGGCTGTCTAAACATGAGCTGAAGTCTCTGGTGAAAGGAAGAAGGCTATTGTCAAAGTGAACATTAAAATCACCCATCATTATGACATTGGGTGAGAGGGATGAGAGGTGGGAGAGAAGAGTTCCAAGTTCATTTAAAAAGTCAGAGTTTGCCTTGGGAGGGCGATAAACCACAGCCACTAGTGCTCTGTCAGGCAGCAGGAGTCAGAGAAGGTAGCATTTTAGACTTAAAAGGAATTGCAAGGTTTTATCTCACCTTTTTTTAAACAAATCTGGTTTTCTGGCCATTTAACAATGTCTTAATTTTTTCAAAGAGACCCACTCCAATCAAAAAATAAATAAACTGTACGTATCTGACTCATAACTGTACGACTTGATGGCTCCAAAATCGCTCGTCATTTTTGTTGCAACAGTAATGTTAGGTTGGGGGAGTGAGGGGCTGTAAGCTAGCAGGAGAAACTGAGAGCTCTCAGCAACAGGAATGGGAATGGGGGCGGGGTTGCTCTGCGCCAACAGTCCCGCTAACAACTCAGAGGAGAATTTCTAATGAACTACTGTTGCTCTGCAGAAACGATGTCAGAGAAAACGACTGGTTTTTGGATTGTAGCCAAAAACAGCATAATCATCATGAAAAGACCACTGGGAACGCTTTTACAGCAGATCAAAAGATGATCGGAGTGGGACTTTTCCTGAAAAGACCACAGATTTAAAGCCCTTTAAAATCATCTTTTAGATTGAATACTAAAGAACAACATGCATGTGAAGATCTATCCTAAAACCCAGAACTGTAGAAGTTTGCCAGATTCCCAGAGGTCACCAGAAGTGGTTGTGCCCTTCCTGACACAACCCTGTATTTTTCCTGGCTGGGGACCTGCACAGGAGGGACCCAGACTTGGGCCCCCTTGAGGCTACATAGTTAAGCTGTAGCATGAAGGGTTTCGCCCAAGGTGCCCACACTAGATGAAGCTCATCCTGTCTCCCCTGGGAATCAAACTCCTATTTTCCATTTCCCAGTCCTACACTTACACAAATGAGCTATCCAGCCACATAAACATGGCTCTGAGTAAACTCAGTTTCTGAATAATTAAACCGCACAAATCATAAAACCTTATAATTCCAACAAAATTATCAGCTGCTGACTAAAGAAAAGCCTCACTTGTTGCCTTTAGTGTTAAAAAAGTAAAAAAAAAATGTAAGGAATTGCAGAAAAAGTCTCACAGCGCTGATTTGATCGGTTTCTGTCGCAGGATTTGCAGTTGGAGTACGGCAGTGATTCACCGAATCTGCTAGGAGGAAATAAGTGAGTTTTATTCTTTGTTTGCACTTTTTTATTATTTTTCATGTGTCTTTTGTCAGACTTTTGTGGTTTAGAGTTGATGTTACAAGAAGTTCTGTGTGGTTTTGTTCAGATTTTACGATGTAGTGTTCCCTAATTTATCGTGAGAGTTACGTTCTAAAAATAGTGAAAGTAGGATTACAGATGTTTGGAGGCAGCAAAACGTCTTACTACACACTTTCTAAAAAAACCTTTCTGTCTTGTTTAAACTTTCAAAGTTCAAATTTTGATAGAAAAATAAGTCCAGTTTCACAGAATGAAAGCAAAGATCTGATCAGAATCGAAGATGTATTTAAATTTGGCAAATTAAAAGCATTTTATAGAGGAGACATGGCAATGAGAAATGACAATGCAAACAGCTAATCAGGACATGCAGACCAGTGCACTGTTAAAAAAAACTGCAAAATTGCACTGGAAAAAATCCACAAAACAGCTAAACTGCAAAAGGTGAACTGCAATGTAGCCAGGGACCACTACGTAGCCTCCTGGTTCAAAACAGGAAGCTGACACAGAAACTTTACTCCTCTAATCTCTTTTTCTGCTCTCTAACAAACAGGAGTCTTCTCAAATCTGTTGAGGAAGAGCTCCAGCAGAGGTGAGTCCATTTACCCTGATGTGTTTATATACCCTGATCTAACCGCACTCACCCATCAGCCAATCAGATCCTAACAGCCGGACTAATCGACAAATCGCAGGCGTTTCTTCCTGCTGTGGCGACCCGCGCTGACTCGGGGCTCTGCTGGGTTTCGTCTGTGCTTCTTGCTTGCTGCACGCTTTGGTGTCGCCGGGGAAAAGCTGCGGAGAGATTGACTCACACAAACACACGGCTTTCCTGCACATTCACAAATGTTCACACTAACTGAGGAAAAAGAATCCAATTTGTTAAAATCCCAAATGAATATTTGGGTTTTTCTCTAGTAAATCGTTCTGGAAGGTTAGGAAATCACCTGCAATTCCAGAACAAATTTAGTGTAGAGAATGAGAATTTTTTTAAATGTATGCTAGCTTGTATTTTACAATATTAAAAACTTAAAAATAAATACAAACTACAACAGCACATTATTTAGAACATTAGATTTTGTAACAATGTGAGCTGCTGAAAAGTATTTCATTTTCATTTCATTGTTTTTCTTTAACACCATCAGTTTAGTGTTTTATAGTAAAATTTCACAATAAAATAGTTTGGGCATTTAACCAATAAACAAGCATTTAAGGAAGAATTTTTGTTTAAAACGATTTTTACTTTCACTTACAAAACAACATTCAGAAATATTACCTATAGAGGGATATTAGAATAAATCTTTGGAGTTTGGGTGAAATGATTCACAAGTTTGAGTTTAAATAAAATCCCAAATAAATATAAAATATCCACAGAATGGATTGTACCTGGATTACAAAGGTTTTTTGTGTAAAATCCGTCTTTATTAACGCGGGAGTTGATGTAGGTTTGCTCCCTTTTGCCCCCTTTTATAGTGTTCTTTTGTGGAACCGCATCAACAGAAGGTGGAGTCTTAATCCGAGCTCTGGTCTTTTGGCAGAGCTTGATTGTTCACAGGTTTATCTGAAGTAGTCCACACAGAGTGAATTTTTTAGTAGATGGAGCTTATAATAGTCTCTCTGGGTCTGTGCAGGAAACTGTCTCTTTGCTTCAGTGACTTCCCGTCTGCTTCTTCATATTGATTCTATGGAACTGAGCAGCTGCAATGCGGCCAAAAAGACTCTGTCTGTGTTTGGGGGACTCACAAACAGCAGTGGGACCAGATTAGAACGAGTCTTTGACCACTCTGTGATTGTAAATAGAAGCCCAGTGCATCTAAGACCATGTCAAATACCAGCCCTCAATGTGTGATATGGAAAGTCATTCCCCGCCCCTCCAAACCACGCCTACAAGACTCTCAGAGATTACAAATGCCGTCACTTTTGCTCAAAGGTCAAATTTTCTTTGGCTGTATATGAGAAATGGACAGAGTGAAGTCACCCAAAGTTTACTTGATGTTGGGGCCAGGGGATGTCAGTAAGCAGTTATTGGTCAAAATTAGTCAGAGTCAACATTTCTATAGCAACCACTCTCCAATCAGGAGGGACCTTGTTGAATTGATAGCGGGCCTGGTAGAATCTGTCAAACATTTTGAACATTAATCTTGAGATCACATCCTTTTATTAAGACATCTGATTGGCCAGTTTAGAACTTGAATAATTTGAACGACAGAATTTTTTAAATAATGGCGCAGTGGTTAGCGCTCTTGCCTCACAGCAAGAAGGCCCCTGGTTCAAGTCCCGGCTGGGGGACATGAAAAAACATCAACGGGGGACCTTTCTGTGTGGAGTTTGCATGTTCTCCCCGTGCATGCGTGTGTTCTCTCCGGGGTCTCCGGCTTCCTCCCACCATCCAAAAACATGCTTCATAGGTTAATTGGCAACTCTAAATTGTCCATAGGTGTGAGTGTGAGAGTGAATGGGTGTGTGTTTGTGGACATTCTACCCTGCGACAGACTGGCGACCTGTCCAGGTTGTCCCCTGCCTTCGCCCACAAGTGGCCGGGATAGGCTCCGGCAGCCCTGTGACCCCGAAAGGGAAAAACGGTTAAGAAAAAAAATGAATGAATGCTAAAATGTTATCAGAACAAGAATGGTTATTCTGACAAATAGAATGACTGAGTGATAGCTGTTTATGTTACGATAGAAGTCTGTGGGATTTTAGCTTCTTGAAACCAGAAGGTACTTCCTGTTTGGAGTGCCAGGGGGGAGGGGTCACTCAGTCCAGTTCTCTTATACAGTCTATAAATGTCACCTAGAAGCAGCTGTGTTTGCATTTTATCAGTGGATGTGATGTCATAGAATTTCTATTGACTTAATAATGTCTTATCGATTTTTTTGTTTTTTTGTCATGACACATCATCATTGCCGACCTGTCTAGGAGCAATCAATCCTTAAAAAATGTGCCTCTGCAGTTGTGTCCAAATCCCTTCACTACTCACTTCATAGTGCACTATAGTACGTTCACTATTTTGTCGGGCTGTCTGTAGCTACAACGCCAAAATCCCTGGAAATAGCCCAGAAGTTTCTGTGAAAGATCAATGCTAACTGGATTGGCGATCATTGACCACAATGCATTGCGTTCGACTGATTTTTCATTTGGAAAAAAAATAACATTTAGATTTTATAAATCATCTATACTTTTATCATCAGAACAAGTATTCTTTGTAAAATGTTCATATTTATTAGGTTTTTTACTTCGGAAAATGGATGACATCATATTTGCAATTTAAATAACTAAAAAGTAGTGAGCATGTGTCCGAATGGAGTTCAAATCCAGAGCATCACATAGTCTTTTAGAGTCTGTTAGAGAGTATTGAGGGAATTTGGACATCACCTGAGGTGGGTATGAGGTTTCTATGGTAAACTTTAAGGTCAGACTTAAGGTAGTGCGTCTGCTTGAATCTCCTCCAACATCAAAATAAGACGCCTCTAAACCAAACAGCAGTAACTGTAAAAACCAACAGGAACACAGCTTTAACCGTGAGCAGAGGTGAAGGAACAGTTATTGTAGGGGATCTTCGTTTATGGAAGATCAAACATGTCTGCTGTGTTTCCCACATCGTGAGCATCAACCGCCGACAGAATGTTTCACCTGTCCTTCCTTACAACCAACAGTCAAGAAGTAACAGCAGTCGTTGCATGGAACTGGGTGACGGGCACTAATTTTAGCAGGTCTTTCCAGTAACTTTTAAAAGTCTGAGTCTCATTTCTTTTACTTTTTTTTTATTTTTTAATGATCCAGACGTTCTTGCAAGCTTTTAGAAAGATCTCTGTCAGAAATTCTCCAGGTTTTCTGAAGGACTTTAAAACAATTTTTCCATCCAATCATGATCAATTCTCAGATAAAAGATTTTTAAAAGGTTAAAAGAAGTTCAAAAAATTCCTGACTTAAGACTCTTTTGGAAGATTACCTGAGAGTTTGGATCCTAAAAGAAATGGGCAGTGACTCAGACTTTCATATCCTATCATATAAGTGATCATATCATAGGATATTTCCTCTCTGATTCTCTCACAGACATTAACCCAATGGACTGTTTTATCCTTGAAAAGCCTGATTTTATCCAGCTCAAACTGTTTCCATGTACCGTAGAAGCTTTTTCACCTACATAAATCTCAGTTTGATCTGAATGTTTTTAACAAAATTCCAGGTTTGAGGGCAGACTTGGACTAACGTTAAAGAGCTGGACAGATGCATTTTGTTTTTCCTAAAGGCCTGTTCACACCAGGACGAATTTCGCCGGCGATTTTCGCCGACGTTTAACGCCTCGTGACTAAACAAAGGGCACCAATGTGAGTGTGCACACCGACGCGAAAAAACGCCACTCGCCAAAGCGTCAAAAAAAAACAAAACGCCTCGGGTTCGTTTTTTTTTTTCGACGCGTCGCGTTGAAATCTATTCGACCAATGAGAATGGCGCTTTTGCACACGTGTCTGGAGCTTCTGAAGTTACAGTAAAACACAACTTGGGGGCGCTCAAACACAAAACTGCCTTGCTGAGCACACATACCAGCGAAGAAGATAGACGGCAAGTAGCGTCTACACTGCCGCGAAGAAATAATGACGGACATTCTTAAATATCCCCTTACCAAGTACCAGTTGGAGCTACTGATGCTTGAAATATTCATGTTTTCTTCCCAGCTCTCTGCAAGTCAGTCACTAGATCCCCCGTGGTTCTGGGATTTTGGCTCACCATTTTTGTGATCGAACCCCAAATGGAGGGAGATTATCAGTGGTCTTGTATGTCTTCTATTTCCTAATAATTGCTCCCACAGTTGATTTCTACACACTGAGCTGCTAACCTATTGCAGATTCAGTCTTCCCAGCCTGGTGCAAGTCAACAATTTGGTCTCTGGTGTCCTTAGACAGCTCTTAGGACTCTGCCATAGTGGAGTTTGGAGTGTGACTGTTTGAGGTTGTGAACAGGTGTCTTTTTTATAGATAACCAGTTCAAACAGGAGCCATTAATACAGGTAACAAGTGGAGGACAGAGGATCCTCTTACAGAAGACGTTACAGGTCTGTGAGAGCCAGAAACCTTGCTTGTTTTTATAGGTGACTAAATACTTATTATCCACCATAATTTACAAATCTTTAAAAATCAGACGATGTGATTTTCTGGATTTTTTCCCCCTCATTTTTTCTGTCATAGTTGTGGTTTACCTATGATAGAAATTACAGGCCTCTCTCATCTTTTAGAGTGGCAGAACTTGCACAATTGGTGACTGACTAAATATTTTTTTGCCCCACTGTATGTACTCACAGTTGAAAAAGGCGTGGTGTGAAATAACTCGGTGTCAGTCCGAGCACGAACCACAGTTATGATCAATTTTCAAGCAGTTTGGAATTTTGTGAATTAAGAGGGACGCCTTTCATGCTTCTCTACCAAATCCAGTCCCTGATTGGTCAAAGTCCAACTGGTTTCACTTTCATCGACCGCACATTTTGTACATAGGGCCAGAAAATGGACTTAAAAACTTGCAGGATGAGTGAACGCAAAAGTTTTGAACACAGAAGCCCAATTTGTGCTCTTATGTTTTACATGGAATTCATTGGAATTAGTCACTAAAACTGCCGAACCCCGTGTGAACGTAGCATCAGGAGTTTTTTTTCCTCCTCCGTACATTTTTTGGTTTGATGCAACAAATTCTTGAAATGTGGGAAATATTTCAGGTTTTTTTTTCATTTAAAAGTGTTTTTATTTTTTCTTCTTCTGTGGAAGTGGATCAGTTCTCTCAAATCTGTTGGATTAGGCATTGGAGGTAGTTGTTGACCTCACTCAGCTCTCCCTTCCCTTCTATCTCTTCCTGTCATCTCTCTTCTTTGCTTGCTCCTCTCCTCCCAAACCTCTTCTCCTTCTTGAACCAAATCAACCTTCTCCCCTCCTCTCTTGCTCCCCCTCATGTCTTCACCTCCTCTCCCAGGGGCCATGTGGCACACTTAGGGGATGATGAGGATGATGATGGTGCAGATGATGATGATGAAACTCACACTCAGTAAGTTCCCTCTCAGACTCCAGAGGCTTCGTCCTCCTCGTGCCCGTAGACGGGAGGACGAGGAGGACGAAGGCTCTCCCTGTCTTTTTGTCACGGTTTCATCTCAGTGCACCACACGCTGCCATCACGCCGCCATCACGCAGCACACGCTGCCATCACGCCGCATAAGCCACCCATGTTTGTGTGTTTTCATGCTGCTCCCGTGTTTCATGTAGAAAACATGTCTGCTGTGTGGAAAGGTCAGAAAGCGAGTTCTCTTCCTGAGTTCCTCCCCGCTGCTGGTTTGTGTTTGTGCTCGTGCTGCTCGTTTCCTCCGCTGCTTTGCAGGGAAAGCATGCAGGCTCCACCCCCCTACTCCACCTCCACCAGCTCACATCACAGCCAAATATCTGAAGAGCAACACGGACATGCAAACAAATAAAAGGAGCCACTGTATTACAAATGCTACACAATTTATAGTTTTTTTTTGCTGTGAAATATGTTTTTTCTTTCAAAGTTGTTAAAAAACAAAAATTTATCAGTGTTAAAATAAAAATACCTGCAATCTAAGTAAAACTGTTAAAAAGGGTGGTCAAATTTAGAGATATGAGTCAAATTTCCTTTTCTTTGTAAGTGAAAAAACATATAATGCTGCATGATACATAAATATATAAGACACTGATTAAAAACTGAGTTCAAATACCAAAGTAAATTAAAAAAAACTGTTGGTGAAATCATAAAATAAATAAACCAGACTGCTGTTTCTAATTAAAGATGCAATTTCAAACTCTTTCAAACAGTTAAAAAAAAACCTGCTAAAGCTAGCCTTAAGCTAACACATTAACATGTGAAAACCATTTAAGTCACCTGTTTGAACATTGACCTGATAACCCAAAATGTGATGTTTTTTCAGTCTCTTTGTACATTTTTACTTTTGTATGGAAGTTAGGGGGGGTCACTGCATGTTTTTCTGCCTGTAACATCACCCATTTGTCTTCACAGACGCTCCCTTCTCTCCAGTTCACGTCCCCCGTCATTCACCATCACATCACTTTTTTTCCATTCTGAAACTGCAGCCTGGTTCTCCAGAGAGATGTGGAGTTTATTATGAAAGCTGTGTCAGTCATTTATGATGAGAGAATGTAGAACTGCGGCTGAAAAAGCTCACAATGCGAGCTTTAGCACTTTCTCAGAAATATCTGGCTGGGCTGCAGCAGTAAGCAACATCTGAGACACACTTTCCAAAACATCTGTTCAAAATCTCTCATTTTTACATCAATTTTTTTAATATAAAAAATAGTAGGATAACCAAATAATCTGTGTCAAACTCAAACATTCAACCAGCATTAAAACATATACTTCTATTTAGTTGCGGATTTTGGAGGTTCTGCAAGCTGCCACAGCCCAGTGAGATCAGACTTTCTGGCCGACTTTATGGCTCTGCACCTGAATGTCAACATAGTTTCTCAAAAAAAACAACACAAGAATGTGTTCATAATCATCTGTGTATCATAACAAAACAAAACGACATTAACGAACAATAACTTCGTTTGGTTTATTTGTTAAGCACCGATTCACATGTACGGTCATTTCAAGGCAAAAATAAACAAAGAAATGACCTTTATTCTACAGTAGTCTTTGTATAATCAAATTCACGAATATTTTTCTCTAGATCTGTTTAAAAAGATCAAATTATTTAATTCTGTTTTAACCCTAAATAGCCACTGGTATCATATTTGATAAATGCAAAGAAAGTTCATCCTCCTTCCACTAGGGGCAGTAGAAGGGCTTTTCCTGGTCTTTTCAAAATGGCTGCCTCCGTGAAATCTCAAAACTGCTTTTGGCGGGAAAAGTATTCCTGATTTTTCTAAACATTATGGTGAGAATGACTCATCCACAGTTTTTAAACGACTACTTGCTGTGTTGAGCGAAAGCAACGTTTGAATTCTTTATAACACAGTTTCATTATGTTCAAAATGTGGATCAAATTTGAGACAATGGATAAATAAGGTGCTTTTTTCCTAAACCCTAACATTATTGTGAGCGAAAACTTACCAAATCAACCAATGGATAATAATTGGTACTTTTTAAATCTTGTATAAAATGTTTACGGTATTGCAAGTTTTCTTTGTAAATTTCATCAAAGGGCTTAAAAAATATCTTAATGCCCCCAAACATAGTATTTTGTCAATTATTTGATGAAATGGGCTTTACAGGGTTAAACATGTACAGTTTACCAAAATATTACATAGAGACCTGTTTGTTGTACTGAGCATACAGTGTCGTAACATTAAAATAAAAAACCCCAAAGAACAAAAAAAGGAACCATCTAGTGGTCAATTGTGTTATTACAGACTCTAAACAATTGGATCTGTTGGGAGAATCTTCCAACACAGAGCCATAAGTCGCGCTAACTGCTTTCCCCTTCAGCGTTTTAGGTGTCGACGGGTACAGGGAAATACCTTTCCCTCGTACTGTGTTGTTGGAATTCTTTTATCATTAGCATAAATACTTGGATTTAAAAACATTCTCACATAACCTCTCAAAATACAAAAACGTTATTGCAATCCTAATTTGTTTTTTAATCTACAGTAAATCCAGCACTATCATCAGGCCCAAGGTCCCGCCCCCACTTCCTCCTAAGGTACCAGTGTTTGTCACATGATGGAAATTATTTATTTTTATTTTAACAAAACGACTAAATTCTGGTTATTTTACAGCCCAAGCCTGTCTCCTCGTCCCCGCACCCTCAACACAAACTAGAAGATAGCCACTCCCACAGCGAGGACGACAGTGGAGGAGGCACCATCAAGCGCTGCCCCGCCCCAGAGTCACCGAGCCCCGCCAAGGCGGCCTCCAACGTCCCCCCCAGGCCTCCACCCCCAAAGCTGCCACCCCATCGCCGCAGTAGCCTAGGTAACAACAGCCCAAAGCACAAAGACGTGGAGAAGCCTACCCCAGACGATGATGGGAGCTTTAGACATTTCTGGGAGTGGCTCCATGCGCCTCACACAGAGGAGGAGCTGGAGGAGGCGTGGGAGGTGCTGAAGGAGGTGAAAGAGGAGCAGGAGGAGGAAGAGAGTAAGAGCAGCTGATTGGTAGCCGGATAGTGTCTGCAGACCCTCTGTGTCCTCCCCCCCGCCTCTCAGTTGTCTGGTCTCCATCAGTCAGTCTAATCACCTCCTCATGAGTCCATTAACAAAAGTGCTTCTGTTTTGTTTGAGTTGCTCCTGTTCATCTGCTCCGGCTGATTGGTTATTAATCAAATCAATTAAGACACACCCCCCACACTTTGTCACTGGAAGACGAAAGATCAGAAAACTGAGCATTAGATCTCAGCTTCCTGATACGTGTCAGTTTCCAACCTCAGGAGAAGACGCTGCAGAAGGCGCCCATGCAGCAGGCGGCGCTGCAGGAGTTGCCGCTGCAGGAGTTGCAGTTGATTTGTCTGGATGACCTGAAATCAACGATCAGGAGCTTGGCTTCACATGGATCCGCGACCTGGAACACACCAGCCGTGTTTCATCACTGACAGCATCCCAGCATATTAAAAACGAATCGAGACTAAAACTCAGGAATATACCAACATGAGGATTTCAGTGGTTCTGTACCAGTAGATCAGTCTTTAGATGACGGCTCAAATATCCTTTAACCTTATTTAACATATAAAGATGTAGTTTATTTTAGATTCAAGTGAGATGACATTTATTTATGAAATCCATGAATTCACTTCTTTAGTCTTTCCCAGAATGGCTCTAATCCAAAAGACTGAGATTACAAACAATTATATAAATCCTCATTGGAAGATTTTAACCCTTTAACTTTAGCTTCAGTGTTCACGTTCTACTACTGGAACTCTTCGACTGCTTATGCAATTAACACCATTCTGGCAGATACGGTCTCTGGGGAAAAAAAGCGGCTTTGTGCCGACGCTTTACGTTCCTAAGTTGTTGCATATTGGTGCAAAGTTGAAACAAAAGTCTGCTGATTCCCCTTACGATCTGCTGGGGTACGATCTTCAACGTACCGTAACTGGGGTACGCTGAAGATCGTGTGTTATTTAGGTGTCAGTGGCGACATGTCCAATGTTTTAGGGTTCAAGACACTAAAAACACTCTGAAATGTGCAGGACAGTGATGGGGAAATGTCAAAACTTGAATAAAAGCATCAGTGAGGCAAAAAAAGAAAAATTCCTCAATCTGCCGCTTCCCTCCTCCCCCCTCCTTCCCGCTCCGCTCCCGCCAGTTTTCCACCTGCCTCCTGCTTTTGTCCAGAGTTGCTTTATCAGTGGTGTTGGTGAGCTCACAGTCGGCCGAGCCGGTTGTTCAAAAGCTGCGGCTTGTGTGATTTCAGGTAACGGCCTGAACGCCCCTCACAACGGCGACAGGGAGGGGGCAGTGGAGAAGCAGTCCACAATGCCCCCTAGTGTCCCTGTGCGGAAAGACAAGAAGGATGTTGCGGTGAGGCTGAGCTTTAGATTTTACATTCTGATCCATTTTCCTTCAGATTATCTTTAAATAAATGTAAATATGCAAATAAAGGGTTAAGTTATGATTCTCCACATACTCTATAGATTTATGTAAATATCAATTTTATCGATAAAAAAGTTTAAAAAAAAAGTATGATTGACTGTGGCAATTCCTAAAGGCAGCAGTCAAGAGACAAGGAGGAAGGAAAAAAGTTATATTAAAATATATCAAATATTGCTTTTGTTGTCTTATCTGACACAGTATCAGAGTTTTTAATGTGTGCGTCTTCTTTGCCATAGAAGCCCGTCAGTAACGGTCTCCCCCCAACACCAAAAGTTCATGTAAGTATTCCTCTGCGTTTGTTCTGAAGATCTGTTTAGTTGAGTTTTCAAAGTCACTTCGATTTAGGAGAATTTTGCTCGGATTTTTGTTCTCATTAAATGAAGAGGCGCTTCTCACTTCAATGAAAATCATGTTTTGGTGTTTTTAACATGTTCCTGAACTATTTTCCTCACAGTGGAGGACATAAATTAAGAAAATTAGGCTATAAATTCCATTCCTGAGTATTTCTTGATTTAAATCATTGGGAATCAGGTACAGATGAATAAATGCTGTTTAAAAAGAGCATAATTGTTGCACAGAAAATAAGTTGGGCGAGCCACAAGCTTCCTGCTCCGCTCCAGTCTGATTCATCTGCATGTACGTCTTTGTTTTCCTCGTCTGAGCTGCAATCCGGCTCTAAACGCTACGGCTGGATAACCAAAATAATAATAATTTTTGCTGCATTGGTAATGTTTGGTTAGGGTTGTGAGGGGCTGTAAGAGAGTGGGAGAGCATGGAAACAATGAGCTTTAAGAAACGGGGAGAAGCTGCCAGTTGTCTCGCCTGCAACTCAGAGGTGAATATCTATAGAACTATTAAGAATCTATGTCCTGGAAAAACGACATAGGTTTTTAAATTTTGACTAAAAACGGCATAATTGCCATCAAAAGACCACTGGGAACACTTTGAAAATGAATAAAAAGATGATCAGACTGAATAATCTTCAGCAGACTGAGGGTTTTCTTGTTGTTCCTCTACAGATGGGTGCATGTTTCTCCAAGGTGTTTAACGGCTGTCCTCTGAAGATCCACTGCGCCACCTCCTGGATCAACCCTGACACCAGAGGTGGGCATCAGGAGTGGGGGGGGGGCAACTGAGTGTGAGCTGGCAGGGACACAAACATCTGCTGTGTGTGTTTCAGATCAGTATCTGATCTTTGGAGCTGAAGAAGGAATCTACACGCTGAACCTAAATGAGTTACACGAGACGACCATGGAGCAGGTGAGGCTGCAGCGTTTGGCTCTGCTAAGTTAGCGCTGCGGTGGCGCTCGTGTTGTTTGCAAGCGGGCTCAGACTGTGCATGTCTGCTTGCAGCTGTTCCCCCGCCGGTGCACGTGGCTGTACGTCATGAACAACTGTCTGCTTTCCATATCCGGTGAGTGACAAGCCTTCTGTTCATCCCATTGACGGCATCAGAGAACTGGACTTTAGTGAGCGTGATGTCATCCATAAAAAATGGCTGAAGTCAATTCAGTCGCCATTTTTGTACAATGCGGGCACCGCCATGTTGGAGCCAGATGACGTCAGTTAGGAGGGATTGGTCCAAGTCGGTCTGAGTCAACATTTCTATGGCAACTGCTCTTGTCAATCAGGAGTGAGCTTGTTGGAAGGCCACACCCCTTTCACTTTGATTTGATTTGATTTATTGATTTATTTCAAGCATTGTAGTCAAAGCAATAAAAAAAATTCTCAGATTTATCAAACTCATAAGGGAAATGATAAAATGCATAGATTAAAAAAACAGAAAATAAAACCAAAAACAGACACTTAAATCACATATTCTTAATTAAAAACAGTGATAATTAACTAAAGTCAAGTAGAGCTTGATTTAATGCTTGAAAAGGAGTGGGAAGAGTTTAAAGCGGGCTGGGGAGAATCTGCCAAACATTCAGAACCTTCGATGACCACATGCTTTAATTGAGGCGTCGAATTGGTCAGTTCGTACCTTAAATAACTGCAAGATGAAAAATGGAATATAAAAAAACCTGGATTACCAGGAACATCTTAAAAAAGGTATCGGAGCCAGAACGGTTATTCTGACAAATAGAATGACTAATAGCTGTTCATTTCTCTATAGAAGTCTATGAGATTTTGGCTACTTGGAGCCAGCGGGTACTTCCTGTTTGGAACGCAGGGAGGCAGGGTCACTCAGTCCAGCTCTCATATACAGTCAATGGTTTATCCTCTGTCCACTCCCACAGTGCATACTAAACCAACCTGAACACCTGCAGGCGTGTCAGCTGTCAGGATTGTGAATCACAGAATGAAAGATTTTTTGTCTGTTTGATTGACCTGATGTCATCTGGCCGCAGGAAAAGCCTCCCAGCTGTACTCCCATAACCTGAGCGGCCTCTTCGAACAGGCTCGGCAGTTACAGAAGTTACCCGTCGCCATTCCCACACACAAACTGCCCGATAAGATCATTCCAAGGTAAGGCAGCAGCAGGAGGTCAAACTGGAGGTCACAGCTGGAACTTATTGACCAACCTTCCCTCTTTCTTCTCGACTTCTCCGAGGTTTATTACTGATTTTTTTCTTTTTTTTTCTGCTGATTGCAGGAAGTTTGCTGTGTCTAATAAAATTCCAGACACTAAAGGATGCCAGAAGTGCTGCGTCGGTACGTTTTTGGTTATAATTTTAATTTTACAGCCTTGCAGGCTTAGTAGGAAATCAAACCATCAATTTAAACCAGAAACATGTTAAAACAAAGATATCTATTTTGGAATTTTTGGATATTTTTTGTATTGCTATTCATTCATAGAATGGGTTTCATTTAATGCTTTTCTTTAAGACTGTCTCTGATAAAAATAAACAAGGTGGGCCACAGGCTCCCTGCATTGATCTCAGCTACGGGAAGGGGCAGAAACTATGTCCTAGAAAATGACAATTTTTTAAAATAATAATAATGAAAAGACCACTGGGATGCTTTCACAAAAGATGATTGGATGGGAACTTTAAATATCTAAAATGCGTAGAGAAATAAATTCTTCCCGTAAAGCCGATTGAAGGTGTAATCAACTTTGCTGCAGCCACAAAAAGTCGTCCAGGAGCCTGGAGGGACTCCTTGAATGTTTTTCACCCCTAAATCTCAGAGAAGCCTCTTTGTTGGCGGGTGCTGCCTGGTCAGTGTTGCTCGGGTAACGCTCTTCTTTGTGGCTTCCCCTGCAGTGCGTAACCCGTACACGGGCCATAAATACCTGTGCGGAGCCTTCCAGTCCAGCGTCATGCTGTTGGAGTGGGTGGAGTCTATGCAGAGGTTCATGCTCATTAAGGTTGGTCCAAATTCTTCTTGTGTTGCTTCCTTTTAAGGGATTTTAACCCCATTAAACTGGGCGGCAGTCTAGTTCAGGCGGTAGAGCAGGTCGTCCAACAACCGAAGGGTTGGCGGATCGATCCCCGCTCTCCCCAGCCAGCTGTCGCCCCCCCGAGCATGGCCAGCCTGTAGCCCACCGCTCCCCCCAGGGGAGGGGCCAAAATGCAGAGAAGAATTTCCCCATTGTGGGATAAATAAAGTATCAATTATTATTATTATTAATTGTTTGAGCTGGCGTTGATAACTATGACCCTGCAGACCATGGACTTCCCGCTGCCGTGTCCCCTGGAGATTTTTGAGATGCTGGTGGTCCCGGAGCAGACCTACCCCCTGATCTGCGTGGCGGTCAGCAAAGGAAACGAGCTGAATCAGGTGGTCCGGTTTGGCACCGTAAACCCAAACGCTACCTCCTCCTGGTTCCCAGAATCAGGTGAGAAACCCCCCCGAAGCTGGTTTTTGTGCCAAAAATGTGACGTCCAGAGGTCCCGGTAACAGTTTTGGACTTCCTGTATGCAGATACGCTGCAGACCTGTGTGATCCACGTCACGCAGCTGGAGAGAGACACCATCCTGGTCTGCCTGGACAGTCAGTCTCCTTGTTTACTAGCTTTGCTTCATTTGATGACAAACTATAGAATTTGTGTTCCTCATTTGCTGAAGCTTCTCCTTTCTCCTCTCATCACACAGGATGTATAAAGATAGTGAACCTTCAGGGCCGGTTGAAATCCAGCCGGAAGTTATCAGCTGAGCTCACCTTTAACTTCCAGATTGAATCCATAGGTGAATTGAAAACAACGTTATTGACCAGGCAGTTTCCTGCAATCAAGAATTGAATCTTTAACTAAAAGATTTGACTTTTTTTACCATTATTTGCAGTTTGCCTGCAAGACAGTGTCCTGGCCTTCTGGAGACACGGCATGCAGGGGCGGAGCTTCAAGACCAATGAGGTTAGCGGACGTCAGCTTGTGCCTGTTTTGTTTTTTACCTTGTCTACAAAAGTGATGCTTAAACTCTGTAGGAAACCTTCAGAATAAACTGTTTTATGAGGCTTTTTTCTGCAGAAATACTTTGTTTCCGTCCATGAACCAAATTTAGACTGACCCTAAACCATCTTCCTGCTGTGGGATTGGCTCTGGGCAAAGGCTCATACTGCCCTCTGCTGGGCACCTTTTTCTTATATGAAGAAATTTCCTGCAGGAAATGATGCATTGCTGTAAAAAGCTCCTCCCACAGAGTGTCATGTTTCTGAACATAGTTTTGGACACGCGTCAGGCGGTGAAATTGCTTTGTGTCAAAAGAAAGGCGGCGTACACAAATATGACACTCGCATCGCAGATTAAGAAACACCAGATTTGAATAAATGTAAGGTCGGGGTCCCACAATGACCTTAATTGACCTGTAGGGGCTGGTTGCACAGCTAAAGCACATACTGGCACTGTTTAAATGTTTCAAAGGGTTTTTCTTTAAATGCTACTTGATCCAAAGCATCTTGAAGGAAAAAAATGCTCCAGAATTTGACTTTGTGTTTTTGTCGTTGTCTGCAGATCACTCAGGAGATCTCTGACAGTACCCGCATCTTCAGACTACTGGGATCAGACAGGTGAGAGACACACACACCCGCATGCACACACACAAATGCACATACCCACATTAACACACACACCCACACACACCCACACACACTTACATGTACACAGGTACACACACACACACAGTGTTAACGCCCTGTCTGATGTCTTCTCACTGAAGACGAGCTGACGGTAGAGATCCAGACACTGAGGAGAAAGGCGTCACTCACCGCAGGTACACTTTCTGCTCTCCCCCCTCAAACGGGCTTAAGCTCCGCCTCTCACTGTCGGGACTCTTGATCTTCTTTGTTCCGGATTGTAACTCATTAAAATCTGTTTTCCTCTGAGTGAATACAGCCCAGATCACTTATTTCTTTTATGTTTGACATTTGACACGTCTGTGTGATTGTCTTGTCAACTTAAACGCTGATTCACCTCCTTCATGAAATAAATGACGTTTGCCTCAGACAGCTGATCCTGGTGACGGCTGCCTTTTTAATTATGGACGACTGAAACTGCCGAAATCTGAACACAAAAACTAGTAATGAAATATTTTGCCACAAAAAGTGATGAGTAAGACGTCCCACTGCTATTGAAAGCTTCTTGTGTTTAGTTGATTGACTGCTTTTATAAAAACGTAAAGGAAACTAAACAGTGTAGTTTGTAGAAAAAAAATTTAAAATATCAAAGAAAATTGTAAAAAAAAAGAATAAATCCAAAAAGAGAAAAATGTGACCAAGTGAAAATGTGGCCTGAAACCAGCTAAACACATGGATCAGCTGCTGCTGCTGGAGCCAACACCTTCACAGAGGCAGTAGTTTTTTTAGTTTGAAAGGTTTCTGGGGGATTTGGGCAGTTTCAGTCCTGTAATCCTTAATCAGAGGAATTGTGGACCTTTGGGGATTTTACAGCTTCTCTGCAGGTTTAACAGAGTTTCCCTCCCTCGTTGGTGTTTTCTAATAACGGGTTCACAGGTGGGACCAAATCCTCTGTGGCTGATGATTGGCCGAGTGTGTTTCTACAGACAGCGCACCTCTTTGTGCCAGAAAAGTCTTCAAATCCGGCTGGTTTTTGGATTATTGAACTGAACTCCGTCTACGTGTGTGTTGTGTGTGTGTGTGTGTGTGTGTGCTCTTTTTGCCTGCAGGGTGGTGGTGCTGGAGAGTCGACCCACAGACAACCCCACAGCCCACAGCAACCTCTACATCCTGGCCGGCCACGAAAACAGCTACTGAGACTCCCCGCGCTCCCTGAACGCCTCGCAAGGGGAGCAGCCGGTACCCCTCCCACACACACTCAGACCGCCTCCACCCGCTCTGACCGGGAGGTGAACCGTCCGCATGTTTCCATCTCCAGCTCGGCTCACGTGAAAGTGGAGACGGTTCTCATCCGGCAAAGGCCGCCTTTGTCGACAGACTGCATTATGGGGAAAAAACCGGAGATCTCGTCAACACTAAATCTGCTCTGAGCTGAAACTGTGCTAAAGCCTCACAGCAGACACCCCCCCCCCTTCCTCTTTCCATTGTTTATTATTTTTTTAGCGGTCCCTTTATTTATTGTGGCATGACGTAAACCAACAACCAGAACGGCGTTCCTCCTTTAGTTCCTGGTTATTATTTTTTAGAAGAAACAGAAAAAGCGCTTCACCCCCCCCCTTCACTACTCCAGTACCCATCACCACACAAGTGCTTAACCAACCTCTATTTAATTGTTGTAAATAAATGTAATATTAATAATGTAGTATTTTTGGATGAACACTAAGAGTCTGTGTCGACGGCGTGGAGACCAGCGGGTTTGGCCATGTGGAACCCCGCTGCTCGCTTTCATCACTTCCTGCTCGTTTGCACCATAGCGACCGTTGTCGGGGCAGCAGAGCTCTGTCCCTTTAAAACTCTTTTCTTTTCCTTCTTTTTTTAAATACTGTTTTAATCATCAGTCATTTTTCTTCCTAAAGGCTTCATTTTTTTTTATTTCGCATTAAACCACTGGTGTTGAAATTTTGCACAGAATGTATTTCATGAACAAATGTGATGTCATTAAAACATATGACCTTGTGTGAGCGCGTGGACACGGAGCGCCGTGTGCGTTTCTGGATGAAGAGGCTTTGGCGAGGCGCCAGCAGGGAAAAGAAAAGGCTGCGTTTACACAGAAAGGCTTCTTGAGGCTCGCCCGCGCTTTACGTTAAAAAATAAAAAAGAGTGTTTCTGTTTGGAGCTAAAAAGAAAAAAAAAAAAATCTGTATCATTAGAGTCCAATCAAAAGTCAGTGTCACCTTAAACCTGTTTCCTAAATTTGACAAAACTTTGTCAACACTGGAGCAGTTTTACTCTGAAAGGAACATTGAGATTTTCCTACATGTGTTAATTTTAGGTTTCGATTATAACATAACATAAACATACTGATTCAAATGGTCATACACATAAAATACAAATATATTTTTTTATAAATACGTGTGTAAATTCAAACGTATTTTTCAAATCTGAGCTGTGACATTTGTTTTTTTACATTAAACATATTATTGTTGAGTTTTTATTCATTTCATCACAAAAGTTAATCCACACTACAATACATTGTTTTTTAGAAAACAGCCTCTTTTAGGCATTTATAAATCTGTTACCTTTTTTTACGTTTTGTGTCATTTCTTTCATTGTTTTAAATAAGAAATAAATATTTTCCTTTTTTAAATAATAGAAAACACAGCTAGGATGTAAGAAATTACATTTACACCGTAAAGAAAATCCTAAATTTACCTTTATTTTATTGATGGTCTCACTCACTTTCTGCCCAAACTGATGCATTTCAGATTCAAATGTCAACATTTTATTGTGTTTAAGCCTTTTGTCCACATTGAAAGAGCTACAAGTTTAGGGTTGACTTTATTAAATGTTCTAAAATAAATCTGATGCATAAAAAATCATCACAGATGAACCATCACTCCCCCTTTAAAGCATTGTTAATGACTTGTTCCTTATTTTGAAAAAATCTGTGCTGTAGAAAATAGTTTTTTTGTGAATCTTTTTCTAAGTTGTTCTGAAGCCACACCCACAAGTGTTTTGATTTGTTAAAAGCAAAAATTTCAGGTTTTTAGTATATGTCAACTCTAAAATTATTATTTTTTTAAACGACTCCTTAAAAAATAATCATTTAGAAAACGGGAAACTCTGTTATGGATGGAAGAATCACACATGAAGGCTATATACTATACTGAGTTTTAGTGGTCCTCCTGTGTGTGCTTTTACTCTGAAAGTGCCTGAGGGGTTTTCTTGTGTGGTGTGAACAAAGATCTTTCCAAAAACATCATTGTGGACGTCAGCAGAAAACGGCAGCAGCCTCCTGAGTTTCTGTGTAAACCGCAGCATTTTAACCACCTTTTCTTTTTAACTGTGGCGTGTTTGGACTTCAGCCTTCACTGCAGTGGCTTTTGTTAAAAAAAAAATAAATAAATTCAAGTGAACGCTTGTACATTTTCCGTCTGCAGCAGGAAGCCAGCGCGGTCTTTGGCTGTGATGAGCTAACTTCATGACTGTCCACATGGAAGCTAAAGCTGTCGGTCCATTTTGAGGGTTTTTTTGGCTTTGAAAGAAGGGAAAACTGTGGGAGAATCCCGACAGCGTTCCTCACAGACGGGAGGACGGCTGACTTGTTTTTGTTTGGACTGTTGTCTCTCCTGCAACATGTGACCCAGTCTTTCATTGACCTGATCACTTCCTGTCCACCGCCCAACAAATGATCTGTTTGTTCCAAATTTTGGAAGGTTTTAGACTTTGAAGACAAACAAAAAAAACTTCAGAAGTTGAAGATGTTTCACTGATCACACATCAAAGTAAAATGTGTTCAATAAAATATGAAAAATGTCTTCAGTTCACCGTTCAAAGTAGCAAAAAAAACCATCAGAAATGTTTAATGAAATGAGTAATACTTTCCAACTGCTGAGATACATCTAAAAGAATATGCATCATTTCTTAAATCAATCTGATTGATCCCTTAATTCAGAATCACTTTTTTGGCAAAGATCAAGACCAAAATGCCTCCATAATATCAACAACAAAAAATTGTCAATAATGTAGTTTCAAACCTTGTTTTCACTGTGTTTCGTCCTCAGAGCCTCAGTTGTCTTCATTCTTTTGCCTTTTGTGTTTTATTTTTCCCGATGCAATATGTGTTATGGCATGTAAATATTGTAAAATAAAATGGGTTTGTTTTACATACTGTATAATTGCCTATATTTTGTTGCAGAAGTGTAACAGATTTATGAAATGCCAGGTTAACACATTAAAAGGAAGGAGCTAAAGAATTGGTCTTGTGCTCATTTAATTCTGATTTTTATTTTATTTTCACTCAATTCATGTTTTTTAAGTATTTAAATAAAGAGTTTGATGAAGCCTGAATCTTCTGCAGAACTTCAACTGTTTCAATCGACTCCTTTATGCTTCTGGTTTAAATTTTTCTTTAACTTGAACAGAGCAATTTAACATCAGTTCTTACAGTTTATTAGTTTTTTTATTTCAAAATGTGTCAACAGTTTCTGAAATATGAACCTTTTAGAATTGAAATTAGAATTTTTTTGTTACTATGAAAGCCCAGACATGCCATTTCACTGAAAATAAATTCACCTTATGGCCTTTGAGATCATTTTTTGGCTACATCAACATAACATTTATTTTCAAAGGGCTTTATTGACGTATTTTCCCTTGTGCTATCCTAGTTACTTTAACATTGGGAGTTGGGTCATCTAGACCCACTAGACAGTACTGTGAACCTTTTTTCTTCAATGATTTGTGTTCTTCACTGGTGTCCATGGATTACATGAAATCTTTCCACCTTTGTCATGGTAGGGAGAACACGTCAATGTAAGGGTGGGGTCATCTAAGATAGCACAAACACATTTTAAATATTCGACCTTTAAACATCAAAGAAATACGTTTTATGATCTTAGCTGTCATAATTGGGAATAAAATATGTCAAAGTCTGTCATGTCAGAGATGGATGTTTTTCTGAGAGTTACAGCTGCTGCCAGCATGCTTTAGCAAGGTTTGTTGTAGCATCTTGTGACTTGTTTTTTCCCAGATCAGTTTTTAGAGACACATTTATGAGAAATGTGGATTTTTTTTCAGACATTATCAATTTTGAAACCGTTTGTAAGAGAATATCGACAAGCTAAAAAAAACTTTTTCAAAAAAGAAAAAAGTTAGTAATTCTGCAGGTTGCCCCCCCATAAAGACATGGATTGGTCTGTAATATTCATCATGAACTCATGAACTGTGAGAGGCAGAATGTAAAATGAAAGAATCCCGGAAATCTTATTGTTTGATTTTTCAAGAATTTATTTGTATAATGGTGTATAAAATAAATATTTGGTCAATAACTAAAGTTTCTTTCAATACTTTAACCCTGGTTGTCAATGACAGAGGTCAAATGTGTCCTGTAGGTCTTTAGCAGGTTTGCACTGTAGCTGCTATTTTGGTCCATTCTTCCCTGCAGATCTTCTCTAGAGCTGGGATGTTTTGGGGCTGTTGCTAGGCAACACAGACTTTTCAGCTCCCTCTACAGATTCTCTATTGGATAGAGGTCCAAAAACTGGCTATACCACTCCAGAACCCAATTCCTCTTTACGTAGCCACTCCTTCACAACTTGGCCGACGTGTTTAGGATCATTGTCATGCTGGAAGATCCAGCCATGTCTCATCCTCGATGACGGAATGTGGTTTTTGCCCAAAATCTCTCCATACAGGTCTCCATTCATAGTTTCCTTTATCCCTTGTGCTATCTTAGATGACCCCACCCTTACTTTGACGTGTTATTCCTACCATGATAAAGGTGGAAAGATTTCATGTAATCCATGGACACCAGTCCGGATCACAAATCATTGAAGAAAAAAGGTTCAGAGCACTGTCTAGTGGGTCTAGATGACCCAACTCCCAATGTTAAAGTGCCTAGGATAGCACAAGGGTTACACGAATCAGTCGTCCTGTCCCCCAAATCAGGATGTTTCCACCTCCATGCTTCTAGTGGGCATGGTGTTCTTGATATACAACACAGTAATCTTCCTCCTCCTCTTAACACGGTAAATGGTGTTTACATCAAAGAGTTCTCTTTTGGACTCTTATGACATCATGACCTTCTCCCAGTCCTCTTCTGGATCCTCCATGTGGTCTGGAGAACATTAAACATGGCTGGACATGTGCTGGCTTAATCAGGGGGACTTTGAAGCACTGCAGGATGTGAATCCAGAGTGTTATTACAGTGAGCTTTGTTACGAAGGTTCCAGCTGTCTTCAGATCATTGAAGACAATGAGTTAGTTACCTCACTGTTCTCCAGATCATTTGTTCCCCACCAGGTGGAGGAATATTCTCAGTAATTTCTCAGTGATTCCTTCCATTTTGTAGTAATTGCTCCAACAGCTGACCTCTTCTCATCAACCTGTTTGCTTATTGTAAAATGGTTCATTCCAGCCTGGTTCAGCTGAAGACTCCTGTTCCTGGTGTCCTTTGACAGCTCTCTGGTCTTGGCCATGGTGCAGAGGTTACAGTCTGTTTACGGGTGTGGACAGGTGTCTTTCATACAGATAACCAGTTCAAACAGATGACATTAATAAAGGTAACAAGTAGGGATGGGTATCGTTAAGGTTTTAACGGTACTACTACTATTATCGATACTGCTTATCGATCCGGTATTTTAACTGTACTCTTATCGATACTTTTTGAGAACGAAAAATAAATAAATAAATAAATAACAAATTAAGAACAAAGTGTTTTAGTTCCTCACTATGCAACAACATTATTTTTTTAACAAAACATTTTACTTTATGCATGAGAATGTTCCAGACAGGATATTCATTTAATTATTTAATCTAATTATTTTTATTATTTATGAGCGGGATGTTTCCTTTGATTTTTTGTCCATTTTCCACAACCTTGAATAGACTTTTCTGTCTGTCAAACACCAGAGTTAAGTTAAGTTAAGTTAAGTTAAGTTAAGTTAAATGATGGAAACAAATTCACTTTGATGCAGACTCCTTTCTATTTTGCCAACTCTATTTATTTTTCTTTAAATCCAGTAAACCCAATAAATGATATTAATTTTACGGATGACAACTATCATTAGTTATTAATTATTATTAAGTATTAGGAAGCAGCTGATAGTTTGTCACGGGTCTGGAATCATAAGCGGTGAATCTAAGCCCCGCCTCTCTACCTGTTTGTTGTTTCCCGCCCCCCCCCCGTGCACACAAATAGACAGACAGAGCTCTCCTCTTCAACGAGAATACCGAAATTAAAATAATCATTAATTAACGGAACATTGACTGACTTGATGAGTTAAATATGGCAGATAACGTTTATATTTTGTGGAACACAAAAAAAAGAAAAAGTGACTTCTCCAGTACCGATAGCAGAACCGTTCAGGTCAGATCTTAACGATACTGCGGTCTTGAAGAATGTGGCCCCGGGGCTGGTTCAATACCGGGGCACGGTACCCATCCCTAGTAACAAGTGGAGGATAGAAGAGCTTCTTAAAGAAGTAACGGCTCTGAGAAACAGAATTTGTGTTGTTTGTAGGAGATAGATCCTTTCTTTACATTCTGTCTCTATAATGAACATTACAGACCATCCTCATCTTTGAGGGGGACAACTCGCAGAATCATGACTGACACACTTTTTTTTGACAAAAAAAGGCAGAAGTTCATACATGAATGTAATAATAAAGACATGAATTTGTTTCTGCATTTATTTTTATCAAGTCCTTTTCAGTATTTTATACATGTGAATCAGGAAAGAAGCTGGTAAAAACTATAAACATCGTAAGTAGAGAGAAGTTTTGAAGGTTACTATAAAATTGTAAAGGTTTTTTTTGACAGGAAAACAAAAACATGAGTTCAGGCGTCTAATTTCCTGTTTCATTAACACAAAGGAGAAGTTTATGCATCTTTTGCTTTAGTCCTTTTTTCAAACTCTAAATCCAGAATACATTTTCATCGGCATTTCCTTAACTTAAGTGTTGTGTATCAGTAACAGGAATTCAAGTAGAAACCTTGTGTTTCCTGAGATCTTGCAGACAAAGTCCAGTTTGAAGAGCAGAGACTGGGAAATGTGTTAGTTGTGAAGAAAACGCAAGTATAAATGTATAAATAAAGGAAAATCATTGCTTTTTTTGGTTACATCTTAAGTGCTTTCTCTCAGTTTGAAGGCTGCAAACATTTTTTACATGCTTGGAGGAAACCTGGAGTGACTCAGCGTTTTAGCTGCTCCGTGGCGCAGGAGGACGTCAGACCGCCGTGCCGCGGTTGATCTCAAGGTGGATCAGTTTGGGATTTTTCCCCGGTGTGTCGTGTTCACCGCTGCTTTGATGTTCCGGTGTTTTTTCTCCCACTTTCTTCTCGTCACCTGACCTGCTTGGAAGAGGAAAGAAGGTGAAATATATCACATATTGAATGAACTGAGAACATTTCTAAAGAATACAACCATAAAAGTCGACTAACAGTGTTTAATTCATGCTTATTAAAATGTTTTTAGTCTTTTTGATGGGGGAAAGTCTTTATTTATCCACAGACACAAGAGTCACTGTAACTTTATTTGTGTTATCACTCTGTGCTAACATCTTTACCTAAAGAAGTTTGTGTTAATAAAAGTACATTTGGAGGTAGAGGGTTTAGCCACCAAGCCCCTGTTTTATGGAATAAGCTCCCAGCTCATGTTAGAGAGGCCGACTCAGTTTCTACATTCAAAGTTAGACTGAAAACATTCCTCTTTGGACTGGCTTATTATCAGACTAGTTAGTATTCAGAGATTATTTAACTTAATGTTAATGTGTTAAATTGAAATTAATAACAATAACAAATTGTTTTTAGTAGGCTGCTAGAAGTTGAAGCTGGGGTAACTATGGTGCACTGGGGTTCTGTCCTCTTTTCTCATCTACTTCTATCCTCCTTCTCTTCTCTATTCTTGATTATTATTCATAATTTAGTTCCCTCTGTTTGGTGCAGTGCGATTCATGTACTGTCCCTCTTTCCCTCTCCCCTCCTGGAGGGATGGGTACTGCTTCTACACCTGGCTGTGTGCCTCCTGCCTCTGGCTCATCTCTGGCTCGTCTCTGCTCTGTACCTGACCGAGTACCTCATCTCTGCTCCTGCTCCTACACCTGGCTGTGGATCCTGTCTCCGGCCCGACTCGCGCCCCTGACTGTCCCCCCAACTCCGGCTGGATGAAGCTCGTCTGCTGGACTTTAAATATGTAGTTGTAGAGTTAGATAAGTTAGTTCTTCTCTAAGAGTTCAGGTAAATCGCCTGTCCGTCCTGGGGGAGGATCCCTCCTTCATGTGGGCACCCCTTAGGGTTCCTTCGTATTTTCAGGAATCCGTTTTTTTTAGGAGTTTTTCCGAAGGGGGTCTAAGGGCAGGGATGTCCAGTTTAGCTTAGTCAGTTTGTTAGTTCATTTTAGTATTTTCCTATTGAATTCTATGTATTCATGATCCTTTTGATTTCATGTTTCACTTTTTCAATTACCGATACGAAGCCCATCGAGACAACTGTTATTGTGAATTTGGGCTATACAAATAAGACTGAATTGAATTGAATTGAATTGTTTTTAGTCTGCAGAAAGCACTTTCTTTCAGCAGCTTTAAAGGATTTATTTGTACAATAGTGAGAAAATATGTATTTCCCCCCAAGAATCTGTCCTGTTATTTCTTCTTTAAGCTTGGAAGAAGGTCATGTAATCAAATGAGACCAACATGAAACTTTGCGATATAAACGCCACGAAAAATACTGAGTTGGATTCCTGAAACACCATAGCAACTGTGAAGCATGGTGGTGGAAACATAATGGTTGGGGCTGCTTTTCTGCAAAGAGGACAGGAGGACTGATCTGTATTACGGAACAGATAAATGGAGCCATTTTGGGAAAAAACCTTCCATCAGCGAGAGCACTGAGGAGGAAACATGGCCGATATTCCAGCAGGAATGATCCCAAACACATCACCATGGCAACGAAGGAGCATCTCTGTAGAAAAGCATTTCAAGGTTCCGGAGTGGTCTAACTAGTCTGCTCTGCTCTGTTGATGGAGTTTAAAGTCCATTTTGCCTAGCAACAGCCCCAAAACATCACTGCCCTAGAGAAGATCTGCAGGAAAGAATGGACCAAAATAGACCTACAGGAAACCTTTGACCTCTGTCATTAATAACCAGGGTTAAAGTATTGAAGTAAACTTTAGTTATTGACCAAATATTTATTTTACACACCATTATACAAATAAATTCTTGAAAAATCAAACAATGTGACTGATGGATTCCTTGTTTATATTTGGTCTTTTACAGTTCATGTGTTTCTATGTTACACATTGCAGACCAGTGTCTGAATGTGTGTGTGACTGGGTGAATGAGTCTGTGACTGTAAAGCGCTTTGTCCTTGTAGGAAGAAAGGCGCTATATAAGTATACGCCATTTACCATTTGCCATCTTTTTAAAAGGGACAATTTGCAGAATCGCTGACAAACAAACACTCTTTTGTGTGCTTTTCTCACAAATTGTTTGTAACCCGGCTCATAAGCGGCATCATCGTCAGGATAACTGCTGCCTGACTGATCACAGTTCTGAAGGAGTGAAAAAGCAGCAGAGCTCGATAGCTGAAAGGCTGAAATACTGGTGTTTAATGAATAAATCATTCAATCAACTGCAAAGGAAAGCATCTTGTATTTTTCTGTCATTATTCTTCATGTTGGTTCACATAGTGCTTGCAGTCTGTAATGTAATCCTCAGCAGGATGATGTCAGCTTTTGGCCTGCCTCAGCTTCAGTCTTTGGTTCTGCCATGATTGTGCCGTCCAGAGAAAAGTGTGAGCTTAACATTTAATTGAGGCCTCTGATTGGCCAGTTAATAACTTGAATAAGTTTCACTACAGAAAAAACATCATGAAACAAAAGAAGATTATCAAGAAAAACAGGTATCAGAGCAAGAACGGTTATTCTGACTAATGTAATGACTGAGTTACAGCTGTTTATTTCTCTGTGGAAGTCTGTGGGATTTTGGCTTCTTTGAACCAGCGGGTACTTCCTGGTCAATGGTTCAAGTGCAATGTTCTAGAAGAAGTTACCCAGGAACCTGACGTGAGCTCATTTCTGACCCTCACTGCTTTACTCTGTTTTTCTCCAGCTTCCTCTGATGTTCTTACTTTTTCTTGAAGAGTTTCTTGAAAGAGCTCCTGAAGCCTCCCTTGTCCTTGCGACTCCTCTCACTGAAGGAGGTGTGGTTCTCCTCCATCCTCCACTTGGATTCATCCCCCCATGACTGAAGACTGGAGTCCTGGTGGGATTCAGCACAGCTCCGCTTACATTTTTTTAACGGTTTGCAAATCCCAGAATGCTCTCATGAACTCACAATGCTGAGCAGTCCGTGAAGGTCGGCGCTCTGTTTATCGGCGTTACTGAGCGGAGTGTGGATTTTGTGTGATGGAGTGGAGCATCCTTTGCTGCCCTTACTGCCCTGACGCTCCAGCTTGGCGTGGCTGCCTATTGCCACAGACAGTCCAGTGTCCAGACTCACCGTGTTCTCCATCTGCAGGCCATTCAGTGACTGGACCACAGAGAAGAAACCAAAACAAGTGAATGTTTCTGCACTGAAACTTTATCTAAGGAGTTCCAATAAACAGGCTTACCTTGCTCTTGCGCTGGCTGGCCTGAAGGGGGCGGTGCAGATTGCGACGCGTCATCACAGCTTCATCAGGGGAAACGCAGCCCCTGCTGGCTGGTTTGCTGACACCGTTACCTTGTTTTCCGCCGTTGCCGAAGACGTTGCGGTTTGTGGGAGCGTTTGTTGCGATGGTGTGATGCAACGCCGAAGGGCCTTTGGGGCATTTCACAAATGCAATGTCGATGGAGGAGTCGGAGGAGGCGGAGGAGCAGCGGTCAAACAGAGGAGCATCCTGAAGGGACCCTCCGTCCTCATCGTAGAGATTTTCCATCCCTGGGGGGTCTGGAGGGAGGAGGAACTCCCCGAGCGCATCGGCCAGAGCCGAGCCGGGCTGAACCTGACGCAACTCTGCAGTTCTGGATGGAAGGTGGTGCTGGCCTGATGCAGACATTTCAGCCTCTGGGATGCTGCCGAGGCCTGGAGGTCAAAGGTTAACGTTTGCAAAAATCATTCCCTTAAATCACTTTTTTGTGACATCTGATTTTTTTTAATGGATAAAAAATATAAAATTCCAAATATAAATCGGTCCAATTTTTTATTAGAACTTGTAAACAAAAGTTAGTTAAAAAAAAACAAGCTCTCCACATGTTTAATTTTTGTAATTCGTCTTTTTTATTATTAAATAAAGCTTTCAGTTAATTTATTTAGTTTTTTTAATAAATAAACAAATTGCACAGAAATTTTCATTAAAAATTACTTTATGCACTCAAATGTATAAACAAATTATGAATTTGATAATTCAATTTATAATTTTACAATTACTGAGATTTTAACTTAGGTGGCAAATTCTGCAAGTCTGTCTTTTATTTTGAAATCCTCTGGCCTCTATATGTGTGTCTTGTTTTTTGTTATTGTTTATTTCAGGATGAGCATGAATTTACTCAAAGATGCAGATCATGGCCATGTCGGCCTCCACCGGGGATTTTGTGGGGACTTTGGTCAAACTTGAATCTCCTGATGGGCCAAACTTTACAATATTTTCCGCACGTGTGTGGGTGTGTGCGTGTGTGTATTAATGTGGAGTATATGTGTCCTGCTTGTGTCTCCATCCCTTTTTGACCTGTCTGTTTCTGGTTCCGGGAATCTGGATCGGAGCCGAAGAAAGGCAGCTGGGCCGGCCACTCTGTGTCGTAGCGGTTTTCCGAATCCTGGTCGCAGTCCCAGTTCTGGAAAGTGTGGGCCTGGATCTGCTCCAGCAGACACTGCTTCCTGCGCCGGACCATGTTGGCGTGCTCTCTGTGGGGAGCGCATCTGGTTTGAGCAGATCTGGAAGCAGACATCATCCAGTTGGAAGAGCGGAATTAACACTCACAACATTGCACCGCTGCCTGGGTACGGGGAGCAGATGTTGTTGGTTTGGATCCCGCTCTCCACTGTCTTTAACAGCTGTTTCATGGTAGACCTGTTGGTGGCGCACAGCTCAATTCAGACTCCTCATAGTCTCCTTCTGGGAGAAAGCGTTGTGTATGTCTCCTGACCTCTTCACCTCCTTCCGGTTGAGCAGCAGCAGCTCCTGGTTGTGCTGCAGCAGGTGATGATACTGCGCCGTGAAGGCCCGGAACTGCTGGATGCAAACCACCAGCAGGTAGTAGTCTGGATGCTCGGCGTCCGTCTGTCTCAGCAGGCCCTGCATCCAAAGAAAAAGTCATAGAAAAATCCAGAAATCAGGGAGATGAATATGGTTAAGGCAAATAAAAAGGGCCAGAATATTTTCCGAACATTTTCCTAAATTATGTATCAAAACAAAACAATTAACCATCCACCTCAACTTTTCAATGAGTTAATCATTTATTTTGAGTTTGTTGCTGCTCTGGAACATAAATGGATCAAAACTTGACAAGAACCAAACATTTCACCACATCTGGAAATAAAAAAAACTACCAAGAAAACAAACCATTTGGAATCCTGAATGGACTGATTACCACTAACAAATGGAGCACCCCACGGCTTTAATATAGGACCACTAATTTTTCATCTGTGCAAGTATAAAATTGATATGTTTCATGTGATATTTATAACCTCTGTGGTTCGATTGAAAATTTATAGAATATCCTAATTTGTTTAACCCTTGTGCTATCTTAGATGACCCCACCCTTCCATTGACGTGTTCTCCCTACCATGACAAAGGTGGATAAAGGTGGAAAGATTTCATGTAATCCATGGACACCAGTGAAGATCACAAATCATTGAAGAAAAAAGGTTCAGCGCACTGTCTAGTGGGTCTAGATGACCCAACTCCCAATGTTAAAGTGCCTAGGATAGCACAAGGGTTACATGAATTCCAATAGCAGTTTGGTCTTTTGAGCTAAAGGTGGCAGTTTAACCCTCAGCTCCAGAAAGGCTTCACATGAGGAGAATATAAAGACGGATGCGACTCCAACGTTTTTTTTTGGCAAAATTGTTTTGAAAACCAGTGTCACCTGGAGCAGCAGCAGGTATTCTGGGATCCTCTGGACAGGCTGAAGGAGCAACGTGTGAAGGGAGGGTTTGGACTCGTCTCCTATGATGTCACTCTAGTGGTGGCCAATTGGAGTGTAGGTGGAGAACATGAACAGATGAGAGCAGCAGATGGAGGCTTCCAGGTAGCAGCATCTTACAATTATTGTGTTTGGGGTTCTCTGCAAAGTTGGAATCACCTCCAAAAAAGCCGAAGACTTGGAGGAGCTGGAGGCCAGCATGGTGACGACGGACAGACAGTCTGGAAGTTCCTTCAGGTACGACACGTAGAAGTCCAGGAAATCACTCTGAAACAGAGAAAACCTTCATTTTTTTGGATCAAATCATGTTCAAGTCCCATTTTATGTCAGAGATGGTCCATGTGTCCCCACATCTTTGTGTTCTAGAGTCTGTCGTGAAGCTTAAATTGTTATTATTACCCGGAGGGAAGTTCTGTTGTTAATTTTTTTTCGTATTTTCTGTTTTTTGGAAACTTGAATGAACTTATCTTTTTACCGCGGTCCTGAAGATGGATGGAGATGATGCAATACAACACCCATTTAAAGTTGGAAATGATTTCTAATCATATGTTGCATCAAATAAAATGTAAAAATCTGCAGTTTGGAATAAAACTGCACAATAGTTTTGATAAATGTTGTACCCTAGTTTAAAAAAACAGCGACAACACGAGAAAAATGCTTGAAAAAGCAGGAGGCCTGTTGAATCCATGAAGCTCTGAGTTTGCATGATTCAGGGTAAAGAGTCCAAACTGGACTTCAGGACCTGTATGAGGTCAAAGGTCGGATCCCAACCAAAGCAGGAGGCCGCCGTGACCAGGAAGCAGAAGCACAAGACTAAAACTTTCCACGTCTTACCTCCTTGCTGGTGAGTCTCATAAATACATCTCCCATGATGCCTTTCCACTGACACTTGAGCACTCGCTCCTGGAGTGTGTGGAGGAGCTCAAGGTGCTGCTGGATCAGGAATCTTAAGGAGCTGGGAAACGGACTGAGGAGGGGGCAGATGAGAAACACAACAAACAAAACAAGGAATTATCAGCCTCATGGGGGGGACAAGTGTTCCGAGTCCCTTAGTCTCGGACGCCATGACCACGTTAACTGGCCGGTCAGAGTTCAGCTCGGTTGTTTCAGTGAGATCATTTGTAGCACGTGCGAGAAAGCCCAGCACTGATTGAGTTAACAAGCAGAGTCCCGTTTAAAAGAGCATTTTTCTGTCCAGTGTTAATAGTCTGCTTATTTGATTTATCCATTTCCTGTTGTCCTTGACTGAAATCTCCTAAATTAGATAAGAAGCCCCATGTGGAATCTGGAGGTTTGTAGCATGGATGTTCTTCAGGATTCAGGCTGACGAGTTCACTCTGGACTCACTGAGAGTCCACCTTAAATGTGAGCGACAGTAAAAATACAAACGTTGTGTTTTAGAACGTCTTCCCCTCAGCGCTGTATTATGGGGAAACAGTTTTAAATCCAGTATTTCCCGACTGATCTTCAGCAGCTGGTCTCTGAACAAACACCTGAACACTTCAACAGAAATCTGCAAACTGGTGATGAAGATGACGGCTGTTTTTCTCATTTGTGACACGACGCCTCACCGTTTGTCCTTGGAGGCCAGAGCCTCGGAGCCGTTGAAGGAGATGTTAGCTTTCAGCAGGAGTGACAGATGAGAGACGTAGAATCGCTCAGACTCCAGCAGCTCCAGAGCCGCCCTCTGCCTCTTACCTGCACACAACCCGAAATGTAGTAGGTGGTTTGATGACAGCACTTTTTAGAGAAAATACACAGTTCATCTACTGTTGTTGGTGCATCACAGCTATGCGTTTGTAAACCTAAGTTGGTGCACCTTGTGTTTGACTTCTGGTCGTGCTGACTCACCTCAAACCAAAGTTCTCTCAAAAATCTGTCAAGATGTTTTAGTAGTATGACTTTGGTAAACTGGGAAGCTGAACCTCTTGATGGACTGTTGGAGTCAATAGCCTGGCGGAGTGATACATTCTATACTGCATGCTTTAACTGTTGCAAACGGGTTGAATACATTAGGACTTGTGTTTTGCTTTGCTTGATTCACCCAGAAGTGCGAAAAAAGTTTTACTTTTAAAAATAAAGAACTTTTATATTCTATAGCCCAGAGCCATAATGGAGGGGTAAAAGGACCACATGTGTCGCCGAGCAACAGGCTGCTGACCCCTGATTTAGATAAAGACAAGGGGATGAAGATAAATAAACAAAAAAAATAAACCCCTGCTCATTGCAAAAACCGGAAGGAGAAAATACATCTCCCTAAACAAAATAAGACTAGGATAATGAAACATTGAAAAAAGAATCTCTGAATGAGGAATTATTTTCAAAAGACAAGTTTAGAACAGCGGAAAATAAAATCAATAATAGTGAACAATGACAGTGTAAAAGGAAATTAAATGTATTGTTCTGAGCGTAAACAAATTAAATTTACAGCAAATTTAAAATAAAGGGGAAAAAAATAAGAAATAATGAACTTAAAAACACCCTAAATTTAAGAGAATTTGGGGGAAATTAGCTGAAGAAGGAGCATTAAATGTGTAAAAAAAAAGGTTTAAAAAAACAATGGTGTAATGTGCTCTTTGGTAAAAGCAATACTTTAGAAAAAATGTTTGGTGTAAATGTTGTTTTTGTCAAATAGATGGTTGCAGGACTGATTTTGTCAGTCCGGGCCTCCGTACATTTACTCATACTGTAAGTTTGAACCTCAGAGCTTTTCTTTGGGTTTAAAGCAGCTGTTGTTTCGATGCTGTGTGTGGGAATCTCTCACTGTTCTCAGGCGGACTCTCCTGGACGTCCGTCTCATCCCTGCTGCTCCTCTCTTCCCACACAGGAGACCTAGAGGAGCAGCTCCTCTGGTGCTGCGCCTCCTGTTCAGAGGTGGAGGCTGCAGCAGAAACACCAGGTTAACCGGCAGCTCCATCACTTCTTCGGACAGTGGATGCCGACACTCACTCTGTGTGGAGCTTGTGCTCCTCTGTGGAGACTCGCTGAGCGGCAGAGTGGGGAACGAGTGCTGGAACACGCTGAGCTCTGATTGGCCGGGCGTACAGATGTGCTGGTCAGCTGCGGTCAGCACATCCGCCCTGGAGCTCTTCCTGCTGCATTTGGGAAAGTGTTTGTCTCTGGCCTCTAAGCTTTAGGTGGGTCATACCTGTGGCATCAGCCGTACCTGTGAGGAAGAGCGATGACGTGCTCTGACTGCAGAACTTCCACCTGCCTCTGCGTGTCCCTCTGTCTGCTGGAGACTTCCTTAATGTGGAACAGCGCCACACCCAGCTCCTCCTGTCAGGTACAGTCAAACATAGATAAGACCACCTCTTCCTCTTCAGAACAGCCAGAGACTCTGTTCTATAAAACCAAACTAAAGACCCACACCCATCATCTTTTGATCTATTACCTTTAATTATGATTATGACATTCAAGCCCAAATCTTTTAAAAAAATGTCGTTTTCTAGGACATAGTTTCGGCAGAGCAACAGGAATTCATTAGAAAGTCACGTCACAGTTGTGGCCGGGACGATTTTCACAAAGAAATCCCACACCCCCCCCCCTTCTTTGTTGCTGAGAGCTCTGTGTTTACACTCTCTCCCACTAGATAACAGCCCCTCATTTTTTCCATCTGCTCCTGATTAAAAACTATTTGAATAAAGAAATACTTAGAAAGGAAATTTTAGGCTTTTTTTTCTCCATAATCAGAAAAACAAGAACATGTTAAACACACACACACACACACAATTTTCATTTGGAGCAGGTCTTTAAAGCATCAGAAAATGGAGACCACGAAAAAAAGAACTTCTTTCTGGGTCAGAAAATTTGATTAGTTTGGTTCCAGTCAGATGCTCTAAATTGTGTTGCAGAGGCTGCTGCTCTCCTCCAGGAATAGAATGCGTGTGCGGTGGGTTTTTTATGGGAGTCTCGTGTGTGTCGGCACGACTCGGCAGCACCTTGAAAGTGTTGAGGGAGTTCTTCAGGCTCATTATCTTATCGTCAGCGTCTGTCTGATGGGCCTGCAGCTTCTCCTCCAAATCGTGGTCCCTCCTGCGCAGCTCGCGCAGCTCCAACAGCAGGCCCTGCAGCTGTTGCACAGGAAGCAAGTGTAAGTTTTGAAAAGGCAAACAAAAAAAAAGCTTTGTTGCAAACATAAAGCGTGCCATTCTCAGTGTCCAAGTGTTTATGTCCCACAGCAGTCCTTGTCTGGAAGGACCAGACTGGTCTCGCAATTCTTCTTTCTTTCTTTGGGCAAAAATGTCAACCCCACCACATACTCAAAAATTCACCTAGTACCTTGTGAAAATGAATTTCAGGCATAGTGAAAGACACCCCCCTCCTCAAAAAATGATGACATCACAGCACAAGAAAAAAACAACAAAAACAAATGGGGAAAAATCTCCTATGGGGCTCCAAAAAGACATACGTGTCAGGGATAACCAAAAGAAATCTGGAAATTATTCTGGGATGGCCACGGGATCTATGGCTTGGCGGCTATTTTGTTGCAAAATATGAAATTTGGCGATTTTCAGTTGTTCCTATGAAATGGGAAAAAAAAACTTTTGTTGGAGTCATCTTCACATAATTTCTCACACTTGCTGCCAGCTTAAGTCTACAATCACAACCCAAGTTTTGTTGACCTTTGGGAAGAGTCCGCCATCTTAAATTTTACAATACAAATTTAAACTCTTCCCAGGGATACCAAATCTGTCGCCTCCAATCTCCACAAACATCATTGAGAAGCTACTTGGGGAAAAAATGTTGGACATAGAAGTAGTAGATTTTTAAAGGCGTTCGCACAGCGAGCTCGCAAAAGTAGCGTTTCCATCTTGAAAATTGAATACACAAATCATTGCCTCAAGCTGATCAAAACAATATGACATACAATATGAAGACATTAGGAATGTGGGCATAATTAACAAAAAATTTCGCTTGCCGAGGAAATCCAAAAGTTTACTTTGCCAATTTTTCTAAAAATGAAACGGATCTGTTTAAAATAAAATAGTTCTACGGAGCTAAAACCAACAGAAAAGTGTTATTTCATGAACTTGTCTCTGACAAAGGTGGCTGGAGCAGAGGGAGGGCATAAGGCTCATGTAACAGCAGCTTACCCAGTGAGATCAGATCAAAGGTGGGTGACGAGGGCGGGCAGCCCCTCCAGATCACAAAACGCCGCTCGCTGCCTTAATTTTTATTTTTGGGGATGATGAAATGTATTTTTGCGACATTTCCGTAAAGTTCTTGTTTCAGTTCTTTTCCAGTTATTTTTCATGTTCTTTAATATGGAGTCATTAAGGTAAATGAACCACTCACTACACTCACATCTCTGTTTATCTGAGGACATGTTTACCCGTGTCTGCATGTTGTCTGACCATCAGATATATTCTGATGATTTATTCTGATAATTTATTCCCAACTGAGTTCACTTTACCCTCCTTTTCCTTTCTTGTACCTATGCCCCCCCCCCCCCCCCCCCCCGATCGTCCGATCCAAGAAGAAATTCAAACACAAAAAATTAACATAAACAAGTTTAGCTTCAAATACAAAAGGGGTTTATGCAAATATACTCCTCCTGTGTCCAAAGCTCCACAAGCCCAAGCCCCTATTGTAACAGTAGCATCTGTCCAACACAAGAGGCCTATGATCTGTTTGCTCAGCTGCGGTATAGGAAAGGTGAAAACAAAACAAATTAAAATGAATAAATAAACTAATAAATAAAGGGATGTCTTAAAGTTGAGGCATTGTTGACTGAAACACCTGTGAAATTATTTTATTTGATCCCGGAGGTGAAAAAAAAAAGTTCACGTTCTTGTATTGATTCCCTGCATTCCTTTTTTTTAAATGTATTTTTAAAATAATATTACTTGGATAGCTGTCTTAAGTTGAAGGGGTGGGTTGGGGGTGGGGGGTTGGCATCTTTTTGCTACTTGATGTTTAAATTGTTAAAATGTTTTTGTGTTCAAATTGTTCAAATTTTGAAAACAATAAAAAAAAGTTGAAGCATTGGCATCTGGACTCATTGTCTTTTTTCTTACAACAATTAACCACATTTGTAAGCATCTTCATGATGAATTTAGACCATATAGACCCCGATGATGTATTTCAGATTCCATGTCTTTACTTTAAGACAACACCACATGGAGGAATGAGAATTTTCAGAAACTCAACAGGGAATTGTTGTATGGAGAACAACCATTAAGCAGTTTTGCGTCTGGAAAATCGATTTAATAACGCAAACCTTTGAGATGCATTTGAAGAACTGTGTCTCTAGATGTCTCTAAGAGAAACTGACTTGATGTCACATTTTGGATGGACTCTTCACACACATGTGCAAGTTTGATTGAAGTTGTTGTGTCTTGTGTCAAATTTTTAATGTTTAATTAAGTGAGACACAAGGGGCTATCTGATCAACCCTTGACATTTTTTATTTCAAAAGGAGTTGGTTTTCAAATGCTATGGAGTAAATACATTTTGTAGGGAATAAATTGTCAAAAATAAACCATTTGATGTACAAGGAAGGGCAGAATAAAAACCCAAATGTTCCAAAAAACAAATATGACTTTGATGAATTTAGTTAGATTTCTGTTTTCTGGATTGCTGTTCGATGTGTTTCCACTCTTTATTTGTTCCTGGTTGTTGAAATGTTTATTTTTCGTGGAGCTGGATCATTTCACATGACTTCACCTCATGGGTCAGATGTCATGGTTTCAGCACATTTGCTTCCTTGGAGTTTTGTGTTTTTGCTGTTCAAGTTTCCTCTCACACACCTCTGTGTTTGCTGCCTTTGCCTTCTTCCTCTCTGCTCTTACATTCTCAATGTTCTCATGTTTTGCTGATTGAATTTATGGAAGATAACTGGATCAGTTCATGGGAACGTGGCTGAGCATTTCTCTCTCCTCTTATCTCTCCATCTCCTGCTGTTCCTCTCAGTCATGTGAAAAGCATCAGGCTGCTGCCTCAAAGGCGCGTCTGTCTTGTTTGCCTTTGGTTCTTGGTCTACTCTGAAGGTTAGCAGGGCTGCGGCCCATCTGAACACCTGGAGGCTGCAGTTTCGAACAGTCTGAGAGACCTAAGTCACATGTGTGATCCTCCAAAGCAAGCAGCTGGACTTTCATCGTTTCAGACACGGCGACATTAGAAAAGCCTGGATGTTTGTTAGGGAGTGAAGAATCTGTCACTTTGGTTGGTTTGACAAGTCCTAAAAATATTCTTTTTCATAAAAATATTTGCTAATAGTTTTAACTAAACGGATTAAAGGCAAACTTTATAGCATGTGGCTCGCACACTGGTAAAAAGTGAAGAAGAGGATTTCTCATCAAATTAATCCAGAAGGATGGATTTTTTAAATTAAACAATATAATTCTTGAGTTCAAAACGTGACATCAGCAGCTTTTATGTAACTAGAAATATTTGAACAAGGCAAAATTTGGGGAACAAGCGGAGCACAAAGAACATTAAACTGCAAAACACTGCTGAACAAAGCCATTAAAGTAGGAAGAGTATCTGTGTCTAATTGATGGCTCAGTTGGCTGAATGTAGGACTAGCTCATAGGAAACCAGGGTTAGTCAAAAAAAAAAAAAGAGTTTCTACTTGGAGAAAAAGAACAGACAAAGTAAACGCACGAGTTTCTATCTCATTTCCATTTTCATGTGACGCATATATGTATAACTTATCCAACTTAAATTAATTACTTCAATTGGTAACAAGTAATTGAGTTAAATTTATTCAACCTAATTCCTTATGTCTATCCAACTCAATAATTGTTTATACATCTCAAATTTACATATTAATCTAACTAAATGTCATATTACTCCAATTCAATTAAATGTTTTTCCATATTAATTTATTATAATTCTTGAACTCTTATATGTCTAAGTTTGAGCCTGAAGATATACTCGTTTTTATAACAATAAACGAATGAAACAATAGGGATATATGATCATACATTCAATTATTATCAGGGGCCGCCTGAGACATAATTCAAACTTATCATGGTTCTGACATTAATTTCAGTTCTTGTCACATAACCAAGCAGAATTGGTGCTAAATAAACTCATCATCCTCTCCCTCCCTCTAACTCGTGGTGCAGAAAGAATTAAACACTGGACAAAATAACTCGGCAAAACACAGTAAAACAACTAAACACATTTGGTCAAAAACCCACACTTAAACCCGAATCCGTCCAGACAGGCAAAGGGAATGGTATCCCACAATTCCTCGCGCTGCCAATCTAACAGCAACACCAAAGTGACACCTACTTGATTGAATTAATTTGAATGAAAGAAAACCAACTGATAACTACATGTTATTTTTAAGATGACTGAACTAAAAAAAAGATTTATCTTAACTAAAGCAAATAATTAAGTTAGATCAAAGTAAAAAGGTTTATCCTTCTAACATCCATATGTGGTCTTATCACCCTCTCATGGTGGAAAAAGTATTATCTGAGCTTATTTATCCACTAAATCATGTTCAAATGGACACGTCATGCTGCTTATCCTCTCTGAAAACAAACTTACCTTCAACTAAACCTGCTCCAGACCAGGTTGTGTTCAGAGCATGAATTGCTATGGCAACTTGACATCCCTTGAAACATACCTCCTTTTTGGGAACTGAAAGCTGTGGTTATCCGCTTCCTTTCCCTCAAACTTACCGTGGTAAATAGCATAACCTGCTTTTTGGAATACCCCCCTGAATTCAGTCAGCAATTGTTCCAGGTTTAACCATAAACGTCTGTATCTGGACAGATAATCTTTGATAATGTTCCTTAACTTCTACCTGGTGAAGCCTGAAGTAGGAGATGCACTGAAAGAGCAGAGTTTGTTGTGTTTCTATGGTTACAGGGTGAACCAGGCTGTGATTTACCTGACTGGGCTCCAGAGTTGGTCCTTCCACAGTTTGGTTTATTTCTAGAAAAGAAAAAACGTTTGAGAAAAGTATGTTTATTCAAACAGCAATTAAATTAAATCAGAAAGAGAAGCAATAAAATCATCTGACATGAACAAGTTATAATTTTAGAAGTTTCCACATTTACTAATTAAGTGGCGACACATGAAATAAAGACGATCTTCAGTTAGAGGAGGATTAACCCTTGTGCTATCCTAAAGGGTCCAGGGGCCTCATTTATAAACGTTGCGTACGCACAAAAGAAGGCGTACGCCACTCTCTACGCAATAGTTGAGATTTATAAAAAGCAAACTTGACGGGAAAATGTGCGGTCCTTCACGCAAGCACTGACCCAGGCGTACGCACAAAAACGGGTGAAATGAGAAACGGCGACACCGTCGGCAGATGGAAGAAACACGTGAAAGTGAAAGTGACAATCCTGCCTCTCAGAAATAACATGAAGACTTCACAAAGCAAGTCTTACAATTAACAGCCTACACGAACACCCGTTTGATCGATCAGCAGTGAAACAAACAAAAAACATCAAACGAAAATTACAATGAAATTCAAATGAACACTTATTTGGAAAAAGAAAAGTGAAATATGTTCTGCAATATTGGCATGTTGTGCAATTCATCCTCATAAATAATATAGTTAACAGAACGAAATAATGTACAAAACTGATATTCTCGTCAGTGTGTCCGTCTGGCGGAGCAGACAAAGGTGTGGGCGTGCGGACGGACAGACGGACGGACGTACTAATTATCCACTGGGGAAAGTTGTTTTCATATTAAAACATTTCTTCATAAGCTATGGAATTATGGTATTCATGCATATGCCTTTAGTTTGTTTTATTTTTGATAAAACAATGTATGGCGTATGTCTCAACCATTCAGAAAGCAACAAGAAATTACATTTGCGCAGATCAATTTCCCATTTCCACGTGGATTATTACCGACATCTGTAGCTTGTCAGATGCAATTAAATGGATGGAAATAAAATGCCCCATCACAATGCGTAATGACGCACAATGGCTGATCTTACGCTCTTAGAAGATGTGGCAAATGGAAGAATTCGGAGTGAACGCATCTTTAGACAGCAAGAAGACTTGCTGGCAAATGAGGACGACTGGCTTATGAGCCGGTTCTGACTTCCTCCAGCCGTCCTGTTGGACCTCTGCGGGCTTTTGGGCCCGGCGTTACAGAGGAGCACTCGGAGGAACCACGCGTGTCACCCGGTGCATCTGGCGCTCCGGTCCCCCCGGCGCATGCATCTGGCGCTCCGGTGTCCCCCCCGCCCCCCCATGGAGCGCTGTAGCCTCACAACCTCGAATGGTTGTGAGGCTACAGCATTTACAGCGTCCGCCACAGTTTGCCGCTCACGTGCCTTTTTGGCATTAGTAATGCCCACACTGTGCCCTCCAAACAACACTTTTCTCATTTTTTCCACCTCGCCAACGATAACTTTTACTTCACATTGAGTGAAGTTACGTTTTTTTGATTTCCTCTCGGTGTTCGCCATGGTTCCGCAATCAATGAATATTCATTTGTGGGCGTTTCACGGACTATTTATGGGCAACTATGGGCGTGTCATGAAGCCGCAAAAAGCTGCGCTGCATTTAGAATTGATTGTGATTTATTAAGAGAAAGATGCGTAGGATGTGCATGCGCACGGTTTTATAAATCCGAATATTTCTTTGCGTACGCACGTCCCATGTTTCATCCGTACGCCATTTCTGACGCAAATCCTACGCAAAGCTTTATAAATGAGGCCCCTGATCTTTATATTGACCTGTTCTCCCTACCATGACAAAGGTGGATAAAGATGAAAAGGATTTCACCAGTGAAGATCACAAATCATTGAAGAAAAAAGGTTTAGCTCACTGTCTAGTGGGTCTAGATGACCCAACTCCCAATGTTAAAGTGCCTAGGATAGCACAAGGGTTAACAGCAGAGGAAGTGGGTCAGAGATGATTAGAGCTTGTTTGAAGCCGTTTAAACTTTTTAGTAAAAGAACTACACCAGTATTTGGATGAGAATTGGGCTTAAGTTTTTCAGGCAGAATCAGCAGTACGATAGAATTGTACTAATTGGTTCCAATATTTGGGTCATCGTAAAGTTCCTAACTGAGTCATGAACCATGAAGGAGGAATGCAAACTGGATCAAAACGATTTTCCACACTTTCTCCAGAAGAGTAAAACTGACTGCCAACCATCACACTTTAAAACATGAAAGCTTCCTTTTGCAGAAGGAAAAAACCAAGAGGGAGAAGAACTGATTTGACCTCTGAGGAGTCATGGAAATGAAAGATTTTTTATTCAAAAAAACTCTTGACTTTTGCTTTGAACTTTTTGCCTAACCATTTTTTAATTCTATCTTATGTATTCATTGTTTATTCATATTATTCTTTTCTAACTTTTGAAAATACTGAATTCCCAATGAAGATCTTCAGGGTTGCATGATGTCATTAAACAGAGAAACAATGCAGATGGATCTGTGGTCATCACACAAAGTACCTGAACTCCACAGACCAAAGTCACATTAAATGATCGATGGCCTATCAGGCTTTACAAACAAAATAAATAAAAAAATAATTCAAAAACTTGAATAATATCCTTTTTAGGAAAGAAGTAAAGGGATTTTGGAACCCTTTATACACAAAAACTGGCATGTCTGGGCTGCCGCAGGTTGCACAAGGTTTTGGAATATTATCAAGAAACTTCACTTGAAATAAAGCTACATTTTGTGAATGTTACGGTGCAAACTTCTACAGAGATTTTAGCACAAGTTTATCTCTGCAAATCCATCCATCCATCCATCCATCCATCCATCCATCCATCCATCCATTCATCAATCTTTTTAACCTGCTGTGCCCCTTTTGGAGTCATGGGGCTGCTGCCTATCCTGGCTACTGTTGGGGGAAGGCAGTATACACCCCGGACAAGTCATCAGCCTATCACACACTACATCACACACATCAAGTGGCACTTTGGAGTCATCAAGTACCTATGAACCATGTTTTTGAACAATAGGAGGAACCCAGAGTACCGAGAGAAAACTGAGACGTCCAATTGGACAACTGAAGGCCATTTCCTGACCCAAATGAATACTGCACCTGTTTGATCTGATTGTACCTTGATGACTTAGACTACAATAAATACGATTGGCCGACTTGGTATAAATCTTTTCCTGCTATCCATTTCTAAACAACTTCATTTTCTACTAACCTCTGAGCAAATTTAGAAAATCAAATAAAAGATGTATCCATGTAGAGCAGATCATGAGTGGTGTAGTTTCTGTGTGCAGGAATGATAGAGAATCAGGAAAGGTCTGGATGGACCTTTAAAGGAAACTCCTGATCCTCCTGGGGCAGCATTTTCCATCCCTCTACCTTGGTTGATTTCCCGCCATCCATGTCCCACTTATGGTCGACTATCCAGGTCTCAAAATTCCAGGCTCTGAACGGCTGAACACACGATGCAGGATAAGCATCAGGTGGAATGCTGAGAAAGCTGATAAACTGGTAAGGAGGTAGGTAAGATGGGTTCCTTCGGGGGACCATCATGATGAGACTTCTCCATGGACACAAAACACATGAAAACTTGTTAGGTCCATCAAAACCTGCTGCAGCATCATCAGCATAGAAGAACTGTATGTGTGACGGTTTCGTCCAGAGTCGAGTCTTTTTGCTTGATTGGATGTAAAATCTAGAGCTGCACCAGGTCTCAGCAATGAAAGTAGGAACAGATAAACTGATAGATGCTCTTCCTGTGGAGATCAATCCGCAAGGCTCATAACAGAGTTTCATGCTTCACAAGTCAAATTCAGGACAGCGGTCATGTGAAAGTTCAACATGTGCTGAAGCACAGGGACAGAACTGGTTTTATGACATTGTGATGGAGCCAGAGCCTCATTTGAAGACATTTCAGATCTCTTGAGTTTCTGTTTGTGGTGTTTTGTGGGGTCTTTGTTCAAAAGTGGTGCAGCTTGGGGGACCGCGATGAGGTTTCAATCCAGAACAAGGCTTCTGTTTGTGGTGGAAATGTCACAGCACGTCAAGGCTGCTGTCAAAACTGCAGAGGGTCAAGTCAGATACGCATCGGACACAAATTATTTTGCATAATGTTGCAGAACTGCTGGCAGAAAAAAGAACAAAGGGAGAATTTGAGTCCAAAGGAACCAACAGTGTCAACTTTCCTTTAACCCTTGTGCTATCCTAGGCACTGTAGCATTGAGAGTTGGGTCATCTAGACCCACTAGACAGTGCTCTGAACCTTTTTTCTTCAATGGTTTGTGATCTTCACTGGTGTCCATGGATTACATGAAATCTTTCCACCTTTATCCACCTTTGTCATGGTAGGGAGAACACGTCAAAGTAAGGGTGGGGTCATCTAAAATAGCACAAGGGTTAATAGACAGATTGTGTGTTTTTCTACAGCAAAGACGACCCCATGTCACGATGTATGCTTTGCACTTCTTCCTCCATGTTTCAAAGGCAGTTTTAAAAAATATTGTATTTGTGACATAGAACATATGCTGGGTAGGCCACAAGCTTCCTGCTTCGAATCCACTGTGATCCAGCCACTTACACACAATTGTTTTCTTCATCTCAGCTGGTATTTTACTCAAAACTGTACGCTGGATAGCTCCAATATTGCTAGCCATTTTTGTTACATTGCTAAAGTTAGGATTGGCTGTAATCTAGCAGGAGAACACGTAAACAGATGGATGATGGGAAGTGGATGCGGGCTCCTCGCCAACAGTCACACTCCCAACCCAAGAGCAGTTAGAGGAGGATTTTTTCAAGCAATATTTGTTTTCGTATTTGTTTTTTGTCTTCCTTCATCTCAGCATTGATGTTGTTGTCATTGACAGACATACCGTGATTGTTTGTTAAATGTTTGCTTCAATTAAAAAAAAACTCCCAACTCAAGAGTCGAATTTCTCATGAACTACTGCAGAAGCTGTCCTGAAACAATGCAGTTTTTTTTTTGTTTTGGCTAAAACCAGCCTAATCATAATTTAAAAAGACGACTGGGAACACTTTGACAGTAGATCAAAAGATGATCAGAGTGGGACTTGAACAGATTGCGTGAAGGAAACCCACCAGGAACTTCAGATAAATGAATGCCATAGATAAATGAATACAAGCACAAGGGATCAAACCAAACTAATTTAAAGCTATGAAGGCAAACCGTTAACATAAAAGGTCAAAGTATAAACAGAAAATGTAAAATCCACAATCCAACCATGTCCTTGCCTGGAGTTTAGCATTCAAACCAGCTAATACATTTTTCACATCGACTGTAGATGAGGACTGGACTGAGTGAGTGAGTGGGTGATATCACCCATAAAACAAGCTCTGACAAAATTAAGTCTGTTCAGTCGTCATTTTTCGCGATACAGATGCCGTCGTCATGTTGGAGCCAGATCAGTAAGTAGTGATTGGTCCAAGTTGGTCTGCGTCGATGTTTCTATGGCAACCACTCCCACCAGTCAGGAGTGAGCTTGTCAGAAGGCCACATCCTTACCACTTGAAATCTGTCTACACAAAATCTGTCAATCAAACGCTTCGAACGTTTGACTAGAAACCACCTACTTCTAGAGAGGCATCTGATTGGTCAGTTTATAACTTGAATAGGTTGCAATATGGAAAAAAAATTAAAAAATAGGCTCATCAAGATGTTACAAAAAGAATATCAGAGCAAAGAACAATTATTCTGACAAATAGAAAGACTGAGTAATAGCCGTTAATTTCTCTCTAAAAGTCTATTCCTGTTCTCATACAAAATCTATGGTTTCTCATATAAAGGTTAGGCAACCCCCTCCTCAAGTAAACAGCTGTGAGACACAAATAACTGCTGCAGACAAATTCTCAATCTGCTCCTGTTAGCTTAACTTTCAAAGCTTAATTCTCCTTGTATAAGTCCTCCATCATCGGAAAAATGCCACCAGAATATGTTTAAAACACCAAAAACGTTTCATTGGAGTGGGTCTTTAGATCTCATAAATCAAAACATTCAGCAAAGGTTCACAGAACAACAGGTTTGATCCAGCCTCAACAATGCAGTATGAACTTTCATCAGGAGGAAGAGACAAAAGTAGTGCTTGACCTCCAGGTAAATTAACAAAAGAGGATTAATCAAATTGAAACTTTACTTAATCTTTTTTTATGACTTATTCCCCTCAGCAGCCCTTTATCGTTTTTTAACGGCACAAAGGAATTCTTGTCCAAACAGCCGCTCAGATGCAGAATAAGAAAGACATCGTTTGAACTGCTACGGGCAAAATAATGGCAAACAAACAAGACTAAACATACGGTTACATTTATTTATTTATTTAAAAAGATATAGTACTTAAAACATTTCTAAACACAGAATTATGTATTTATCTGAATATTTTTAAAGCTTTTATATTATAAATTGATTTAAAACATCTTGATTTGTGTTGTTTTAACAAACTAAAATAGAGTTTTAGACACTTTTTTAATTAAAAATGATAAATCCAAGAATTTTCAAAAAATAAGTGAAGTTATGCTTGATAAAGGAGTTTGAACTCTTTTATTTGGAAATAATTATCCCCTACACCACACGAGACTTTGTTTTCCTTCTTTTCTACAAAGTGAGAAGCTAAAGATGTGAACAACACCTCCTCCTGCAGCAGTTTTTACCTTCCAGCATCTCCTCCGTCTTCTCTGCCGATTCCATCTGACCATTCTCCATTTTTCTCGTAGTCCCTCCACACACTTCTGAGCTTCTTCTCCAGTCTGCTCTTCAGCTGAGCCCCTCTGATCTGAGGGAGTCTATCTTCTGCCGGGATCACTCACTTTCTCGCATCCAAAGCATGTGAGTCCTGTGATTTTCCCCTGTGTACAAAAAGCTCCTTGTCTTCTCAGGAGTGGAAGGACAGAGGCTGAAGATCAGAAGTGGGGAGAGAGAGACATTTGTTCTTCATGCAGCCACAAACTGCAGTAGAGTCATTACATTTAAGCAGGCGTGACGGCTTCTTGATGAGGGGGACTCGCTCTGCCGCGCACAACTGGAAGCTAAGATGGAGTTCTCCAGAATTCAGAACTTTTCTGGGGTTTTTTTGTCCTCTTTTGTTCTCTTGCTTCATTCAACCCTCAGCCTCTCTGGGCCTCTCGTCAACGGGGCTCAACCAATTCTTCTGTACTGAGAACAACTAAGGAGAAAGTTCTTTTCGCTTCACAGTTGCCTTTATCTTGGCCAAATGGAATGTAAGCTAAGATGTAACATGAGCTTGTCATCAAAAACAAACACTCTCATTTGTGTGCTATTTCGTTTTTGAAGACCCACTCGGATGAAGGTGTTTTTAACATGTTCTTGTAGCATTTATAAAGAAAAATTGCAATTCTCAGCATTTCTTAATTTAAATCCTTGTAAATTAGAAGCCGACAAAAATTGCTGTTTGCAAAAAAACTTGTATGTGACGTAGAATATATACTGGGCGAGCCACAACCTTCACACTTCGCTCCATTCTGATGCATCCGCTTACTGTTCATATAATGACCACCACAGACAGAACCAGAGTTATGACAACTGATTGTGTATGAGAACCGGTGTAGTTACCATAACCATTCGGCCTGTAACTTCCATTTGGGGTCCTTCGGAGTCCTCGGACTAATGCTGACGTCACATTATGTGATTGGCTGTACGTTGGTTTGATGACGTGTCAGACAATGATTGGCCTGGACAAATAACAATACTTCCATTGAAGAAAATATTATGAAGTCTGTTGTATACAAACAGAGCTCCGACATAAAGCGAGATTGTCTTCTAAACGTGCCTTTATTATTGTTATGATTAGTATTGAATGCATGTTCGCTTATAGTTTTTTTAATCTGTGCACCAGTGCTTTATTATTGTCAGAACGGACTCGGAAGAGCAACATTTAGCCGTGCTAACAACATTTTCAGCCACGGCTGAACTTAAACTGGAATAACAAGCGGATTGTGGCAAAATCTCTTTATAAAAATTACAAATAATGTTGTCAGACACAACTTATGAGGGAATATAACTTTGGGTTCCAAAAGGGAATGTGAAATGAAAATATGTAGAGCCCGAGCAGATCTCGAAGCCACGTAGTTTGTCCAATTTGGGTTACCGTAGTGTGACGTTACCTTCAGTCGAAAGGACCCCGAACGGAAGTTCCAGGCTGAACGACACCAGACATAATGAGTTTGGCATCACCCATACAAAATTATTTACTTCTGGCTTCATTGAAATCAAGCCAATTCAGTAGCCATTTTTCTGCGATAAGAACGTCACCATGGTGGAGCCAGATGACGTCAGTAAACAGTGATTGGTCCGAGCCTGTCTGAGGTATAGATTCTATGGCAACCACTCTCGCCAATGAGGAGTAAGCTTGTTGGAAGTCCACAACCCTACCACTTGACAGCGGGCTCTGGAGAATCTGTCAATCAGACGTTTCAAACGTTCATTGTGAGACCTCAGGTTGTTATTTAGGAATCTGATTGGTTAGTTTATAACTTATAAGTTAAAATATAATGAAAAAAAAGAAGATTATCTAGAACATGTTAAAAACGGTATCAGAGCAAGAATAGGTTTACTTAATAATAGAATGACTAATAGATGTTTATTTCTCATTAGAATTTAATGGGATTTTGGCTTTTTTGGACCCAGCGGATACTTCCTGTTTGGTTCTTGAGGCGGGGATGGGTCACTAAGTCCATTTCTCCTATACATTCTATGGTTATGATTTAAGTTCTGAGTTCAGAAAAGCTGCAGTCGTACCAACCGTTGATCACAAACATCTTCTATCGTTTATTTTTCATCTCATTTCCTCGGTTTATCTTCACAGAACCTCACAAACATCCCAGAAAAGTCTTTTTCTGCTAAAGATGTGAAAGCGGGAAGCTAATCTTGCCTTCATTCCAACATTAATACTGGTCTGCATTTGTTTCTGCTCCGGACAGGAAAAAAGAAAGAAACATGTCCTCACTGTCTTCATGGAGGCAATGAAAACTGCTAATCCTATCTGAAATAAGTGATTCTGGTTTGTGTAGATGCTGTTTATGGTTACAGGCTGCAGAAGAGGACATTCAAATGTATCTACAGCTTTACTAGATTATGCAATCATGGTTTCATTGAAAACACAGCTGAACACCGAAGTCTCTTCAGGGCAAAACATTTCACAAGCAGAACAATAAGTTAATTATGACTGAAAGTTTGGAGAAATAATGTGACCAGAATCGCTGCCTGTGGAAATGAAACCAATTCCGATCCACCATTGGTTGTGATTGAATCAGTGCTCAGATGTGAGTCCACGTGTGGGGATCAGTGTGACGGTTTCTTGGGTTTCCTTCAGCGGCCGTCGCCGTGGCTTCTCTCTAGTCTCAGCCGCTCCCAGCGCTCAACAACAAACCTGCGTTTGAAGGTTATGCAAGTCCCACGCATCATCTGACGGCGTGGCTACATGTGAGCGTGTGGAGGGAGAATGTGCCACTTATTCCTCTCTGGACACAAACAAACACAACTTGTCTTGTTGGCAGATAAGTGAGTTCAGGGAAACTGCAGTCATGGGTGACGTGACTGCAAGAGCTGGAAGTTTCAAATCTTACAGTCAAATGTCAACTGTTATTCAAATTACAGGACGTTATAACTTCTAAAAGCATTTTACCCCAATTGTGAAATCTTGCACTTGCTTCCAGTCAGTTTTAGGATCGATTTAAAGGTTCTTTTATTAGTTTAGAAAAGTTTACATGGAATTGGACCCTCATTTTTATCAAATTTACTTTTAGTTTATGACCCTCCCAGAGCCCTCAAGCCCTGCTGGTGGTCTCAAAAGTCCAAACTGAAATGTTGGCCACATTTCAGCACCGTGGGCCCCCCTGTGGAACAGGCCGTGGGCTTCATCCACTGTGGAAGTTTTCAAGAAAAAATGGAGGACTCATCTGTTTCAGTAAAGCTTTTTTACACCGTTTTTACCTGTCCACCTGTTTTAATTGGATTTTAATTAATTTGTAAATAATAAAGATTGATTGTGGGATGTGTATGTTGGTTTTTTATTTTTTGTTATGAATGCTATTTTAACAACTTTTTATTTTATTTTACTATTTATTTTTATTATGTAGAGCACTTTTTTGCAGGAAAAGTGCTTTATAAGTTTGAATAACACTCAGTAACTAAAAGTAATATCATATTTTTATACTTTACTGTAATAAACTGTTGTGTTGAAAATGTTTATAAACCGTTTCTACATGTTTACTTAATATATTCTTGTTTCTCAGGTTGATTTTCTTTAAACAATATTTAATTTTCAGGGGGCCTTTTTTAAAATATTGAAATTAATGTTGTGATTTTGTTGTTGCAATAAGAATAAAACAGCAGGGGAAAAAATACTTTTTAAAACAAATTAACCCTGTAAACCCCGCTACATCAAGGAATTGACAGAAAATCATTTTTATTTTAGGAATGAATATGTTTATTTAAATCATTTTATAAAATCCATACAAAAATTGTACAATATAATTTCTTATGAGATATAATGTATTTTCCTTTTGTTTGCATTCTTTAATTATTTTATGTTTTTATTGATCGAAACAACAAAATCAAATCCAAATCTAAATGTTTGCGGACACTTGCCCAGACGTCCTGGAATCAAAGCTTCATAGCAAATGAACTCTAAAAATTTGAAATCATGCACCAAGAAGGGGTCTAACTGAGCTTCAACGTGTAAAAAGATCTCCTTTAAGGATGCATTGATGTCTCTGTCTCAAAGGTTATGGGACACGTTTCAAAGAAAGGAAATCTCACTGACATGGATGAGGTTTTGAAGACAATTCGTTGTAGCATCAGCTTCACCAGACCGGATCTGAACCTTCAGCCATGCCCAAAACACCAAAGGAGTTCTGAAGAAAAAAGAAAAGAAAAAAAAGAAAAATCCTCAGCCATAGAATAGAAAAAGAAGCTGAAAAGCTGCTAAATGAATCTGAAAAGTGTCCAGACAGCATTACAGCAACAGTGATGAACTTTGAAGCTTCACCAGCAATGAACACCAAAGGAAAAGAAAAGGAAGCAAATAGAAGAACAAGATCTTCAGCTTCTTGATAAACGTCTTTCTTCAGTTACGACCACCAGTGGCTACATCTTTATGGGACACTTTCTCCCCACTGCTTTCTTGCCCTTTGGCAGAGTTTTTTGGTAGTAAAATTGTTTTTTTGGTTTTTTTTTTAAACTATCTTTGCTTCAATCCATTGCTGAGAGTTAACTGAGTCCATCTAATGTTTCATCTCTATCAGTAATTTCAGTACAGATTTCTTTTTAAATAACCATGTTTTCTCCTCTACCCATAGGATTCTTCCTGCTGGAAGATTCATACCCTGTTAAAATTGACTCTTTTTGAAAATAGCGTTCTCCCGAGTGTTCTTTTGTTTAATTTTATCTCATATTTTTGACTCTTCAATCCTCTAATATATTTTATTTTCATGTGTGACTGTCAGATAAGCTGCATCACTCTGAGTCTTCATCATTTTTTCCTCCCTAACCTATCTGTGTCTTCATTTCCACATCGACTTGTCCAGAAATTCCATATTTTCTTGGTCATATTCGTATTCGTAATCAAGTTTGATCTCATCCTGTAAACACAAAACATAACATTTGACAATCTCTGCATACGAGTTCTGTGCCATAGTCAGATCTAAAACATAAAACTTCTCCAATAAGGCTCAAATTCTGCAGGAAAGGTCTCAGTTGCCTGCAGAGCATCATTTCCCAGCTTCAGAAAATAAACTATGGATGAATTCAGGTTCACAGCAGTAGTAAGTAGGGAATAGTATGACGCCACTCAGAGGTAGACTTGAGTAATAACGATAGAAAATGTCATTTCAGACAAAATGCTTCCATAGTAAAGAAGCATATCTTGAATTATGAGACAGACATAATTCTACAGATCCAGTCAGGGTGTCTAATTTTAAAAGGACTGAATATGACCCTTAGTCGAAAGGATATTTTCTGGGATTAAAAGAAATCGTAATATTTTTTTTTCATCCCAAAAAATAATAAGCCATATATATTTAGCATATAGGTAGAAATCACATAAAAACACAAAGCATTGTTGTGTTTTTCTAGAGGGAAGTAAAACTGCGGTTCCTTTTGATGAAGGACGCCTTTTGCGCATGTCCGCAGAAGCCGGGAGCGATCCTAAACCCGCCCCTGGCGCGTGCCGGGGGGAAGTGCATGCGTGGACCGAAAAGTCTCTGCTGGAGAAAAAACATAATTATTATTATATTATGTTATATTTAATCATATTTAAGAAAGTATCTTTATAGTTTGTTGTATAATTTTTGAAATTGAAAGAAGCTCGAAAACAACAACAATCAATGAGTTATATCGCGATATAACTCATGGACAACAATATTGGTCCTCCGACACGCGTCACGTGATGTGGCTGTGGGGGGATCAGCTGACAGTGACGTCAGCGAACAGCAGCGGCTGCTCTTCTGGTTGTGGTTCCACGGTGTTTGCTGTCCGCTGAAGCATGGCGGCGACACACGGCTCCGACACGGAGGGGGACGGCCTCGAGACCCCGCTGCTGGCGCGCGGGAAGGACGGACGAGTCCCGCGAGGTGAGGAAGGAGCCGCGCGGGCGGCTAACCGGCTAGCAACAACAACAATAGAGGCTCGCGCCAACAGCTGTTTACCAAATACATCTGTCTGGGAAGATTCAGGGGGACAAAGCAGCCACTTTCTAATGCAAACACTTCAACTACAAAGTTTAGACTTGGACAAAAATCCCAGCTCTTTGTTTGCTTCATAATCTGCATGTCCACCTGTCACTGTAGAGTCTGGAGATCTGCTGGAACATCTGGATCCAGCTGACAGGAGTTCGAATGTTTTGACACAAAAACCCAGAGATTTGACTGCCAGGACAATTACAGACCTAAAAACTGGCTTGGCTTCATTCAGTCTGTTTGCAGCACATATTTACAAACATTATGACAAGTGGACTATTTTACAGTCATAAAGAGTATTTTATGGTGGTGAAGGTTAATGACTTGAAGAAGCAGGTTATGTCTGTGTCTGCACACACAACAAAAACACAAAATGCACACTGGAATCTACCATGTAATTTCAACTCTTTGACTTGGACTCAGAGTAATCTAAGTTTAAAAAGATTCAATTCTTTCATCGTTTTAAAATGCTCTGGAAGAATATTTCAAGTTTTTAACCTTTAAATAATTTTAACACCTATTTGTTTTTCATATTTGGATAAACACTTTGCTCGATGCGTCTTGCCTTTTGCGTATTTTATTCAAAGATCCTGTTTTACATTAAAGTAAAAGAAAAAGCCACGTTCAAAAAAATGGATGCATTTGTCAAAAACGGTTAGAAAAAAAAAGATTAATTAATTCTATTGATTATTGTAAAAATGCCACATCTTAAACATATTTTCTTCTAATAACAGATTTTTCTTTGATATAAATATTTGAAATAGCCATTTTTTATGGAGATTTCATTCTGATTTCACTCAGTAATCTGTTTTTACTTAATTTTACAACTTTTGTTTGTTTGTTGAATCAGGACCATTTTTAACCATCGGAGCTCATATAGGCTACGTTCACACTGCAGGCTGAAACGACCCAATTCCGAATTTTTTGCCCCTAAGCGGCCCAATTCCGATCTTTTCATGACAGTCTGAATGACACAGATCCGATCTTTTCAAATGCGACCCAGGCCCCGTGGGTTTGCCGGCCTGATTCCGAATTGTAGCCGATCTTTTCAATTGCGACCGCCGTCTGACCGGCCAGGCGACTTGATTCCGAACTGTACGTCATCGACACGCAACAAACGTCATCATTTTGCGTTGAAGTAGGCGGGAACGAGAACGTAAACATCAACCATGGTGGACGATGCTGCTGAGATCAGTCAGTAGAAGGGAAGAGAGGTCACCGATTGGATTAATATTTGGGCTGATCGCTCTTTTCAGGCCAAACTCCAGGGCTCTGATCGCAACTGGGCGGTTTTTGAAAAAAATTCCAGATAAATGGCAGAGCGTGGTGTTGAACCTTTACCGCGATAACTTTTTTTTCTTTCTCCCCTTTGACCGTGCTCAGAAGCGCGGGGGACCCAGGCAATCCCCCTCCTCCTCCTCCCTGTTCTGATCCTTAGATTCTCCAGAACGGGTTAATAAAGAGTCCATAGCATTTATTCTGGGGGAAACCTTCTTTTATTACCGTCATCCGTAACACACAACATGAATGCGCGCCCACACTGCCCCCCCCTATTCTCTATCGCGGCACGCGCTTGCACACACGCGGGCGCGCGGCCCCAGCACATACACATTCCTCTTCCACTACAGTGGGTACAGACGATCCCGACTCCAATGCCTTCTTAAAATGAGAAGATTGTAATTGTGCTGCTCCTTTGTGAAAATAAATTTAATATTACAAAAAGAGCTCCGCTTTTGACAACACTGTTGTTGACATCCATTGTTAACGTTGGCTCCGCAAACGAGTGACGTCGTTCACCGTTGAGTATTCTTCTGGCTTCTGCGCATGCGGGTCTCGTTTGGGTCGTGTCACGGTCACACTGGAGATCACAAAAGTTCGGATTTACTTGGAAATGTGAACGGTCTAGCATTAAGCCCTGCAGTGTGAACGTAGCCATAGATTTCATTTTGATGAAATTATATATTTAAATTCCAGTGTATTAAAAACATAAATCTCTCTGATCTAAAGACTTTGGAATTTTTTGGAATTTTTTTCAGAAATTTATAACAGAATTGATCATCCTGATTGATCGGACTGATCAATAAAAAAAAGGTCATTTATCAGACTGTTTTATTGACTTTGTGCCGCAGTTTGTTAAAGCTTTTCTGCATAAACACCTTTATCAGCATCAAAATCAGTGTTTTTGACAGACCTGATGTTTACTTTTAAACCTAGATTTCTCCTCTTCTAAATTGATCTCATAAAAGGTCATCAGGGTTTTAGAATGAGTCTGTCTAAAGAAAGAAAGGACAAACTTTGGTCTTCCTGCAGCGCCGGCTTGCTGCTCGTCTCGTTACGGCCTGGCGCTGCTCTCCTGCTACGGCTTCTTCGTGGTCTACTCTCTGAGAGTGAACCTGAGTGTGGCCATGGTGGACATGCTCAACACCACGCATCAGACCAACCACAGCGCCTCCGTGTGTCCCGCGCACCCCAGCCCAGCACGGCCCAAAAACAACCACACGGTGAGCAGCAGTACGCACCCTCACCGCCACTTCAGCAACTTGTGGAACCACAAACTGGACAAATACGAATAGCAGCAGTTTAGGGAAAGGTTTGGCCAAACACACAGCCCTTCGGTACACCAACACCGATTCCAGTTTATTTTGTTGTTTTTATCAAACTTTTGATTAAGTGGTTTATTTAATATCTTGGGCTTTTAAAGAAAAAGTATCATAAAAAATGTTCAAACATTCCCACAGGCTAATGTCTACAACTGGGACTCTGAGACTCAGGGCTGGATCCTGGGCTCCTTCTTCTACGGCTACATTCTGACCCAGATCCCTGGCGGCTACATGGCCGGCCGCTTCGGAGCCAAGTGGCTGATGGGTTTTGGGATCCTAGGAACTGCAGTTTTCACACTTCTGACACCCTTGGCTGCTGATCTTGGGGCAAGCTACCTGATAGCTGTGCGGGTGCTGGAAGGGATCGGAGAGGTACAAACTCAGGCCATTTTGGGCGCGTTAAAGGGTCTTTACCATGCTAAATAAAACATTTTAAACTTTTAAGTGTATCATAATGTTCATTCCTCATGAAAAGAGACCCCAAAGCGGTATTTGGATCTGTTCATGCATTTCTGAGTATTCCTCTAAAAACACGAGCCCCTCCCTACCCATGTAAATAAACAACACATTGTAACGTAGATAAGTGAGAACAGGTCCTTCCAGGAAGAGTCTGCACTGCCAGCACCGCCCCCAGGTTAACACGCATACACACACACTTTCTCCACGGAGGTAGCGGTGATCGACAAAAACGCTTTCTTATCATAATCACAATATGCACAATATGCACATCCATCTCTGCAAAAGTTTAGATGTTGTTTGTTTTCGAGGGCGAAACTCAGACACGATGCCGACTCTAGTTTGATGTCATGAAAAATGGGCGGCACCCACAAGGAGAGAAAGGTGGAGTCTCGGAGATTGAGTCATCTTATCTCCGGGTTGCAAAAGAACAATAAAATAACGAATATTTAATTTAAAAATGTGTTCTTTTGTATACCATAGGTAATATTAGGGCTGCACGATATGAGGAAAACTCGCGATATGCGATATTGGTGATTAATATTGCGATAACGATATAATTCGCGGTATATAAACAAATAGCAAAACAACCAAAAACGTAATTTCCGTGTTCACTGCAACAGTTTAAAAATTATACTCCAAATGACCCTTGTCGACGTAGGAGGCAAACATCAAACATAAAAGGGCTCATCTGATTGATCAACAACGTAAACGGGTCCTTCCGATTGGTTAAATGCATAAAGGGATATATTTAATTTGTTCAATATTTCAAGCTGCCATGAGTTTGTTTTAGCACATTTAAGGTAACCATTTATTGCGATTTTCGCCGTCTTTTGCGGTATGCATATTGCACAGCTTAATGTCGCGATAACGATAAATTTGCGGTATATTGTGCAGGGCCTAGGTAATATATTATCAAATACATGGATATTTTTTACTCTAAAAGGCTTAAGAATAGCATGGTATCGGCCCTTTAAGTTAGTCAGACTGAACTTGTTCAGAACTTTTTCTGTTGGCCTCATCTTTAGGGTGTTTCCTTTCCTGCCATGTACACCATGTGGGCAGCGTGGGCCCCCCCGCTGGAGAGGAGCCGCCTGCTCACCATTTCATACCTCGGTAGGAAACATATGTTAACATAAACGCATTGAATCACTTCCCTCTATGAATGAAGAGGTTGCCACTTGTTATCTACAGTTAGTTAATTGTTAGCTAAAGTTACTTAATTATTAGCAATATTTAGCAAATTGCTAGCTACAGTTAATTGAGGGTGTGTCCAAATTCGAGGACTGTATCTTTCAATGGCTGCGACCTTCCCGTGCGACGTTGGCCGGGTCTTTAGTTGAGCAGGTAGGCCGCATGTTAATGGCTGTGAATTTAGACGAGTCTAGCCTTTAGATAATTCTAGCCGTTACATTGGCGAATGTCCTGTCGCCTAGCAACCGCGATACCTGATCAGAGAGGAGTAGTGAACCAGGCATGGAGCTCAATATTTTCCTGTCTTATTTCATCCAACTTTTAATCTTGGAAGGGTAATTATTAAAAGGTGTAATTATCTACAACCACGGGTCCCGCTTTACAGTCCGGCATTGTTGTCAGAAAATCTCCGGGTTCGGCCGCAAGGCATCATGGGATATGGACAGCATAGAAGACCAATCCTTAATATCGGGAAAAAGAAGACCGTATTCGTTGGCCTCATTTGATGGAGTCGTTGAATTTGGACAACACTGTGACACTACACTCGCTGTGATGTAAGCAGCCAACAAATGCAGCCCGGGTAGAACGCAGCTCTCCAATTTGGACACATCTGAATTGTTGGCTATATTTAGCTAATTGTTAGCCAGTGTTAGATAACATTTAGTTAGTTAGTTGTGGCTAAATGTTAGTTAACTATAGCTAAAGTGCAATTAGCTGCAGGTTGTTATCTTCAAACACCAGTCACATTGGTTTGGGGAAAAAAAACTGTTTGCCGCAAACATTTAGATTTGTGTGAACACTTAACTTTGCCGTGAATCAAATTCAGTTTATTTACAAGGTGAGAATTTACACTAGGTAAGGTGTTGAATCGATGAAGACAAAAATTACAATTGTCATCAAATTCATTCCTAACAATTTAAGTTTATTTTTGTTTATTCCGTCCAGATCATCAGTGCTGTCGAAATATCTTAACATTATTTTTTTGCTGTGGTTTTTATTGGGCAACGCTATAAATGACTAGACTAGAAGAAGATCCAGCAGTGAGTTGATGTGAACACAGAGATGCCTCATCTGCATTAAACCAGTTTTGGAGGGAAGAGGAGAAACTAAAAAGTATTTTTTTTAATGACAGCGAAACGTTACGTCATCTGCATAATGTTAGATATTTATATGATTAAATTAGTTTTTTGTCAAAATGAATAAATACGGAACGTAATTTGATTGTAGAAAAGTAAAGCTGATTTTTTTGTACCAAGAGTAGCTGGGATAGGCTCCAGTAACCTTTGACCCCAAAATGGAAAAAGCGGGTTCTGAAAATAGATGAATGGATCCCTTGCATTTGACTCATTTCTTGTGGTTTGGATATAACAGTTTGTTTAAAGCACTAATTCAGATCAGTGGGTTGTCTGTGAGGCTCACCGTCATGAGAGGCTCTAATGTCAGTTTCTATCCCATTCTAGGCGCTCAGCTGGGGACGGTGATCTCCCTCCCTGTATCGGGTCAGATCTGCTTCTACCTGGGCTGGACCTATGTCTTCTACATATTTGGTTTGGACAAAACAATTCCTGTATCCATCTTTATGTTCTTGCAGGTTTTCATTTATTCAGGTTAATGCTGTGCTGGTCCAACATCCTGCTAACAGGACAGTTTCAGTTCTTTGTTTGGTTTTACACCTTGATCTCTTTTACTTCCCGATGGGCTACTCTCGTTTTGTTCTTTTGTTCCACTTTGCTGGATGGAAAATAGTAGAGGGGCCTCCTCTGATGGTACATGCGTGCTCTTCTGTGCAGGTATCATTGGGCTGGTGTGGTTCGTCCTCTGGGCGTTTTTTGTCTTCGACAGTCCAAACACTCATCCGCGCATATCGGAGCGGGAGAGACTCTACATAACCAACTCGCTCAAGAACGAGGTATGAGCGCTCTTCGTGTTCTAAAGGGTGACGGCTATCTGCAAAGTCTGCTGTTGCATCGGTCGGCGCAACAGAGGTTTATTATCTGCTTGTTGTGACGCCCGGAATGAGTCTGCGGTTTACAAAAGTCGCTGCTGTCAGCGTTTCTTCACGTCGTCAGCAGCAGCAGCAGCAGCAGTAAAAGTACTCAAACTTTCTGTTCAAAAAGAGGAACCACATCAGGAGTGCTTGGATCAAAATAACAGCTCAAACTTAAAATTCAGTAATATTTAATACCAGCAGGGGGAGACAATGCTCAGGCAAAGAGAAGCCTAAAAGCAGCAGCTCAATGCAATGTATTTAAACAAGTGCAATATATGATCAAAGCAAGTAAAATTCACCAATACCGTCCATTTATGTATACATCATTCAGATAAAGACAATTTATCTTGGTTTTAAGGTTAGCAAGTCGATTTAGTTGTTATAAGTAATGAAGAAAACCTTTGACCTTACTGAGCATAAAATGAAGTTGCTGTAAAGAAGAGAACCTGTCATCGTTAGATGAATCAAGAAAAACCTTCAGCAGAACCAAACATTCAGACGTTCATTGGTGAGAAACAGAGCTGACAGAGGAGAGCTTACAGACCCACTCAGATGAAAATTGTGTGTTGGAGGATTTTAACATGATATGTCGTTCAACTCTGAGCTGAATTCTTAGATTTGGCCTTGAAAGAAGAAGATTGCATCATTTGAACTTTAAATAGCTTCAAGGCTTTTCATTAATCTGTCAGCTGATGCAGGGACATCCAGACATTTAACAAATTCATGTACTTCTGTATTTGTAAGCACAAATGAGGTTTTACTACATATTATTTTAAAGATAAAACTCTAAATTTACCAAAATTGTATGTTTAGATTCTAGTGAAACTATGTTTTAACATTTGACAAAAGACAGGATGACTTTAGGTGGCTTTTTATGAAGACGCAAACGTTTTTTTTTTTAAATAAATGTATCAAACACTCAGCAATGGTTAATTAAAATAAGCAAACAAAAAAAGTAAATAAATGTTTCCTGAGTGTAGTGCCCACAGTGTAGTGTAGTGTAGTGCAGTGTTTTCAACCATTTTTGAGCCACGGCACACTTTAACCTTGACAAAAATCCCGCGGCACACCAGCATCCAAGAAAAAAAAATAAAGCAGAAATTCATGGTCTGTATTGATCGACAGCCCCCCCCCCGCCCGCAATCTCACGTGCATTTTTGTGATAATTGTGGCCGGAAAAGCAGGAAGTTGCGGCTGTTTTTACTAAGAGATGAAATGAAAGTTAAATTATAAAATTTAGAAACTTTTTTTTTTGTTGTGGCTTCAAGATGTTTCACAAGGACAACTCATTGTGCGCTGGGACACTGGCCCTTTAAGCCAATGCATCATGGGAGATGTAGTGTGAAAACTGCCGAAAAATTGCAGAAAGACTCACGTCTCTGAGCTTCATTGTTTTGTTCACTTGTTCCACGGTCTGACACCGGACTCTGTGGAAAGCTACACCGCTAAAGACGAGCTTTAGCTGGTATTTTTGTTAGAACTGAGCGACTTTATCAGCAGAATTAAGAACAAGGAAGTGAAGACTTTAACCACTTTTGATTGGTCAGACTGATGACATGTGATTAAGCCTTCAAGAATGATTGGCGGAGACAGTTAAAGGGACGGGACTTTTCCGCAAACGTCATAGCTGCAGGTAAATCGCGGTACAGTCATTCTTATCAAAATGTCTTTAATAGAATTAAATAAACACAAAGAAAAAGTAATTTTAAGATCTTTTATATTCCTAATTTATCAGGGCCTGTTTGGATGAACTAAGAGCTGATTTCCTGGAGATGGAAAATATTTTTAGATCAGTTAATGAGGGAAATTTCTCACGGCACACTTGACCATCTCCCACGGCACACTAGTGTGCCGCGGCACACTGGTTGAAAAACACTGGTGTAGTGTACACTGTACACTGTAGTGTAGTGTAGAAGTGCCTGCAGTCCTTGTTTTTCGCAGTGTAATAAACTGCTAGAACTTTACAGCCTTTAAATGAAAGGAAAAAACCTTACTTCAGTCGTTCAGTCGCCATGTTGGAGCCACGCCAGTAAGCAGTGATTGGTCTGTGTCGGTCCGAGTCTACGTTTCTATGGCAACCACTCTCTCCAATCAGGAGCAAGCTAGATAGAAAACCACACCCCTTTCACTGAAAGCGGGCTCAGGAGAATCTGTCAATCAAACATTTTGAACATGAGACCGCCCACTTTTATTCAAGCATCTGATTGGTCAGTTTATACCTTGAATAACTTGAACTAAAGAAAAAAAATATCATGAAAAAAAATTAGGATGATCAAGAACATGTTGGAAAAAGGTATCAGAGTAAAAACTGTTATTCTGACAATAGAATGACTGAGTTACAGCTGTTTATTTCTCAGTAGAAGTCTATGGGATTTTGGCTTCATGGAACCAGCAGGTACTTCCTGCTTGGAACGCCAGGAGGGAGGAGTCACTCAGTCCGGTTTTATATATAGTCAAGGTTTTAACCCTCATTTGAGCTGATTTTTGTAAATCCCCATCATGCCTCTGTATGGAAGGAAAAATGAGGATGCTCAGACCTCCACCTTCTTTCTCTTAGCTGTCCCCCTCGGCGGGCTTCATCCCCTGGCGAGCCATTTTGACGTCGCGGCCGCTCCTGGCCATCGTTGTGGCTCACTTCTCCTACAACTGGACCTTCTACACGCTCCTCACTCTGCTGCCCACCTACATGAACGACATACTGGGATTCAGCATCCAGCAGGTGAGAATGCTAAAGCTGTCAGATGTTTGGAGCAGGCCTCACAGGTGAGCTGACCCCCCCTCTAACGTCCTCGCCAGAACGGGATGCTGTCGGCTCTGCCGTATGTCGGCTGTGCTTTGTTCGCCGTGGTGAGCGGGCAGATCGCCGACTACCTGCGTGAAACCTGCCTGTACCCGACCGTCACCGTCAGGAAGTGCTTTTCCCTCGTTGGTGAGGAAACCTCAAACATGGCCTCAGATCCTGGAGCAGTTCTGGTTCTGATCTCTCCTTTGCTCTCCTGCAGGCATGATCGGTCCGGCCCTGTTCCTGGTGGCAGCGGGTTTCATCGGCTGCGATTACACTTTAGCCGTCACTTTCCTCACCCTCTCCTCCTCTCTGGGTGGAGTGTCGGCCTCTGGCTTCAACATCAACCACCTCGACATCGCTCCTTCGTAAGAGCCGTTCAGATGCTCACGTTAATGTGTTCAGGAGCGCCGCAGCGCCTCACCGAATATCAACATCTCTCCTCGTAGGTACGCAGGAATTCTGCTGGGAATCACCAACACTTTTGCCACCATTCCTGGCATGGTGGGACCGGTCATTGCAAGAGCGCTCACTCAACACGTAAGAAAACACCGTCAGTGTCAGAGCGGAAAGACGTCAAAGTTCAGGATTTCAGCTCCAAACAATCACATCTGCATCTGAGAATGATGCAGAAGATTCCAGTTAGACCAGAATAATGTGATTTATTACTATTTAGGGGGCATCACAGTAAACCATCTGCTCCCATCTAATCCTCTCCTCTGCATCCTCCTCACTCACACCAACCATCCTCCTGCCCTCCTTCTCTACATCCATGAACCTCCTCTTTCCCAGTAGCTCCAACCTCGTCGTCCTTCTACCATCAACATGTCCAAACCATCTCCATCTGCTTCCCTGCATTCATCTCCAAAACATCCAACCTCTGATGGATTCATTCCTGATCCAATCCATCCTCATCACTCCCAAAGAGAACCTCAACGTCTTCATCTTCTACTCTGCTCTGCCTCCCGCCTCTTTCTCAGAATCTCTAGAGCAGCAACATGGCTGCTCTCACCACAGTCTTCCTTTCGTTCTTGCCGACACTCTTTCGTCAAACATCTCACCTGAAACCTTCCTCCACCTGCTCCAACCTGCTCCCACGCACCTCTTTCCTACACTCTCTGTTGTTCTGGACTGTTGCTCCCTCACTGAATCTTAACCCATGAGAACCCAGACTACCAGTCTATTTCTTTTTTTTCCTGAAAAATGAAATAATGTAGAATACACCACAAACCAAGTGGACCACTAAACACTGATGTCACCACAGGTTCTCACAGGTCAAAGTAAAAAGATTCTTGTTTCACGTAAAACAATCTTGCTTTCTGATTTTCCTTAAATAGCAAATTAATCTTTATAAGAGCTAAGTCTACAACTTGAGGCTACTGGGATGTGTGACGGTGGATTGATCTGGCTAACACGCTGATTGATCCAAGATGTCGTTTTGCTATACGACAAGCAAAAAGGAAAGTCTCTGCACTCTGATCATTTCTGATTTTATTAATTATATAATCAGAAATCATCTTCACTTTTATTTCTCCATTTCTTTGCACTCTTCAAGAACCTGTCTGAGCTCAGCTAATCAACATGTCTTTATGATTGACATGTAGAGACACTCACAATAATTACTCAATATGGCTCCTAAAATCTTAGTTTAAGAAACTCTGTCTTTGTGACTGGATTTTTTTCTTAAAAGAAGAATCCTTGGTGAGAACATTTTTTACCCCATTGGCAGATTTGTGGCTTTTTTTAAAGAACACTTTACAATTTTAAGAATTGTTGACTTATTTGTAAGAGGCCTGTTTTTGCAGTGTAAGGTCCTCCACCCTCCTCACTTGTGCTCACAGTAACATCAACTGGGTTCCTCTCATTTCCTCAGATACTCTCGTCTGGACAAATGTATAGATTTGTTACATTGAACTCAAAATTAGAATTATTTGTAGAAGAACTTGAATCAACACGACTTCTGACAGAGGCAGATGCTCTCCACCTGTTAAACTCAAGAGACAGTCATCGTGTTATACCTATATAAAAACAAAACAACTTCAGCTCAGATTCATAAATTCAGACAAGTTTACTGGAAAGACTTTTTACCTTGAGATGCATGATGCAATCTCTGGAAGAGAAACCACACAAAAACCTATAATCTACTGCTTTTTAAATATTCAGAAAGACAACATTGTAAGGAATCAAGAAAAAAATCAAAAATTTCACAAAATTAAAAATTGTAAACTTCCTTGTGATTAATGTTGCAGTCACTTCTACTCTAATATCCGGTCTAAACATGTAAAGATCTTTGCAAACTACAAATCACTCCCTGCTAAAGTCCCACTCCGATCATCTTTTGTTTTATTTTCAAAATGATCTTTTAATAAAGATGGTGCTGTTTTAGAAAAAAAAAACTGTGTTGTTTTCTAGGACTTAGTTTTTGCAGAGCAGCAGGAGTTCATCAGTAATTCACCTCAACTCCGCCCTGCATTCCCCTCTGCGTTGGTGAAAGCTCCCCGTGTAACCCTGGTGCTATCCTATGACCCCACCCTTCCATTGACGTGTTCTCCCTACCATGACAAAGGTGGATAAAGGTGGAAAGATTTCATGTAATCCATGGACACCAGTGAAGATCACAAATCATTGAAGAAAAAAGGTTCAGAGCACTGTCTAGTGAGAGACGGAGCAGACCAGGGATTTTGTGGCCCATCCAACAAATGTTACTATTCTGCAATTTTTCGATGATTCTTTTTGTATATGTCCTCCATCAGAAGAAAAATACCACAAGAACATGTTTAAAAACACGATTTTCATCGGAGTGGGTCTTTCAATTTGTTTGTAGCATTTGATTTGCCTTCCAGCTGTCTGAACTCTCACCTTCTCCTCTCATCTTTACTGGTGTGCAGAACACCATCGCAGAATGGCAGGTGGTCTTCTACATCGCTGCAGCCATCAACGTGGTCGGGGCGTTGTTCTACTCTGTGTTTGGCCGAGGGACGGTGCAGCCGTGGGCCGTCAGCGAGGTCTACCCCCACGGAGACTGAGCCAGGAACTCGTTTCCTTTCCACAGACGGCTGCAAACGTGCAGCAAACCCGAATTTTACACTCAAATGCTTCAATCTACTTTAAAGTTTTATGTTTTAATCAAACCCCACAGTTGAGCTCTTTTTTTATTATCTGTGGTAATCAAAATGAATTGAGTGAAGTTTTTTGGCACTTCTGTATATAAAGAGAACGCAAACTGTTTGCATCTTTTACCAAAAGTGCCGGAAAATGTTTTCCCTCAACACGCACAAATGATGGACACGCCTTAAAAGAAAACAGTTCTGATTTTTAAATTCCAGTTTTTATGTAAGGGAATTGATTTTGTCAAGTTTATTTTGTATTTCTAAACCTTCAGCTATTATTTTTTACCTCACTGATGGATAAAAAGGGAATCCTGCAGCAGGTTTTGCACTTTTTGTCTCAACTCAGGTGTTGAATCTGTACCATTTCTGTCGGCAAGTGTCGTGGTCACCGTGGATCGTGACGTAAACTTGTGCCTTAATTTTTAGATTTACAAGGGATCGGACATTCCAGCTCTGTAGCTTCATTCTGTTGAAAATACTTCAGTTACTGTTTACAACTTACAAGGGATTTGTGTCAGATAAGCTGAGTCATTTTTGTTTCCGTAAATGTTCTAAAACACAAAATGTAAATACATCTATAAGCAAATGAACTATTGTGTTGGGTCTTTATTTTAAATCAACCTTTGATTACTAACAGTAAAAGACAAAAAAAAGTCAAATTAACATCTTTGACTGGTTCATTTTATTATCTCAATGTTTATCAAACTCAACAAGTTGAGTTTTCGGATAATAAATTTATATTTACCACAGTAATCATTCAAGTTCCTTTCATGCCTTCTGAACAGGAGGAGTTCTTCATTAAACCCCGCCCTCTTAGAGGCTACATCTATTCTGATTGGTACTTAGTCTCACTTTGTGTTAGTGGTTTGGACATTGACATGGACAGAATGGACAGAGCAACCATGACCATCCACAGAAAATGACTTACTTTCACCTCCAACCAAGTGAAGTCAATTCAGTCGCCATTTTTAGGCGACACTGATTTTGCCACGTTGGAGCCAAACGTCGTCAGATTGGTCCGAGTTGGTCTGTCATTGTTTCATGGGCAACCACTCTCACCAATCACTTGAAAGCAGGCTACAAAACAACCTTTAAAACGTTAGATGTGAGACTTTCACTGAGGCATCTGATTTGTCAGTTTATTCCTTGAAAAACTTGCTCAAGAGAAGCAAATTATCATTTTAAATTATCATTGAAAAAAGGACGTGTGCTATCTTAGATGACCCCACCCTTCCATTGACGTGTTCTCCCTACCATGACAAAGGTGGATAAAGGTGGAAAGATTTCATGTAATCCATAGACACCAGTGAAGATCACAAATCATTGAAGAAAAAAGGTTCAGAGCACTGTCTAGTGGGTCTAGATGACCCAACTCCCAATGTTAAAGTGCCTAGGATAGCACAAGGGTTAAAATATCAAGAACATGTTATAAAAAGGTATCAGAGCAAGAATAGTTATTCTGACCAACAGAATGAATGAGAAACAGCTGCTTATTTCTCTATAGAAGTCTCTTGAATTTTGGCTTCTTCACTACAAATGTTTATTTTACTCTATTGTCTGAAATAAAATAATACTGTTTAAATGACGCACAGTTACCTTTCAAACCAAACTCATTAGAAACCCACTAGGCATGGACACATCTATTAGATCTAAAACTAAATCATTGCTATATCAAAGCTATAGACAAGCATCATGCATCTGATAGACATTAATTCATAGAGGTCTAGTAAACATCGTTGTTTAGAGCTCTAGTAGATGACATTCTCACTGCTAACTGCATCACAGTGTCCCAAAGGGGATTCAGCGGCTTCTAAAGATGAATTTAAAATGGCAGTCTCTATTTTTTTCAACTAGTATGTTTTTAACCCTTGTGCTATCTTAGATAACCCCACCCTTGCATTGACGTGTTCTCCACCATGACAAAGGTGGATAAAGGTGGAAAGATTTAATGTAATCCATGGACACCAGTGAAGATCACAAATCATTGAAGAAAAAAGGTTCAGCGCACTGTCTAGTGGGTCTAGATGACCCAACTCCCAATGCTAAAATGCCTAGGATAGCACAAGGGTTAAAAACGTTTTCTAATAGAAGTCAAAAATATACAAAGATTAGATGTCTTCAAGTAGGTGTAGTAGGCCTCTCCTCTTGTTACTAATTTCACCTGAGTGAATGCTATAGAAAACCCAACCTTGCTATAAATGTCATGTTTGGTTTAATACAAGCACTTCCTGGCATCTGGGATTTTGGAGATCTTATAGTAAAACTAAACAAAAACAGTTTCATTCATAATTGCAAACAGGACAATTTCTTGCCTTATTCAGTGTTGCACCTTTTTAAGCAAAATATTTTAGCTTAAAAAGCAGGAGCATTTTTCATAGAAATCGGCATCTTTTGTGATTTAAAATAAATGAAATTTAGTTAAAAGAATGACATCCATTCCATTCTCTGTGATTTAACTTTTAAAAAACAGATCCATTTGAATATTTAACACTTCATCGTTTTTAGAGGTTTTCTGGCTGCAGCAGAGTTGGAAATAGTTTCTCTGTGGCTCTTCAGTAATTGGCAGACAAACGGCTTAAAGAGCACGGAGGTTAAGTGAAATCCAGTTTTAGAGCGTCTGGAGGAGGAGGGAACACCCTCCTGACATAGAAAGCCTCTGACTCCTCCCCAAACTATCCATTCATCTTCATCTTTAATATAACCTGTCATTAGATTATAAAGACAAAATGAAATATATCTGTAAAATCTATAAAACTGAACAGTGATCTGTACAATATGGTATGAACTGGTTTATTATGTCTTTTTATTTTGGGATAGATTTTTTGTGCATCCTCTGGTTGTTGGTGCTTAAATAATATTATATAAAAGACCAAGTGCTTGTTGTGACTGACCCTCTTAGTTCAATTCTCGGACAACTTTCAGTCCGTCTCCTTGGCCGAGCACCGTTTTATGTCCGATAATGGGTGCCGCGCTGCGCTGTCACGCGCAGCCTCCACCGGTCCGTTACTGTGATGCTGCGCAGCGGCGGGGACGCGCAATTACGCAATTCCCCCCCGCCTGTCCCGAGACCATAAACGGATCAGCGTCTGCCAGCCTCTCCGGTCCTGAAGCCGACCTGACAGCCGCCAGCTCCCCAGGTACAACGCACTTCATCAGGTCACGCGTGGGGGTGGGGTGGGGTGGTGGTAGGGTGTGTTCGCGCTCTATTCAGAATCCTCGGCGGTGCGGAGTTTGTGGCGGGACCTGCGGTTGTTGTGACTGGGGTGCAGGGGACAGACGCTCAGTCGGTGGAGTTGACGCGCATCCAGGCGTCAGTGCGGCTCGAACATGGCGCAGGCTCCTAAATCCCTCAGTTTTAGTTGGACTGCAGAAGGTCGCGCGGCATTTACACGCAGTTTGGTCACGTTTGAGCACAGAGGCGCACTGCGGCAGCCGCGGTGACGTGACGCGGTTCACCTGAACAGGTCTGCCCGGGATCATGAATGACAATGTGTGTGTGGTGGTGGTGGTGGTGGTGGTGGGGGGGGGGGTTGGATTACAGCAGCAGCCCTCCCGCCTGCTCCAACCTGAAGGCAGATGATGACATGAATGTTTTAGAGCAGCAGCGGCCTCCGCAGTGCACGCGCGCGTCCTCGCGGTCAGCAGAACTCTGGACAGAGTTCTGGAGTCTGCACAAACCTGCAGCAGAGCACTGCAGAGGCAGAGAAATGGCTGCTTCACTGTCAAAATGGAGGAGAGCTGAGAGTCTGAAGCATCAGCCATGTTGTCTGGGTGTGTTGATGCTTGGGGGGTGGGGTGGGGGGATGAGAGCAGGGGCGTGGATGGTTTGAGGATTTCAGGACAGTGTTTACTTCAGGAGCATCTTTTCTGCGTGTGTCTGCAGCTGCTTGGCACCTAGTTAAAAACTGTCTGTCTTTGCAGACTCCCCATCAAGTCCAGTCCGAGTTCTGCCACCATGGGAAAGGAGAAACTCCACATCAACATAGTCGTGATCGGACACGTCGACTCTGGCAAATCGACCACCACAGGCCACCTCATCTACAAGTGTGGTGGCATCGATAAGAGAACTATTGAGAAGTTTGAGAAGGAAGCTGCCGAGGTAAGGGTTTGAAGGGTACACACACACACACACACACACACACACACACACACACACACACAGGACCACTACGACAAGAACGCTCACAAAACCGCCACACTTGTCACTCCTCAGATGGGGAAGGGGTCGTTCAAGTACGCTTGGGTGTTGGACAAGCTGAAGGCGGAGAGGGAGCGCGGCATCACCATCGACATCTCTCTGTGGAAGTTTGAGACCAGCAAGTATTATGTGACCATCATTGATGCGCCAGGCCACAGGGACTTCATCAAGAACATGATCACCGGGACCTCCCAGGTCTGTAGCGTACTCTGTCTCTGTCCTAGCACTGCATAGAGCAGGGATGGGGACTAGGGCCTTGGGCTTGAGTTGCACTGAAGTCCCACATCCAGAGGCTTTAGAACTGAACCCAAAGACTTTAGGCTTAAGGTCGGGGACTTGTGAGACTTTATTTAATTCTTATTTTCAGAATATCACTGCCACATGTAAAATAACAGCTCCCTTTAGCTTTGCATGGGGCACATGCAGAAACATAAACGACCCGTTTATGAGTCGACACAAGTCTTTAAAAGTAGTATAATAACCGATTTTAACCATGACTTCTCAGACGCAAGACTTGCACCTAAATTCAAGGACTTCAGAATTGACTTCCAAAAAAGACTTGTGTTCATTGACACAGATGTTTCAGCATTTCAATTCAGAGAGATATTAATGTGAGTTGAGATTTATTTGTGTTACAGAAAAATGAGCATGAATTTAGTCCATAATTTTAGGACTTTAGGCTTTGGGTCGATGATGTCTTGTGTAGTTGAGATGAACTCTGACCGTAGACTTACAAACTCTAGAGGCCAGACGCTGATAGTGGTTAGAGGCCAGACCAAAGTATTGTTCTAGGGGGAGAACGGGGTCGAGGAGGGATAGCAAACCATCTAGAATGCAGAGGAAGAACACCATTTATGAATTTAAAGGCAAAAACAATTGTGATTGGCTGTGAAGAAGATTGTATATTTAGCTATTGGTTCAAAGTGAACGCCTTATTGAAAGCAGTGTGCAGAGTGGTGTAACAACCCAGCGTACCTGTAAGCGAGGTAGATGTTTCTATATTTAAAATTGTGTCAAAGCTTTAATGCAGCAGGTAAAACTTGTACGACTGTGCTGTATTCAGGCCGATTGTGCCGTCTTAATCGTGGCGGCAGGCGTCGGCGAGTTCGAGGCTGGCATTTCCAAGAACGGACAGACCCGTGAGCATGCCCTCCTGGCTTACACTCTTGGGGTGAAGCAGCTCATTGTGGGCATCAACAAGATGGACTCCACAGAGCCAAACTACAGCCAGAAGCGCTACGAAGAGATTGTGAAGGAAGTGAGCACCTACATCAAGAAGATCGGCTACAATCCAGACACCGTAGCCTTTGTGCCCATTTCTGGCTGGAATGGAGACAACATGCTTGAGCCAAGTCCCAATGTAAGAGACACACACAGCACAACTACATTAATACCAGAGGTCATAATTTGTTAACATTAAACTGAATAAAGGACCAACAATAAAATTAACTCTAAGAACATTCACGAACTGTTTCACCAGTTTATTTATGGAAATTTAATAGCATCTGGATGGCTCAGTTGGCTGCGTGTTTGACTGGCCCGTGGGAAACCAGGGTTTGATTTTCAGGGAGCGTGATAATCTTCATCCAGTGTGGGTCCTTAGGCAAGTCTCTTTGTGCTACTGCCTAACTACAGTATATAGCCTCAAGGGGGCCAAAATCTGTCTCCCTGTGCCAGTCCCCAGCTGGGATAAAATACAAGGTTATGTCAGGCAGGGCATTCAGTGTAAAAATCTCTGCCAAATCACCTGTGTGAATCAGTAGCAGCCTTTACAAGAACAAAAGTAATCGGAATGAACGCCTAATCGGAAGAAAAATTAGTCATGTAAACAAGCCATTCGTAATAATCTGCCCTGATCAGACTCATTCGGATCAAAATTTCTTTCTGATCAAGATTGGTGGGTTATGCCAATCAACTAAATGTTGTTGATCTGATCATTGTGCATGTAAACAGTTAATTCCGATCGTGGGTCACTACTGCTCTGGTTTAGGTCATGCATAGATGGTGCGGCGCTCCAGAGGAGGCTTTGAAGCGCAATCAGGACCGGCCGGCCGCTCCGCGCGAGAAAACCCCGTCTCTGAGCAGATCAGCTTTGTGTTTGCGGGCAGGGGAAGGTGCATTGTTACGAGTGCGCTCCGGTTTGCAGTCCGTCCTGCCGCTCTGCATGAGAGAGCTGCCGAACTCAGGAGAACCGTGTCTCCTGGTAGAACGGTGTCCCCAAGCAGAGGAGAGGCTTTGGGGCGGTGTGTGAGCTAACGGAGGCAGGTTTTCAAAGCAGAAATGCTGCGCAGTCTTTAAAAACCGTGTAAACAATCATGTGGATTTGTGTTACCGGTCGTGTCCAGACAAAATAAAGGCTGATGTTATTTTCACATTTTGAGGTGCTGGCAAAATGCAGATTGCGGCATTGACTGCATGGATTTTATGTTCAAACAAGGCTAAATGTTGTTAGCACATGTTAGCCTACTCCCAACCCTTCTTCCAGCTCTGTTCCACCACAAAAAAGCACTGACCGCACTGATTAAAAATAAAATGATGAGCGACCAGCCGCTTCATAATAATCATAACAATAATAAAAGCATGTGTAGAAGATCGTCTCGCTCTATGTGGCAGCTCGGTTTGTTTACAACGGAACTCCAAATTATTTATTCCGACTGACAGTGTGGCGCATGTAAACATTTGTTATAATCGGATGAAGTTTTTCCGGGCCCATGTACACAGTTCAATTCTAACCCAATCTTTGATCCAATCAAAGACATTTTGCATATAATACCGCGGCTAGTGAAAGCCAATTCGCTGTGGCGACCCCTAAAGGGATATGCAAATGGTGAACAGCAGAATAAAGGTATTACATTGAATACTGCTAAAAATGCTAACACTAAAAAAATAAGTAAGACTTAATAAAAAGTAAACAAAAGGTCTAAATATTGTTGAAAATATAACAAAACTGAAAATCTTAATGGTAAATCTGAATTCTGAATTAAATGGAATTAATAAATGGTTTTAATTAATATCCAACTTAGTATAAAGAAAATAGTATCACAGCAGAAATGTGCAGAATATTGATTGCCAAATATTCCATGGCAAATTTATCACATTTAAAAGGAGCAAAGCAGAAAATAGGAGGTGAATAATGTGTAACATTGCCATGAACACCAAAGTAAATTGTTAAATGCTAAATCAATTGTTTAAGTGGCAGTAAAGAAAAAAAAACATGTAAATAATTCATATTTAGGAACAATGTTTAAGATATTGTCCAATTAAAAAAAATGTATAACTAAAGATTTAGCTGAAAACTTCTAGGATACGTTGACTCATCGTCAAAATTTTATATCAGCTTCTTCAAAGGGAGATTAGTAATTCAAATCAATGGAAAACCTGCCTCGTGGCGCATAAGTTAAAAGTAACTGATGTCTAAAATAACTCAATAATGCTAAGATTCATGCAAAAATGCTAACCAAATATTAAATGAGAAATACTTATACAACGAAAACAGCTGAGATGGAAATGCATGCAACAAGAGGTTCTGCGATCCCTATTGAGCATTAGGTGCAGTGTGACAGTCTAGCATTTCAAGAATCACATTCTTTGGGAAAGTATTCAAGTCGCATCAATCTATCTGGAACTCAGACTTGGCCTGTGACTTGCTGATGATGTGATCGGCAGGTGGAGTCCAAGACCAACATGCTGGAGAAGCTGATTGTTCACCTTCTAAGAAATTTTTCTTATTTTCATCAGGACAATGATAAAAAAAGGTCCTCTAATTTTATTAATTTTTCCCTCCACTTACTAATGAGGGACACCAAGTCATCAAACTGGGTCACAGACGGAAGTACCGCTGAAAGCTGCAGTCATTCAGCGGCAGCTCCTGCAGTAGATTGTGAACATCCCCGTACTGGGAGAATCTCTGAAGGATCTCGTGAGCCCAGACATGGAGACGTGATTACCAATGCTTTTGTGAAGCTTTTTAAAATAAACCACTCGCCACAAAGACAGCTTCTTCCCCTGAGCTGTCACTCTGATGAACTCCTGACCACTCAAAAACACTGAACAAAACCACAGAAACTAGCAAACCAGAACTACTGTTGCATTTTTACTTAGTTATTTTTTTATTTTGTTATTTTAATTTATTCCTATATCTAGACATAGACATATCTACCTTATATTACTTTCTTTTTTATTATTTATCCTTTTTTTTTGTCTTACTCCTTTACACTTTTTTTTTTTACACAAGACACTGAAGCCAAATTCCTTGTACATTCAATTCAATTCAATTTTATTTGTATAGCCCAAATTCACATATGTCGTCTTGATGGGCTTCGTACGGTGGCCCTGAAGTGCAAAGCATTCAACAAATCACTCGATACAAAAACATTTTTAAGATCACAACAACAATTAAAAAAAAAAAAAAAAATTTAAAAAGCAGCATTACATTTTAGAAAACAAAACAAAATTTCAGAAACCAAAACTTGAAAAACAAAAATGACAAAAAAAAAACATTTCAGAAAACAAAATTAATTTCCAGGAAAAAAAGAAATATTAAAAAATGAAAACATTTCAGAAAAAAAAAAAAAAAATTCCAGAAAAAAAATGAAATATTAAAAAATGAAAAACATTTCAGAACACAATGAATTTCCAGAAAACAAAACGAAATCTTCAAAAATGAAAAACATTTCCAAACCGGAAGAGGCAGGTACTATGGGACAACGCTGATTGGATGAGGATTTTTGTCAATCATTTGAACTGAAAAGTATTTTAAATGAAGCGATGACGGATTTTATCGTCCAAACAACAATGTACTATAATAATCCACGAATTTCCCATTTATATATCAAATAAAAAATGCAGCAAACTGTTAATGAACTTTAAAATTATTTTTTTAACATTTCGCCTGACACACGGTCACCCGGAAGTAGTTTGTGAGCACTTTTACTTTGAACGCTGTGCGCTAATGTCTACGGCTGCGAGGTTCATGCTGTCAATCATCTTTAGGTAAGAATCAATTCTGTGATCTTTTCTTTTGTCAGTCACATGTCTCTAAGGATGTTAATTTTAGGATGTTAAAGTGCTGCTTTGAAAAGATAATTTCTTTATCTTGCGCATGCGCAAAAGGAACCCGATGGAGACGAACCGTCTTCACACGATAGCCGTTCCCGTTTTCGGTGACAACATGAGAGAAAAAGCTCCGAGCCAGCCTGATTCTGTGATTTATACAGTAATTACAGTAATTATATGGCATCAGTGTTGCTAAAAATCGACTTTAAGACTGAAATCAGTAAACAAGTTCTTATGGGAAATAATATTTAAGTGCATTGTATATTTTAGAACCATGCATATACACATATACTGAAACTTAAAAATGAACTTTAAAGTTTATAAAATACTTAATTGAATTAACATGTGATATTTCTGCAGGTGAAGTTTCTCAAAGCGAAGTTCCAGAAAGGTTTGTGCTGCAGAAGAACAGATGGCAGCTGAATACAACAAGACTAAAGTCATTCATATCATTGTGCAGTGTACAGGCAAGTCACCAGGATTTATGTGAAATGTAATCAATAAATATTATTTAACCTTAATATCTATTTTTTTTTTTTAAATTGCAGGTCCTTTAAAAAAACGTCTTTAACCTGCTGCATAAGCCTGATTAGTTGTAAATGATGCAGTGGGGAGTGAAAAACGAAGCACAATTCCTGGCTTTAGCGTCGGGCTGATGATCTGGAAATCACATCTGAGGAATCGCATCAAACACTTGTTCAACTCCAAACAACTTAATAATCCTTTAAGCAAAACTCCAGTTTAAAATGTTCATATTAGACTTGCTTCATTTAGGAGCTTTTCCATGTTTACCATTTTAGGTTTTAAAGCTTTATTAACAATGTTGATGTTTGATTTTCAAAGCTGTTGTTTAGAAATGTTTCTTTGTCAATGAAAAAACTGAATGCTGACATGAGGATTGTAATAATGGATATGAAAATAAACAAATTTGTTTCATAGCAATGCAGTATATTTATTGAAAACTTAACATGAATACGTTATTCAAAAACAGAAACAAAGAAACAGTTGTGGATTTTCCTTTATGGGCTTCTTCATGCAGTCAATCAAATGTTGCGCTTACAATCAGCATTTACTCAGCGTACCTGTCAGTCACATTTATTAGAGGAAAAAATGCATCTGGGAAAAGTCTGTTTGTGCTTAACTATATCAAAAAGAGTCATGTCAGGGAAGTTTTGTCCACATTGCTGCTCAGCATCACATCCAGAGGAAGATGCACAAGTAAGGGGACCCCAGTTCCTGCTCGTACATGCTTGCAGCTTCCTCTGCACTGGACTCCAGCTCCATTGAAATCCCTGACAGAAATAAATTAATAAATTAAAAATCCCTGACAGAAAAACATCAGCTGCCGTTCATCTTTCATTCAGGAAAAAGTTGAGTTCATCAAAATGAGGAGAAAATGGGTTAAACCAGAAATTCATTAGGGAGGGGTCAAAACACCAAACTCAGAATAAAATACATTATTTCAGTCTTATAAAAAATACATTCTAAAACAATTTGGTATTCTTCCTCTGCCTGAAAGACTAAAACGTTTTTTTTAAAGATTTATTTTACACTACAGACTTTGCCACCGTTAGTTACACACCTGTACATGTCTGATGATGTGCACATCCAGTCATTTACTGTCATGTTTCTGTGCACTGACACACTCTAAAGTCACAGATCTTAATAGTGTGAATAAGAAGCATTCATAAATGTTATTCTGAGACACAAACTGCTGCAGTTTACCTGACAGCTTTGCTGATTTATGCGGCTGGTTCACCTGTCTGAGAATCCTGCCCACGTGACCCCCCCCCCCCCCCTCTCCAGGTGATGAGGTAACCTGTCATTAACGTATGACTGAAGGATCTTGGATCTGTCTGTAAACACCCACCTAGAAATCACGTTTAACGCTACATTTATTAGATCAAACAAATGTGCCTCCATACCTTATCAGTGGATGGCGGGACTGCATTTCCTGATGTGCGCCGTCTTTAACACCCGTTTCTTCGCAGCTGCTGCTTCAGACAGAATCCTCTCACAGACATTTCGAAACAGTTGTAAACCTGGTTGGTGTTGATATTTCTGGGTGCGTTCTGTCATCACATCCGCTAAATATTCAAAGATTAAAGTTTATGTTAACGTTTTACCGTCCCTTTCTTTGTTTACCTGCAGAACGGACGTCATCCACACAAACTACTTCCGGGTGACCGTTCTGCTTCAGACGAAATATTCAAAAAATAATTTAAACCTTCATTATCTGTTTGCTGCATTTTTGATTTAATATGTAAATGGGAAATACGGGAATATCATGGTACATTGTTGTTTGGACGATAAAATCCGTCGTCGCTTCATTTAAAATACTTTTCAGTTCAAATGATTGACAAACATCATCATCCAATCAGCGTTGTCCCATAGTACCTGCTTCTTCCGGTTTGGAAATGTTTTTCATTTTTGAAGATTTCGTTTTGTTTTCTGGAAATTCATTCTGTGTTCTGAAATGTTTTTCATTTTTAATATTTCATTTTTTTTCTGAAATGTTTTTCATTTTTTAATATTTCATTTTGTTTTTCTGAAATGTTTTCATTTTTTTTATTTCATTTTGTTTTCTGGAAATTAATTTTTTTTCTGAAATGTTTTCATTTTGTAATATTTCTTTTTTTTTCTGGAAATTAATTTTGTTTTCTGAAATCTTTTTTTCTTTTTTTTCTTTTTTATGTTTTGGTTTCTGAAATTTTGTTTTGTTTTCTAAAATGTAATACGCTTTTTAAATTGTTGCTGTGATCTTAAAAATGTTTTGTATCGAGTGATTTGTTGAATGGTTTGCACTTCAGGGCCACCGTAGCTTCGTATCGGTAATTGACAAAGTTAAACATAAAATCAAAAGGATCATGAATACATAGAATTCAAGAGTAAAATACTAAATTGAACTAACAAACTGACTAAACTAAACTGGACATCCCTGCCCTTAGACCCCCCTTCGTGGTAAGGAAAAACTCCCAAAAAAACTGGATTCCGGAAAAAATGAAGAAACCTCAGGGGTGCCCACATGAAGGAGGGATCCTACCCCAGGACGGACAGGCGATTTACCAGAACTCATAGGGAAGAACTAACTTATCTATCTCTACAACTACATATTTAAAGTCCAGCAGACGAGCTTCCTCCATCCGGAGTTGGGGGGACAGTCGGGGGCACGAGTTGAGCCGGAGACAGGATCCACAGCCAGGTGTGGTACATGCACTGTACTTGGCCAATAAAGCTGATTCTGATAAATAAACCTGACCTCTCAGAATCATCTGTGTAAATCTGTATATACAAATTATTCAGACAATGCCTTCATGTAGCAATGGGGCTAAAAGGTTTTGAGAGTAAGTAGCTCCTCCTACATGGGTCTGTAACGTCAAGTTTATGAACACATTTCTGGACGTCAACCAGCTAATCTTGACGCGTGTCAAAAGTCAAGGCGGACACGATTCGCGCTTGGTGTGAACCCAATAATAAAAAGGGTCAAACTAATAGCTTGGCTGCCACATGTTTATAACATCTGTAGAAAAAAGTTGCAAACTCAAAAACACTTTAACTCTGTTTAACAAACATTGCACTTCGCAGTTCTAAAAATGGATAATTGAACAGATAGTGAATAACAACAGAGAGAAAAAGGAGCAATATGTGCTCAACACTCCTGCACAACCAAAGGGAGTCCTACAAATGCTGGTAAAGAATAAAGTTGCTGTGCCAACTGACAAAATAATTAACGCTTGGAACTGTAAACCTGTGTGAAGATCAGTTAAATTACGGAAATATCAGCTGACAGGAAGGATAACAATTTTTTTTATTGCATCAATCACCAGTTTAGGTAAAAACAAAACAAAAACCACTCATCTCAACAGTTTTCAGACACTCCTAAATGTTAAATGCCTTCCAGATGACCTGGTTTAAAGGATGGAAGATCAATAGGAAGGAAGGTAACGCATCGGGCACCACACTGCTGGAAGCTCTGGACGCCATCCAGCCCCCGACTCGTCCAACAGACAAACCTCTACGCCTTCCCTTGCAGGATGTCTACAAAATTGGAGGTGTGTCATGTACTTTGGTCTCTTCAGTGAAAACGCAGATTTTTCAGGAGAGGACTGCAATAACTGTCTCTGATGATACGTCCCATCCTCAGGTATTGGAACAGTCCCTGTAGGTCGCGTGGAAACTGGGGTACTAAAACCTGGCATGGTTGTGACCTTTGCCCCAGTCAACGTGACCACTGAAGTGAAGTCTGTGGAGATGCACCATGAGGCTCTAACCGAGGCTCTTCCTGGAGACAATGTGGGCTTTAATGTCAAGAATGTGTCAGTCAAAGATATACGCCGTGGGAATGTGGCTGGCGACAGCAAGAATGACCCCCCGCAGGAAGCTGCCAACTTCACTGCTCAGGTACACGTTACATCAAACCTAAATGATGGAAACTATGCTCCTCACAGAACAGAAGAGCTTCTCTGTCTTAGGTGAAAATGTTTCATAGTCAGACGTATTTTGGATTAACTTGCTGGAAGGAAATGTTCCTAAATGGGCCACTGCAGTAACTGCTGCTCCAGTTTAATAGGATGAGGAGTCAAATGCTACGTTTACGCGCATTTAAGAACATGTGTTTAGCACATGGTGTTCACACTGGACTGTTGCTGCCTCATAGTAGCTCATTTCCATCACCTACAATTGAAAGAGGCTTGGTACGTCACTCTAAACTCTGCGTGATACAATTCTTGTGGGGCACAAACCACAATTATTAATTTCTTCTTCATGATTGATTTACATATGGTTGGCACTTCCGGGATTTAAAAAGGGACACCATCCATACGTCAAAAATCCAAGTCCCTGAATGGTCCAAGTTTGACCTGGTTTAACTTAACCGTGCATTCAATGGTTTTCAGTACTTGGAGATCTTAAAAATGTGCATAGCTATGTGTAAACGAGATAGTTTTGAACGCAGAAGCCAGAAATGCGCAAAGATGTACGAAAGTTCGGACACACCTTCTCATTAAAATGAATGGGAAGGTGTGTCCAAACTTTTGGTTTGTACGGTACGTTTACATAGACTTTTCCTTGAAAGTGTCCACTTGAACGCACGTTGCAATGGCCGGTGTGAAGATAGCTAAACAGGAAGTCTGTTGTCTTTGTTTTTTGCAGGTGATCATTCTCAACCACCCGGGCCAGATTAGTGCAGGCTACGCTCCTGTGCTAGACTGTCACACTGCTCACATTGCCTGCAAGTTTGCAGAGCTGAAGGAAAAAATTGATCGTCGCTCAGGGAAGAAGCTAGAGGACAACCCCAAGTCTCTCAAGTCAGGAGATGCCGCCATCGTAGACATGATTCCTGGGAAGCCCATGTGTGTTGAGAGCTTCTCCGAGTACCCTCCACTGGGTAAGCCAGAACTAAAAAACTGAGCAATTTAAGACTGAAACTGACACCAAATTCTGCAAAATTTCCCCATAGGTCGTTTTGCGGTTCGCGACATGCGCCAGACCGTTGCCGTTGGTGTGATAAAGGGGGTGGAGAAGAAAGTCTCCACCACTGGTAAGGTCACCAAGTCTGCTCAGAAGGCCCAGAGGAACAAATGAATGTTGTGCTGCTCTGCCGACCACAAGGTCTCCCAAGGCAGGACATCCATTATCCAACTCCATCCAACCACTGGTCGCTTCAAGCTAATAATCAAAGACTGGTTAATCATCACAATGCATCGCAAAAGCATCCGAAGGAAAGAAATCATATAGGTCCTTAGATGTTGAGGAGAAACTCCTCACTCCACTGTTAGATCATCATTATGTACAATGTGATACAAGATAAAAGCTGCTTCCACTCATTGGTTTGGTTCAGTATAACCCTCTGTGATGTTGACAATCTCATTCTAGCTCTCTGGAGCAATGCTCCTGTTCTTGTTACATGTTGTCCTGCTGTGAATGTTTGCAGTAATTTAGTGCTCTGTAGGAGCCAGTGATGAAAAGACCAAACTGTACTCTTCAGAGCTGTGGATTAGTGTCGTGTTTAAGCTTTAAAAACCACTTGAAACAAAAGGTCAGACTTTGTCCTCCTTCAGGACTCAGAATAGACTACCTGATGATTCTTTGAGCACTTTGATTGGCATTTTGCTAACTTCGCACTTTCACCTGAGAACATTGAATTGGTATAAAGCTACTGCACCTTAAGAAATGGCATGAGCCTCTTTGCAACATTAAACATGTTTGAATCTTCACCCAGTTGTGGTTTCTTTCAGTAAATTACAAGAATTTCTCAGGTTTGATTCCTTTGTGTTTCATCCGTCTTCCATCACTTCAAACAAAAGCCAACAAGCTTTTGCTAACGTGAGTGTAAAATTTAAACGCCCTCCTTATCAAAAACAAACTGCAGTCTGGTTTTTCTGATGACTGTAGGTTCAAGGCGGGACTTTGACTAAATTACTAGACGTGCTGCTGTGCATTGAATCTTTGTCCTGAACTCAAGTACAATTTAATCTCTGGCCACGGCCAGATTGAGAACTCTCCCTTTAAGACATTTTGTAACAAACAGAATTCACATTTTTATTTAGTCCATCCAGCGAGTCTTCCAGGCCCACCAGCAGCAAAACAGCCCTGACCATAACACTGCCACCACTATTAATGACTTTTAGGATCTTTTTAATGCAGTGTCTGCAGATTAAAGTTAGTAAAATTTATGCTCCTTACACCATATGAAACTAATTTTAAATCAAGTTTCGGATCACATTTATAGAGGAACAACTTAACTTTAACTCTTTAAAATGTAAGAATGTAAAAATAAAAGTGGAAAGAGAACAACTGGCAAGATTCCTATTTAGGGAAAAAATGCAGTCCTACATAACAGATTTAAAAACTTCACTTTTTATATATTTCAAGTTATTCCTTGTGGGGATCCACAAGCACATTGTGAAAAGTCACTACTGTAAACCAATTTCCAACAGGAAACACATCTTTCATAAAGTTAGACCATAGTCTCATTTTCCCAAGTCATGAGGATCATTCAGATTTTATTTCCTGAATAATCTCAAAGAAGCCTACATGTTTTTGATGATCAGATGATGTCACTGCTTTGAAATGGCCACACAGAACATCTCTGCTTTGTCTTTTTCCGCAATGGAGTCATGAACATTGATTGAGACAGGTCTTTATTAACCAATTGGATGAGATGTTGCTGTGATCGTTTGGGTAAATTTGGTTGCTCCTAGTGTGAATGTAACTCTCACTGAGGTTCTAGCTCAATCTAGACAGCCCCTGTTGGGGTTGCCCAGAGAATATGTCTGCCCAAAATACTGTGAAAAGCTTTCTTCAGAGCTTCAGCAAAGAAGCTTCTGCAGGGCCCACAGTGGACATGTCAGCACTACTTGTGAGCACTGTGCTCATTCTCTTTCTTTTAGCAGCTTGTGCAAGCATGCTGGCTTATGTCTCACTCTCCTCATCCCTCATCTGCTTCAGAGCCTGCATAGATGCACTGACTATTTCTGAAGCACAGCACAGGTCAACAGAATGAGCCTGCAGCATGACATTTGCAGACTTTAAGAAACCCAAAACTTTTAGAAGAAACCGTCCTGTTACAAAGAAATGATGCCTCCTTAACATCATTATTAACCCTGATGCCTCTGAAGATGTCACCAGCAGCAGCTCTGTCCTCTGTAACCTTTTGACAGGATACTCATACTAGCATCCTGTTGCTCCACAAGGCACTAGGTCACATCATGATGGCTTGTCCATATGATCTCCAACAGTCGTTTTAGGGAGGGAACATCATAGTTCTATGACACATAATCACACATTTCACATAATGATGATGAAAAATGAGTGCAGGGATCCTGATAGATCAAAAAAGGTGTTTTCACACATTGCTCTGCTTGCATTAAATGGACCAATGCCAAATGCAGCTGGTGGTTATAGCAGTGGGTATTAGGTACATCTTTCCCTACCTTCTTTTTACAAGAAGCCCTGAACACTACCCTCCTGACCCCAGAATGGACAAAGATCCATCATAGCACCGACTGACAATTTCAGCTGCACTATAACCTGAAGCAGAAAGACGCTAAAGAATTTGGGTGGTAATATAGTCAGCATTTAACTGACTGAGGTCAAGCAGACCAATCAGGTGTTCCTCTGGAATACCTTAACAGACAAATCCAACCATAACTGACAGATTCTCCACATTGCATCTGTCTCTGGTTCCATCACTTTTGATGCCAAATTCAGCAGAATCTGCTTTTGTCATGATTATCCTTGAGTTTATTTAATACTATTTTGGCCAATATTTCAATCATTTTGTTTTGGATGTTGCGAGAGGTGTATTTAACATTTTGTGGTACGTCTTTATTTTGTTAAACTTTGGATCCTTCGTCAATGTGTAATCAATCATTTTTAAGAACAGTCTTGCAGAGAAATCATCATTTGAGCTTTCCACACTGCCACAAAGTGGAAGTTTATTTACTGCAAGGAACTGAGCTACTTGTCCAATAGTTTTTATATAATATTTATTTTTTCAACACAAGGGGACCCTAAAAGCTTACTAATGGTTTCCCCTGTGGCCTCTCTTTGGGACATTTCAGACCAGGTTTTTACATTTTTTATGCGGCATTGACTTTTTGTATGCTTTGAGAGTCCTTGTCTTTTTTTAGTGCACTTTAATTATTAAATCCTTGTTTTGTAAAAACCAAATCCCTGCCATTGTTCCCCCCAAATTTATAACACGGGAAAAACAAAAGCATGCATCAATCTTTGCTGAATATTACACCCGTGGTCTTCCATGATACCAGCCTGGGCAGAATGAGCATGCATTACCAAAGTTATGCTTGGGGGAAACCAGAGCTGTGGGTTGTGACAGCGCTAAAGTGTTCAAGCCTAAATCTACATCATCTGCAGCAGCCACTACTGGCCTGGGAGCAACTGGGACAGCAGGGGCTGTGCTTGTTCAACTAGACAAACTACATGTACTCGGCTGAGCGCGGGGATTCAAGTTTGCAGTACCGCCCGACGAGTGGGTCTCTGCTGCCGTTGTTAATGCACCCAGCACTGGCAGCTTGGATGCTAAGTTTATTGCGCATGTAAACTTGTTTCTCAGTTAACCCAAACCAGAACAAAGAAAGCGATAGAGGACAAGAATGAGTTGAAATAACCAGTGATCAAATCCTTTCAGCAATAAACAGCAGAAAACTCTGAACAGCACTGGGGGGCCAGTCCTGGCATTTGGGGGGGGCATTGCCCCCCCTTGCCCATGCCTAGATCTGGGCCCGCTCTGACCCTTGGATGTTTACTGGAGGGTGGGAGTCCTGCTGAATCTATCACCATCTCCTTTGTCCTGCTGGTGATTTGATTGTTTTTGCACCAACTGAATATCCACAATGACAGCTCTGTACTTGCTGTCGCCCCCCTCAGACACATAAGTAATTCTGCTGTTATCAGAGAACCTGAGAGCCACTGGAGTTATAAAAAAAAAAGTCTTTAGTGAGTGAGATGAAAAAAGGGGGGGGGGGGGGAGCTCCTGTGCTGCAGTCCTTTCCATGTTGATAGATCTCACTTTAAATTTTCCCTCAAAATGTTTAGATTTCAGCACAATACATATGCAGGGCTCGACATAGCCATTTGTCCGCTGGCCCGGTCCTGTTTTTCGAGCAGTACGGACCACAAGACTTTATTTTTTACTTGTCCACTCGGGCCACTAAAATATCTAACAATTAATACATTTCTCACCTTTTTCAATAAAGTATATTTTGCGAAAACGTGTAGATTTACCTCGTCTTTATAATTCACCTTTTCTGCTAGTCCTGTGTTCAGACTTCAAGGGTTTCTATGGGAAACCTTTTATCACTCTTCTCCTCCTCTCCCGCCTGCGCGCGCGGCTGTCACTGCCGAGCACCACGCGGCACGCGCTCACTCATTTTTTTTTTCAAACTTTATTGAATGTAACAATTCAATACTAAACAATGTTAAACAGCAACAACGAAGGAACAAGCCAGTGGGTTATTATTCCATTTTATGCAGATATATTTAAACTGACACACATATCAGCGCCCCCTGGTGGTTTTTCACCGCGATGATCATAAGTCCAACACCGTCACTGAAGAGAGACTGAAGCATGTCAGAGATGTGGAAGACATGGCAGGAATAAATAGGAATATGTTAGATGGAGTGACGGGTGGAATTAGTAGTATGGACAGCAAGATATTTAATGAATGCATTGAAGATGAAACTGCATGCACTAAGCTTTAAGCTGAATTTTAAAGAATCAAAGGCAACTCCAAATCCCTGAATCTCAGACTCAAACGGAGTATAAGGTCAAACTACTTAATTTTGTTTTTCTTTACAACACTGTAAGCAGTAAGTATTTCTAGTTAACTGAATGATGTCAGTAATTTAATTGTTTTAAATTTTTCAATTATTTAATTTAATTAGGTAACTAAAGTAACTAAAAAGTAAATGTAACTTTGCAACAGTAACAAAAAGCAGAACCTTAAGGCAGTCAGAGCAAAAAAGTCAATAAAACTTCTTAACTATTGATTAGGAACAAATGTGAAATAGCAGTGATAAGAAGCAGCATGAAAACCTCTTAACTAGTGTTACCTACTACACTGCAGCGCTCTCTTCAAAACATCTGAAACAGACTAGAGCAGATTTAAGTTTGATATGCTCTATTTTCAGTCATTGAAAAGTGTAGAAATAAGTGATGTCACCAGAATGCACCAAATTGCACCATATTAAAATTTTCCGGGGGCATGCCCCCGGACCCCCCTAAAGTTGCAAGCACCTGCGGAGCACCGGGTTTCGCTGTGCGCGGTGTCGGGCCAGTAACTTTCAAAAACTACTGGCCCTCTGGGCCAGTGCAAATTTCTGGGCTATGTCAACCCCTGATATGAGATGGGGGGGGGGATATTTATATCAAACAGGTCATGTAGTCTTCAGTTATTTGCCTATAATAATAAATACCCTTAAAAATATATATTTATATTTATATTATATTTTTTACTTATGTCACTTTTGCCTAATGTTTGCATTTGTTTATTGATTGAAAACATTTCACAAACAAACATGCCAAATTCAGGGCGGGGCAAAAGCCGTTTTTCCATCACTTTCAGCACTCGTAGGCCGCGTTCCTCTTTTCCACACTTTGTTTCAGAGATTTTAGCATGTAGATTTTATAAGAGCAATGTTATCCAGGCTGTAGAGTTTCTTTAACAGCCAAAACAACCAACAGGAAACAAAATCTTTCTTAAAAATAATTTTAGTTAGTTAAATCTGGGGTTTTGTTTTCCTCATTTGTTTAGATGAGACAGATTGATAAGAAGTTTATTTTTTTTAACAGTGTTTTTAATAAAAGTAGGATCTTCTAATTAAACCCAACATCAGGGTGCAAACAGACTTTTTTTTCATGTTTAAAAAAAAAAAAAAACTGCAACCAGAATAGAAAAAAATGCAGAATGTGACTCAACTAAAAAGGCCAATTATTTAAAATAGAGATATTTTAAATCTATGGTTTATGTTTAGTTTGAATGGGTGAAAACATCTCTGTCTGTAAAACGAAAGCATTGATTCTCATTTACATTTTTTGCAGGGTGTCCATGTTTATGTTGTGCGGTATCTGTGTTGTTTGCTGGTTCAAAAACAAGACTCTCCTCTGAACAAAAGTAAAGCTGCGTTTTACATCAGGACCCGAAAATTAAAAAAATCAGAAACGAGAACGTCAACCATCACTTAAAAATCTGTCATTACTGAAACTTCAACAATAAATCACAGTAGTCATCTGTCTCTGGGACTTTCTATTCAACCTTATTTCATACTAACGGACTAACATGTACATTTAAAGGGAACAAAAGAATACTTTTCATTAATGTTTTAATTTAGTTTAAATAAAATTTCTTACTCCCTCATTTCGTTTTCTTTTGCAACACAATCATCCACAAGATGGTGCTGCTGCTCTAATTAAAAAACATAAAAAAAGGGGAGGGGAAAGGGAAATGTGAGTCAAAAGACATTTGACCGCGCTTATTTAGTTCAATTCATCATGAGTGTTAGAGGAAGACCGTGTAAGACCAACAGTCCAGACTCTTCAGAACCTGAGACGAAGACTAGGCAGAAGCAGGCCCCTCAGCCAAGATGTTCTGCAGCGGAGAAGACCAACGGAACCAGAAGAAGAGCAAACAAACAGGATCAGCAAAAGGAAAAGCAGCAGGAGAAGTCATGTGTGGAGATGAGGGCAAAAAACGCAGACTGTGTCGCAGAGGAAGCGGGAAACCCTACAGCAGGCAGCGCGGTCCAAATCTGTCAGGCCACAACTAAAACCACTAAAAAGTCTGCAAAGCCTAAGCAGGAAGACCATAACTCTGTTGAAGGTAAAAAGAAGAGCCCGGAAATGAAGAAACCCAACAGGATCAAAAGCCCAGAAAGACCCAGAGAGGAAACCGTAAAAAAGAAGGGAGACTCCATCCTCAAGGAAACCGTAAAAAAGAAGGACGACGTCATCCTCAAGGAAACCCTGAAAATCCTGAAGATAAAAATGGAAGAGAGATCCAACGTGGCAAAAGAAATCAATGACATAAAAAAGCACCTAACAAATCATTTAAAAGAGAAAACCCAGCTGTTTAAGGAAGTTCAGGAACCACTGAATACCGGGAGCTACTATGAAAACCTGAAGGTAGGTCACCTTAACCTGAACTTATTCTGTAAGCTCACATGATGACTCATGAAGGGGCCTTAAAAGTAGCCGGAGAAAATTCATCGCCTATGAGTGAAGCAGTCGCGGCCTACTTTATGATGACCAACACAAATTCAATCTAGAACCTCACAGAAAATAATCCGTGTGTGATGTAATAGTGAATTCATTCATGTTCACTTTGAGAAATATTCCGCTCCTTTTGGTGAATTGCTTTTAATGCTCCTCTACTGCCCGCATGCGAGGAACACAGAGAGCACAGCCATGTGGCGAGCTTATGGTAATTTATGCTTGTGCAGCGTGTGGCTGATGAAACAGCAGGAACAAGCGGCGATTCTTAGCAGAATGCAGTAAGAATTAGAGAATAAAGCTCCTGGACTTACAGTAGAAACCAGATAACTTAACAAAAGTGTTGATTTGGAGACGCAGGTGTCGTTAGACAATGACTACACTATGATCTTCATGCTATGCTAATGAACTGGAGATGCACAGACCGCGTCAATGTCAGACAAGATTTTCTCCGACCGGGCTTTTAAGACGTGGTGGATAAAAGCAACATAAATTAAACAATAAATACACATTTCAGAGCTGGTGTTGTGCTGAACGCCCCTTCCACCCCTGTGTGAGAGTGCTGCATGTGTACAGCCAGTGACATACTGGCAAGAATCCAAAACATGTGATTTCATTTAAAAATTAATCTCCTAGTGACAGAATTAGGAAAAGATGACACTAAAAGTTACTTTTATGCAACTAGATTTTTTTTTAAATGTGGTTATGTTCTGCTGGTTTAGACAACAGGTGACTGACAGCTCTCCTCATGGGGGACTACAGGGGCCTTTTTCCAGCAGTGTTCTGCTGCTGAAAAAAGAACACAGAAACTTTTGTGATAGAACATAAAACATTTCATTGCTGGTGTGAAAATGGCAAAAGAAGAGTACAAAGACTGAATAGAAATTTAAGTAGTAGTTACTTAAAAAATACATAGAAAATAGTCATTTTTATTTGATGTTTTAAATCTATTGTGACTTCCACTGTTTGAATTTCAAATATTATTTTATAAAACAAAACACCCAAGGTTTTTCTGTGTCAAATAGTGTATTTATTTATCTTCTATCTATATCTATCTATATACCCAGGCTGTGTCCCACCAAGGTGGGGTAGCCTAGACAGGGCATTCAATTTTAACTCCCTCCTTCTCTTCCCCAAACCCTCCTCCTTCAGTGACTGTGCGTGTGCGCATGTGTGCGTGTGTGAGACTGGTTCTAAGCCACGCCACACCACACTGCACAGGGTCAGCTGCACAGCCCAGTGTGGGCACCTCCACAGCAGGGCCTCAGCCAAAGCTGGTTTCCCCTTGCCGCTTCATCCCAAGACCAGGGGCCTCATTTATAAACGTTGCGTACGCACAAAAGAAGGCGTACGCCACTCTCAACGCAATAATTGAGATTTATAAAAAGCAAACTTGACGGGAAAATGTGCGGTCCTTCACGCAAGCTCTGACCCAGGCGTACGCACAAAAACGGGTGAAATGAGAAACGGCGACGCCGTCGGCAGATGGAAGAAACACGTGAAAGTGAAAATGACAATCCTGCCTCTCAGAAATAACATGAAGACTTCACAAAGCAAGTCTTACAATTAACAGCTACACCAACACCCGTTTGATCGATCAGCAGTGAAACAAACAAAAAACAAACGAAAATTACAATGAAATTCAAATGAACACATATTTGCAAAAAGAAAAGTGAAATATGTTCTGCAATATTGGCATGTTGTGCAATTCATCCTCATAAATAATATATTTAACAGAACGAAATAATGTACAAAACTGACATTCCCGTCAATGTGTCCGTCTGGCGGAGCAGGTGCAATTAGACAGACAGATGGATAGAGAGAGAGAGATGCATTAATTGTCCACTGGGGAAAGTTGTTTTCATAGTAAAACATTTCTTCATAAGCTACGGAATTATGGTATTCATGCATATGCCTTTAGTTTGTTTTATTTTTGATAAAACAATGTATGGCGTATGTCTCAACCATTCAGAAAGCAACAAGAAATTACATTTGCGCTGATCAATTTCCCATTTCCACGTTGATTATTACCGACATTTGTAGCTTGTCAGATGCAATTAAATGGATGGAAATAAAATGCTCCATCACAATGCGTAATGACGCACGATGGCTGATCTTAGAAGATGTGGCAAATGGAAGAATTCGGAGTGAACGCATCTTTAGACAGCAAGAAGACGTGCTGGCAAACGAGGACGAGTGGCTTATGAGCTGGTTCCGACTTCCTCGAGCCGTCCTGTTGGAGCTTTTGGGGGGGTGTCACCTGGTGCATCTGGCGCGTCGGTGTTCCCCCTGCGCCTCAGTCACCACTCCACTTAAAAGGGATTCCCCAATTATTGCCGCCAGTCTCTCATCAAGAGTGGTCAGCTCCGGTGTCCCCCTTTCCCCCACCCGTGGCAGACACACTCTGGCGATGCAGCGCCAGACGTTTTTTTGCCTCGACTTTGATGTTCGACCATTTCTTTTTTATTTCGGCCACGGTCCGAGGTTGTGAGGCTACAGCAATTACGGAGTCTGCCACCGTTTGCCGCTCACGTGGCTTTTTGGCATTAGTAATGCCCACACTGTGCCCTCCAAACAACATTATTCTCCTCTTTTCCACCTCGCCAACGATAACTTCTACTTCACATTGAGTGAAGTTACGTTTTTTTGATTTCCTCTCGGTGTTCGCCATGGTTTCGCAATCAATGAATATTCATTTGTGGGCGTTTCACGGACTATTTATGGGCAACTATGGGCGTGTCATGAAGCCGCAAAAGCTGCGCTGCATTTAGAATTGATTGTGATTCATTAAAGGGAAAGATGCGTAGGATGTGCGTGCGCACGGTTTTATAAATCTGAATATTTCTGTGCATACGCACGTCCTATGTTTCATCCGTACGCCACTTCTGACGCAAATCCTACGCAAAGTTTTATAAATGAGGCCCCAGACCTTTACCACACCCCTCCATTCATTCATACACAAACTCTCTCCACCCATCCCTGTCCTTGGCAGCCTCTCTCCCCTGCACCACAGTCATCCCTCTTGCATTTAACGCTCTTTTTACACCCTCTGTCCATCCCATTCGCGGTCTTCCTCTCATTGTCACTCCACTCACATCAGATTCGTATACCTTTTTCACCAAACGCTCCCTTTCCATTCTTTCAACATGTCCAAACCATCCCAGTGCCTTTTGCTCTGCTCTATAAGCCAACTCTCGCATCACACCAGTTCTCTCTCGGATTACTTCATTTCTCACACGATCCATACACCACACCAAACGTTCTCCTTCCACTTTCAGACTCCACGTTTCAGCCCCTTATAACGCTGCAGGCACCACCACACCATCATACAATCTCCTTTTCGCATCCTTTCCCAGTGACCTACATTCAAATACTCTCTTCATTCCCCCCCATATCTTTCGTACTTCATTCATTCTAAACTTTACCTCTCCCCCATTCCACCATCCACACAGACACACGACCCCAAATACTGAAAACACTCTACCTCTTCCAACAACTCCCCATTTAATGCCACATTCAATCTACGTTCACCCTTTAACCTCGTACACCTCATCACCTTACTCTTTTCCACATTCACTCTCAACTTCCTTCTGTCGCACACCCTTCCAAACTCCTCAACCAGACATGCCAAGCTCTCTTCTGAGTCAGCCACTAGTGCAGTATCATCTGCAAACAGCAACTGATTCACACTCCATTCGCTGCCGTCAGTATTTATCATGCTCACACCCGTACCCGACACCCTTTCATTCACCTCTTTTACCACACCATCCATATACACGTTAAACAACCACAGAGACATCACGCATCCCTGACGGAGACCAACCCTCACAGGAAACCACTCACTCATGCTATTTCCCACTCTCACATGCTCTATTGTTTCTATAAAAACTCTTCACGCCTTCCAACAATCTACCATCAATACCATACATACTCAACATAACCCACAACGCCTCTCTATCAATCCTATCATATGCCTTCTCTAAATCCATGAATGCCCAAAACACCTCCCTACCCTTAGCCAAAAAATTTTTTCACACAATTTTTTCTCCCTTCCCCTTGTACAGGGGAACCACACACGCACTCATCCAAATCAAGCGGCACCTGCCCACTTACAAAACACACATTCAACAATCTCACTAACCACTCGATCACGATCGCTCCACCACACTTCAGGCATTCCACAGCACACCCATCCACACCTGCAGCCTTTCCTACTTTCAACTTTCCCACAGTTTGCTCAACTTCCTCTCCCGTAATCAACACTTCATGCAACTCTCCTAATACATTCAGTCTACTTTCCCTTCCATCCATCCCAAGCACAGCATCCCGATCTTCCTCCACATTCAACAGCCTCTCAAAATACTCCGCCCACCTTTTTCTTACTGCATTTCTCTCATTCAACATCCTTCCATCCTCTGTTTTTACTTTCTCCTTCCTCCCCGACACTCCCTTTCGCACCCTTTTCACCTCCTTCCAAAACATTTTCTTGTTCTCTCGAAAATTGTCCGTCAACTGTCTGCCCCACCTTTCGTCCGCAGCCACTCTTGCTTCACGCACAGCTCTCTTAGCATCCCTTTTCTTCTCCTTATAACACTCCTATGACTCCCTGTCCTTTCTCTGCAGCCATACTTCGTACGCACATCTCTTCTCAGCTACAGCCAACCTTACATCCTCGCACCACCATTCACTTCCCTTTCTTACACCACCCCAAACATGTCTCACACCACACACTTCCTCTGCACTTCCAACCACTGCACTCTTGAACTGTTGCCATTCTTCCTCTTTAATCTCTTCTAACACATCAAAAAGCAGGATTGTTGCTTAAGCAAGATGCTTTATTTTAGTAAAGAATCTTAATTACATAAGTGTGTATAGTGCGGTGGAAGGAAGACGTTTGGTCCAAAATGAAAACAACTTGGCAAACTTGGAAAGAGGTTTCCCAATTTGGAAAGTTTACAACTCAATATTATAAATACTCAAGTCAATAATAAATTTTACAAGTAAGTTCACTTTACAAACAAAGGTCCCTCAGGGGCTCCCCCTCAAACGTATTGGAGGCAGTGTATTAGATAGGCAGTCACAGGAAAACCCGTTGGGGGAAATCATATATGTCAGCAGTGATACAGTAGAAGTTTAGAGTACTAAATTCCCCTCCTCTACTGCTTTCGAATCAGCTGAAATAATACCTGGAAGATGCATAAAAAGGGCCTTAATTTTCAAAATTTTCCAGGGGTTGGGGTGGGGTGGTAGCCTCCTACTCTGAAAACCTTTGAGGCCCCTGCTTGAGAACGTTACTAAAACAACTTCAACTTCACAGATTTCTAATCCTGACGAGTTCGACGTCATGCTGCCCCTGCTGGTGGAAAGAGCCAAACCTGAACCGTTTAAGGAGGATGGAGCCTTTTATAAAGTGGCTCTACAACGTGAAAACAACCCGCTGAAGGACTTACAGAAGGATGGCTTTCTACCTGCAAGCCAAATACTGGCCGAGTTCAGGAAGGAGGTGAAGAAACTCCTGAAGAATGTTGAAGGTCAGTTCAGATCTTAGATGTTGCAAATTTGCATTATTTTTTACATTATGTATTACCTTTCTGGAAAAACAGCAAAGAATTAAACCATTTGGGGAGAGTGCTCTGTGTGTAAAACACAAATACACTGTGGGCTAAAAATAAATGGAAAAACCCCCCACAAACGGTCAGACTTATTTAGTGTTTTTGAGGTTGAACTTGACCTCAAATTAACTAAATTTGATAAATACATAATCAAAACAAAGAAATACAATCCATAACCAACAGGAAAAGAAAAAAAAGAAAATATGTCAATAATGAAATGTCTGTAACAGCAAGAATATAAAGCTTGGTTTGCCACTATGTGATGCACTGTACTTGACACTGGGAAATCAGTTGCATTTATTTTCTAAAGCTTTCTGGATTCATTTTTAAAGACCTACTGATGAAAACTGTGTTTTTAACATGTTGTTGTGGCATTTGTCTAATGATTGAGCAATTTAAATTAGAAGATCAGGAGCAGACAAAGGAAAGATTTTTGAAAAAGAGCATATATGTGATGTATAAAATATACTGGGAAGGCCACAAGATCCCTGCCCCAAAAGAAATGATATATTTAGAAAAAAAAAGAAAAAAAAGGGTCTGGAAGATTCAAGGACACCACACAAACAGAGCTCTCAGCAACAGGAAAGGGAAGAGGAGACTGGGGTTCCTGTACATCAACAGTCCCGCCCACAACTCAGAGGCAATTTTCTAACTCCTGCTGCTCTGCAGAAACTATGTACTAGAAAGCAACATCAATTTTTTTAATTTCATTATGGTTAAAAATGACAATCATAATTAAAAGACCAGTGGGAACCCTTTTACAATAGATCAAAATGATTTGAGTGGGACTTTAACTACATTTTTCAACAATCCAGAACAGTCAATCTATTGTTGGAAAACTCTAAATATAGGCAATAAAAAAACCTGCATTGAAGCCTGGAATACTGCTCTGTTTGATGCTCATGTCTGAGCTGTTTTATCTAAAAATTCCTCTATGTGAGGCTTCAGGCTTTAAGATGAGGAAACCATCAGGTGTTCATCAGTTTAAGAAGACTCTTGTTTAAACATTGGTTCATTTTAATATTAGGATTCTCGATTGCAGGTTTTGAATGCAGAAACACCATGGTGATGCAAAAGCTTATGCATTCAGATTTGCGGACATGTTTTGTTGGTAAAAAATGAGCCGTTTCTCTTTCCAGAATGGAAGATGGTACAAGCCAAACCAGGCTGCCCTGCTGTGACCCTGACCAAAACAGTTGGGTCCATCCCAGTTTCCCTTGACTTGGTCCTCTGCCTTCAGGTCAAATCCAGCTGGCCGCCTTTCACTACTGACGGCTTTAAGATAGAGGGGTGGCTTGGGGCAAAAACAAAACAGGAACACAAACGAAAACCCTATTATCTTGTCCCAAAATATGAAGGAAAGGGTTCTGTGGAACACAATGGGGTTGCAAGTAAAGGTAAATGAATTCTCCAGCAGTAAAATGCACTATCAACATAAATCTGTCTGCAGCTGCATCTGCTCATGACTTGTCTTCTGTGCCACACAGACGCCTGGCGGATTTCCTTCTCACACATCGAAAAAGAGATCCTGAAGAACCACGGATCGGCGAAGACATGCTGCGAAAGAGGTGGAGAAAACTGCTGCAGGTCTGCATTTGGCAAACATCAGCTTCACAACTCTTGTTGCAAAAAGTCTTAAAACCCACAGTTCAGGAGAATTCCTAAATTCTGGAAAGACTTCTGTTTGTTTCTGTCCTTTGTAAAGCTCTAAAAACAAAGGTTTTCAAAATACAAATTCTCAAACATGACAATACATAACTCTTATGAATGTCAGAGGATAAATGCAGCTACAAAGGGGAGGAATCCAGTATTTTTCTTTGCTGGTCCCAAGTCCAACTAAATGCAGAGGTTTGTGTGTCAAACCAAAGTCAACTTGATCATGGAAATTACAAACTGAACATCCATAGCAGATCAGATGTGGTGCAAGTTAACTACATCTTCCACCGGTGCTGAAGAGCCACTGAGTGTTAGTGGAAACTGGATCCCTGTTGGTGGAAGAAGCAGATGTGAAAGGCGTGTCTATAGGCAGAAACAGAAACCGAAAGACAAGAATGTCAGACTCAATAGAAACTTTGACTGCAAGAACTTCGACAGAGAAAACTGGAGCTCATGAATAAAAGATGAACGGTGTATGTTCTGTGTGTTCAAGAGACCAGATAAAGAAGGAGCACAAATTATGCATAGAGGTTCAGGCTATTTTATCGTGGAGTGGATGGAAGGAAAAATGCAGTACTTTTGATGGGGAGTTTGGCAAGAATTGCTTAACAAATAATAATGACAATGGTGAACTCTTTTTTTTTTTTTACTGAAAAGAGAGGAACACCTGTTAAGAATGGAGGAAGAGGCTCAAACACTGATTGTAGCTTGTGCAGATGTTGAAATCTGAAAGAGATCAGCAAAAGTTGTGGTTTGGAAGAGTGTAGCTGATAGTAATAAGACTGTGGTGTCAGGATGACCTGTAGTGAGGAAGATGACAAAGACAGAGCAGAGGACCAAGCGGTGATAGTGGAAAAAGCAAGAGTGCTGAGGGATTTTTGGAGAGGAACTGAAACAAACTTCAGGAGATCAGGAGGTTCTCCCAGATGACTGGGAAGAAAATACTTAGCTTTTTTCATTCACCAAGGACATGACACACCAAGGACGTTTGGGAGTGTTAAGAGAAAAAGGTTTGCGAACAAAAAGGGTGACACCAAGAAGACAACAGTTAGGAGTACAGTGAAATGCAGCACAAGGTTGAGGTGGCAAATACTAACCAAAGGGTGGATGAGGACTTGAAGATGTGGTTCTGTACTGGTCTAGCCAGTTAAACAGAAATGGAAGGATTTAAAGCTGTTAAAGGTCATCAAAAACAGGCATGGAAATGTGTTAACCAGTTCCACAAGTGAGATGGAAAGATGGAAGGATAACTTCGAAGAACAAATGAATCAGGAAACTGTGGAACAAGAAGTAGCAAAGATCAGTAAGGCTGACATGAGGAAAACAATCCAGATGATGAAAATCTTTGGAAAGGCAGTTGGGTCTGACAAAATACCTGTGGAGGTATGGAGGAAACAGTTTGGGAGAGGTGGCAGTAGAGTTTCTGACCTGATTGTTTAACAAGACTTTGGAGAATCAGAGGATGCCTGAGGAAAGAAGGAGAAGCATCCTGCTGCCAATTTTGAAGAAGTGAGAAGTGCAGAACTGTGAAAAATACAGAGGAATAAAGCTGATGAATCCCAATGAAGTTATAGGAAAGAGTAGTGGCAGCTAGACTGAGGCCAGACTTATCGTTGCATGGCAAGGAGAGAACCACAGATGCAATATTTGCTTTGAGGATGAAGCTGGAGAAGAACAGAAAAGGTAAGAAAAAGCTGCATTGTGTCTTTGTAGATCCAGTGAAAGTCTATGACAGAAACAGAGAGAAGCTGAGCTTTGAATGAGGAAGTCTGGAGTGACAGAAAACAACGTCGGAGTTGTGCAAGACATGAAAGCTGACAGCGGTAGTAGTTAGATGTGCTGTAGATGTGACAGAGGAGTTCAACGTGGAATTTCAAGTTGGTGGAAACTCCCAACAGTGCTGAACCACACCCACTCACTGCAGTAAAGCAACCGGTCAAAGGAAGGTGACTGCATTTCCAAGGGCTGGTGGTGGGAGAAGCAGCAGTCTTCAATGCAGGCGGAGACGACTAAATTCAGAACAATGCAGGCAGAATGCACCGCTGGCAGGGCGGATTAAGGCAGGGTGCGACACAACCCTGTGGGGAATAGGCGGAAGATCAGAGCAGCACACTTTCAACTAGGGTTGGGCGATGTCCCTTAATTTGGCAGTAATAATTAATTAGTAATTTTTCATTATTATATAATTACTATTCATAATTTTACTTTATTTTATTTCCTAACTAATGACTCATCCGTGAGGAAGAAATAATGTGAAGTATAAACTGAGGGAAGTGACTTTAACAAAAAAAATAAACAAAATAGAAAAGAAGTAGTCCACTCCTGCACTTGATTAGTCAAGTGGACCGGTGGCCCGAGCGACCGTGTGAACGTTTGTTCTAATCGGAAAACATTTTTCTGGGCACATGCTCATGGTTGAATTCTAATCAGACCATTGATCCGTTCAAGATATTTTGCACATGTACCCGTGGCTTATGGTGTCGACTCGCAGCGTGGCGGGGGCGTGGCATCACAAACGTGTCTCTCCAGATGCCAGTCAGCCTTCACGATGGACGATGATATCGTGTGTCTAAATAAATGTGGCGATCACTCTCAGCTGGTCTGTGGCTGAGAGTGAAGTCAGAGTAAAAATAATTTGTTTGTGAGTGACTTTTTGATTCTGAAGAACTTACTGGTGAAGTTTGGCACGGTAGGCCAGGTACCATGCAGCACCAACCAATCAACACGCAGGATATTGGCAGCACCTGCTCTGCAGGTGAACTCAATTTATCCTGTCACAAAAGAAATGTGCAGAAGACTGTGGTAAAAGCAATCATGTTGTTGGTTTTGAGACTTTGAGGAAAGAAAGGAGGCAGAGCTGGAAGTAGCAGAGATTAAGATGTTGAGTGGCATGGTTGGATAGGATCAGGAATTAATCCATCAGAGAAAGAGATTATGGTAGATGTTTTGGATACAGATGCAGGGAAGCAGATTGTGATGGTCTGTACTAGGGGGACATCAGTTGATCTCTGGTTTGGTGACATTGGGAGGAGGAACAGTGATGATGTTGGGGTTGCATGCTGAGGTTGGAGATAGCAGGAAACAGGTCTATAGGAAGGACAAAGGAGAAGATCATGGATATAGGAGAGGATATGAGGAGGCTTGGTTTGAATGACGACACAGAGAGGATTAGATGGAGGCTCTTCCAAGATGATAAAACAAAAATAGAACCATAAAGTTCTTTTCAAAGCTAAACATTCAAACATGTCTAGATGCATTTTACATGTAAAATTTTTGTATTTTCATGTATTTTACAATATTTATTTGGTGGTTATGAAATGTCAATAGGAATCACAAAATGCCAACTACTCCTAAGAAATCAAATCCCTGTGCTCACAATACTCTGACAGTCCTCACTGAAAGCTTCTTTCGTCATGTGTTCACTCAGGAAAGACTGTCTGAAGCTCCTGAAACATCTTTTGCATCTCCTGAAAGAGCACGACCCTTCCCTGAAGGATGTCTGTTCCTATCACGCCAAGACAACGCTACTGCACGCCTGCTGCGCCCGCAACAAAGACGACGACTGGAAAGCCTCAGAGCTCCTTGGCTGCTTTAAGCAACTCCTGCTGGACTTTCAAGGCCACCTGGAAGCTGGGAAGCTCCAGAACTTCTTTGTTCCCGGCCAAAACCTGCTTTCCGGCATAACAAAGAAAACTTTAAATGACCTTGCCAAGCAGATAGAGGAGCAACTATTGAACGGGTTTCCAATTTTTGCCGCAGGGCTTTAAATGAAGTCAATCAAGTTTTGTTTTCAGCACTACATTTAGTGTTCAAAGTTCATGTAAACATTTAAACATGTAAAAGGATAAAATGAAATAAAACTTTTGTGTAAAAGCTTTTCATTGCTGTACATTAAAATTCAAAGTCCCACTCTGATCATGTTTTGTTCCCAGTGGTCATTTAATTATGATATTTTTTAGCCAAAATCAACAAACCTGTCTCATTCTCTAGAACACTTTGATCTTTAACAGTTTGATTTCAATATTTGTGATTTTAAAAATGACAAACTTTTCTACTTAAAATCTAGTTTTTGGACAGTTTTGGGATAATGTGCAGTTATTCTGTAATTAAAATACTTGTTAAAAAGCTGGGGTTGTTCTAAAAGATGGACATCAATCATTGCCACATTAAACAGCTTTAAAAATAAATAATAAATAGAGCAAAGTGTGAAGTAGAATAAAAAGCTAATAGACTTGGCGTCAAAGTCCGACTTCAATCATCTTTTGATCTATTTTAAAGACATTTCCAGTGGTCTTTTAAATATAATTATAGCCAATATAAAAAAAACTGTCATTTTCCAAGACATAGTTTCTGTAGAGCAGCATGAGTTCATTAAAAATTCACCTCTGACTTGTGGCCAGGACTATTTGTGTAGAGCAACCCGCAACCAACTTAGCATTAGCGGTGCAACCAATATCGGAGCCATCCAGTCGTCCATTTTTGAGCCAAATGCAAGCTCAGAAAAGGAAAACAACTTATCTATTTTTCTGCAAGCAAATGCATCAGAAGGGAGCGGAGCATTTTCTGTCACAAATGAGCTCTTCTTCAAACTGAATTTTTGCGTCTGCTCCTGATTCACCAAATTTGAATCGAGAAATACCCAGAAAAACAATTATAGGTCTAAAATTTCTTTAAAAATGTCTTCTGTCATTGGACCAATGCTACAAGAACATGTAAAAAAAAACACCAGAAACGTAAAGTGGGTCTTTAATGGAACTTGAAAAGGCTCCTTATCCGATTCATCAATACAAACCACTTGATCTGCAGTTGAAACTTAACATGTGATGAGTTATGATCACATTTAGGGTCATGTTACCAAAGTAGTTAATTGTGCTTAACTGGAGCACTGTGACTATGTGTAGAGACTTAGCTTACATATGAACTCAGCAGCCAGAAAACTACATTTCATATTTGAGCTTCCTTTGCTTTCAAACACTTGGCAGGGAACCTCTAGGTGGATTTACTAACAGAAAACAACAAAATGGCTAAAAGTAGCAAAACTAAAGATACTTTTAATACTACTACATTACAAGGATGATTGAAAACTGTCGTACCTTGTTGTTTTTCCAGAAGTTGCTGCAAACTCCTATTTTGGTTTTTGTAGCCTAACACGCACAGGCCTCCTGCAAAGAGAAATCCTGACAGAGTGAAAGACGTTTCCTCCTGCCAGCACCATGCTGCTGAGTGCCAATGCTTTAATGAGACGAGAAAATCAGAGAAAAACCATTTATTTAGAAGAATGCATGCTGCTGAAACAGCAAATCCTTAATCAAAAAACAACCTCTCTTAGAACAAAATAATGAATTGACAAAAACTAAACAAAAGAACAGCAAAAACAAACTTTTTTTATAAAACATGAGACGACTGGAAGTTTCTGATCACTTGAGCCTGTGAAGAAGATAAGAAAATGAAAATTCAATTGTATTGTATTATTGAATAGAGGAGAGCTAAAGGTTTCTTTATGACATACAAATGTAGAGCATTAGAACTTCCAGCTCTGAGCTTGGTCTCTTCTGCTTCCCCTTCCACCATCTCTTCTTCCTCCATCTCTTCTTCCTCCATAACCTCCTCCTCCTGAACCGTACATCAGCTTCTCTCTCTTGTGTTTCTCATATCTTTCCGCCATGAGCACCAGCTCATGAGGCACTTCCTGCAAACAAGCCCCACCCCCTTGGAGTTTTTACAAACTAATAAATTAACAAGAAAAACTGATTAAGCTGTCAAATGAGCTTGATTGAAATGAAAGCCACTGGCTTGTTCTCATTTGTGTGTTTTCTGACTTGTCCTGATCGCTCCAAGATGGGAATCAGCTCTGGCGCCATCCTCCAGTCTTCCCTCGTTACCAAGGTAACAGCAGCACCGGATCGCCTGGAATATACGCGCATTAGCGTCACGAGACAGCGAATGCAACGCCATGAGAAACAGGAGCTCGTTTGAAAGAATACCAGAAAACTTTCAGCTATAGTGGAGCTTCAGTACATTTACCTTAGTCAAACCAAAGTGCAGGTGAAATATGGGCAAACCAGTATGGGGAACCCAAATATGGTCAGTGAACCCGTAAAGTAAAAATGTTCAACATTTTGTTCTGCATGCTGCAAGCAACAGGTCGTAGCAAAAACTTAACTCTAAACAACACATGCTACAATTCTTTGTGTAACTTAGCATGACATTTAGGATATATACAACTTTCCTCTGCTGGTTGGTCTTTATACACCAGCTGCAGCAGAGCGAGGTTGGTGCAGCCTCGGTAGCCGTTATCATGACAACGGATCACAACACGTGTCACATGAAGCTTCATCTCCATAGTTTTTGCTCTCAGTCAGTTCCTCTGACTACCCGTTTGTTCTGCTTGTTCAGAAAACGTTACAGCAGAAGCGCTTACCCCGCTCGACCTGTGCGGCCCACTCGGTGGACGTACTCCTCGATATTTCGAGGAAAGTCATAGTTGAAGACGTGTGTAATGTCGTGCACATCCAAACCCCGGGAGGCCAGATCCGTGGCAACGAGGATGCGAACCCGACCTGGAGCGAAAACAGAACCTTTGTGGTGAACCTGCCAGGAAACAGAACACTTGAATTTGAATCACTCACTTTCTTTGAAGTCTTTGAGGGCTTCCTCTCGGTCACGCTGCTCCCGGTCACCATGGAGACTCTGCACAGCCAGACCTTGCAAACACAGGTCACTGGACAGGTCGTCTGCCCTGATTTTGCATCAACAGAGCAGACAGTAAGTTCCCACGGAGCAGTGGCTATTGCAGCTTCATAGGAAAGCAGACTTTGTCGTCTTCTACATATGGAGACTCAAATTACACCTGTTTCCATTAACCGGATCGCGAAGACAGAAATTCCTGTGCAAGATACCAAAAACTAGGTGTCGAAAAGTGAGGTTTTCCTCGATTCTCAAAATATAACGCATTGTGGAAATTTTGCATGACAGAATAATTTTGTGGTCTATCAAGTCTCGCTGACCAAGGTTGGTTTCCCTGCAAGTCTGTTACATAAAGATTAACTAGCAGTTAGGAGGAGTGTGAGGAGCCACAAAGAGCTTCTGTACTCACTTAATCTTTTTTCCCACAAAGATGATGGCTTTGTCCTGCGGCAGCATATTTCTGATAAAGTCCATTACGAAAGCCTTTTTCTCCTCTTCTTGAACGATAGTGATAGTCTGCTGCACCGTGTCCACAGCCTGATACACAAACACATGCATCTGTCTGACCTTGTTCCACCTCAATGGGAATGAATACTTTGGTCATAACAACAGGATGATCATCTGTCTGATGTGGCGGATCTTACTGCCAGGTCAAGCGTGCCCACATAAACCATCATGGGATTCTTCAGGTAAGATTTAGCCAACCGTCTAACACCGCTGGGCCAAGTGGCACTGAGAAAACAGAAAAAAATGAATCAGCAGAAACCAGCACAGCTTTTGTTGGTCCTAAAAATAGTAGAGTGAGAAACGGTTAAAGTCCCACTCTGATCATCTTTTGATCTATTTTCAAAGCGTTATCAGTGGTCTTTTCATTATGATATTATTATATGTCAGTTTTAGCCTAAATCAAAAAACTTTTGCTTTCTAGTACAATAATTTTGACAGAGTACTTTAAAAATCCTACTGAGTTGTGGGCAGAACTGTTGTTACTGTGCCTGAACACAGTCGCTGCAACAACCGAACTTCCCAAGCTGTGATGAATAAAGTATCTTTATCTTATCTCATCTTGTAGAGTTAGATGAGCTAATTCTTCGCTAAGAGTTCTGGTACATCGCCTGTCCGTCCTGGAAAAGGTATCCCTCCTTCATGTGGACATCCCTAAGATTTCCTTTTTTTCCGGAATCCGTTTTACATTTTTAAGAGTTTTTCTTTACTGAGAAAGAGGGTCTTAGGGCCTAGTTTGTTTAGTTTAGCCATTACCTATTGAATTCTATGACTTAATATTGCTTATGTTTTCATTTTTATTATACAATTACCAGTATGAAGCCCATTGAGACAACTATTGCTGTAATATTGGACGATATAAATAAAATTGAATTGAACTGAATGGAAAAGGCATGCATCGTCTCTCCCTCCATCTCCGGGATCACTATGAACCAACCAGAGATGGAACAGAGAAGTATTTTAACTTCAAACAACAGTATAAAGGGCTCGCATCTCCTCTACCTGGTCATGACAGTCTGTCGGTCTGGGCGGATATCCAGCAGGATCTTCATGATCTGTGGTTCAAATCCCATATCCAGCATCCGGTCTGCTTCGTCCAGAACCTTCCAGCAACAAACAGAGTGGGTAAAAGAACTCGGAACACCACAGAGTCCACTGTATCAACAGGAATGGAGCTGACCAAGTACGTGATGGAGAAGAGATTGATGAGTTCGTTCATCTGAAGGTCATTCAGCCGTCCAGGTGTTGCAATCACGATGTCCACACCACTCTTTACCAGGTTAATCTGACCTCTCCTGTCCCCCCCACCATAGATGCAGATGCTGGGAAAAAAGACTTAGTTACTTTTAAAGATAAAATCAGAGTTTTCCTTTACAGCCAATCTATACCTTTTGTATCCCTTATAACTGTACTTTTTGCACTCTGTCTCAATCTGCAGGGCCAGCTCTCTGGTTGGGGTCAGCACCAGCATACCTGGACCCCCCCACTCAGCTCGAGGTCTGCACAGGAAGACGCAGGGATGAACAGAATGAGTCTCGACGCCAACATGAAGCCCTGGAAAGGAGAATGTGACGATCCATACTGACACAGGTTGTCCGTCCATGTGGATGAACCCCGGGAGCAGATAGGCCAGAGTTTTCCCCGTTCCCGTCTGAGCAATCGCTATCAGATCTTCGCCGCTTAGCAACACCGGCCACGCCTGGGACTAGAGGAAAACCAGAATTCTGCTGGATTTGGTCCCGAGCTCAGCAATACATTCACATTAAATAGCATCAGTTTAGACCCAAGCCTTTCAGACACTTAGAAACACAAATTCTTCTCCGGAAAAAATAATTTTTATCCTAATTCAAAGACCTCATAGTTACATGTTTTTAAAACAGTCGGTCAGAAGAATTTCTGGTTGGTTGGTTGGTAAAATTATTGAAATACTAATGTTTTTCTCCGGCAGAGTTCATGTCTGTCTGTGGAGTGGAGTTGTAGGCATCAAGGGCCTGTGTGTCAGAATATTAGATATCAATGCCTTACTCAAAGATGATTATCTGGATCAGGTGTGTGCTGATTGGTTGGACACACCCAATCTATCCAATAGTAAAAACACATAGAAAAACTACAAACAGTCATCATGCACCTATCACAAACTAAAAGTAAAAGACAATAAAACAAAGCATAAAAACAAAGCATAACACATTAAAAGGCTAACTTTAACATTAAGGCTAATCAACTAAAAGCTCTTTAGAAGGAAAACATGTTGACCTGACTTAAAACATTCAACAGAGTCGATCTGTCGTGATGACAAAGGGAGGTTGCTCCAAAGATGAGGAGCGACATCATAAAAGGCAAGATCTCTTCTGGTTTTACAGTGAGTTTTAGGGATATGTAAACATTTTTAGTTTGTAGAGCTAAGGGACCCGGCTGAAGAGTAAAGGGTTAAAAGGTCAGCAAGGTCAACGGAATTTTGTCCAATAAGGGCTCTAAAAAGCAGGGGTCTCAAACTCGCGGGCTATTTGCGGCCCCCAAGATGATATTTTGCGGCCCCTGACTTAATATGAAAGTTTAATGTTAATGCGTGCGTCCAGTTTTTTTTATAAATGACAATTTTTCAGTGTTGTGCGTGTAGCTGACGAACCAACCAATCACAGTGGGGTATATGACTATTGGGGGCGTGACATTGACCGGGTTTGAAAGCAGGGAAACATTTAAGGCAGGAAACCTGACAGCCCCCTCCCCGAACCACATTAAGAGTTCCTCGCTTTCGTTTTTAGAAAGTGTCTATTTGCTCGTAATTTTTTAAATACATGCAGTCAGAGCTGAGCTTTTCTCTGAGCCGCACAGACCCAAGGTTAAGGATATGATTACGGTCACGCGCTGCGGCATATTAACCAAAACCAAATGGTTCTCGTGCGCGGCTGCGACTGCAGCTTACCGCTCCCCCAGGAGATGGGTCACTACAGAGAATAAATGTCCCACCCCTACATGGGTGACAGCTAACAGGGCTTTAACATTAAACACGTGCGAAAAAAAAAAGATTTAGTTCTTAGACATACTTAAAAATACGTGGGGAAAATGAAACGATAGACGAGTTTGAAATGATTCAGCGCCGCGCCTGGATCGCTAGGGAGACTAGTGGGGGGGGGGGGGGGGGGGTTGAAGGTGAATGCTGAGCTGCAGTAAGACTGAAGGAGAACAGGAAGTTGGAGTTGTCCTTAAGATTCAATTTAGTTTTAATGTACCTCTCCCCCTTAAGGCTCATGCACACCTTGACGAATATTCGCCAGCCGTTATTCGCCAGAGTTTTTCAACACGTTTTTTGTGTTCACACCCAGGCGATTTTTGCTGTCGATGACCCGAGCGAACATGCAATTTCATTCCCTGACATTATATGGCGCTTAATGTAAACAGAAATACTCCTGTACACAAGGTGGCGCTGCGCAACTTTACGCTTCTTAAAGTCGCTTTTCACTCAGAAGAAGAGAGCAAGTATTTACGCGCTTGTCAGAATCATACAAAGAAAACATGAATATTTCAAGCACCAGTAGCTCTAGCTCCAGTTCCAGCGATGAAGATATTATTGTTCTGTTGAATGATGAAAGACGCCGGAAAAGACGTCGATTTTGGGTACATCCCATAGTTACGAGAAGAGAAGAACATGGGGAGTTTTATCCACTGGTACAAGAGCTGAAAATGTATCATGAGCGTTTTCGGGGATATTTTAGAATTTCCGTCAGTGAGTTGCATCTTCTTCGTCTTATTTCTTCGCGGCAGTTTTGACGCTACTTGCCGTATATCTTCTTCGCCGTGACGCATGTGTGCTCAGCAGGACAGTTTTGTGTTTGAGCATCCCCAAGTTGTGTTTTACTGTAACTTCAGAAGCTCCAGACACGTGTGCAAAAGCGCCATTCTCATTGGTCGTATAGTTTTTTACGCGGCATGTCAAACCAAAAAAACGAACCCGAGGCGTTTTTTAAAAAATGGCGCTTTTACGCGTGGCGTTTTTCGCGTCGGTGTGCAGACTCACATTGGTGCCCTTTGTTTAGTCACGAGGCATTAAACGTCGGCAAATATTGCGCACGAAATTCGTCCCGATGTGTACAGGCCTTTAGTATGATCTGTGTTATTGTAGATTTTATATTTATTTTAATGTTTTGTAATGTATGTAGCCTCTCTTTAATCAATAGGTATTTTCAATTATTTTAATTAACCACTCAACTACAAAACCATCAGGACACGTTTCCCATAATGCAATGTTTTGTAGTCATTTGCGGCTTGCAGTCAGTGCAGTACTAAAAATTTCCAGCTGCGTTCGCGTAGGTTGGGGCCATGTTCCCGCCGATTTCTCGTGATATTTTTGTGATGATTTACAGGTGATGTTTGTGCAAAAACAAAAACATCCGTCTCACACCAGGTGATCTGCGCAGCGTTGCGTCCACCTGGGTGATCTCAAACACACTTATTGTGCATCTTGGCTGCACCTATTTGGTGTCGCCAACATCAATTTCCATCCGTTTTTGAGCCGTTCTTTGATCTCAGGTATCGGTATCGATTGTTCTGATCTCCAGTGAACAGCGCCTGTTATTTTATGAACCACAGTTTGAATTCAACTATGAAAATATAGGAATGGCTGACCGGCTGCTCTACAATAACTTGTGAACGGGGTTTAAATGTGTAAAAAGCATAAGGAAGAAAATCCCAAAAAATTGTTACTGAATTTTGTTTCTCCTTTACCGATTTTTGGTTTAAAGAGTAAACTTTAAAAAAAATAAACATTGTAGTAGGTTTAGGGGATGTCATCTGGACTTGGTTTTAAAGTTAGAAGACGTTTCACCTCTTATCCAAGAGGCTTTGTCAATTCTGAATTAGCTGGTCGAAGAGCTGGTATGTATGCAATCATGGGGGAGGAGTCAGACCTGAAACTGGATGGTATCGTCAACTTAGCCTACATGGTTTCGGGTCGTTAAGAATCCTTTGTCCTGAGCTGGGGGTTGGGGAGTCAGTGACTCCTTCCCCAAACTGGTCATTCCTTTCAGCTATTGACGACCCAGGTGGAACTGGTTTGGTTTGTTTAGGTATCAAAACACTGGTCTGACTCCTCCCCCATGAGCGCATATTTACCATCTCTTCGACCAGCTAATTCAGAATTGACAAAGACTCTTGGATAAGAGCTGAAACGTCTTGTAACTTTAAAACCAAGTCCAGATGACAACCCCTAAACCTACTACAATGGAACCAACCTGGATGAATGAGAGTCTTCATAGACATGTCAAAAAAAAAAACATTCAACACAGACTCAAAATAAGGAGCACACACTCTGACTTCTCCACCTTAAATTTCAATAAGTCCAAGTACAGTCCAGATTTACTGACAATCATCTTCAAGCCATACTGAGGGTCTCCGCTGTACGTGAGGAAGTGCTGCCAAGTGTCCAGCAGTAAGAAGTAGACAAGAGAAGCAGTGTTCAGAAGAACCCATTAATGGAGGTTACAGAACTGTAAAATTGGAGTCTTCTTTTGTGTTTAATAGTTATAATTCAACAGTGTAAACTGAACTGTCTTAATAGGGACGTTAAGTCAGAAAACAGCAGATATAGAAGACTAAATAAACAGAAATGTATTATAATTACTATTATTTATTTACTTATTGATTTGTTTTATTTACGTATTTTATTTTATTTTGAATGAGAGTTTTATGAGTAAATTTTGTACAGAAAACGTTTAATAATAGTGTATAGTAATAGTTTAGTACATGTTCCATACAAATTTACTGGCTCTCAGACACTCACAAGTGTGTGTGTTGCGGCCCTGCCTCAGCTAGACCCTGCCTTAAGTGGCCCACAGGTAAATTGAGTTTGAGACCCCAGCTCTAAAATCTACAAGTAAACTTTAAAATAAACTCTAAATTGAACTGGGAGCCAATGTAAAGAATACGGGTGTACCAACACAGTAAATACCAAAATTTTCATATGGTGATATGTCATCACCATATATCAAAAAATATATGTTCTTCTATCTTAAAGCTTGATATATTGCTAGTTGTTAGAGATAATATATATCAATTTTCACAATTTCACCTGATAGTATCGTCATCGTGAGCAATGTACCTCATATCGCATCACAAGGTACCTAGTGATTCCCAGCGCTGGGAAAGAAGACAGTAAAGGAGTGCTGGTATATTGGCTGCTGTTAAAAGTCTTGCCACTGAATTTGATTGAGTTGCAGACATTTTAAATTGCATTTGTTAAAACAGGCAAAAAGCTAATTACAATAATCATCTCCAGATCAGGTTTACATAGGATGGTTTTTAATATTGCCACATTCCTCACTCTGGTGGTCCAAGCAATTTCTGACTATTAGTTTAAAGCAGGGATCGCCAACCTTTTTGAAACTAAGAGCTACTTCATGGGTACTGAGTCATACGGAGGGCTACCAGTTTGAATAACAAATTTGCTCACTTTGCCTTTAGTTATATATCAATAATGATTATTGATACTCAAGTGTGAAAAGATTCATCATGTTAATGAATTCTCACAATAATTATCAACAATGACAACAAGGCAGGAAATGGATAAATATTCAGCCCTTTATCTCATTGTTACGTTTTCAGATGATCCCTTACATCACTACATTTCATAGGAAAAATGTCCCCATTTCACTATGTTGCACCATGTTAATCAATAATGTAATGCTTAAGCAAAATTGACTTGCATATTTTAAATCTTGTCACATTTTGAACTAATGACCAAATCTGCAGTGTTTTTAACAAAATTATAACTGCTGCATGTCATGAACACAGTTTTATTTTGAACACATTTCTTCAATATTTTAATTCAACTTTGTCATGGCACTGCCATGTTTCCACTGACAACGTCTGGTATCTGTTTCTTTGTTAGTGGGAAGACTGACATTGTATGCTGTTCACCAGTGTATTGTAATCTGGTGCGTAACTTTTGATGAAGTTCATGTCAGACAACGCTGATTCACAGAGGTAGGTTGGACCTAACAGAGGAACCAAGTTGCCCCCCAGGGCCACATAAGGAACTTAATCAAAAACAAACAGAACACGCCTCACTGATGCAAACTGATATGATCTGACATGAGATTGCTGTATTGATTGAAGCTTATTTTTGGATTTCCAGTTTAGGAGGATAGTTCTCTTTGCGATACATAAAGTGAGAACCATGTGTGCCTTGTTGGTTTCTATGTTGACGTCATTTAGATCAGTGTTTTTCAACCAGTGTGCCGCAGCACACTAGTGTGCCGTGGGAGATGGTCAAGTGTGCCGTGGGAAATTGCCCTCATTAACTGATCTAAAAACATTTCCCATCTCCAGGATTTCAGCTCTGTGTTCATCCAAACATGCCCTGATAAAACACTGAGGAGTTAGGAATATAAAAGATCGTAAAATACTTTTTCTTTGCGTTTATTTTATTTTATTAAAGACATTTTGATAAGAATGACCGTACCGCGATTCAGCTGCAGCTCCGGCTGTATTTGGGAAAAGTCCCGTCCCTTTGACTGTCTCCACCAATCATTCTTGAGGGGCTTAATCACATGTTATCAGTCTGACCAATCAGAAGTGGTTAAAGTCTTCACTTCCTTGTCCCGATTTAGCTCGTAAAGTCGCTCAGTTCTAACAAAAATACCAGCTAAAGCTCGTCTTTTGCGCTGTAGCTTTCCACAGAATCCGGTATCAGACCGTGGAACAAGTGAACAAAACAATGAAGCTCCGAAAACCGATCTCCGGCCGTTTTATGCACTACATCTCCCATGATGCATTGGGTTGTGAGAGTGACAGGGCACAAGGAGATCTGTCGTTAGACGTCTTGAAACCAACGAACACACATCAAACTATTTTTAAATCTTCTAACTTAACTTTTATTGAATCTTTTAGAAAAAAACAGCTGCAGTTTCCAGCTTTTTCTGCAACAATTATCTCAAAAATGCATGTGAGATTGTGGAGGGGCTGTAGATCAATACAGACTATGAGTTTATCCTTCTTTTTTTAAATTTTTGGATGCTGGTGTGCCGCGGGATTTTTTTTAAGGTTAAAGTGTGCCGTGGCTCAGAAAAGGTTGAAAAACACTGATTTAGATCACCTAGTAAACAGAGTTTGGCACATGCAGGGACTTTATATTTAAAACATATTCATAAATCCTCACAGACCTTACACCAGAATGTTTGGCCGGGTGAAACAGAACCACAGGGCATGCATATAGTCTATGTAATTACCTGTGTGCTATGTGCAAATAGCAGACTGATTGCATCCCATTTTAAATAGCCGCCTTCAGGTGGTGTGTGTTCTGTGGAGAATGTTGTACTGAATAAGTTGCAGATGAGGACTTTTGGTTATATTAAAACATTATGTTGTTCCAAATATAAATTTAGTTGCTCCGCAATTCCCGGTCACTTCGGTGAAGATTTCTTGATGATCCTTTAGGAATCAGTTGTTCGCGGAAATTTATGTAAAACACTTTCTAAATCTTTATTATTCTGCTCTGGTAACCCCGTGTACCTGCAGCCTACGGTATTTTACAGTTAAGATAGTTTGCATATTTAGTCAAAACCTGAAATGATTCCAGAACTGGTTTTTCCAGAGTGACTGGAGAGAAGTTGATACTGCAGTCCATGCTGAATGAGAGCTTTCTCTCATATTCAATTGTTCAGCTGGGGTTTCTTGTGAAATGAAAGTGAACATGAGAGAGGGATAAAGAACTTTCATTTCCCTTTGGAGGCAGAAATATTTTGTATCGACAAGAAACATGAAATCTTTTTCATCAGAAAAATAATTTTTCATTTTGTAATAAGTTACAAACTTCAAAAACTCTCTGAAGTTTGATAACAGTCAAACCTGTAGTGGTCCCAGTAAATTTCTGAAGGTTTTCAAATTTGGTAGAATAAACATATAAACATAAAACAAAGCCTTTTAATTCAAGCTGCTATTTTCATTTTTAGAACAGATAAAAACAAAATGCACAAATAAAAAATGTGGTGACATTTCACCACTGATGCCTGTAAATAATGCTGAGGTATGGGGTCAAATCAGGATCCTCTTAAAGTGAAGGAAAAACAAGATTGAAAAACTACACACCAAAAGTACACACCATAAACTGATAAGATATTGAAAATTTGAAGAATTAAACTGTAATATATATATATTGAATTTGAAAAACCTAAAACTGTTATCAGAAGAAAAATAATATTTATATGGAACAGCTACTATTTTGGTTTTTAAACTTTTTTGTTTCTCTTCCTCTTTGGTTCAAGCCAAGTTCACACCATCCTCTGGAACATGATTTCAAGTGACCAATATCAGTGAAAAGTCTATGTGAACCACTGGCAGACAATTACAAACCTGGGCCTATAGTAATGCTACGTAGGGGTGTGACGATAACCACCGCAGGGTTTTTTTTCTTTTGAAAGTTCTGCAAATGGTGAGTGATTGGAACTATAACACATTAAACACATTCATCTTTGCTGATAATTTACTTTTTCTGCTAGTCTTGTGTTTAGACTTGAAGGGTTTCTGGGGGAAACCTTTTATTAGTGTTCTCCTTCACTCCCTGTGCCGCGCCTCTCACACCCTGTCAGGCTTCATGGCTACCGGAAAGGTGACAATGTGTCTTGCGTGCAGCTCGAGAGCGGTCTAACCATGACTCCCACCCCGTCACAGCTCTAGTGCCAAGTCCAAACTACTCAACCCCTAATTAACCATTTTTCTGCCTCTAAATAAACGTAATAAACAAAACGGTAAACAAACTCCCTATGCAACTACATGCAGCACAAAACATTGAAAATAACCACATAAATTTGGCAGATTATTTATTAAGATATTTATCATTTCACTCATCAAAAGGGATTATTTGAAGACAAAATTCATCCTCCTCTCTTTGTTCAAAAACAGTTCGAACACCCTGTCATGTAGATTATCGCGCTTCGGTTCTGTCAAGAAGTCGTTTTCTATTCCATCAAGGCCAGTGCTGGGAGCAGAGTCTGTCCAGTTGTGTTTCTGCGTAGGTTTAAATTCGCTTTAGAGCCGAAAATGTCCACTTGTCCAACAGTAGCCGAGACGGGTACTGTTATTCTTATTATTATTGTCACCCAATTTGATTAATGCGGGACAGCAAACCTTCAAACCCCAGCAGAGAGAAAACACAAATGCAAAGAACACATTTTACGCACCCTTTTATCCCCGTTTAATTAATCCATTTTATCAAAGGGATTATTATCTGATTGGAAAAAAAACCCGTTTGATTGCTCCAAAGAAAACAGGACCGGGTGAAGGAGGACAACGCTGAGCAGGAAGTAGTTTTCTTACACAAAGTACTGTGTAAATCTGTATTCCTGCTTGACCACAGAGTGAAGCCAGTTGTAAGACTCGTAAACTTTATTCAAGTAAGGGGACTCCTAAGTTTCATGAAGAAACTGATGCCGATCACCAGGACTTGCTTTCCCACCCCAGTGTCCGGTGGTTAAGTTTGGGGAAAGTGTGTCAAGGAGTATGGGAGTTGAAATGGGAGATCATCTTGTTTTTTGGAGCTACTTGAAAAAGTTGATTATTTTCCTGACCTGGGTGACAGATTGGTTTTGTGATTAGCTTTTGCTGTGGACTTACATGACTGAGCTGAACATAAAGCTACCATGGAAAGACCAGTTTGTGCATTACATGTGCACAAACGTCAGAGCTTTCAAAACCAAGCTTGCCCTATTCTTAGAGCAAATGTCATACAAGTCACACTGAAAGAGGCACCCTTGATGTGAAAAATACAGGAAATCACTGGATGACCTGCACAGAGAATTCTGCTGTCCGTCTCTCTGATTTTGGAAAAATTGACAAGTCACTTCAGCTGCTTTCATGTCCCTTCACATAAGATCTCAAAAGAATGCCAGAAGAGTTACAGCATGAACTGATTGATCTCCATGGACACAGTCATGAAGGAGAGGTGCAACTCTGATGAGTTTCATGCTTCGTTAAGAGCAGCAAAATTCCCAAACATCCAGAAGATGGCACAGAGGAAGCTGGTGTTGTGTGGCTCTACATATGTGTTTGAACAGACTTTTAGTTTGATGACCACCGACAAAGCACCCCACAGACTCAGTGAAGTGCTGAATCCCTCAGATCTGTTCTGAGAATTGCCACAACCAAACTAACACTGGACTTTGATGGACTGACAAAAACAGGGGATAAACAACACTGTTCCCACTAAAGGTTAATGTTAAAGGTTAAAGGTTAATAATATTTTAAGGCCTTTTTGTGTTTATGTTAAATATGTTTGTATGCATCTGGTGTTGACCTGGCCTGTGTGATAAATCTTCAAAGTCAATGTGGCCCCTGAGCCAAACAGTTTGGCCACCCCTGCTATGGGGTCTCCGTGTTTGAGCACTGATGATACACAGCTAAAGAAAAATATATTAAAATACACTTAAGATGTTCTAGTTTTTCTGAACCAAATGGGGGTTAAGGAAATTAGTTACCATGACACCTAACAGCTTTTGCCCCCATTTGGAGAAGATGGATTTATCTGATGAGTCACAGAAGCGTAATTTAACTACTGGTAATTACTTTTGATACACAGTAATTTCCTACTATTATTCTTTATTCTATTGCTGTGATTTTCTTTCTCACATGAAAAAATACGAAGGTTTTAATCTGTTGAATCTCTTCAAATGTGAAGATCAGAATTCATTTTCTGAGGTTGGAGACATGCACGTCTGCTGCCTCTCGGCATTAACCACAGCTTTCCTCCACGTAACACTTTGTAACAGGCGAAGCTCAGTCTGTCATCACCCTGCAAGAGGTGCAGCAGAATGGCCCCGGCTGGGCGCTCATACCTGGATGGGGGTTGGTCTGACAAACCCCACACGATCAATATTCTCCATAATCTCTGGATAACGCTCAAAAGCTTCCAAAAAAGTGCGGCACGGGTTAGGAATGGGCCGCCTCTCTCCTCCCTCCATCAGGTCGTCCACAAAGATATTGTTGTTGTCCTTCCTGTGTTTATAAAAATATAAAAAGAGGAAATGTCTCATATTGAAATCCAAAAAAGAAAGCTACAGAAATGTTATTAAATTGACAATTGAAATATATTTAATATAGCTTTAGAATGATTTTAAAAAACAACTTGAAAACTATCATCTCGCTGCTTGAAATGTCAAAATCTGTTTCCAGATCATCAATAGCATTAAATCAGTGGTTCCCAATGTCAGACAATATTTTCATAGGCCGGCTCATCCGAGGCTGAAGTCAGTATTTTTTTTTTTTTTTTTTGCTTCCAGTTTCCCTTAATTTTAGAGGGCAAAGTTAATCTCAATCCTTGTTACACACTCAGCACACATTTCTTTATTTCTTTCTTCTGCCGGCTCCCCGGCGAAGAATATACGCAAATACAGACGCGAATAGGGAGAACCCACCCCCAACCCCCATGGCTGAAGAATGTCCATCACCGATCATTACTCATCAAAATCCCTTTTGAAACGTTTTTAATGCTTTGTAAGACATTTATTAAAGAAGATTGGAGTATTGCTCAACATAAAGAGTCTTTAATTTAGAGCAATAGACTGCACTGTAGTATAGTTTATAACGCACATTAGGAGTGTCACTCTGTCTCTCTGTGCTTTAAAACCAGGAGCCTGTGCTTCCTCCTTCAGTTAAGTGTAGATGTCATCTTCTTCCAGAAGAGGCCGGTTTAATTCATATCAAACACCTGTTCCAGATCATAATTATACTCCGTGATCATTTTCCTGAGTGTTCATGATATTTTCCAGCAGCTCCTAAGTCGGCTAATGCCATTTCTCCATGCAGGGCACAAACTTCAGTTTTAGCGATTAAGGAACCGGTGGAGCCAGCTATGAAACATTCCTTAGAAACTGTCAAGGAAGCAGACGGGCCGGCGTGCTCTTCCTCTCCGCTCCCCTCTTCTCCAAAAGCACCTCCTTAGAATGCCATAGTCTGATACAAAAGACTTGAGCTGACTTTTTGTGATGAACCAGAGGGGTCAAGTGACTAGAAAAAAAATCTGCAAATACGTGGGGGAGACCTGTATAGATAGATATATGGATATATCAGTAGATCTTTTGGAGCTTGTCGTCTCAGAAGTAACTCACATGCTAAAAAAGTGTGGGAACCTCTGGCCTACTGTTACGAGTATGATGCTGATAAAGATGCTTAAACAGTTGACTCACATTTATTATTTTATTTAGAAAATACCAATTTTAGTCATAATTTTTAGTTTGTGTATTTTCCAGCAAAAATAAATACCACTTCACCCTCGTACAGACCAGACAGGGCCATTAATTTGATCCATGATGTTTGGGATACTGATTTACGGATCACCTGTCGGAGACATTCGACTTGCCGTTGACCTGAAATATAAAATTTGTCTCCTCACCTCCATTCAGCAACCTCTTCTGGCGTGAGGGCAGACACACTCTCTGCCTCACAGTAGAACTTCTTCTTTAACGGCGGCAGGTCTTACAGAAAAACAAATACAATCCTTTTTTAATCATGCATTGAAATTACTTCCGGTTCTGGTTGACAAGAACTCTTTGACGTCATTATCTGAGGATTGCCAAAGCCCTCCAGGCCCTCACCTTTCCATTTCAGCTCCGAGTACTTGTCCTTGCCCTCTCGGATGGCGTTCCAGTCTATAGGCGGGCGTTCTGGAACATTGTCTGCGGCTTTATGTTCTGCAGCAGACCTAACGGAGGCGTAGTAGCCTCCACCATCACGCTTATGGTCCTGCAGTCTACCCAAACCTGAGAAGATCAAAGTTCCAACATTCACCAGAACAAGTGCTACTTCTGCTGCTGTGGCCTGTTTCAGAGTAACCATGACTATTTGCAAATCTGCTGCACCTTTCCATTTTCTATTCATTTTTTATTCTGTGCTCCAAAGGAGATGATTTGTCAATCAAACATCCTCAGTTTAAAGGCTGTAGCAGAAACGCTTTCTAGTTTCATCTTTTCAGTTCATTTTAAGTTAAGTTTCTGTGACAAAAAGCCCCCTTTGGTTTATTCTAGAACAGGTTTTAGATAGAAAGGGTTTCTCTGCATATTCTAAACAATAGTCATATGTTGGCATTTCTGCTTTCAAGGTTGCTTCATTCTGGGTTTAGTCTCCAGATTAGCTTCAGATGGTGGAAAAAAAGGAAACGTCAAGAAAGACGCAAAAGACTCGGGCAAGTTTAACAGCCGTTTGTTGGCGCAATCTCCGAAAAAAAGTTGACCAACAATGACAGAAAACAAGAACAAAGGTGCCACGTTGTATAGAAATAAGTGTTTGCGTGTCTAAGGCTTTCAGTGTAGGAGAGCAAGAAGCAGTAAACCTGCAATATGTTGTAAGAAGAAACGTAGATCCTGCAGTACAAGAACACAGTTCTCCAAAGAAGTGAGGTATTTGATGAAAAAATAAACCCTAACGTGCATACACACCACCCCCATGTTCCTTTTCCTAGTAAAACACTAATATAAGTGCTCTCATAAAACAATAGAAGTACCAGCTCACCATTTCCAAATGGGAAGTTGCTTCCGGAGAGCAGCTCTTCAATCATTCCTTTGGCTTTTTGCTGAGCTGCAGAAGATCCAGTGATGATCACTTCTCCATCATTGTCCCCTTTATTTATCTTCAGGAACCAGTACAGTAAAAATAAAATAATCAAAAAGGACTTTGTCAAAAATGTCAGCAAGCAAAATAAAACTAGTATTAGATATAATAAAGCTATTTTCCTCTTAAGTCCATTAGTTTTCCCTTATTTATTGCAGAAGTTACATTTTTGTTTCTCAAACTCTTGTTTAAAGTCTTAAAGTCCAAACATTCATAGAAAAGAACTATCCAGGATTACAGAATGAAGACAAAGCTCACAATCAAAGATTTATGTAAATTTTACAAGCAGATGGATTCTGTAAAGGAGAGACAGCGCAGAAGAGAATGATTGACAAGGTCTACAGCCAATCAGGACGCAGAGCAGTGTTGTTAAAAAAATGCATCCAAATATCACAAAAGAATAACAGCAAAAGATGGAGATGAACCCCAATATAACAAAGGAAGAGTTTCTACAGACACAAACCTGCTGTTTTAGTCTAATCATAGGCTTGAAGTTGAGTCATAGCAACTGGACTTAAAGTCCCGCTCCAGCTACATTTTGATCTATTGTCAGTGTTCCCACTGGTCTTTTGATAATGATTATGCAGTTTTTAGCCAAAATAAAAAAAAGGATTGGGACTTTTAGACATATTTTCTGCAGAGAGCGGCAAGAGTTCATCAGAAATTTCCCTCTGAGTTGTGGGTCGGGTGGGACTGCAGTAACCCTCCATTGATATCCCATAATCCTCTTGTTGACGCGTTCTCCCACTAACTTACAGCCCCTCACAAACCTAGCTAACCAAGCTAACATTACTGGTGCAACAGAAACAGAGAGCAGCATATCCAGCTGTGCAGTTTAGAGCCAGAGACCAGTTCAGACAAGGAACTGAAGACATACGTGGATCTATTTGTCTGCAAATGTATGCATCAGAATGGAGCAGAGCAGGGAGACTTGGACCCGCCCATTTCAGTTGCTGCATCATAAATGAGAGCTATATGCTCCTGATCCATCACAATTTGAATAAAGAAATACCAAGAAACAGTTTTAATTATAAATCCTTTTACATATGTCCTCCACAGTGAGAAAAAAAATTCTACAAGAACATGTTAAAAACATGATTTTCATTGGAGTGGGTCTTTAAAATCTTCTTTTAAACGTTTGGCCATTCATCCTAGTCTGAAAAGTTTCAAGGAAGAAGATTTTAAGTCAAGTTGCTATAACTTAACTTCAAGACAAAGGAACCTGGATGAATAGAACGTTCACTGTGTGATCATGCTCTGACACACCTGCACCCCAAAATTAAAGTTAAGGGTGTATCCAGTCTGAGAAAATCCTTTGTTCCGAATCGGGTCAGCTTAATTTGTTCCAGGTCAAGTCCCGAAGCTTGCGTATGGTCGTGCTGCGCTTTGTTATTCTTAACGGGATAGTTCATTCATTCATTTTCTGTACCGTTTTTCCCTTTCGGGGTCACGGGGCTGCCGGAGCCTATCCCGGCCACTTGTGGGCGGAGGCAGGGGATGCCCTGGACAGGTCGCCAGTCTGTCGCAGGGTAGAATATCCACAATCGCACATCCATTCACTCTCACAGTCATACCTATTAGGGTTGTGCTGATGGACGATACCATCGTCCATTATGATGGGTGACTGACATCCCGATGGGGAGACACCATCGGGATGCCACGCCCCCGCCACGCTGCGAGTCGACACCATAAGCCGCGGTTACATGTGCAAAAAAACTTGATCGGATCAATGGTCGGATTTGAACCCAACCGTGTAGATGGGCCCAAAAAAAGTTTTGAGTTTATAAAAAAACGTTCACATGGGTCACATTTTCGGTCGGAATAAATCATTCGGACATGCGCAGTAGTATACCGGAAAAGAACATTAGTTCCGCCCAGCGGCTACATACATAGATACGTCAGCTCGGTAATATACGAGATTATCTCCTAAACATGCTTTTATTAATGTTACGGTTATTATGAAGCGCCTGTTCGCTCATCATTTTAATTTTAATTCGTGTGGTCAGCACTTTTTCTGTTGAAGAACGGAGCCGGAAAGTATCCCGTGTTAACTTGTTAGCAGTATGCTAACACGGGCTAACAACATTAGCTTGGGTGAACATGCATCTTGGCTGCACGTAAATATGTGGGAATAACATCATAACACACTTTTACCGGGACACCCAAACATCGTCAACTGCCAATTTAGGGGACATCGCCCAACCCTAATACCTATGGTCAATTTAAGGTGCCAATAAACCTACGAAGCATTTTTTTGGATGGTGGGAGGAAGCCGGAGATCCCGGAGAGAACCCACGCTTACACGTGGAGAACATGCAAACTCCACACAGAAAGGTCCCCCATTGATGTTGTTTTTCATGTCCCCCACCCAGGACTTGAACCAGGGGCCTTCTTGCTGTGAGGCTAGAGCGCCAACCACTGCGCCACCGGGCAGCCCAACGGGATAGTTAACTTATCCTCCAGGCAACCACACAGGGCTGTGTTGATAAGTTAACGGGATAGTTAACTTATTAAAACAGCGCTGTGTGGCTGACTGGAGGATAAGACGCTAATGCTAATCCTGTACAAAGTGCCAGATGATGGGGGGAAAAAAAGAGCCTAGAAATACTGAGACGCCATTTTGAGTCAGAAGAAAAACCGCAGATTGTCGGACTTCACACAAAACTAACCAACATGCAAATGGCTGATCCAGAAGAACTAGCTGATCATCTAGCGTGTGTTTAGAAAATTGTGGCAGCACTGAACAGAGCTGAAGAGACCCTCAGTGTTTGTGGCAATGGTATGAAAAGGACTCACAGACAAATTTGCATCCTTTCTGTGCATGTTACCCAGACAAGAGAGACTCTAACCTTCAGCGATTTCAAGGCTAGGTGGAGGAGTTTTAAAATGCTCACTTCGCTACCACTCAAAGCCACGAGCAGATGAGGTAAAGCCTACAAATAAGTTATACTTCAACTGATAATGCTTTATTTGTGAGAAAGTTGGAAACGAACCAAAAGGCTGCAGAAACAAAGTTAAGAAACCACAGCAGAACTTCAGGGCCGCTTACACAAAATAGCAGCAAAGTGTGTAAAAATCCACCATCCACTCGGTGAGGGGAACGTCACAATACCGTTCTACAGCAGGGGCATTAAAAATTAAGTTAATCTGCATCCTAATAATAATATCAAATACTAATATATTAAAAATAAAGCTTAATATTAAAATATTAAAAAGACCCTTACTTGCATGGACCTATTGATTGCAAAATATCTATGGACCAACTAGAAGGTTTTCAGACTAAGTCAAAGAATGGTCTATAACTGTTGTGCAACTAAAAAATATCCATCTACGGACTTAGTGTGGTTGGAATTGGAATCTCATGCTTCATGATTTCTTACTTGAGAATAACTTTGTGCAGAGTCAGACTGATCATTGTATTTACATAAAACTATCTGTGGGACAAAAAGTAATACAGTTAATGTGGGTTGATGACAGTTGTGACTGCAAGCAATGACGTGTGTTTAAAGGTCAAGGAGAAACTAAAAAGTAAGTTCAAAATGAAAAACCTAGGCCCGCTTGCTCATTTTCTAGGAGTTGATTTCACAAAAGGAAGGTGTTCTGTCTGAATGAATCAAACCAGGTACATTCCCAAAATTTTGGATTTTTTTAGTTTTATTTTTTTACTGCTGCTGGTTGTCAGACTGTGAGTCATGTTGTTAGGATTAAGACTGTGAGGAATGTAATTAAAAACCATCAAGACTTATCTGGAGGTTTCTTTAGAAACAATCTTGAAAAAATGAGGTTTTTGGTGATGAACTACAGAGTTTTTCAGTGCAGAAACTGCAGATGGAGCCAGCCGATAGGTCTCTCTTTGCTACCACGATGAGTGAATGTCTGGCAAAGATTGTTGCAGTACTCCAAAGGCAGTACAGTCTGAAATACAGTCAATATTTCCAAATATTTCCAAAAGCCGTGCTCCAAATCCAGCACTCTTTCATTTCATCAAAGCTAAGGGCTCAGAAAAACAGAACTTGTGACTATCTTGACAACATTGATGCGGAGAAAAAGGAAAAGTTATTGAAATCATCCATTTCTCTCGCATGAAAATATAAATAAAAATCTACAATACCATGTCAATTGAAAGAAATGCTTCAAAATCAGAGACAAAATTATCTGTAGAATTCCTGTGGAGACTCAAAAAAGGCAAGAAATGCAAAGAAAAAAGCTGTAGAAAATAGTAAGAATCCAAAACTGGATATTTCTAAAGAGTTTCCTCATGTTAAAGAAGCTGTTCTTCAAGGTGAGGAAAGATGGTTGGTCGTCTGATTTGTCATATTTAGAATGATGGAATTGGACCACTGTCTTGATTATAGTCGTAGTTAATGATTATTTGATCATATAGAAACAAATAATGATTTCATAGAAGATGTGTCATTTGTGTCTTATAGTTCTTTACCCAGCTTTGCAATGATACATCCCTTTCTTTAATAGGATAATAAAGTTATGACACTTTGAACTCTCTTGTCCTTGTTTTGGGTCACATAAATGTACTTTTTTGCTTTTTATTCAGGGATGAAAACGTCTCCTGCTCAAGCTTACTTCGAAAGACATAACTTTCTAATTCTTTGAACTATATGTATGATCTCGATGTAATTTGAAAGCAGTCTTTATGAAATTTGACATTTCTAGTCGCACATACCCGTACTGTAACTATGTGGACTTGCCTTAATTCGCGCACCGCTGCGCTCCTCAAGTTCACGAATTTTGGCCCCACCACGACCTAATACATAAATAAGTACAAGGACAGAGAAAATTGTATTTAATCGTCGTGTAATTAGTAATGTGCCAAAAAATGATGAATAAAACGGAAACCATTTGGAATTTCTATAAGGAAAGCTACATATTAGCATGTTTGGCTTAGCATTAGCCTCCATTTTAGACAACGTTCAAATTTCACAGACGTACCTACCTATAACTCTGCCGACTGAGGCGCTCTCCACGGTCATTGTAACGCAAGACGAAGGCTTTTTATTAAAGTTGTCCCGGCGCTCCCTCGGCGGGCTGTCGCCTCGTTCGCCTCTCCGGTTCCAAAAGTCAGGCGCTACCGCCGCGGTTGCAGGACGTTCGTTCTCCTCCCAGTCCGACATGTTTCTGTTTTCTCAAACGCGCGCGTGCCGATAGCTACGCAATTTACAACAGTTAGGACTTTGATACCTTCAAGAACTATCGGAATGTTTAATTCTCTGCTTGAAAGTGAACCTGAAACAGATCACAAAGTTGGGTTTCACTGACAAAATACCGAATCCCTATCGATTCACAATTTGACAACTTAGTTTTTGTCACAATTCAACACATTTTAAATAAATACCAATTTGTTTGTTAAACTTTAAATCAATATTAACAGGAAGCTGTGTTTTACATAACTTGTGATCTGGAACTTCAATTAATAAAATTTAAAAAAGGTAGTCCAACATAAACACTACATTTTAAGTGTTTTGCCTGACATTTCTTTTTTATTTAATTAAAATTCATTGTATTTACTTTATGTAAACTCAAACTTAATTTTTAGGGAAATGCTTTACATGTAAAAACATTTTTTTAACAAAAGCTTTATTGTGTTTTGAAAAACTCAACCATGCAATGACAACAAAGACTGTCTTTGTCTGCAAAAGTCTTTAAGCATTAAAGAAAAGAAATAAAAAATAAACAGCAACCCTGCATTAAAAAACACAACCAACACAAAAAGGTTTAATTAATTTTTACTTTAATAAGGAATAATAAAATCATTCTTGCATTTCTCTTTTAGGGAACAACAAGTGCTCTGTAATAAATTAATTTCAAAGAAAAATGCTAACATTATGAAGCTTTAAGGCTAGCTGTGACACAAATTACCATTCCAAGCAGTAGAGAAAGAACATTAGTAGGCGTTCAAGGTCAACTATGTCCTTCAAAAAAATGAACATTCTGGTTTTATCACAAAATCATGAGGATGTGCAGACATATAAACTCTGTGAGAACATACGCTATAAAAAGGCACCCTTAAGGAATCCAAAGGCAAAAAATTTCATTTCTACGTAATAAAGGGGACTTATACTCCTTTTTAAGTTATAAATACGCAACAAAATGTTACAAGCTGCAACATACTGGATGTAGATATTTCCTTTTATGACAAAACGTTTTGATTTTATTGTCAAGTTCAAGAAAATATCCTATTCAAACAGATTTTGCCATTTGTTAGAAAAAGATGTTCATGTTCTACAGCTCTAATTTGCTAAACAAGTCAGTGGAGAATTAGACCCATGATAATGCTTGTAAAAAATGAAAATAATGAACAATGAAACATCTTTAAGACTTTGTGACTGCATAAAAAAAGATTATTGGTTAAATATTTAGAAGTCTGCCAGTAAAAACAAAGTAATTCAATTTAATAAGGAGAAATTTAGTTTTTACTTTATAGACCTGCATCACTGGTCTGTAAAACTACATTTTACTTTGCATCCTTCAAGTTTAAACTCAGGGCATTGTCCTTTGATGTTTGCACATTAAAAGTGAATGGAAGAAGCAAGGAAAAATGAACCACGGTTGTGTCCACATTCCTTCTCACTACCACTCACTACTACTCACTATATAGTGCATTCACCATTTTGTAGTGCTGTCTGAATCTACAATTCCAAAATCGAGTGCCCTAGAAATTTCACAGAAGTGTCTGCAAAAAAACCATTGTGCCTCAATGCTCACTAGACCACAATGCATTGCATTTGAACAATTTTTGCCAAAAAAATGTATTTAAATGTTTTATTTTGATAAAGCATCAATGTTTTTATCTTAAGAAGACAGTAGATTCATAAATGATTGTTGCATAACGCTCATATCAATGAGATTTTCACTTCGTGAAATCGATGTCGTCAATTTCGCCGTAAAAAAAAAAAAAGTAGTGTCCGAATTGCTTTTAAAATCCAGGTTCATGAGAGTAGTTAGGGGTTAGGGTGGAAATTCAGACATATCACACCTCTGGCATTTTGACCTCTGCAGACATACAGCTTCTTTTTTTGTCATGTCTGGTTAAGGCGACACATTGTAACCACCTGGTGCAGTTCAGCCTTTGTTCTGTTAGGGAAAGCAGCAGAAACGGTCCCAGTTAGAGGTGCTACAAAGCAACTAAGCAACTCCAAGATAAACACAACGTTTCTTCATATATATCAAAAGAAAACAAGTAAATAGTTTTTGTTCCTTTTTAATAGGCAGCAAAAGTGAATAAAAGAGAGGCATGCATCCTAAAATGTGAATGTGATTCTTTGAAGGCCTCACCCCTTAAGTTGGATGTTCAGGTGTTGAGACTGTCCATGCAGTAATTGGTGTTTGAGCTAAAACCACAATCTCCCATTCAACTCCCAACTGTCCTGGCACAGTAATAGTCCCACTTTATTCCTGTTCAGTGGCGGAGCTAGAACAGTTTTTATGGGGGGGCGACAGGGGGCCAAAAGACTTTGGAAGAGTTGCAAATGAGAACAGAAGAGTGAAAGGCCAATTTAAATGAAAGGATCAAAATATGTATTTCAAAAGTTTTTTGTTTATTATTGTTATAAATGTTAATAATTTGAGGGGTTCAATATTTCATGAAAAATATTGCTTTTGTTATTTCTGCAACGCTTAAAGAAGCTTTTATGGATGGTTTCTTAATCTTTGTCAATTAAGATGGAATTATTGATGCAAAAAACTGGGGCGCAAGTGGAGGGAACAAAGCTTTTTGCTAGGGGGCAGCTTCACCCCCTCCCCAGGGGCTCCAAACCCCTTTTTTAATTCTGTGAGGAAAGCTCTTTAGTTTTTGGGCTCTGAACACACCTTCTTCTCACAATTGTGATGAAGTGAACCAGAGGATGTAACTAATAGCAAGCTGACATTTATTTTGTTGTACTTCTTAGTTTTAGTTGGAAAGTCAACATTAGCAGAGTTGACAAAAGAACAGGTTTTTGCACTTTTTATTCTGTTGAAAAAGATAGGAAAAATTGTTAACATACTTTAACCAAGAGATCATTGAAACTTTTTGGACAGTTTTGAGCCAGAATTCCTTATAGATAAGTCTAACTTTACAGAATTTTTTACCCCATTACTCCTTCACAAGGGATTTCTGCTTGTTTTACTCCCAAACAGAAGTGTAACACCAGGCACTTTTAGCTCTTTTGGTTTGCTGTTTAGTTTTTGTATTTGTGAACAATTTTCTTTGATTCCTAAAATGCTTTACATTTAGTTTCTCAGGATAACAATTTTTTATTCAAATACTACTTTAGCACTACAGTCTTATTTTTTTATACATTTTTCAGCCTTCTTTTTTGTTTTAATTTTTCAGCTAATTTTGAATTAATTGTAAAAATAAATTCTGAAAATAAAAATAACAGTAAGCTTCATTTATGTAGTCTTTTTTAATGTTTTTTTTGTTGCTAATATACCACTTCCTTTTAAGTTCAAAATCTAAACAAAGATGTGATTTATTTCATCTCTTTTGGGTTTTTTATTCCTTTATCTCACTTAGTTTTTTGAGTGGAGTTGTATTTATTTTTTTACTTTTAAGCATTGCTCAGAACCTGTCAGTCTTCAGCAAATGCAGCATTTAGCATTTCAGTTGGCACGTCTAGCACAAAAAAAAAAAATCTTTTCTGCTTTTTTATTAGTTGGCACGTCAAGCAAAAAATATGTAACTTTTCTGCTTCTTATACTAATTTTATCGAATTTGACATTCAGTATTTTGCGGTTAAACATTTAGTTTTGGTTATTAGCATTTTTCTGATTTCTTTGAACATTTTTGCAGTGTGTTTTTTCTGATTTAGCTTTGTTTTTAAAGTTGTTAAAATTTGTTTTATGTTTTTCTCTGCCTTATTTTACTTTTTAGCTGATTGGGCATTTAACATAGATTCAGCTTTTTCAAATGGTGCTTCAGCATTATCATTACTGTTTATATTGAGCATTTCAGGATATAGTATACAGACACAATCAGTAAAACAGCTTTTTCTGCATAGAGAACAATGTTAGAGGCAAAGAAACGCGACATCGCTGTTGTAGTTTGCTTGCAACGGGAAGATGCGTGGGCTTATTTTCTGTTTAACTGTTGCATTGATGGGATTAGGACAAGTCAAATCATGTCTACATGAGCGAAAGTAAAACAGGTGAATTCCACAAAACAAACATTTCCAAAACGGTCTCAAGGTTGGACACCCCTGACCTCGATGAACTGTTTTGCAATTTAAAAAAAAGTCTAGTAAAGTATTGATAAGAAAAAACTGTTTTTTTAAAAAGTTGATGAATTTTATTTGTTCATTTCTCTTTGTGTTGTGCAACATAAAAACTTGCATTCAAAAGCAGACATTCTGAGTTTGGCGGAAGTCATTGGGGTTCATCGATGAAGACTTGAGTGGTGTGATGAAGAGCACATTCGTGTCTCACAGCGTCAAAAAGTTCCTCGCTGTGAGAACGGAGTGTGTGAAGCAGCTGCAGCTCAGGTGTGATGCTCACACCAGCTGGATGTCTGAGGACTGCCTAAGGAACTCCTGCTGCCCGTTGGGGTGAGGAGCTGCCTCCTCCCCGCTCTGTAACTCCTCCAGGTTGGACTCACTGTTGAAGAAGTCTGTCCCCCCCCAGCTGCTGAGTTGATCGTTGCCCCGCTCGCTCCCGTTGCTGCTGCTGATGCTGTTGTCGAGAGCGGAGGAGAGGCGCGGGTTGCCCAAAGGCTGGCTGAGGTTGTGCACGGAGAGAGACTTGCCCAGGCTGCCAGCCCAGTCGGCGGGCCCTGCCTCCTGGGTGGAGGAGAGCAGCTTTAAGGGGTTGACCTCCAGGCTCAGGTGCCTCCTCCAGAGCCCCTGGGACTTCAGGGGGGGCTTCTTCCGCAGCTGGACCCGCCCCTGCGTGGAGCCGGCGCCGCCCTCCACCTCCCCATCATCATCCTCATCGTCATCATCGTCAACGCTGCATCTCACGACAACAGGGGGCGCCAGACTGCTCTCATCCATCACCTCATCCGACATGGGCTGAACAGGGCCTCGCAGATTGGGCGGCACCATGGGGGGCAGCTGGAGAGTGAAGCTCCCAGATGAAGAAGGCGGGGGTGGCAGGTCAGGAAACTGTGACTTTTTAGAAGGAGTCACAAGGGTAGGGTATGGGCTGTCCGGGGGCAGTAGGGGGGAGGGAGACAGCGAGGCTGTGGATGGGGGGTAGGAGGGGGGTTCGGAGTCCGGAGGGCACTCGTCATCAGCCGGCGCCAGAATGAGGCGCAGGCCTCGGGGGCTGGCGCTGAGAGAGCGCTGCATGCCTCCACCCTCGTCTCGGCTTCTGATGGCATCGCCCCTGTGAGGGGAGAGCGGGAAGTCCGACCCGTGGCGCTGGTGGTTCTCCAGTTCAAAGAGCGGCAGAGACGAGAGTCCCGAAGAGCCTTTCTGCAGGACCTGCCGGTAAATATCCAGTAAAGAGTCTAGTTTGGACTCGATGGAGGACACCTGAGAACAGAACAACAAACTCAACCAGGATAAACCTCAGCAACTCGAAAATCCACCAAAGGTCCCCCTGCGATCATCTTTTGATCTAGTTAATTAAAAAAAGTCAATTAGGATTATGCCGTTTTTAGACAAAATCCAAAAACCTGTGTTGTTTTCTATGACATAGTTTCTGCAGTGTGGCAGTAGTTTATTCGAAAATCACCTCAGAGGTGTGGGCAGGAGAGATAAACCCTGCCTTCCTTCCTGTCACCCGGAACTGAGAACTCTCTGTTTACCCACTCTACCTCTAGCCTACAGCCCCTCAACCCCCAACCTAACATTAGATTAGTAGATATGCCTTTATTGTCATTGTCCACATGAACAATGAAATTGGATCATTAACACAAATGGCAGGAATATTGGAGATATTCCAGATTCCAGCTCAAACAAAGACGTACAAGAATCGGTTTGCCTGCAAGTGGACGCATCCAATTGGTGCGGAGCCGGGAGTTCGCAACGTATTTTCTACGTCACAACTACAATCTTTTTTAAACAGCCTTTTCTTGTCTGATCCGGATTCACAACAATTTGAATAAAGAAATACTCAGAAATGCAAGTCTAATCTTTATTTTCTTTATAAATGTCCTCCATCATCAGAAAAATACTACAACATGTGAAAAACACATTTTTATTGGAGTGGGTCTTTAAAAAAATGATTTTCTACATTCAGTGACAGCAGAAAACTGACAAACAATAAGGTTAAAGTCACATTGGTTTTAGTCACAGCTGCGTTGGGCAACCATTTTGGTTTCACAGGCGGGTATTTCGCCATCAGATGTTACGCTTGAAGGCATAATTTGATGGCTATCAGAGAACCAGACCATTGATGTCATTGTTTTATTTTAAAATGTAAACATGTCTAATATTGTATTGTTTTGTGTCGTTTGTTTCTTTTGTAAATTGGTAAATGTGTTTTATTTTGCATTGCATTTATTAAAAAAAAACTTCTTTTAAATATGTTTATAATGTTTAGCCATAATGTATTGTTTTGTAATGGACTACAGATGCAAATGAGCTATCAAGAGACAATCTAGTGCAAGCATCTTTTTAAGCTTAATATATGTACGTTGTCCTGATAAATTAATAAACTTAACTAAGTTCCTCAATCCAACCTCTAAATGCTGACCACCAAGCAGGGAGTCTTTAGGTCTGTAGTTTGACTTGTGGATTTGAATCCATCATGTCCCAGTCTCTACCTTGATGCCACTGAGCTTAAAAACAACAACAACAACAAAAAAAACACCATCAACTCCACTCCTGCATAAAATGTTGTCCTCCTCAGAAAACCTAGAGGTGGATTTTAGTGTTTTCAGGCAGCAGGTTTAGAATTGAATCGTTGACTCTTTATGAGAACTGGACTAAATGACCCCTCCCCCATCAAACTTAGGAAGCCAAAATCCCGTAGACTCCTATGGAGAAAAATAACCAGCTGTTAGCCTTTCTTTTTGTCAGAATATTTTAATATATTCTTGATTATCTTGTTTTTGTAAATATTTTTTCTTTATTGCATTTAAGCTATGAACTGGCCAATCAGATGTCTTACAATTGTTCAGAGTGATTGATTGACATATTTCATGTAGCCTGCTTTCCATTGGAAGGGGTGTGGCCTTCCAACAAGCTCACTACTCATTGGTGAGAGTGGTTGCCATAGAAATGTTGACTGAAACCAACTCAGACTGATCATTACTTAGTGATGTCATCTGGTGCCAAAATGGCAGGGTCTATTGGGAAAAAATTAACTGACTTTATTTTGTTGTATATGAAAGTAAGTCATTTTCCATGGGTGACAACTCACACACACCCAGTCCAGTTCTCATTATACAGTCAATGGGAGTGATGTGGAATCTCTCTGCTGCAGTGTCAGTCAGATTCCTTTAAAGTCCTCTCCAGTTCAGTGTCCTCTCCGGCTAAGGTGGGATTTTTCCCTCCCTCTCTTAATTCAGAAGTCAACTTCAGCTGTGTGCATTCTTGTCAGTGCTTGGTGCATTGTTGTTGTTTTTAGGTCGTCCCGCAGCACATTTGGACTTTGTAGCAGCTCTCAGTTGCCGTGCACAAACATACACCAGTTGAAAACTCACCTGTCTTTCCACCTTGCAGACACGTCCCAGCATGCTCATGCCCTCCAGGGAGTCTCCGTCTGGGTGCAACTTATCGCGAGGCTTCTTTTCTACGGGAATCTGGCCTTTTCCCAGAATCTGATCCACCCTGACCCAAAAACACTCAGCATTAACACTCCATCAAGTCATGGAGATAAAAGCACAGGTTAGTTGATTAGTTAGTGTGTTCACATTACAACTTTATCAACGTTTCAAGTTTCTACGTCCAATATTGACATTTGTTCAATCAAATATTTTAGTAACTTCTGAAAATTCTGTTAATAGGCTAAACATTGAGTTGTCTCAGGGTCTGAGCTCACGAGCTCTAATCAAAGCTGAGCAGTGACCTAAAGTGGAAACATGGGTGGAAAAGGAAACAAATGAAGAAGTCAAAGTGAAAGTCCTGGACTCAACCTGACCTGAGCTGTCGGGATGAATCTCAACAAACTACAAAAACTTTACAAAAGCAAACAACAAAAACAGGATCAAAATCCATCTTGAAAAAAGAGAACATTGATTTGTCTGTTAAAACATTTGCACCTGTTGCTTCTTGTTGCCAGGATAGACTGTGGTTACCCCCCCCCCCCCCCCTATGCATGTCTGAGAGGCAGCATAACTGCAGGAAAACTCCTAAAAGCAGGTGAGAACCAGCTTCTTCTGGGATGCCCCCTGGTGGATTTCTAGCTGACAGCCTTCTGATGTAGACAACATATTTATAAATAAAGTGTTAAGGAGTAGTGATGAGTAAATAGCAGAAAAGAATATCTCTAATTTCAGTGGAGTGGTCCTTATGTTGCTCCCAACACAATCACTGCATCCGGGTTTAACAGGAATTCCACAAAAGTTAGGGCATCGTTATCCGCGTTAGATGATCTGCTAAAGCCCTTCCACTGGCTATAGGGGAATGATAATTAACTGCGGGGCAGAAAACAGGGACTAAGTTCTATCCAATGGGTTTTTAAAGAAAAGCTTGGATCATGTTTGCAAGATTGGGGTCTCAGAATTGCATGTATCAAATATTGTTGGAATGGTTATATAGGGTTAAACATCTATTATGTTATCAAGAGTCTGTTGTAATTCTGTCTGAAAGTTTTTGAAAGTATTACATTTTTTTTTGTAAAGTGCCAACCTTTCTGGAATGCAGGTTATATATAAAGGAATAAATGTACATTTTTTTACTGGGGAGAATAAAGTCCCCGATGTTCTGAGAAATTCAGTTTTAGTCCGTAATGCTCTAAAAGAACTTCTTAAGGGCCTCAGAGTTTTTCTTTCTGCAGGCTGAGTTTTAATGTCAAAGGAGGTCAGGGTCTGGCCTTTGTACTGCCCGCTTCCTCCTGGCCTAGCTTTAAAACACGTCCTCCACGTCTGATCGCTCTCGGCAAAGGCCCGCTAACACTCAAAGTCTGCGATGAAGAGGAGAAACAGTGGAGATGCTGAGAATGCAGAGAGCCCCGTGAAGACGGACGCCGCAGTAGACGGGACTGTCAGAAGCAGATCTTTGAAGATATGCATGCTGGTTCCAGACCTGGTCTGAAGGCTCTTGATGCGGCAGAGCATGTCCAGGTGTCCTGCAGAGTACTGCTCGATCACGTCCTTCACGTCGTACGGACGCAGCGTCTCCTTGAACTTCTTCTTAGCAACATGGAATTTCATGATTCTTTACACAAAAAGAGAAAGAAAAAAAGACATGAGGTGTCATGAGTTACATCAACCAATAGATGGCAGCAAAGTCCTAAAATTAAACCAGAAGCATTTATAATTGTCATGTTGAAGCTTTTGGAATACCAGCTGTTGGAAAATTTAGCTAAAATAATCATAAACAAACAAACAGAACAATTTCTGTCCAGTCCTGTTTGTTGATGGGAGAAATATTATCTGCCAGGTAAGGAGATCTGTGTTCTTGTTGGTTCAGGTTCCCCATTGGCCTCAGCCTGACTTTCTCTGTCTAAACAGTGGAGACAGATGAGCCTCAGTAATAACAGTCCAACCAGGGGGTGTGGGGGCTGAGCCCTAAACTCAACACCCTGGGAAAGGCCCGGACTCTGGCGGCCCACGGAGGTCACCTGCTGGGCGGACAGGTGAGCACAAATAAGAAGCTTTTACACAAAGTTTTCGATTGTGAAAGAGCAGTTTCCATCATTCCAATCCTCAAAAGAAGCTGCTGTGGTTTTCAACACATCCCTGCCTTTCCTTCTGCCGATCTCCTGGACCAGGAGTGTTCCTCCAAAAAAGCTACACTCACATCGAGCATGCAACACATTTTCACGAATGCATTGAATGCCCATTCTTGGATCCGCTTTCAGCTCATGGTTTTCACACTGGACAAGCAGGGAGGGGCTTCTTCTTCTTTTTCTACTGTTTACTAGCGCATGTCCGCCACCTACAGTTGGAAGAGGCTTGGCACAAAATATCGAAGCGGTGAAAATCTCATGAATTTTACTCCAGGCTTTTTCTGTCACAGCTCTATTCCCATATATGAAAGACTAGATGTCAGAAAGCCGGCTGGGTGCAAGCCGCAATTATTAATTTTTCCTCCATTATCAATTTTCAAAGAGTTGGCATTTCAGTGAATTAAAAAGGACTCCATCCATAAGCCACCACCAAATCCGAGTCTCTAATTGGTCTCAGGTTTTACTTTTGACACGTGTTCAATGGCTGCACATTTTGTACGTAGAGCCTGAAAACGGTCCAAGAAACTTGCGTGAGGCATGAACGTGAAAGCCTAAACTCTGGATTTATGCACGTTTACATAGACTTTTCCTTCAGCATGCGACGCCAAGGGCGATGTCAACGGAGCTTTAGGATCTGGCTGGGTTGCAGATTGACAGACCCACTCTGAAGCTTCTCCAAGCCTTAGAGTTTATTTATGAAAAACCAGGGACAATGCATAAAAGAACATTGATCATGTGAAACACAATGAGAGGTTTTGTGCCAGGTTATAGCAAATTTAGCTAATTTCTGCCAGTGGTCCCCTTGTTACGAACGGGGGAATGAGGGAAGCGCCCAGGAGGCAGAAGGTTTCATGGAAACAGGGGCTATAATAACAAAAAACTAAAGCACTGCAGCAGGCAGCCAAACTCGAATCTAGACATATTAGGAAACAGGAAGTGGACTCAAAACATGAAGAAAGAAAAGACAACCAGAAAACAATAGTAAATAAACTAAAACCGTGACACTCCTACTAAGTAAAAGCAGGTAAACACATAACAGCTTCCTTTCCAATCGTCTTCAGTCCTTTCAGAGAAACACCAAGCTGGTCTCTGGTCACCTTTAACATCCTGATCAAACCAACAGGTTCTGTAAGCTCAACTGAACAGTTTTCCATGTAACTCCTGTCCTGATCTTGAAGCTGGAAGACTGTGGAGATGAAACCCTCCACCAACATGAAAAGAAGCTCCAGCAGAATAAAAAACGGCCTTCTGCTGCGAGCGTTTGGGGTCTGAGAGGGAAAAAAATGGAGCATCTGCTTTAGGACACAAAAATATTAATAACTGTTACAGAAACATTTACATGTAGTGGATGAGAAAAAAGATGAAGGGGAGTACACTTTATTTTCCTCAACCCAATAGCATTAAAATGCACGACTTTTTTAAAAACTTGTTTCTGTTGGAAATCTCATTTTAAGAAATTGCATGAATCAAACTAATGTTAGATTAAAGTTCCTTTTTCATTTTTTTGGTTGGATTTTAGCTTTTTTTTTTGTTTAATCTGGTTATGAAGACCATTCAGCTGTTTGTACAAATTGTCTCCATGAGAGCTGTGGGACTAAATTCTCATGTTCTGGTAGTCATTCAGGATTCCTAAAAGAGCAGCTTGAACTTTTGAGGAAAAAAAAGTCTCCTTTAGGACTTAGTGACGTCCTAAACAGCATTATCGTTGATCATTTAAAATTAAATCCATCTAATCTTTTTAGGTGGATTTTTAATCCCAACAAACCAGAGATTATTTTCAGAACACTCTTCTATTTTCTAATGGTGGTTTGGATTGTGAGCTGAAGCTCACCTGACGGCTCGGATCACCGCCTTTAGAGGGGCTGAGAGATCCTCCACCGTCACGTCGCAGTGGCAGCCTCTCTCAAACGAATCCTCTGTGGCCGCGCCTCCATCCCCTGAAAGATGAAGAGGAGACTCCTTAACAAACCGAGAACACAGTCCGAACACCTAGAAAAGTCTTTTTTCCAGAGCAGAATAATCTGGAATAATCATTTTCTGGAGCAGGTACTTGCAGGTGCTTCCAGGAATGTTTTAAATGAAACCAGTTTGGCTTTCAGAAAGGTAAATGTCATGTGGAGGAGGCTGGCTCGAGAGCCAGTAGGACCCAGGCGCAGAGACGGGAGGCAAACGGGGTCAAGGGCAAGGGGTTTAATTAGAACAAAAGGCGCTGCAGAGCAGGATGACAAACAAAAACTCACTGTGGCGTGGCATGGAACATGGCATGAACAGACGAAGGCACATGAAGACATTTAACACACGACCAGAAGTTAATGGACCAGCACAGGAGGAAGGCAGAGACAGAACTTATATACAGACAGGGCAGACAAGACACAGGTGAACACAATCAGGGCAGATGGGGACCAAAGGAAGTAAAACTCACGACACAAGACAAGACAGGAAACCTTTCAAAATAAAACAGGAAACAGAACTTAACCATGACAGAACAAGACAGAAAGCAAAAACCAATACAAAAGAAACTCAAACCATGACAGTACCCCCCCCTCAAGGAACCGCTCCGAGGTTCGCAAAGTCAACTGAGGGGGGGGCCCCGGAGGTCAAACCTCGACGGGCATAAGAGTCCAAGGAGTCAGGCGGACGGCCGGGGGTCCGCGCCGTCCGGCAAAGCAGGTCCGGAGGACGGCCGGGGTTCCTCGCCGTCCGGCGAGGCAGGTCCGGAGGACGGCCGGGGATCCGCGCCGTCCGGCGAGGCAGGTCCGGAGGACGGCCGGGGTTCCGCGCCGTCCGGCGAGGCAGGTCAGGCTTGGAGTCAGGCTTGGAGTCAGGCTTGGAGTCAGGCTTGGAGTCAGGCTTGGAGTCAGGCTTGGAGTCAGGCATGGAGTCAGGCATGGAGTCAGGCATGGAGTCAGGCATGGAGTCAGGCATGGAGTCAGGCATGGAGTCAGGCATGGAGTCAGGCATGGAGTCAGGCATGGAGTCAGGCATGGAGTCAGGCATGGAGTCAGGCATGGAGTCAGGCATGGAGTCAGGCATGGAGTCAGGCATGGAGTCAGGCATGGAGTCAGGCATGGAGTCAGGGTCGGGCCAGCAGTCAGGCTCTGGCGGGTCGGGCCAGCAGTCAGGCTCTGGCGGGTCGGGCGTGGAGCCGAGCTCTGGCGGGTCAGGCGTGGAGCAGAGCTCTGGCGGGTCAGGCGTGGAGCAGAGCTCTGGCGGGTCAGGCGTGGCAGTGGAAGCAGGAACGGGTTCAGGCGGCACCCCCCTGGGAGCTGGAACGGGTCGGGGCGCAGGCGGCACCCCCCTGGGAGCAGGAACAGGTCGGGGCGCAGGCGGCACCCCCCTGGGAGCAGGAACAGGTCGGGGCGCAGGCGGCACCCCCCTGGGAGCAGGAACAGGTCGGGGGACGTCCGGGACCACCACAGGACGAGATTGTGGTGCGTCCGGGACCACCACTGGAGGAGATTGTGATGCGTCTGGGACCACCACTGGAGGAGATTGTGGTGCGTCCGGGACCACCACTGGAGGAGATTGTGGTGCGTCCGGGACCACCACTGGAGATTGTGGTGCGTCCGGGACCACCACTGGAGGAGATTGTGGTGCGTCCGGGACCACCACTGGAGGAGATTGTGGTGCGTCCGGGACCACCACTGGATGAAGTTGTGGTGCGTCCGGGACCACCACTGGACGTGGACGGGGACGGTGGCGGCGACGACGACCCCCCCTCAGGGCAAGCCGGCTCCCAGCAAAGTCCTGGTGGCTCCCACTCCAGGGATATGAGGCAAACTGGGCCTGGTCAAACACCCAGAATATCCTGGTCTGCTCTGCTTCCAGGCAGTAAGCCTCTAGGAGCTGCATGTCCCGCTCTGCTGGGTCCAAAAAATATGGCTGGTCCATTCTGTCATGTGGAGGAGGCTGGCTCGAGAGCCAGTAGGACCCAGGCGCAGAGACGGGAGGCAAACGGGGTCAAGGGCAAGGGGTTTAATTAGAACAAAAGGCGCTGCAGAGCAGGATGACAAACAAAAACTCACTGTGGCGTGGCATGGAACATGGCATGAACAGACGAAGGCACATGAAGACATTTAACACACGACCAGAAGTTAATGGACCAGCACAGGAGGAAGGCAGAGACAGAACTTATATACAGACAGGGCAGACAAGACACAGGTGAACACAATCAGGGCAGATGGGGACCAAAGGAAGTAAAACTCACGACACAAGACAAGACAGGAAACCTTTCAAAATAAAACAGGAAACAGAACTTAACCATGACAGAACAAGACAGAAAGCAAAAACCAATACAAAAGAAACTCAAACCATGACAGTACCCCCCCCTCAAGGAACCGCTCCGAGGTTCCCAAAGTCAACTGAGGGGGGGGCCCCGGAGGTCAAACCTCGACGGGCATAAGAGTCCAAGGAGTCAGGCGGACGGCCGGGGGTCCGCGCCGTCCGGCAAAGCAGGTGCGGAGGACTCCCGGGGTTCCTCGCCGTCCGGCGAGGCAGGTCCGGAGGACGGCCGGGGTTCCGCGCCGTCCGGCGAGGCAGGTCCGGAGGACGGCCGGGGTTCCGCGCCGTCCGGCGAGGCAGGTCCGGAGGAGTCAGGCTTGGAGTCAGGCTTGGAGTCAGGCTTGGAGTCAGGCTTGGAGTCAGGCTTGGAGTCAGGCTTGGAGTCAGGCTTGGAGTCAGGCTTGGAGTCAGGCTTGGAGTCAGGCTTGGAGTCAGGCTTGGAGTCAGGCTTGGAGTCAGGCATGGAGTCAGGCATGGAGTCAGGCATGGAGTCAGGCATGGAGTCAGGCATGGAGTCAGGCATGGAGTCAGGCATGGAGTCAGGCATGGAGTCAGGCATGGAGTCAGGCATGGAGTCAGGCATGGAGTCAGGCATGGAGTCAGGGTCGGGCCAGCAGTCAGGCTCTGGCGGGTCGGGCCAGCAGTCAGGCTCTGGCGGGTCGGGCCAGCAGTCAGGCTCTGGCGGGTCGGGCGTGGAGCCGAGCTATGGCGGGTCAGGCGTGGAGCAGAGCTCTGGCGGGTCAGGCGTGGAGCAGAGCTCTGGCGGGTCAGGCGTGGCAGTGGAAGCAGGAACGGGTTCAGGCGGCACCCCCCTGGGAGCTGGAACGGGTCGGGGCGCAGGCGGCACCCCCCTGGGAGCAGGAACAGGTCGGGGCGCAGGCGGCACCCCCCTGGGAGCAGGAACAGGTCGGGGCGCAGGCGGCACCCCCCTGGGAGCAGGATCAGGTCGGGGGACGTCCGGGACCACCACAGGACGAGATTGTGGTGCGTCCGGGACCACCACTGGAGGAGATTGTGATGCGTCCGGGACCACCACTGGAGGAGATTGTGGTGCGTCCGGGACCACCACTGGAGGAGATTGTGGTGCGTCCGGGACCACCACTGGAGGAGATTGTGGTGCGTCCGGGACCACCACTGGAGGAGATTGTGGTGCGTCCGGGACCACCACTGGAGGAGATTGTGGTGCGTCCGGGACCACCACTGGAGGAGATTGTGGTGCGTCCGGGACCACCACTGGATGAAGTTGTGGTGCGTCCGGGACCACCACTGGACGTGGACGGGGACGGTGGCGGCGACGACGACCCCCCCTCAGGGCAAGCCGGCTCCCAGCAAAGTCCTGGTGGCTCCCACTCCAGGGATATGAGGCAAACTGGGCCTGGTCAAACACCCAGAATATCCTGGTCTGCTCTGCTTCCAGGCAGTAAGCCTCTAGGAGCTGCATGTCCCGCTCTGCTGGGTCCAAAAAATATGGCTGGTCCATTCTGTCATGTGGAGGAGGCTGGCTCGAGAGCCAGTAGGACCCAGGCGCAGAGACGGGAGGCAAACGGGGTCAAGGGCAAGGGGTTTAATTAGAACAAAAGGCGCTGCAGAGCAGGATGACAAACAAAAACTCACTGTGGCGTGGCATGGAACATGGCATGAACAGACGAAGGCACATGAAGACATTTAACACACGACCAGAAGTTAATGGACCAGCACAGGAGGAAGGCAGAGACAGAACTTATATACAGACAGGGCAGACAAGACACAGGTGAACACAATCAGGGCAGATGGGGACCAAAGGAAGTAAAACTCACGACACAAGACAAGACAGGAAACCTTTCAAAATAAAACAGGAAACAGAACTTAACCATGACAGAACAAGACAGAAAGCAAAAACCAATACAAAAGAAACTCAAACCATGACAGTAAATTTATGTTGTACTCGCATGCGGCCAGCTCAGAAACGGTGAGAAAATGTTGCTAAAGCTTGTAATCAGATGGCAAGCGAGAGAAAACCCCAATGAAAAGATGAAGCAATAGAGCCCAACTAACGCACTGCATGTAAAAATGATGGATTATTGCAGGATAATGAAGCTGGAAAACACAGCTGCTGTCAAAAGGACAGTTTAGGGGGGGTTCTAACCAAAATAAAGGCGTGAGTAAAAACTCACGCTCTCTGTGAATATATGTTTTTCTGTTTAATCAAAATGTCCTCAAAGAGAATGATCAAACTTGAATCTTTCCGTGTAAATTCAAGATAAGAGTTTATTAAAATTCCCGACATGTTTGTACCTCGTCCATCATCTGGGGTGAAACTTAACTCAGAGGTATCCAAACTAAAATCCTGCAGATAAAACAAGAAATTCTGTTTTATCAGCAAATGTTTGAGAGTTCATGAAATACAGCCAACACGTGAAAATATGGGTTGTGACTTTAGTTCTTTCTACTAAGCTTTTAAAAGTTAACCCCCCCCCCCCCCAAAAAAAAAAAAAAAAAAATTAATGAAACATTTTCATGGTCTGTTGGTTATTTTAATAGCTAACTGAGCATGTAGTATGAAACTCAGCAAGTTTTTACTTTGGAAATGATTCTAAATTTTTAAAGGTTTCAAACGTTCACATAAAATTACATTTCAGGTGTATTTCACCTTTTAGCCTTACTTTGCTTTTTAAATTGTCACAATTTTTTATCTCTGTTTTTGCTCAGCATCACTAAACTGCAGTTTTAGCAAAACTGGAAACATTTTTCAAATTCAGTTTAATCAGTTTCAGTGTTTGGGCTAATTCAACTCTTTTAAATTTAAACGGAGGCCTTTTACGATAAGATAAGTTGGTGCTTTCTTGCAAAATCTCTGGTTAATACCCTGGAAATGCATAAAAAAAAAAGAAACAAAGAAAAAAAAAGTATTTTCAACCTGTATTTCAGGACAAAGAGGTTATAGGGCGAGGTGGGGAAGTGTTAATCTAAGAACAAAAAAAGGCGTTGAAAAGGGGACTTCTGTTCCACATGAAAGCCATGCAGGAAGCCCAGAGTCATGCAGAGAAGCTGCCTGGAGGTTCAGCTCACAGAGGCTGCGCTGAAGAATACCTGCATGCTCATCACCACATCTCAGGAATGCAAAGCATGCGCTGAAGTGTGCAAGTCATGGAGGAATCCAGAGATGGGAGCAGACTTGAAACCAGGACATCTGGCTGTAACCAGCACAGGTCTGGTTCCAGGACAGGACTGGATTTTTCTAGAAAGGTTTGGGATGTACATGTCATCAGTAAAGAGAAACTGGCTCACCTTCTGGGGTGGCATTGCGCGCCTGACTTTTCAGCCTCAGTGATGGCCTGAATCGGGTCCGGTCGTTGAAGCTCCAGCTCTTCTGGACTTTGGCGGGGCTCCCGCTCATGAGCTCATTGCTACCCACCACCTCGCTGCCCGGTGAACAGCGCTGGCGGTCACCGATGGTCGTCTGTCTGCTCTTCATGCTCTGACCTCGAGGGCTCGCCATCCGGACCCGCTCCTTGAAACTCAGCTTCTGACTGGGGGAGGCAAGAAGGTAAAGAGAAGCAGGTGGGAGACGATGGACGGGGAGGGAGTGTGAGACGGGGGAAAGTGAGTGAAGATTCGAGGTGATGGGGTTAAAGGATGTGGTGGGGGGTGTTGGGGACCAGAGAGAAAAAAAGGAAAGTGTCAATAATCATTTACTCTTAGATGTGAGAAGAGTTCAGAGCGCAAACAGAGGGCAGCATTCTGTCTTTTCCTTCACAACAGACATCACCCATCTAGCAGACATGCCCAAACCACAGGAGCAGAACCCCCAACTCACATCAGCAGACAACCCCTTCATGTCGTCTTCAAAAAAATAAAGATGCTTTCGTGGGAATCAAAATGCACTAAAACATCAAAGCTCGCTTTAAACACTAATACTGAGAAAAGCCCAACAAAGAATGTCTTCAGATTTATTAAAAGTCCCCATTTGCATCACTTATCATCAGTACTTGTGTGGTATCCTGGCAAAATATAATAAGAGCGTTTTTGACCTTCAGTTTTTTAAGATTATACTGGTGAAAACTTTTTTTTAAACACTTCTAGCATTTGAATTTATTCCCATTTTGTACAGTAACTGAAAACTTGCAGCAGTGTGTTTCTTAAGTCATGATGCAGTTTTTCAATGTTTCTAATAAAATGCTTATTATTTCTGATACTTGATCAAACAACATCACTCCAGACTTTTCAGAATGATTTTATCAAGTCAGCAACAAAAGACAAAAGAAATTCAATCAGATTTGACATTTTATTGTTAAACACCATTCACAGCTATGTTAGCAATAGCAATGCTATAACTTAGCATATTTACAGCCATCTTAAACTTTACTGTGTTGATTTAGCTTTTTTTTTCTGTTTTTTTAGCATTTTGCTGTTTAGCACTAATTTTTACTAAGACTTAATTACGTAACTTAACATGAGTGGTTTTAGCCTACCCTTGTCAGCTGTGCTAGCTTTTCAATGATTTGTAGGTGTGTAACAATTAATCAATGAACCAATGGATCGATTTCTATTCCAAAGATCCAACCAGATTGATTTGTCTGAAGCAGAATCGAATCGACCTAAACCAAAAAAATAAAAAATAACAAATCGCTTCAAAGTGAGATAAATCAATCATCGAATCGAAATTGGAAAATACCATTTGGATTGAGGTGCAGTGAGTTTATTTAACTGCAAGGTAAAAATGGCCAACTGCATCACAGCGGACAACACACACGATGACAGCAAAAACTGATCAACCCCCCCCCCCCCCCCCCCCCCCCCCTTAAGGTTGCCCTACTGCCCCCCCCCCCCCCCCCCCCCTCTCTCTGGCATCTCTCTCTCTTCTTCCCTCCTTTCCTTTTCCGTCCGGTCCAAGAACAAAAATCTTCAAATACGATTAAAATGAATAAAGTTTGGCCTCGATTACAAAAGGGGTTTATTCAGACATACCTCTGGTTTGTCAAAATAATTCATAACTCCTGTTGTTAAAATAAAATATGTCCAACACAAGAGGCCTTCAGCTCTCATCTGTTTGCCCTGCTGTTGGACAGGACAAGTTAAAACAATAAATAAAAAATAAATATATAAATAACTGATCAATCCATCATAAAGTGTGAAAACATTTTGAATTTAGCAAAGACGTGTGACCAGACAGTGTGCTAGAATGTTCTAATAATGTTTTATTTTGATGTGGAAAAACAACACTGGCTGAACTTTGAGCAACTAAAATGTGAATGGATTTGACTTTAATTCTTGTCTGTTTGTAAGAATGTTTATTTTACACTTTATTATCTTTCAAGAAATTTGGAAAACTGCACCTGAACTATTCAGTAACCGCTATTTATCTCTGAGTCACACTGGTTGAAGTTTTCAATATAGAAGAATCAGATCGTTCAAAATGAACCAATATCCACTATTAATCTTCGGAACGGCGACCAGAAATTTTGCTATGAATCAAATCATTGTTAGAAACAAATTGTTATACTTAAAGTGATTTTTTTTCTTAATCTTTAGAACAGTTACATTTGTTCAGAACCAAATGATTAAGCTATTGTTTGAGATGTACTACCTTATCCAGGCCAACATTTTTAAGCTACATTTTAAATAATAGAACCTTTTTTCATTGTTTTAATTTATTAGCTGTTATGTTGATCAGCATTTGATTTTACCCTTTTATTTTTCGGAAAGCCTTTTTCCTTTGAATGTGGGTAACCCTCGTGCTATCTTAGATGACCCCACCCTTCCATTGACGTGTTCTCCCTACCATGACAAAGGTGGATAAAGGTGGAAAGATTTCATGTAATCCATGGACACCAGTGAAGATCACAAATCATTGAGGAAAAAAGGTTCAGAGCACTGTCTAGTGGGTCTACATTACCCAACTCCCAATGTTAAAGTGCCTAGGACAACCATAACCATGTATATGTTTATATTATGTATTTGCATTTCTTTGGAGTTTTAAGTATTTTTCTCTTTTTTAAAAACTGTTTTGGCCTAAAACGTAAGTAAAATTGATCAATTATTTAAGTTAAAAAAGAAATCTGATTTTTCCCTTAAACTGTTTTTGGCATTAATTTCATTCAAGATTTTAAATTAGCATTATTTAGCTTTTAAGTTAGCATGATCAATTTCCAGTTAGCATTATTTAGCTTCTAAAGTTTTAACACAGCTTAGCTTAATTAGTATTTACCGATTCATTTTTATTCATTCAGTTTTTCTGTTTTGTTTAGTATTTTTCAGCTTTATTCCTGATGTTACATCATTCTTTCTGCTAATCAAGCTAATTTAATTTAAAATGTATTTAAAAAAATGTTAGCATTTCCTTAGCATGTTGTCTTTTTTCACCTAAAGTACCCATTAGTCAAAACATGTATCAAAACTCAGTAAAAGGTGTGGGGCCAGCAGATAGACCAGCATGCAGTGCAGCAGAGCGATGCAGTGCTAAATCAGATATTAGGAATAGATCCCATTCCTTCATAATAAAAGTCTTACCTGGATTTCGGTTGATATTTGCAATTTAGCTCATGTCGTTTTTTTTATGCAATACAGATTATATATGTGGAAATGCAGTGGGAATTCTGAATCCACTTTTTTACTCAAACAGTTCCCAAAACGCTAATAAATGGGTATTAAACTGATAAACAACCTTTACTCTCCACTCTGATAGTTACAAATTCAAAGACAAATGCAAGTAGTGCAGGGGGCATGCAGAATTGTTGGTAAGAATAATGCTGAAACGCTGAAAGAAAACAGCAGACTTGGCTGTAGGATCATTGCAGAGTCCAGCTCCATCAATTACTCTCTTTTATAGTTTGGAGAGGTTTTTTTTTTTATTTAACTGCCTTAAGGTTTCCAAAGGCTACAAACTTGTGCTTCAGTTTATTTTTACTAAGAAATTTGAAGGAAATGAAAGAAATTCATGAGGCTGGAACATCTGCAGTTTCATAAAGGTTAACTTTTCACAAGATCGTCTGACTAGACATGTAAAATAAAAGGGGAATTTAAGCACTGTGCTTTCAGGTAACTCGTTTGAGGTTCGGGGAAACTTTTTAGAATGATGTGAAATTATTGTAAGTTTTTGTGTTAATTTTTCAACCCTACAATACTTTGGAGGAATTCCCCTTTAATTTGAAAAAGTCGGCATTCATCAGGCAGCAGGCAGGCAGCCGTCTCATCACTAAGTGAATTACAGGAGGAGGAAAGCAGGGGAAGGTTGTTGTTTTTTTTGTTTTCTGTTCTGCATGCTATTATTCAGTCAGACATTCCCACGGGATTCAGGACTGGGCTGAGAGGACATTACTGTCTGTACCTCCTGTACATCAGAGAACACTTTCTGAAGAGTCTCCCATTTGTTAGACCCTTACTAGAGCAAAGGAGGGACAAAAGAGGAGAAAAGGAGAGTAAAACAGGAGGAGTTAAGCAGAGGAGTTCCCTGTTAAAACACGTGCAGCGTTGACGCTCCTGGAGGAACGAGATTCGGAGGGAAGATGAGGAAAAAGCGGCCCATTTCAGCTCAGTTTTCTCATTTTTACAATGATACACCAGAGATAAGCACTTTTGACACAGACTTAGTGTTTACCCACAATAAAAGGTTCAATTACACCAACTGTTTTGCAAAGAGGGCCAGACATTGTGAGGAGAAAACGTGAGGGCCATCCATGTGGCCTGCATCCTTAAAAGAACATTAAATGCAAATTATGTATTCAATTCGATTTTTTTTTGGAATGGGATACTTTTCAAAGAACAGAAATAAATGTAACATATTTCAACCTAAATTATTGTGAATTTCTCACTTGAAGACCAGGTTGTTGCCACAGGTTAGCAACGGCCTTCAACACAATTTAGGAAACTTTATGGCGAGAACCTGTGGGTAGCAATTCGATAGCGGCCACATTTGGCCCATAGGCCAGACTATGGAGACAAAATACGACAGTGGACTTTTTTTTTTTTTGCTTCTTGTTGATTAAAACACCAAAATACCAGCTAGTTTTTGTGTTATCAGAGCCACGAGGACAGTCCAGGGCTTTGTTTTTATTTTTATAGAGATCAATTCAAAAAACCTAACAGGTGAAGAGGGAGATATGCATTTTTAGGATCAAAAGTTTTTTTTATTTTGGTGTAATCATAATTAAAAGACCACTGAGAACACTTTATAATTAGATCATAAGATGATCGGAGTGGGACTTTGACTGCCTCCAGTTTAACAACATTTAAGTATTAAAGCTTGTTTTTTTAAACCTGCCATTACAGTATGAAACCATCAATCATAAACCTAAATAGCCTTAAGGTGTCCCGAGTCTAACAAGTGGCAAGGCAAGGCAAGTTTATTTGTATAGCACAATTCGTACACAAAGTAATTCAAGGTGCTTCACAAAACAGAAAAATGCATTAAGTGTAAAACATAAAATCTTTCATGCCACCCTGGTTGACTAAAGCTCGTGTTGATGCAGCCCACTCCACCACAGCACAGATTAAGTCTCCTTTAGTCTTTGTTTCAAGCTTCCTCTCATTGCTAATATCTAGCTGCCTGGGTACCTCGGTTGGTAAGGTGGGAAGCTACCACACAGGAAACCAGGGTACTGGGGGCAATTACCATATCAATGGCAAGCAATAAAGCGTTAAGGGTCTTGGTCTCCAGAGCGCGGTTCGGCTGCAAGGGATGACTCAAATGCGGAGAAGAATTTTCCTTCCCTTTAATTTTTAATAAAATAAAAAAATATTAAACTCAGCGTGACATTCCTCACAGCTCTCCGCGCTGCGCCTGATCTTTACGACCGCTGGTGTTTACAAGGCTGCTTAAACCCAAATTACCAGCCTTTTACCGCCGCACCTAATGGTCGAGAGTCAGTAAACCACCAACAAACAGAAAACAAACAAAACAAACAGGGTTGTAAAAGTGTAATTATGCTTTAACAGGAGTAAATTGGACGTGGTGGCAACTGAAGTGTCTAAGAAAGGAAAACACAATTTAAAAAAGCTTTTCAAAAGCGCGCCTAATTAAACAGCATTTGTTTGTACGAGTGTGTAAAGGTTCTTTTGTTGTTTTTTCCCCACATGTGTGGCTGTTTGCACCCCAGAGAAGCTGCTGCCTCAACATCAGGGCCCCAAATGCTGCTCTATAAAACTATACTGGCATAATTAAACTCACAAATCTCTTTGTCTTCTTCCCCCTCTCCCTGAACCCCAACCACCCCCGAAATCCTTTTAAGTCTGCCTCCCCTAGACTTGATAAGTTGTATAAATAGAATCCCAATGGAAAAAGTGCGTCACGTTTCTTTAAAGGCCCGGGATCGCGCGCCAACACCCGTCCAGCCTTCAGCCTGAGACTCCAGGGAAGAAGAGGAGGAGGAGGAAGAGGAGGACAAAGGTGTACAAATTTTGGCAAACAGTCGTCAGGCATGGAGAGAAGGAACACGGCGTACAAAAAATGTATGAGAAACTTCATAATTTATTCATCTTAGAAAACTGTTAAAAAAAACAACAAATAAATTTAGACACTTTTTGTTTACCCCAATGTTCTTATAGTCACAGAGAGTAAAAACGATCCGTAAAAGAAACCGTTTTGCTTCTCAAAACTGTGAAGTTTATCAAAAGTGACAAATTTATAACATGGAACATTGTGTAAACAATCATTACACAATGAGGTGACAACTATGACAAAACCCACAAATTTTTGTGTTTTTTTTCAGGAAAAAATATCAGTATGTGTTTTTTTCTCTATCAATAAAAAACACTTAATAAAATAAAAACTTTACTTGTACATTTACCAAACTTTCTTTAGCTTGCTTTATAAATAAAACGTTTATGCGTAACATTAGAGATTTATTGGCAGCGGCTTCACTGCCAAAGTACAGTATTTCTTTGAGGTAAAATGTTTACTTTATGGATGTTTACGGTTATTGTAACTTTTTCTCTTATGTCTTAGTCACAACTGCCCTTACAGGTGGATACGGGGCGTCTATGGATGAAAAATGGTCAAACCTGTTTGCAGGTGGCCTGCACCAAATATTAAAATCGTAGACCACTTGGAGAGCCCGTAGAGTAAAAATGTTCATGCACTTTATGTATTGCCACAGGCATGCTGCGGGCGACAGGACGTTGTGAACACTTAAGACACACTAAGGGTAATAAGTTAGGGGGATGTATGTGGGTACGCAGATTTTTTTTTTAAATTTTATGCGCACAATGCAGGAAACCCATTAGTCCTGTTCACGTGAAATGTGTGCACTCCTTGCACGACCTTTGCTTGCAGCCTGGCTGTTAGCAGAGAGGAAATGATCAGCGTTTAGTTTCTGTGTGTCCTACAGGCATCTTACAAACCACGCGCAAATCTTGTGCGTGCAGTATTGTGCGCGGTCAGTAAGGAGCCAGTGTGCACACCTCACAAACGGCATGAGTGCTGCCACCAGCATCACCTGTATGTTATAAGTGCGTGTGACTCATTATATCATTAAACATTTCACGATACATTTACCACACGGACGACAGTCCTACGTTCCACTTTTATGAGATGGTCACACAAGCCTCATGGCAACCGCAAGGCACACTTGTGCTGTTTTTAAGGGCCCCTCTTAGGGCCCGAACATCCCAAAAACCAGCATTTGACTAAGGCTTAGTCTGTGTATGGCCCTCCACTGGGCTGAACAACCCAAAAACCTGGAGCACCCGTATGAGTCAACTCCTTTATGGGCGTAAGTCATTCATTAATGTAAGCTACAATAAAGTAGTTTAAAACAACTCTTGAAGTATTTTAAAAAGAGACTTTAAAAATCCAAAATTTGAACATGTTTTACAGTGTAATCCTGCTTTCAAATCGTTTAAAAATGTAAAGTTACTTTTCTTTGTGGTGTTTATCGTAAATGGCTTCTCATGCTTTTGATCATTTTTAGAACCCTCATTTATTTTGTTTATTGTTGATCCGTGTGGACGTTTGCTCTTAAATCGAAGGATTTCTGAAACTGTAGGCTAGCTGTCGTGGCGTCCTGGAAGAATTAGCATTTGTTCTTCCAAGACGACACAAATCAATGGGAGTCCTTCGATTTCCAGGCTCATTATTGCTCTGACGCTCACCGATAAACTGAAAAATGAGCCAATTAACCTTTGACTTTATGCCTTTCAAACCGTCCTTTCAAGTTTTTTTTACAGTCTTCTGTTTTCTTCAAACCTTCTGAATTCAACAACTGAAAACATTTTCCAGCGAATGGAACCAACAAACTGCATCCTGCTAAGCCTTTCAAGGATGTTGGGGTTTTTTCCTGAGTGCATCTTATTCTAAAATCACGTATGAAATCACATCAGCAGACATGTGTAATGACATAAAGCAGAGCACGGCAGACAGAGTCGTACAAACCTGTAGGTGGGCTCGCCCTGTTCTTTCCTTCATGGGTTAGTGGGATAAAGAGACAAAGGAGAGAAACCAGCTTTTAGGATGATTACAAACAGCAGTACATGGGGATTCTTCAGAGTTAAAGAAGAACGCAGGAAGAACTTCAGTTGGGTTGTTTGAAAGCACATGCAGGCTCCAGCCATGCAAAGCAAGAAGTCGTCCGGTTTGCAAGCATTACCTTTGGGAACCAACTGCTGTCACAAGAGAATTCTGTTTATGGAGGACGCCTTTAATTCTGGTAAATCCCTTTCAACATCAAAGACATTTGTGTTTCAGATTAAATATGATCTGGTTTCATGTTACAGCAATATTCGGCCCAAATACCTGTGACTTTCACATTTAACGTCACATGACCAAAGTTTTAAAAAAATCCCGTTATCAGATTTTTTTGGTCACATCTCTATCTATCTACAATCCATTCACCAATCTGTCCGTCTGTCCATCCATCCATCCATCCATCCATCAATCTACCCACAAGAGTTTGCATCCATCCATCCATCCACCCACAAGTCTTTCCATTCATCCTTCCATCCATCAACTCATCCATCCGTCCTTCCATCCATCCATCTACCCCTAAGTCTTTGCATCCATCCATTCGTCCATCCATCCATCTACCCACAAGAGTTTGCATCCATCCATCCATCCATCCACCCACAAGTCTTTCCATTCATCCTTCCATCCATCCACCCATCCATCCATCTACTCACAAGTCTTTCCATCCATCCATCCGTTCATCCATCCATCTACCCACAAGAGTTTACATCCATCCATCCATCCATCAACCCACAAGTCTTTCCATCCATCCACCCATCCATTCATCTACCCACAAGTCTTTCCATCCATCCATCCGCCCGTCCGTTCATCCATCCATCCATCCATCCATCCATCCATCCATCCATCCACCCACAAGTCTTTACATCCATCCATCTACCCACAAGTCTTTACATCCATCCATCCGTCCGTCCGCCCATCCATCCATCCATCCATCCATCCATCCATCCATCCATCCATCCATCCATCCATCCATCCATCCATTCATCCATCCATCCATCCATCCATCCATCCATCCATCCATCCATCCATCCATCCATCCATCCATTCATCCATCCATGATTTGTCCATCCCAGGCGTCAACAGCTGATCGTGTAAACAATGCACCAGCAGATAGATTAAGACCCAGAAGTGGTGGGAAACAGCCTAAAAGGAGTAGCAAGTGCCACTCTACTCATTAGATTTTTAAATTAGGTTCTATCAAAATTGGTTGATATTAAGAGGATAATGAAACAAAAACAACTAAGCTAACTCAGAGCTAAAGTAAGCTAACTGGCAGCCAACCGTGGCTGCCTTAAATAGATAAAAAAAGAAATAAGTAAATGTCAGTAGGATCCGAATACCCAACTACCTTTCTTTAAAAAAAATCTCTTTCTTTAACTATCATTACAGTGAGCTGACAGTTAGCCTACTTTAGCTCAGAGTTAGCTTTCTGGATTTTGTTATTTCCCATCCATTTTCTTAACCCACAATATCTCCCTGTGGAGCCTGTCCGTGCCACTGTTGGGCAGAAGTGGGGTACACCTGCTGCTGTTGGGCAGCCGGTAGAGCAGTGGCGGCAGGAAAGCGGGGTTCCCTCCACCGCCTGCTGGGGTTTTTCTTATTTTGTTACATCATTCTCTTACTATCCTTTTTATTTGATGAACTTGGACTTTTTTACACCTAATAAGAAGGATCACTGCTGCTCTTTCTTCACACCACTTCCAGGTCTTCTTTGTGCAAATCTATTTTCTTCTTAAATACAGCTAAAATGTGCAGAAAATATTGGTTTGTGATCAGAAACATAAAAAGGTTCTGAATGGAAATAACCAACAGCCTTTATTGTGACAGTTTGTCTTCAGCACAGGTGCTGCTTAGGTGTGTGGAAGGCGGAGTTGAAGGCGAGGCATGCGACGCGAATCAAACCCAAAAGAGAATGTCGTTTTAGTGTGGACACAACAGAAGACGACAAGACAATGAGGTGATGAACAGCAGAGACAACAGAAGGCCGGAGGAGGAAGAGGAGTGGCTAACAGCAGGAAGTCTGGAAGTTGTTACCTACTTGGCGGGGCTGCAGGTATGCAGCGCCTTCAAATGAGGCTTCCAGGTTGCGATGGAAACCGAGTTCTCATCAGCAGCGTAACTACGCCAGACACACTACGTGCAAAAGTCCAGGGGATAAACAAACAAACAAACAGACAAAGCAGTTAATAAAGAATGCAAGGGGGAGGGGGGCAGGGGGATTAAGTTGGACAGAAACAGGATGTTGAGACGGGGGAGAAAAGAAACACCCGATTCGGTTTTTTGGTTGTTTTTGAGCGAGGGGCGGGGTGGGGGGGGGGGGGGGGGGTGTTGGCTGCGCTGCAGTTGGGGGATTGACAGAAGATGAAGGTGGGGAAGAGGCGGGGGGCGGGTTGCTTGGTGATGGTGGTGCAGGTGGAGGGAGATACATGCCTGAGGGGGGGGAGGGCGCTGTAGTAGTGGTACCAGGTGGCTCGGAGGTAAGGACGAGCACCGTCGGTGGAGTACAGACGCCAAGCTGCCTGGGGGGGTGAGGGGTGGGGAGGGGGGCAGACACACAACAGCAACAGCACAAACAGGTGAGGATGTGTGTAGCATATGACCAACAACACTGGGGGCTTGTAACCACTGGCAACCAGAAACAGGACTAAATAATCGGAATCTTCACCAATGTTTTAATTTAATTAGATAAAATATAAAAATTGACTTCTCCAGTAAATAAAATAAATAAACTTATCAACGCCCCCCCCCCCCCCCCAACACCCCTTCCACCCACCATTCTGTCTCCTGACAGTAACATGACATTATGTTATCTTTATCACTTCCTGTCCCAGCTTTTATTTTGACCGCAGGAATTCCTGTTTCACTACTCTCTACATATTATATTATAAATATAAACATATCAAATATATTTCACTTATTTGATATGTTTAGAATTGTTTGGACTTATCTTAGACCACATGTAAGGAGTTTGGCTTACCTGACTTTTTAGACTTCACCTACCCTGCACTGGACTGAAACTTTGGTTGCCATGGCAATGTTTGGATGAAAAGAAAACACATGCTCAATCAGATGATTGCAAATGTTCTGGGGGTTATTATTGTTGTGTGATCCAGACACAGACTGGTTAGAGTTGGAAGCTATAATTCATGCATGGCTTAAAAATACACCTGTGCAAAGTTCTCATGAGCACAGGTGAAGCCCCTCCCACTCTGAACACATCAGGTCATGACAAGCTGTCATGTTACTTAATTCATCAACTCCAGATGTGAAAAATGTTAGTTGCTATGGACCAACACTGTTCTGCTGAGAACAGCTGACGCTTCAGGAAACCCAGCAAGCGGGCTACAGGAGTCACTGCTGGACAGGAGGCGATTATTCAAACTGCTGACAACTTTATTTGTTCTGTTTGTGTTTGCATGACAGCTGAAAATGCAACACTTGGTGGTCAAACAGCACCTATTATTTTTTTTTGCTGATGCACCCATAAACTTTTGCATTTGTTGGAGTCCATCTACTGTTTATGACACCTTCATGCTCTCAGTTTCTGTCCTGAAACAGCTGAACGCAGAACCAATTCCTCATGTCTGAAAGCAAACCTCTTAATAAGTTCTTAAAGTCCCACCCCGATCATCTTTTAAACTATTGCAGAAGTTTCCTCAGTGGTCTTTGAATTATCATCATCTCGTTTTTTTGTGTCATTTTCTAGGAAATGGTTTCTGTAGAAAAGCCGTAGTTTATTAGAAATTCACCTCTGAGTTGTGGGCAGGACTGGTGGCGCACATGTAAGCCCACCCTCACTTCCTGTTATCTATCTGTTCACCCTCTCTGCCCCTGGCTTACAGCCCCTCGCACTCCTAACCTAACATTAGCGGTGCAACGAGGGTGAGTCTTTAAGAAAGAAGGTTTCCTAGACATGACCAGCTGCTAAGACCTAATCACATGCTAACTACCTGCAGACACAGATGCACAGTGGACTTAAAGCAGTGAGGGTGGTGGTGGTGGTGGGGGGGGGGGGGGGGTGAAATGAAGGAGTACACTGAGGGATACAATGAAAATGCTTTGCACATATTCAAAACATTGATGCTGCCTCCAAGGTTCCTTTAACCTGTTGGGGAAAATGTTAACAGTTGGCAGAAAACAGTCAAACAGAAGGAGGATGAAAAAAAGACCAAACATGTCCAAATGCATCATCCTGGAACCAGAGGAGCTCATTTATTAAAAAAAAAAAAAAGCTCACAAAAAGAGGGAAAACAAGAAATTTTTGAATAGGTTTGAGCTTTTTTTCTACAAAGATAACCCAACCTCAACGTGTTTACATCGTAAACACATCTTCCAGATGCAATCAAAGTCATTCAACACCCGATTCTGGCTTCAGAATGCTGATATAATATAATGGTGAAACGCACAAAAGTAGGGAGTAAACTCACACGTCGAGATGAAAGGCATCTCTCAAAACAGAGCGGGACAGCTCTGCATGAAGAAGAACTCAGTTTTTTTCCACAAAGGGGACGAAATAAAAAGACCTAAGGAGGAGAAACGTGTGACATGCTCCAAAAAACAATAGCAGCAAAATACGAATGCTGTTTAGGTGAACTTTCCTCTCGCAGTCTTTCGACTTCCGTAACTCCAACTGTTTACGCAATTAACGTGATTCCAGCGGATTCTGAAGCTGTGCACTGTTATGCAACTCTTTATGTTAGTAATGTGTTGTATGTTGACGTAAAGTCTTAAGCCTTCTTTTTCCAACAACTGATTCACTCTGATCGTGTAAACGCGGCTATTTGTTTTAAGGAACTCCATCTCAAATAACGAGCGCATACACACCCCTTCTAAACATCTGAAAATCTGGTAAATGTGACAAACATAATCAACCATAGGGTTTGGATTACTTTGATTGCATCTACAACAGCCTGACTCGAGGAAAGGAAGGTTTTCTGATTATTTCCACGCTCTAATCCTTGAACTCAGGATTTTCAAACCCTCACTTGAATCTCTCACTAAAGGGGTATTTACCTTTTCCGAAATAAAAATCTAATAAATTGGTTCAGATGGAAGAAAGTCAATCTGAATGTTGACCCATGTTTGAGGAAAAAAAGTACAAATTTTACAAAAAGAGAATCTGTTTAAAAACATTTTTTTATACCTTTTTCATTTATTTAGGATTAAATAAGATAAACTATGTGAAAAAGTATTTGCCCCCATGGCTTACCACCATGAAATAAAATAAAAAAACATTTTATATCAACTTCACTTTGCGAAATAAATTCACAAAAATTCAGAGTGGATTATTACTGAATCATGAAATCGCTCCAACACTGTCAAGATCTCAAGAAGAAACTGTTCGTTCGGCATCTTCTTTAAAAAGTAAGGAGGTATTTCTGCAGCTTTGGGACTCCAGAGAACCGCAGAGAGAACCATCATCCACTCATGGAGAAAACTGTAAACGGAGGAGAACCTCTTCAAAGGGGATAACTAATTGTCCAAAAACACTAGGAGGATTCATCCAGAATGTCATTAAAGAAATAGAAGAAGATGGAAAGATGTGCAGATCTCACTTGACCCAGTGAAGGTCAGAGTTCAGGATTCAATAGTCAAAAAGAGACCAAACTGATTTCATATCAGAATTGGAGAAGACAGACACTGCTGATTAAAAAAACACACAAAGAAATATCTGGATTATCCCCAAAACCTTTGGATGAAAATCGGATGAGACAGGAGAAGAACCTTCTGGAAGTTGTGTGTCCACAAACATCTGGACTCGAACAAATAGACTTGTGGAGTCAGACATGGAGGTGGGAGTGTGATGGTGTGGGGCTGGCACAAATAACCCTGAAGATGAATGTCCTCCGTTACACTCCGATTTAAGAGCATTTATTTAAGTTGTGCAGCAGAACAACAACAGGAGACCCAACTTTGAATGGAGCACCACGAAAGCTCTAAAGAGTTCTGGTCTGTGCTGAAAACCCTGAAAATCCAAGCGATTCTTCAGAGAAGATCCAACTAAGGTCATGAGAAAAACTCTCACTTTTTATTATAGAAGGGGGCAAATACTTTTTTCCAATTCTGTGTTTGTAACAACTTAAGCTAAATAAAATGTTTAAATAAAACATCTCCCTGTATGTTGATTCAGGAAATGAGAAACGGTTCAGATTTGATCCTAGATCACCATTAGAAGGCTTTTTAACTTCTGCCTGTAGACGTTTACAAACGGATTTGTGGTCATGGACGCTCCCCATGGCGGGTTTCTACGGTTCATTAGAATGACACGTAGCCGGGCCTGTCTGTGACGGTGAGCGACGGCTTAGAGGAGTGTGTGCCCCGTCACCATGGAAACCCATAAATTCTGTCCGAGTGTTTTGGCATTGGACATTGACAGGAAGTAACCACCAGTCTAACATAGGTGCCATAGAGGAGACCAGTGACCCCTCCCCTAATGCTCCTATGAACCCGCAAATCAAGCAACTTTGCTTTGAGGTTTGATCAGAAGCTGAGAGTCTGAGCAGAAGTGACGTTTAACCCTTGTGCTATCTTATGCGGTCTAGATGACTCCACCCTGACATTGACGTGTTCTCCCTACCATGACAAAGGTGGATGAAGGTGAAGAGGATTTAATGTAATCCATGGACACCAGTGAGGTTCACAAATCATTGGAGAAAAAAGGTTCAGTGCACTGTCTAGTGGGGTCCAGATGATCCCACTCCCAATGTTAAAGTGCCTCGGACAGCACAAGGGATAAACACAACGCTCCCCTGCAGATCCTCCTGCTGCATGACAGATGTCAGGAAACGATTCATCCGTACCTGGATGAGGCTGGCGGCCGGGTTCCTTCGCTTCTCGAAGTGTTTCTGCCGATGCTGCTCCTGCACCTTCAGGGCAAAACCCGACCCCAGGATTCCCTGAGTGCAGGACAGAGAAACCTGAGCACCATCATCTGCTGACAAACTTACCAGCATGTGCGGGCGCATCACTTACAGCCGGCAGGGCGAAGAAGGAAATCCCTAGAAGAGCAAAGCCGGCGGATAACAAGCGTCCTGTCCAGGTCTGCGGCGTCTTATCGCCGTAGCCAATGGTTGTGAGGGTGATCTGAGAGATGATAGTCAGACAACTTATTCTGAGAGCTTTATGTGACGGTTTAGGCAGGAAAAGTATTATTTCTATCAATAAAAGCTATACTGATCCAATCAGGAAGGTTCCAAAACATGCTGACGGCCAGATGCTTACTTGATAAAGTGGCGCCTTTGTGGGCTTTTGGTTTATTAAATGTAGAATCTCAATAAAGGAGCAGCTAAGACCCTCAGTTTAAAACTCCAATAATGACTAATTTCATGTGACAAACTCGTCCTCTTATCTGAACATTGTGGTGTTCACGAGAACATTTTTCAGTGGGTGGAGTAACCATATGCACCATTGATTGAAGTCAATGGGATTTTGGCTTCATGGAGCCAGCAGGTACGTCCTGTTTGGAACGCCAGGGGGAGGAGTCATTTAGTCCAGTTCTCTTGTTCAGTCAATGATCTACACCTAATCTACAGTGAGTGCCACTTCTTGAAGTGAAAACCTTACAGTTGGTCAGAATTTTGGAAATTCATAAACTGTACTGATGATGTCACAGTCACACAGGAAGAACTTCACTTCATTTTAAATTTGATACCAAACTTTGAGACTTCACAATACGTTTCTCTGATGTGAAACACTTTGACTGGTTTAGATTATGATTTTGGACTAGAACCACCACCCATCCCAGCTGCAGCACCAGACCTGGATCGGACTGGACCAGAGTGGGCACTGACAGGACCAGAGACCTGCTGCTTCTTAAGCATATGTGGAGGTCTAAAGTGGACTTTGGTCCAAATTACTTCCTTTACGTTCTAAGGTCTAGAAGAATGTGAACCGCCACCTTAACGTGGTGGGGGAGTTTGAGAGCTCGGGTGATCCCAGGAGCTAAGCTGTCTGGGGCTTAAGCCCCTGGTAGGGTCTCCCATGGCAGACAGGTCCTGGGTGACGAGCCAGACAAAGAGCGGTTCATAACCCCCTTATGATAAGTAATAACAAGGACCCGATTACGTCGCCCGGATTGGCGTCACCGGGGCCCCGCTCTGGAGCCAGGCCCAGGGTCGGGGCTCGCAGGCGAGCGCCTGGTGGCCGGGGCTCTTCCCACAGGCCCCGGTCGGGCACAGCCCGAAGGAGCGACGTGGGACCACTCTCCCATGGGCCCACCACCCGTAGGAGACCTCAAAAGGGGCCGGTGCAATGTGGTTTGGGTGGCAGTCGAGGGCGGGTGCCTCGGCGGCCCAAACCCCGATCATGGAACCTGGCTTTTGGGACATGGAATGTCACCTCTCTGGGAGGGAAGGAGCCTGAGCTGGTGCGAGAGGTTGAGAGATACCGTCTAGATATAGTCGGGCTCACCTCCACACATGGCCTGGGCTCTGAAACTCAGTCCTTAGAGAGGGGTTGGACTCTCTACCACTCTGGAGTTGCCCGAGGTCCCACTGACACGCCTTCTTTTGAAGAAGCGGAGAGTGAGGACATTGGGGTGGGGCTGTCTATTACCCCGGCTGAAGTCACTGAGGTAGTCAACGAGCTCCTCGGTGGCAAGGCCCCGGGGGTGGATGAAGTCCGCCCTGAGCACCTCAAGTCTCTGGATGCTGTGGGAGTGTCTTGGCTGACACGTCTCTGCAGCATCGCGTGGCGGTCGGGAACCGTACCACTGGACTGGCAGACAGGGGTGGTGGTTCCCCTCTTTAAGAAGGGGGACCGGAGGGTGTGTTCCAACCATAGGGGAGTTACACTCCTCAGCCTCCCTGGGAAAGTCTATGCCAGGGTACTGGAGAGGAGAGTCCGTCCGATAGTCGAACCTCGGATTCAGGAACAACAGTGCGGTTTCCGTCCTGGTCGTGGAACAGTGGACCAGCTCTACACCCTATCTAGGGTGCTGGAGGGATTGTGGGAGTTCGCTCATCCAGTCCATATGTGTTTTGTGGATTTGGAGAAGGCGTTCGACCGCGTCCCCCGTGGCATCCTGTGGGGGGTGCTCTGGGAGTATGGGGTCTGGGGAGCCTTACTGAGGGCTGTCCGGTCTCTGTATGACCGGAGTAGGAGCTTGGTTCGCATAGCCGGCAGTAAGTCAGACCTGTTCCCGGTCCACGTTGGACTCCGGCAGGGCTGCCCTTTATCACCGGTTCTGTTCATTGTTTTTATGGACAGAATTTCTAGGCGCAGCCAGGGGCCGGAAGGGATCTGGTTTGGGGACCACAGGATTTCCTCTCTGCTTTTTGCAGATGATGTTGTCCTGTTGGCTTCATCGAACCGGGACCTCCAGCGTGCATTGGGGCGGTTTGTGGCCGAGTGTGAAGCGGCTGGGATGAGGGTCAGCACCGCTAAATCTGAGGCCATGGTCCTTGACCGGAGAAAGGTAGTTTGCCATCTCTCTTATCTTAATGGATTTTCAGTTGTATTTGTTCATTTTCCTGTTTAATCACAACACATTTTGAAAACTTAACACGAAAACACGAATGTATTTATTCTGAGAATGTACCGTACCAAAAACCAAACACTTGTTATTTCAAAATCTCTGTAACATCCAGTCTGTAAATTAATCTTTCCACATAGTTTAATGTAACATAAATAAAGTGTTAATTATGCAGAAATAATACATAAAGAGGCCCTTCAGTAATGTTAGTTAATGTATTGTAATGGTATATTATTAAGCATGTACATTACTTGCATATTAAATAAAGAAAAAAACAGCTTTTATGCATTATTGAGCATATAGTTAAATGCATTAGTTTGCAGTTAACTAATGTTTATAAACATATTATCAATAAAATAACCTTTTTATCAAAACTGCAATTGTATAGAAACACATACATAACGTTAAATAATTAAAAATACTTATCCTTAGTAATAAATTAAGTATTTAGTAATTAATTTAGTTAGTTAGTTAATTAAGTTAGTTAGTTAGTTAGTTAACTACTTACTTTTATACTTGATTATATACTTAGTAATGGTAAGTAATGCAAAACAGAAATAATATTTTATTGTTATTTTATGCTCTTCATGTACCGGTAAATAGTGCCTAATAATGCATTAACTATCATTAATAAAGGGACCCTTATTGAAAAACCACAACAGAAACAGTAGATTTCTACAAATCCTGAAATTGAATTTGTATTGTGGAGATCACTCCAAGTTCCCTCCAACAACTTGGAAATTATATGTGGATGAAACTCTTAAGATAGAAACCCGCATTTGCATCTGACTTTTATTCCCACAAGCCTCCCAGGCCAGCTTCACCTGGCAGCAGAAGGAAATTGGATTTATTGATCGAGCCTCTTGTTGTTTGTGTCTTGGCTTCTTTCACTTTTTCAAAGGGAGGATGTTGAGAAGGAACAACGCAGCTCGGCCAGTGAGCACGACTCCGAAAACCCTTTGTGGGGTTTTTCCAGCTGAAACTCTAAATCTGTCATTACCCTCAGACAGGAGCAGCAGGACTCCAATCACGCTGATATCCTTCACTTTGCCTGCGGTGTTGGGTGCGCAGAAAGAGTGTTTGTATTTTTACCGTCTCACAAAGTGCACATAAGTCTATTTTTGACAAACAAAGAGTCTGAGGTGCTCACCGTTCCCCACCACAGAGCATCGGCGTAGGTGTCAAAGTCCTTGTTGAACTCTTTCTCCACCAAATACACCAAAAAGGAGGAGAAGATCAGCACCAGGAAGCCGATGTACCAAGCAGTCACCAGCTCCTGTGGGGAGGACACCAGTGTTCTTTATCAGGAAACCGACAATTCAAAAAGACTGTTCGCCACAGGAGATAAGGAGTTGTAGTAAGTCATCTTTTCCTGGTAGGAGATTCCAGGTGTGGTCAGGAACCATCAACGGATCTGAAGCAGCTTCTGACTGACGACACTGTTGTTGAGTTTCCATGTTCAGAAAAGGACGATCTGATCTGATTCTGGTCTAAATAACTGCTCCATTTCTTAAACGGTCAGCAGATTTGTTTGTTCTTTTTCCCAATCCCCCAGTGTTCACATTCTTTCAGCTATCGTATCTCTTCACCCGTTTATACTCAATTACCGTAATTTCAGCAGATTCTGAAATGGAGAAAAGCAGCCGTGCGCTGATTTGCAACACTTTACAGGACAAATGTGTTGCAGCTCAGAGTAAAGTTGATATGAAAATCCGCCTTCTTTATCTCAGAATTAGCTCATTCATGTCGGCGTAAATGATTAAAGACTCACACCGGTTCAAGGAACCACTTCAAATAAAAGTCTATTTACACACGTGTAATTTTGGCCTTCCGTGGTTCAAGACTCTTGCGTCCACTTGGAAAACGCAAGTTTCTACAACTTCTTTTGAGCCCTTCGTTCAAAAGATGCGGCCATTAAACACATGTTGAAAGTATTTTTTTTTTTTATGTCCAACAAAAGAGGCCCTCAACTCTCATCTGTTTGCCCAGCTGTTGGACAGGACAAGTTTAAAAAGAAAATAAAAAAACACATGTTGAAAGTTAAACCAGGTTGTACTTTGACCAATCAAGGAACTTAAATTTGGTGGTGACATTTGGATGGCGTCTCTTTTAATCACTGATGTGCAAACCATGTGAAAATCGATCATGGAAAAATTAACAATTGCAGTTTGTGCCCGGACGGAAATACGTGACACACAGTCTTTCATTTATTGAAATAGAGCTGTGAAAGAAAAAGCTTGGAATAAGATTTGTTCATCTTCAAGCTCATCTTCCAACATGCGCTAGTATTTAATAGAAAATGTAAAAGAAGCCCCTCCCTGCTTGTCCATGTGAACACCATGGGCTAAAAAAGAAAGAAGCATCACGGTTTGTCAAAAAGTGAGGCGTCCCCAGTGACATCTCTGATGTTAAAGAGTTACAGAACTCATCAAATGAGTTCCCATTTTTCAATGGGAGAACCTTAAAGTGTTAAAGGGAGGACCCCAGCTGTCACTGTCGAAAGGAGTGTTGCATAATCAACTTTGGAGATTTTGAGAATCAAATTTTAAGCGACAAGACCAGATTTGAATCTGGGTTTCTCATCTGATGACTTCCTTTTTCAAACCTTAAAAAAAGCAGAGAATAAATCAGTGATATGACACAGCTCTACTGCAGGATGGACGTTTCTCTTAGATGTCTTCAGATTCTTGCTTTTGCCTCTTTTTTGGGTTTATTACTAATGTCTAAGTGGGGATGTTGAGCTGCGCTCCCTGGTAGGAAGGCCTAGCAGCCCCCCAAGGGTCCCTGACATGTTTTCATACAGCGACTAATGTCTACCTACATTTGCTCCTTATTTGTGCAAGAAAACGCTGATTCGGGTTCTTTCTGCTCGCAGGATCATTTGTTATTCTCTGAGCCTTTGGCTTGAACTGAACTGGGCAACAGTCTGTGTGTCATATTTGAAAAATGTTGCAGAGAAACAAGAACTACTGGGTTCATTGATGTGGCTCTAGTTCGAAAATGAGAACTCTTGGGGCTAAACACAACATTGACTCTGACACTTGTGTTGTTCCTGAATTGTGTTGGTTTCGTGTTGTGTTACGTTTTCTTTTTACTAAATCCGTCTTGACCAGAACTGCAGAGGAAAGGAGGTCCTTCTGTACCGGGAGGATTTTCTTAACTTAAAGCTATTTCATCTAAGGATCTAAAATGAAAAAAATTATTTTGTTCTAGTTTAGACTGTTGACTGTTTATGACTGTTCCATCTTTCACTTTTATTTTGAAAGGTTCTGAAAAACAACAATCCCACGTTCAAAGTCACTCAAATCACTTTTTTTCCGGTTCTGATGCTTGGTTTGAATTGCAGCAGATTGTCTTGACCATGGCTCTGTCAGAATTCCCACACAAATTCCTAACTACTAAAAAATGATAAAGTGCAGGACTTTCTTTACTTTTTAAAAGACCACGTCACAAATTTTTATGAGCGTTTTGCAACAATGATTTATGAGTCCAATGTCTTCTGAAGATAAAAACATTGATGCTTTATAAAAGAAAATGAAAACACATTTTTATGGCAAAAATTGTTAGTACGCAATGCATTGTGGTCTATTCTCACCGATCTAGTGAGCAGCGATGCACACTGGTTTTTCGCAGAGACTTCTGGGAAATCTCTAGGACACTCGAGTTTTGAATTGTAGATTCAGACAGCACTAGAAAATGGCGAACGCACTATACAGTGGGTAGTGAAGGCATTCGGACACAACGTACATCTACATGCATTCAGCAGCTGCCACGTGATTGGCTGATTAGAAATTTGCATTAACGAGCAGTTAGACAGGTGTGTCTAATAAAGTGGCCAATGAGTGTAGATTACAGCTTCAAAATAACCTGCACAAAACTGCAGGTAAAGTTCTTTCAGTTCTTTATGAAAGTTCTATGAAAATGTCATTTAGTTTTTTTATAATCTTCAACAGCCTGAGATTCTTTTATATTTCTTTATTAATTTATTGTTAGAACATTTTTGAGTGAAACGAATTCCATATTGGCCTGGGTTTTGTTCTTGAGTTCTCTGAAATTGTTATTATTTTTGTGAACATTGTCGTTTTAGGAGGGCATTAATGTGTAAAAAGGAACAGTTTTGAACAAAAAAACTTGCAGGATAAACCGTAAAATTGATAAATCTGACCCAGCATTGCTTTTGCGATTGGCAAAAGCTTGTAGACAGAAATTTAATGATGGATGAAGGATTCGATGATGGATTTTCTCACCAACTTTAAAGGTTTCTATTTAAAAAAATAGGTCGGTCAGTCAATGTGAGGGAGGCACTGAAGTGTTGGGGTAATTAATTCCAATCAGATGGGTGACTACCAGACAGAGATCTAGTATGTTCAGGGCAGAGACTGATATGTGGGATCACACAAACTCTCTATGAGAAACCATGAGAACTAAAGTGGGAGTTGTGAGTGAGATGGAGGAAAAAGTGAGTACTCATTCAGTGACTCTGGTTTCTGATAATGCAACACACTGGATCCATTGTTGGCTCATCATTTGCTCCTAGAGTCTCCTGACATGCAGAGCTGCTAGGAAACCAATGGTGTTGACACTCCTGCAGGCGGCCATTAGAATGGAGATGCCAGCAATTAGCAGGTTTTGAACTAAAACAGCTTTATTAAAGACCCCCTCTTCATCTTTTGATCTATTGTGAAGGGATTTTCCGTGGTCTTATTATCATGATTCTGCTGTTTTTAGATAAAATATAAAATCCTGTGTCATTTTTAGTTACTGCAGAGCAGCAGGAGTTTGTTAGAAGTCCCCGTCTGAGTTGTGGGTAGGACCATTGGTGTGGAGCAACCCCCACTCCCCGTTGCTGAGAGCTCTCTGGCTACGTTCACACTGCAGTGCTTAAAACTTAATTCCGATTTTTTGAAAAACTCCAATTTTTTTGCAAGGCCATTCACATTTCCACTTAAATGCGAACTTTTGTGATCTCCTGTGTGACCGTGAAATGACCCAGGAGTGACCCGCATGCGCAGAAAAGTACAACTACAATCTTCTCATTTTAAGAAGACAATGGAGCCATCGTCTGTATCCACTGTTGTGGAATGGGGATGTGTATGTGCTGGGGCTGCACATGTTTGTGTGTGTAAAAGAGAGGAGAGAGCGCGTGCAGCGAGGTAGAGAATGAGGGCGCATTCATGTTGTGTGTTAAGGAGGAAGGAGAACAGTAATAAAAGAAGGTTGCCCCCAGAATAAATGCTATGGACTCTTTATTAACCCGTTCTGGAGAATCTAAGGGTCCGAACGGGGAAGTGAACCCCGAAGGAGGATCCGCCTTGCGCTTCTGACCACGGTCGGAAAGGGAGAAAAAAAAAGTAATCACGGGAAATGTTCAATACCACGCTCGGCCATTTCGCTGGAAATTTAAAAAAAAAACGCCCGGTTGTGATGAGAGCCCTTGAGTTTGGCCTGAATAGAGCTGTCACCCCAAATATTAATCAAATCGGTGACCTCGCTTCCCTTCTACTGACTGGTCTCAGCAGCATCGTCCGCCATTGTTAAAGTTTATGTCCTCTTTCCCGCCTACTTAAACGCAGAATGGTGACGTTTGTAGCGTATGAATTACGTACGGGTCGGATACATGCGGCCTGGCTGTTCAGACGGAGGTTGCATTTGAAAAGATCGGATACGTATCAGATTCAGGACCACATACCCAAGTGGCCTGGGTCGCATTTGAAAAGATCGGATCTGTGTCGTTCAGACTGTCATGAAAAGATCAGATACAGGTCGTATAGGGGCAAAAAAAAAATCGGAATTGGGTCGTTTCAGCCTGCAGTGTGAACGTAGCCTCGGTTTACTCTCTCCCTCTATCTTACAGCCCCTCACAACCCCAACCTAATATTGGCGGTGCAACAAAATGGCAAGCAATTTTGAAGCCATCCAACCGCACAGTTTTGATTCGGATTCCAGCTCGAACGAGGAAAACAAAAACGTACATGGATCTATTTGTCTGCAAGCGGATACATCGCAATGGGGCGGAGCAGGGAGCTTGTGGCCCGCCCAACTTGTTTTTTACGTAACAAATATGATCCATTTCAAACAGCCTTTTGTCGTCTGCTCCTGATTCACAGCAATCGAAATTGAAAAAAATAAAAAATACTCGGAAATGCATTTTCAGGCTTAATTTTCTGGTGATGTCCTCCATCATCAGAAAAATGTTATGAAAACATGTTTTCATTTTCAAGTATTTTATTAAATATAGTAAACAAATAAAGTTTATTGTGGGAAAATATCCCTTCATCAGTTTTTAGTTTATTAATGGAAACAGAAAGAAAAAATTTGAATCTTTTACTGCTTAATAAAAGTTTAAAGAGAAAAAAAAAGATTTGTATCCGTTTTAGCATCTAAACCACAGGGGCCCAGTCTTTGGTCGATCATGGATACAACCGTCCAGATTTAGGGTGGAGACTCTACTGCAATGTCACTGAGTATTAATAATAATTATAATAATACATTTGATTTAAAAGCGCCTTTCAAAACACCCATGGACACTGTACAGATTCGAAAGTAAAACACAATTAAATCAAAACATTTTAAAAACAATAAATAAGTTGAAATCATTAATAAAATCAGATAGCAGAAGATGAAAAATTATGTTTTACTGAGCAGTTTACTGAACTATAGCATCCCAACAACTTTCCAAAAACTATTCTGAAAGGTTTAAACTTCTTAAATGTTTTAATCAGGGTTTTAGTTAAACTGCAACTTAAACATCAGCTAGTAGTGTAAAAACAAGTAACTTTAACAGAAACTCTTTATTATGACTCTGACCTTTAATTTTGTGTATACTTAACATTGTTTCTAGGTTTAAAACGTTCAGACTGTCCTGCTGCTGATTTCAGTTCAGTTTGACCTTTCCTTCAGCTTTTCTACTGCCCTACGTTTCTATTACTATTACTTTAACTTTCAACACTTATTTACTTTTTGTTAGTTAAATTTATTATTTTTGCAGAGGCCTTAACATTCTTCTATTATTTTTTTGTTGTTTCAGATAAACTGTCAAAAACATTTTTTTATTTATCAGTAAACACAGAAACTAGTATCTAAAAAAAACAAAAACTTGATCATTTGTTTGGAGGAAATGAAAATATTTTGACACAAAAAATAACATTTTTGCCATCCTTCATTAAAGAACCAAATTAAAAAAACTCAGAGGAAGTGTGTGGGGGGGGTATGTTCATTAAAAAAAACGACAGCTCCCCCTCACCTTCTCAGACTGACGGAAAGCAGACTTCTTACCTTACTGTGGGCATAAACCACAGACCCCAGCAGCTTCCAGGTGCCCCCCCTGCGGTCCATCCGCACCATGCGCAGGATCTGAAGGAAGCGGAGGCTGCGCAGCGCTGAGGTGGCAAACACGTTACCTTGGCTACCGGCTGAAACCACAGCAACCGAGGTGATGAGGACAATGATATCTGGGGAGTAAAGGAGTGAAAATTAAATGTCATTGGCTCCACAGTGACAGGAACTCTGGTTGACTTTTTGTTGTTTTGTGCAATAAAGCAAAAAAAGTCACATCTTTGAAAAACGGTTTTGTTCAGTCCAGCAGTAACGCATGAGTATGGAAACCCCCACCCCCCACCCACCTACCAATGACACAGAAGGGCTTCCTGGCAAAGCGGAGGCGTCCCTGCCAACCTCGATAGCGGCAGCAGCAGCCAGCGCTCCATATCCTGAAGATGTACTCCAGGCCAAAAACCACGATCATCACAAACTCCTGCATGGTACACACACAACCACATGGTTCAACACAGACGAACACTTTGCCCCTACCAGGACAAACAAAGGTGTAAATAATCATGAGCTGCTCCTGGTCTCAAGCTTTTGTTAGTTTAACTTGGAGCCAAAGTCACTGATTACACTCTATATACACTGACCAAAAATATAAACGCAACACCTTTGTTATTGCTCCCATTTTTTATGGTATGAACTCAAAGATGTGAAACATTTTCCACATACACAAAATAACCAGTTCTCTGAAATATTGTTCACAAATCTGTCTAAATCTGTGATAGTGAGCACTTCTCCTTTGCCAAGACAATCCATCCCACCTCGCAGGTGTGCCATATCAAGATGCTGATTAGACAGCATGATTATTGCACAGGTGTGCCTTAGACTGACCACAAGAAAAGGCCACTCTGAAATCTGCAGTTTTGTTTTATTGGGGGGGTCAGGGGACTTAGACAACCAGTCAGTATCTGGTGTGACCACCATTTGCCTCATAAAAATATGACTTAGGGGCTACATTGGAAAAATATGAATTGGCTGTTGTTTTTGTTAGTTTTTTTAAATTGCTCTTTTTAAAAAGAAATGTTGCTATAATCCTTAAAAGTGGATGCAAGTTGTCTGCAGGTGAAAAGTGGGCAAACCTGAACCAGAGGCAGATGACCCTCACAAAATATCAAGATTGTAGTGAGTCCGTAGAGGGAAAATGTTTATGTTCATATTTTTCTACGCTCATCTGCAGGCGATAGGTCGTAGCGAACACATGTAAGGGTTTGTATGGATGGTCATAAGGAAAATTTGACGCCCCCTTGCCCCAAATCATACATACTACAGACCCCATACGACAGTAAATACGCATTGCTAAGGAAGGTAAAAATTTGACTTTGACATAGAGACTTGAAAATTGATATTTATCAGAACTTAGTAAATAAATACATGAATGGTTGCTGTGTATCACTTTTAATCAAAGTTTGACTTGACTAGAACTATTTTTAAAAAAAATAATAAATTCTTACGAACATAAAAAGGTTGTAGTTTTTTTTTACTGGCTTTACAAAGATTTGTTTTAGCCTCCCGATTAAGATGTAAAGTTTCTAGGTAGACTTCATATCAATGTTCTTCATGCCTTAAAGAAAAAAAAACCCAAAGGATCAATCATGTCACAGTTTAGTTCCCATGGTGCTTGGTGACATTTTAACCCTTCATCGTCAAAGGTTAACCTTTAATCGACTTTTCACTGTGAGGAACCTTCACAGATTGGATCAAGCGTCCCAAAGTATGACCTTATTAAAAACGAATTAGAGATTGCTCAGCTGTTGGGCAGGACAAGTTAAAAACAAACAAACGAATTAGAGATAAAGTTGTCAAACCTAAAGCCCACATACAAAAATTCTTTTACTGAAACTTATTAGTGGAACTTTGAAAAATATTTAACCAGATTTTCTAATCTCAAAGATTCAGTGTTTGAATCTGTGATATATTTGAATGGCCTCACAACGTCACAGTACTCCAGATGGTTTGCTCCACTTCATCCTGCAGCTTTTGCGAATACGCTGCTTCCCATTTTAAGCTCTTCTCGTACCAGAAAAGTCAAGCTTTCTGTAGCTCACATAAAAACGTCCAAGATACAATTTAGTCAAAATTCCTTTAGTGGGATAATTTCAATGTAAACCCTAAGTCACATGCACCGACACGGGCATATGTGTAGGTTTTTGGGTTGGTCATTGAAGGGAGCGGCCGCAGCTTCAAGGGAGTGCAGATGTGTCTTGCAGTTCACTTGAGGCTCCTGCGGCTACTTTAAGAGACCTCATGAAAATGGAACGCACCATTGTCGTGTGTGTGGTAAGTATTTGTAGATACAATGAGAGTTACATATCATAAAGTTCAGGACCAAATGGATTGTAGTTTTACAACTTTTTACAAGTTTTCAATCTTGTAGAAGTACAACTAATAGAGGTATTTACAACAACACGTTTGTTTCTTTGGATTGTGTGATAGGAAAGCTTTCTTGAACTTTGCTACAGCCCAAACGAGTGAACCTTGGTTCATCTGAAGACGATGGTCTTTGTTCTCTTCAGTGTGAGTACAGATGGATTTTTCCACCAAGGAGTGAAAGTAAAAGCATGTAAATGAGGTGAATGATGAGCTTGAAATAAAAAAGAGCCCACAGTGTGAGTCTGAAGGAGCCCAGGAGACAGAAAAGTAGGAAAATGTCTTGACAGTAAATTTAGTGAAGAAAAGAAGCTGCTGGAAGTGAGTGATTTTTCCAGGCCGTTTGGTCCGCTGCAGTCTTTGGTTCTCCCGAGAGGGTGATAAGTGTGTCATTTTTCAACAATCCCTGCCCATTTGAACAAAGCTTATGCTCTTCTTGTGAAAACAGCCGTGGTGCTTTCACACTTCGCCTGTTTTGTCACGACCAGAGTCTGTGTTTTGTCTGAGGAGAAGACTAAGCTCCTCTCAACTTTACTTTAAGCCATCTCTGAAACTTGTGGGTTAATGGGTGCATTTAGACTGGACACATTTGGTTTGCTTAAAGTGAAACAGAGTACATGTCCCCCGAGACTCTGGAACAAATTTTCATTGGGAATACACCCAATCTCTCTGACCCATCTTTCGAGGTGGTCTCAGTTCATTTCCAATCGGACTGAGCTCAGAATTCCCTTTAAAATAATCCCATAACACCACAACAATGAGACAATTAACTCGATAAACATTTCTTCTCACCGTTTTCCCAATAATCTATATGTCATAACTATTTATCAGTGAACTTTCTTATCTGTATTCTTGCACGCCTCCACAATTGTTGTTCCTGGCTTTGGTACAGACGTTTAAAATTTGTGAGCCTAATAAAAAGTTTGAATAAGTGAACTATCCCGGCAAGGATTGCAAAGCGCAGGACTTCCATAGTTCCTTTCTCTAGTTGATTTGCCCCGCCCTCGTAATTCCTGACCAATGAGCGAAGAGATCGTTAGTCGTCTGTTTTGGTAGAAAAGATTTTGCTTGCCTAGAAATTTTAGTCAGTTGTATTTCTGAAAATGTTCATGTGTGTACATTTTTTAATCTATTTTAGGATAATTTGGGAAAAATCCTCCAGGAATTATGAGTCCTTTGTCCGTAGGAAAGAAGAAAAAAGATTTATAATTTTTAAGTGTTTTTTTAATACTTTTTCTTCTTCAGTGTCGTAAACTCCCACATTCTACCAATGGGATATGAACAACACTACTCAATGTCACTCCGTCAAAATGCCATACCTGAGCCCTAAAATGAGGCTTCAACAGTCTAGAAACTCACTAATATCTGCCTATCCATCACAAACCAAGCTTGATAAATAATTGAACTTATAATGAACAAGGTAAGCAGTCTCTGAGGACATCATGCTGATCTAAGCATCGAAAAGTGGAGCTTCTATGCATTTTGCATGCTTGTGTTTAAGTGCGATCTCACCAGGATCAGCAGGCAGTGCGAGGAGAATTCCTGGTGTGCAGGAATGGTGGAAAACACGGAGAGAACCAGACATCCAAACACCAGGATGAACCTGTGGGAACAGAACACACACATGCAACAAAATCATGAAGTAATGAATAAAAACAAGTTGCAGAGAAGCTGGTTTTGGGCTTACTGGCTCAAAACACACACAGCTGCTGGGATCATCAAAGCAACACAATTTTTCTTCTCTGACAAGTTTTAAACGGAAACATTTTCTATCCTTTTGAATGGAACTGTGAGATATTTCAGGAGAGAGAAGCGGTTTCAGACAAGTTATTGGCTTTGGACAGATATGTTAGGGTGACCGCTCACTTTTCTATGCCAATAAAACTGACTTTATATTTCATCCATTTATTTACTGACAGAAGATAATTTAAATACTGGGTTCTGAACTTATCTCTATTCAACTTTTAGTAACATGCAACTGTAAAGACTAAAAAAAAACAACACAACCATTTTTCTATACTAGCGGAGCTCTGCTTAAAGCTTTTGTTAGCACTGAAGGTAGATATAGATATATGGATGCACAAATACAATAATTCCATGCAAGCTGCCGGAACAACACAACAACAAAGGGAAACGTTTTCACATATTTTAGGCACCCTACATGTTAAGATGCACCACTTCAAGGTGAACATTTCAGTAGCACGTGTCTACCTGCCTCTCCATAATAAAGCAGTACTCTGGAGGCTATAACTGGAAGAAAGGGAGGGTCTTTTTTGAGTCTGCAAACATGGAGTCAAAAACCCAGAAGAACTGCCAGGACCAATGACTGTGAAATCTATCAGCTCAAATATTTAATTTCTGAAGAATTTCTGCCGAAGGGACTCTAAAGATTGATTGGGGCGGCTTCCTGCTGAGAACATAATTCTCCAAAAAATACATAAACTGATAGTTAAAAAGTAGCTTGGCTCCATTATAAAAAATCTGTTAACTTTCAACTCAGTTTGTCATCAGGACCAAAGCTGTGTAACAATAAGAACAATATTGACACTACAAGAAAAGAAGCAGTACAAACAGTGAGTGTCGGTCTCAGCCTCCTGTTTTCATGTGATCGCTTGGTTAATTAGCAAATTTAAATTAAAATTTAGATAACAGGCAACATATACATGCACTAAGAGTGCCAGCCTTTTCAAATGCTCTTTGGATTTTTTTGTTGTTGATAACATGCCATCTGTCTTCTGTTAATACATTTATACAAATATTTCTGTCTTCCTGAGTCGGTAAGGTGCTGCTTCTGCTTTATCATTAGGACGCTGTGTATTGGTCGACCCATTTGCAGTATTTCTTTTTTTATTTAGTTGACATTAATAGAGCTCTAATATCTGACAAAATCCTTAAAAGTATATTCATTCTTAACCTGGAGCTGTCCACTTTAAACGCTGTAAATTTAAAGATCCACTTTTGATCTATTATCAAAGCGTTCCCAGTGGTCTTTTTAGTTATGATTATGATATTTTTAGACAAAATCATGTTGTTTTCTAGGTCATAGTTTCTGCAAATGGCAGTAGTTCATAGTGGGCTGTTGGCGCAGAGTGAGCCTGCCTCCATTTCCCAACATCCCATTTTTTAAACTCTCTCCCGCTATCTCGCTGCCCTTCACACCCATTCTAACAACACGGCTGCAGCAAAAGTCTTGAGCAATATTGGAGCCAGCTATCTATACAGTGTTGATCCAGATTCCAGCTCAGACCAAGAAAACAAAAACATACATGGATCTGCTTGTCTGCAAGTGTATGCATCAGAATGGAGCGGAGCAGGGAGCTGGAGATGCTAATTTGAAGAACATTACCAATTTTCAGAAAAAGGCATCTTTACAGCGGATATCCTGTGGATAGTTGCCAAATAATGTTCTAATAAGAGTAAAAAAGAAATGGCAAAGAAAGGTTACATTTCAAGCAATTCTTAGCAGTTTATTAAAAAAAAAGCATCTGTTATCTCCATCTATCCATTTTCTTCTTCTCTCAGGGGCAACGGTCTAAGCAGAGATGCCCAGACTTCGCTCTAGCTCCCTGGCCAGTTCCTCCTGTCCAGCTCATCTGGGGAAATCCTGAAGGGATGACATGGGCTCACTACCCTGTGGGCCCACCGCCTGCAGTAAAGCTTAAAAGGTGCTGCTGGCATGTAGTTTGGGTGGCAGTCTAAGAATTATGACATTAAAACAGATCAAACCTTAACTTTTCCAAATTTAAATTCTACAAATTTCTAAAGGTTGTTTTAATGATTTTAGTGATAAACTTTATTTCAACTTTTGATTTTCCTGCTCAATTGTTTTTACTTTAACCTTATTTTGCTGAAAAATAAAATAAAAAATGATCACGGATAAAAGGAAAAAAAACTACTTACTGCTGCCTGAGTGTCATTAAGCTCCTGAATCTAAAATAAGTTCAATTTAAAAAGACTATGAAAGGAATTATAGACAATTTTAGCTCATATTAGCTGAAACACCCTAATTAAATATGCTGCTTCATTCCTAGTGAATGTTTGTCGCTTTAATCAATATTTTTGATCCGTTTTTGTCAGGAGTTTGTGGTTCTTTTTTCCAGCTTTGTCAGCTTTGATAGTTCGCAGGAATGAAGTAAACCTCGCTTCAGGGCATAATGCAGAGACAAACTGCTACTGTCTTTGTGCTAATGAACCACCCGAGGAGCCAAAGAGGAACCCATATAAAATAAACTCCTCCACCAATGGACAGAGACGCCTAAAAAGCCAGAAGAGTGAGTGGTGAGTCATCCACTGCTTGCTCCGACAAGGAGTCGCTTCAAGCACCGGGGAACGAGAGCGAGCAGCTGAAGCAGATCATCAGAGGAGCATGAAAGCCTTCCCCTCTTTGGAATTTAAAGTGGAGAAAGGGTTAATGAAGCAATTGAAAAAGGTAAAAGTCACCATCATTCGTCTCTATGAAAAAGTCGAGCAGGAACAACAAAACCTCACACAAGGCTGAGACAGTAAAAGAGAATTCTGTGGGGATGGACATGAATGAATCGTTCCTGGATGAAACTATAAGGGACAGTAAAATAAAGATCTAGCTCAGTTATAAATTATAACTGCAAAAAAAAACAAACATACCCGTGATATCTTTCCAGAGATAAAACCAAAAAGAATGACACAGAACAAGACTGAGAGGAAGATGACAAGCAGAGTGACTGATCACAATGGGCCACTGACTCAATTTGGGATCTAAATCATCTGAAAGAGCTCCATTTCCTGACTTTATCATTCTATGATTGTGTCTTTGCATGATTTCCACTCATTTTTTTGAATGATTTCAATTGTACATGAGATGAGGCAGGTTCTCTACGAGTGTGGCTGTGGATCACTTTCAGCAGATTGCAATTCCAAGTGGAACCGTTTATAGAAACAGACATGAGCTTCATCACAGATCAGCAAGGTTTCGCTCTGACTGACGTTAATGTCAAACAAAACACAAACAAGTTTATTTAGACATATGTTGATGAAGACTCTCATTCATCCAGGTTGGTTCCATTGTAGTAGATTTAGGGGATGTCATCTGGACTTAGTTTTAAGGTTAGAAGACGTTTCACCTCTTATCCAAGAGGTTTTGTCAATTCTATATAGCCGGTCGCAGAGCTGGTATATATGCGCTCATTTGGGAGGAGTCAGACAGAAACTGGATGGTATTGTCAATTTAGCCTGCATGGTTTCAGAGAGTTAAGAGTCCTTTGTCCTCAGCTGGGGGTTGGGGAGCCGGTGACTCACTCCCCAAGCTGGTCATCTCTTTCAGCTGTTAACGACCTAGGTGGAACTGGTTCGGTTTGTTTGGGTTTCAGTACACTGCCATAGATGGATGGAAGAATAAAGCTGAGACCACCATCATTATTAAGAGAAGGTTTATCCTTCTCTACAAAGATGGTTTCTTTCACTCCTCGTTCAAACCATCCTTTCTCTCTGGCTAGAATTCGGACTTCACTGTCCTCGAACGAGTGGTTTGTGGCCCTCAGGTGGAGATGCACTGCAGACTCAGGTCCACTTGGTTTGGCTCTGCGATGTTGGTAAAGCCGCTTGTGTAGAGGTTGTTTGGTTTCTCCTATATACTGTTCATTGCAGTTCTCTTTGCAGTGGATAGAGTACACAACATTACTCTGTTTGTAGCTAGGAATTTTGTCCTTTGGATGAACCAGTTTATGTCTGAGAGTATTAACTGGTTTGAGATGAACTGGGATGTTATGTTGTTTGAAAATCCTTTTAAGTTTTTCAGACAGGCAAGAGATATAGGGAATTGAAATACTGTTCCCTTTTATTTAGACATGACTTTTTTTTACTATATTTCGAAGTTTCCGGTGGTGAAACCTGAAGACAGGAAGGAGTCATCGTCCAGAGAGCTGATCAACCAATCAGAAAGTTTGCTTAACTTATGAAAAATAAAAGAATATTAAGAAAGAAGAGGTTCTGTTTTTAAACGTGGACAGAAACCCGCTGACCATGGCAGTTAACAGCGCTAAACCCCTGATCATGAGATAATAGGTATGATTCCTATTCTTCTTGCCCAAAATTTCCTTGAGCAAGGCAGGAACACCTATGGGCAAGTTAGTGGCAGTCTTTAACAGCCCAGTCACCATCACTGTGAGTGAAAAGATGGATCAATGGATATGGAAATGCTGTTCATCATTTGGCAGAGATGGTTTTTTTACACGGGATGTCCTTTTTTGACACAACCCTGTATTTTATTTGGGCTACATAGTTATCATAGTTAGGCAGCAGACGTGAAGGATCAAACCTAAGGACCCACCCTGGATGAAACTCATTGCACTCCTGGGAATCGAACCCTAGTTTCCTACACCCAGCCAACTGAGCCTTCCAGCCACATGGATGTGTAAAACAGAATCCCTTTTGTACAAAGCTACAAATGTAAACTCCTCCAATGTTGGATTTAGAACTTGTAGATTTTGAACAGTTTGGCGAGCTCGGAAAAGTGGCGTTCCTCTGTTGCCCATGCATTTTTAGGCAGCCCAGCTGCTTAATTTAATACATGAATTGTCGGTTCAAGCTGAATGAAACAATGTGACATACAACATTGACTATATTAGAAAAGTGGGAAGGGTTAACAAATTTGCTCTGTTGCTAAGAAAATGCAAAAGTTTACTTTTTTTCAATTTTTCAAAAAACAGCATACGGGTAGAGCTGTTTGTCACACCCCAGGTGACCCAAAAATAAAACGGTTGCTATGGAGATAAAATTAAGAGTTTTTTTTTCTTTTCTTGATCTGTGTAGCTCTGACCAGGGTGGCAGGGTCAGAAGGGGAGAGAGAGGGGTGTGTAGCAGCCTCTCATCCAGTGAGGGCAGGTCAAATGGGGGGCGGCTAAGGTGGGTGTAGGGAAGCGCCTGCAGGTCATAGAACCTGCCCGTATTATCAAAAGTTAAAATAGAAAAAAATTGCAACATTTCTTGCAACCTTTTAGAAAAATGGTTGCAAATTCAGGCTTTTTGTATCACAACAAACATGAGAAAAATGCCCACAGGATTCTAGAGGGACTGTACAAAACAGCTGTGCTGTTTGACTCTTTTTTTGGAAAGGCAGGTGTTCTATACCATGTCCTGCCAAGATGGCGACAGGTGAAACCCAGAGTGAAACTGTCATTTGGACTTAAAACAAAAGGTGTAATGGAGGTGAGATGCTACGTCTGAGAGGAACTCAGGAGTTCACCAGCTAAAAAAGTTTTTCCTCAAACTGCAGCGATGACTTGGAGGAGGAGAGGAAGAAAGAGCCGCTTTTCAGGAGCCAATTTTCCATGATGCGACTCTCAGCGAAGCCTTCGGTGCGTGTGCGAGTTTGTGCGCCTTTGCTAAATAGGCACAGACTGACATATTGTTTAAGAAAGCCAGCAGCTAACAGCCTCCTCAAAATCTCTGGCTCGCACAGGCATACATCAGATTCCTATCAGCGCTGGTCCAGGCAGCAACAGTGCGCCAAGGCTTCCGTTCGGAGCTGCACAGCAGATGTCTCCACACGGAAAACCGGCACATGTGACAAAAACACATGCTTCAACTCAAAGTGTGAGCAGAAAACAGAATCACCTCCTCCGTCTGGCTTCGGCGGAACACAGAAATATTGATAACAGGGAGGACAACAGCAGCTGTGTGTGAGGACACGCCGTGCATTGTGGGAAGCCCTGATTAATGGCACGTTGTTGTGAGCTGCACGGGCATGAAGGCTAATTACTCAGACCGAAGCTGGAGCAGACCAAAGAAAGTATGATTGAACAAGTGCAGAGCTTTGCTGCTTGTTAAGCCATGACCAGTAGAATCCCACTCATCAGGAATCTATTCAGGCTCGTTCTGTGTGTTTTTTATCACACGTGCCACTGTTGGAGGGCAATTTAGAAAACCGTTGAAGTTGTGGCTGTAAAGTTTGCAAGCTGAACATAAATAAATCATAAATACTTGTCCTGTCCAATAATTGAGCGAACAGATGAGAGCTGAAGGCCTTTTTTTGTTGGACAGGTTTTACTGTTACAATAAGGGGTCATGTATTTTCGGATAGCCAAGGTGCATATTTGTATAAACCCCTTTTGTTTCTTTCTTATTGTATTTCATTTATTTATTACATGTTATCTTTTAAATACATATTTTCATTTTTATACAAAGGAGAGAGAGAGAGGGGAAAATTGCTAGATCTGCTGAAAAGACAAATATTACATTCAAGGGTGAAATTCTGACACAAAGATAAGCAGAAGAAATCTGTCCATCAATACACTGTGGGTTAGGAGGAGGAATAAAGCAGACAGGAGCAGTGTGACAGTGTGCTCGTGCATGTGGGGTGGAGATACATGCACGCTGGCGAAGTGAACCATGTGATCACAAGGGGAACCAGATCATTCCCAGCCCGACTGGCCAGACCAGAAGAGAGGGGGCAGGAGACCCCAAGACCAGAAGAGAGGGGGCAGGAGACCCCCCAGAGCAGAAGAGAGGGGGCAGGAGACCCCCAGACCAGTAGAGAGGGGGCAGGAGACCTCCAGACCAGAAGTACCCCCTACGCAGCCCGAGCAAGGGGGACCACCCACCCACCCGGCCAGGTGTGGAGGAGGCCCTCCTACGGGGGTCCCTCCGGCTGTATAAGTTGCAAATTAGGACTGTTGGTCATATCAAAGGCATTCACACTGATCTCTAGCCAAAATTGATCACTTGAATTCAACGATAGCTCAGACTCCCATTTTGCCATGGGCAGGTAGATTGTGTCATCTTTGTTAGATACTACTTTGTAAATTTTGAAAGTAAGCTTTGGGTCGTTAAGATCCACGAATAGTGTTACTGTAGGAGAGAGTTCCAGGTCTATTTGGGTGAATCTGTATTTAGTACTTGTCATTGATTTGACTTGCTGGTATTCTAGAAATCTGTTTTTACTTATCCCATAAATTGAGGATAACGTTGGGATGGGCATAAATGTTCTATACTGAATTATATGCTGAAACCCTTGGGTCACTTTGTTCTTCCACAAAGTAAAGTAAATCATGTTTTTGTTAACTAATATGTCTGGGGGTGAGTTTGCATAGAATTATTGTGAAGTTTTTGTTTTTTTTAAGAAAATCCCAGCAGGCTGTTAGAGATGAGCTGATGTTAAAACTTCTGAAGCACCTGTGATGTTTAATTTTGGAACTGAAAAAAGGCAAATTAGAAATATGTAGGTTATCACAGATAGTGTGCCATATATCTATCCAAGATTCATCTAACAGACTGGGTTTTAGCCATTTTAGGACATAAAGTAATGTGTTTACAGAGTAGTTATCCTCGAAATTAGATAGGCCTAGTCCTGTTTTTAGATTGGGAGATAAATGAGTCTAATAATTTGAACCAGGTGGTTGGAGGTTTGGAATGAATAACTGAAAACAGATAGTTAACGTTAAGAAGAATCCTCATTTTTATGGTTGCAACTCTCCCTATTAAGGAAACAGGTCGAGTTTTTCACCTAGTGAGATCAGCCTCAATTGTATTAAAGAGTTGGGTGTGATTTAGCTTGAATAGACCAGAAAGCCTAGAAAAAATATGTATACCTAAATACCTTATATTGCCTGCTTTTAATTGAATGGATGATGGGTTTTGATAGTTACAAATATTTTGGTAGGACTTTGGTAGGAGATGGTTTTCCAAATGGAAGATTGTGAATTTGGGGTAAATAATAAAACATCACCTACATAAAGACTTGTTTTATGTTCTACATTTCTAATCTAAATGCCTTCAATATCTTGGCTTTGCCAAATTGCAGCAGCTAGAGTAAAAAGTGCAAACAAAGAGGATGATAATAGACAGCCTTGTTTGGTTCCTCTTTGTAAGTAAAACCTTGGAGATGTTTGATAATTTGTTCTGACATGAGCGTTAGGAGAGGCGTAAAATATTTTAATCCAGTTAATAAACGATTGTCCAAAGCCAAATGTTTTCAAGGTGACATTAGGAATTTCCAGTTCAAAAGCCTTTTCTGCATCCAGTGACACAATGGTTGCTTCTTGGTTATTGATATTGTGTAATCTATGAGAATGATTAATCTGTGCATGTTAGTGGAGGAATGTTTTCCCTTTTATAAAACCTGTTTGGTCAGGGTGTATGAGGGAAGACACTACCTTCTCCAGCCTTGCTGCCAAAGCTTTGCAGATTATTTTGAGGATCATCACGGATATGGGTCGGTAGCTGGAGGGAAATGTGGGACCTTTGGAGGTAGATCATTATTTCCCTTAATTTCTGTTGTCATTCTAAGGAAAGTGAGAGCTAAAGTAGGCCAAAACTCTTTATAAAATTCTGCTGGGAAGCCGTCTGGTCCTGGGGCTTTTTTGCTAGGCATGTTGGTTAGTGCCCTTGTGGGAAGCCCTGATTAATGGCACTTTGTTGTGAAATGCCAGCACGGGCATGAAGGCTCATTACTCAGACCGGAGCTAAAGCAGACCAAAGAAAGTATGATTGAACAAGTGCAGAGCTCTGCTGCTTGTTAAGCCATGACAAGAAGAATCCCACTCATCAGGAATCTATTCAGGCTCATTCTGTGTGTTTTATCACACATGCCACTGTCAGAGGGCAATTTAGGAAACCGTCTTGTGGTTGTAAAGTTTGCTAGCCGAACATAAATAAAGGTAATTTAGACTGTGATGCCCTCAGAAACTGATAAAAAATAGTCACATCTACCCCTATGGGGAGTTTTGAGCCATACAGGTGCTGCCGGTTTGTTGATTTCATGTCATGAAAAGGAGCATACCATTGTTGTGCATGTGGTAAGTGTTTTGTTTATTTTTTTAAGTTACACACACTTATAATGCACAGGTGGGACGCAGGCTTCTTGCACAGTGCGCAGGGTTAAAAAAATGACAAAGATCTACAAAAAACCTGAATCTCACCTATTTCCCCCTAATTAGTCTTGTCTATGACTTAAATATTCACTACAACCTGACGCCCACAGCATGCACGTAGAAATTTCTTTTTGCCTTACGGGCTCCCTGGGGTTGTTTACAATCTTACATTTTTTAAGGCCCCCTACAGATTTGCCCAGTTTTGACCTCCAGAGAAGCCATCACCCGTACGGCCAGTTGCGACTTACGCATTAGTCAGATCCACCTGTACAGAGGCTGACCCCTACTAGTGCTGCTACTTTTTGGGTTGTCCAAGCCCATCGAGGGTCATAGAGAAGAGCGGCCGCATCTTTAGGGGAGCGCATGTGTGTCCTGCAGTTCCCTTGAGGCTTGTGCGGCCACCTTAAGAGACGTCATAAAGTTGAACATAAAATTGTAGTTGTTGTTCACCTTTCAGCATATTGCTTCACGGGTTGCCACAGCGAATCAGCTGTGGCACGCACGCACCTGTAACGTACAGGGTGGGGTTGGTAAAAATAAAAATCTGCATGACAGACCTGCATTGACCTTACTCAGCTTTACTTCTGAAAGATCTCTCTTCGTGAGACGGGTACAGCTGCACCTTCCCCTCAAGTGCCCTACGACCTGTTGCACGTAGTATGCCCGTAGAAATAATGCCCATGAACTATTTCGCTCTACGGGCTCATTGAGTGGTCTACAACCTTAATATTTCATGCAGGCCACCTGTGGACCACATATAGGTTTGCCTATTTTTCACCCTGTATCCACCTGTATTCACCGGGCAGTTGCGACTTAAGGTTTTGCTACAGAATACAAAGTGTTCAAGTGTCAAGACTCAGTACAGATATTTCTCCAGTTATCAGCAGTTGACAAACCAATGGGTTTCCATTCATCCATCATCTGTGGTCTCAGCAGATATCAGACCCTTCCTCTGTCCCTCTTTATGCCATCTCAAAATCAACAGATCCAAGTTGATTACGTAAGCATTTCACCATCAGTGCAAAGCTGCTTTTCCCCTCTTCGGAATCTGCTGGAATTACATTAATTGCATTGTTTGGTTGAAGAACTAGTAGTCAAAATGATGTAAAAATGGTTAAGAAGACACCTAGGCAACATTCTTGCCGGATCTTCAGACCACCTCAAATGGCTCCTTTTCATGTACAGCACCTAAAGAATAAATTCCCAAGAAAGGTCACGTTTGTATAAATTAAAAACAGTTATTATCAACAAAAGAATCTTGATCAATCATAAGAACAAGCCCCCACCTTTCATTAGAACAAACATCAGAGAATCAAATGCTGCAGCTTCCTAGAAGACCCCTAGAGGCAGGTGTCAGAAGAGAACAATTTCTTATGACTTCCAATCTTAAAAAGTCAAACTTTGCACCAAAATATTAATCTGTATCAATGAAGATAGCTTTTAAGCAGTAACTCTATTGCCTTGACACTACTGAGTATATAATATAATATAATATAATATAATATAATATAATATAATATAATATAATATAATATAATATAATATAATATAATATAATATAATATAATATAATATAATATAATATAATATAATATAATATAATATAATTTATTCAAGAAAGACCCATTTTTTAAATATTTGACATCAGGGATGCTTTTTTTGTTTGTTTTGCAGACTCATGGATGGACTCAAAAAACCTCTCCCTTTACTTTGTCCTGCCTAATCACGCATTTTTTTAACCTCGTTGGTGATGATATAACATGATATAAGATTAAAAAACAAGAATTATTCAGTTACAAAGTGCAGCAGTCTGCTTATAAAAAGAAAAAGACTATCTCCATTGTAGTTGGTACTTTTCCTCCCCAGAGACTTAAAGTGAATAAAGGCTCAAATATGATGGGGTGTCGCTTTGAAAAGGTCTTTTAAATGCTAAATCAATAACAGTTGCCACATGTGCACACACATGGAAATCCTTTGCCGTTTAAAAGGGAAGAGGTTGGATGAACAATTTTCTTTGATTTTTGATGTTGTCTCTGGTGCCATTTGTGTGTTCGAATAAACAAGTGACACCATTTCCAGATCGCTTTCCTCACTGACGGCTGACAATAACTTAGGGTGGTTTGTCTCTGTATCTTGAAATCTGATGGGTCCTACATAAATGAAAAAGTAAACCTTATTTGTAAAAGATTTGGTCTCCCATCACTAAAGATGTACAAAACATTTCCCAAAAACTGGAAAAGTGTTTGCATTTCCACAACTCCATTCAAAAATTAGGTAGACCTTGCTAGTAGCGGGTTGGATCCCCTTTTGCCCTCAGAACTGCCTTAATCCTTGGTGGAATAGATTCAACAAGGTACTGGAAACGGTCCTCAGAGAGTTTGGTCCATGTGAACATGACAGCATCACACAGTCGCTGCAGATCTGTTGGCTGCACATCCATGATGCCAATCCTCCTTTCCACCACATCCCAAAGATGATCTATTGAGTTGAGATCTGGTGACTGTGGAGGTCATTTGAGTCCAGTGAACTCATTGTCATGTTCAAAAACCCAGTCTGAGATGATTCCAGCTTTATTACATGGCGCCTTACCCTGCTGGAAGTATCCATCAGAAGAGGATACACTGTGGTCATAAAGGGATGGACATGGTCAGCAACAACACTCAGGTAGGTTTAGGGGTTGGAACCATGCTCAAACCTTAAGGGGCCCAAAGAGTGCCAAGAAAACATTCCCCACACCATTACAGCACCAACAACAACAACTCAAAGGAGGGTCTAAGGGACCGAATGCCCAGTTTAGTTTTGTTATTTAGGTTAAGTATTCTCATATTGAATTCTATGCATTTATGATCCTTTTGATTTTATGTTTACTTTACAATTACTATTGCGAAGCCCATTGAGATGACTGTTGTTGTGAATTTGGGCTATTCAAATAAAATTGAAATTGAAATTGAACTGTTGATACAAGGATGAATCCATGTTTTCATCCTGTTGACGCCCAATTCTGACCCTACCATCCGAGCACGTGTGCAGCAAAAATGGAAAATCATGAGGCTTCACAATTTTTGTAAATCTTCTATTGTTCAATTTTAGTGAGTCTGTGTGAATTGTAGCCTCAGTTTCCTGTTCTTAGCTGACAGGAGTGGCACTGGTGTGGTCTTCTGCTGCAGTAGCCCATCTGCTTCAAAGTTGGACGTGTTGTGTGTTCAGAGATGTTCTTCTGTAGACCTCGGTTGTAACCAGTGCTTATTGGAGTTCCTGTCTTCAGTTTATCAGCTGGAGCCATTCTGGACATTCTCCTCTGACCTCTGGCATCAACAAGGTATTTCCACTCACAGAACTGCCGCTCACTGGATATTTTCTCTTTTCCTAACCATTCTCTGTAAACCCTAGAGATGGTTGTGGGTGAAAATCCCAGGAGATCAGCAGTTTCTGAAATACTCAGACCAGTCCTTTCTGTCACCAACAACCACGTTCAAAGTCACCTCAATCACCTTTCTCCCCCGTTCTGATGCTCGGTTTGAACTGCAGCAGATCATCTTGACCATGTCTACATACCTAAATGCATGGAGTTGCTGTTAAATTCTATGACTTCAGCATGATTTCATGTTTATTACACAATTACCAGTATAAAACTCATTGAAATGACTATTGTTGCAATATTGGGATATTTATAAATAAAATTGAATTGAATTAAATTCAATGTGATTGACTGATTGGAAATTTGCATTAACAAGCAGTTTCCACTGGTGTGCCTATTAAAGTGGCCTGTGAGTCTTGATTCAGGGCCTACTGTTTAATTGATTTGAAGAATTTATTTGTTATTTTTTTCATAAATTGGAGTTCCAGCTCATGAAACCCATGAAAGCAGGATTTCATAAAACTAGAATACTCGGAAATGACCACACTCGATCCAGTTCTCAAACACAGTCAATGGTAGAAATCCTGAAATTCCACTATAATCTACAGTGCTGCTTACTTTTCATGCAGTCTGGACATCAGAAGGTTCTCTTTACAACTGTATTATCAAATAAGGTATTTTGGTGGAAAAACTAATGCTTTTGTTTGTTTCCTTTGCAAATTAAAAGTATTTCTTAGTTATTTTCTTCTAATTTTCCAAAATTGTGGATCAATTTGACTTTAAGGTTTGACTTCATTCAAATTTCAGGTTGTTTATCTCTTCTTCAAACCTCACAAATCTGTTTTTTATTCGCTCATGCCTTGGCTTGTTGTGAAACGGGTTAAACTGAGCTCTCGGGGGTGGGGGGGTGGGGGCATGTCATCATGGGACAATTAACTCAGCACGTTTCCGATGATATATATTTCAGACGCTTTTCTCAGGCTTTGCAGCACGCAAGGAGCATTATTCTTGGCATGCCTGGCTGCAATAATAGAAATGAAACCCCAAAGCGGGACTTTGTGTCCCGTTTCGCGGAGCTGTGGAGTGCGGGAATACTTCAGTCCGATTCCTCGGGTTAATCTGTGACCTCTGCCACCTCTCTGCAGAGTCGCAGCTGAGAGCCGGACGGATGAGTGACGAGTCTTTAATGTCTGTGACACCGTGTTAACTGAGGCATAACCTGCTGCTTTTTGACATCTGTGAAGACAAAGACAAAATCTCAGCTAAACAGTCATGATGCCATTCCATCCTTACTGGCTGTTCAGACAGAGAAGCTACAGATGCAATCTGTTGAGCCTAAAACGTTCCTACATAGGCTTCCACTGTGGTCTCTGTGGTTGAAAACAAAACTCAATAAGTGAAGCATGATTCAAAGGGCTTCGTAAAACACACACCAGCATGTATGGTGATTGGATTTGTGATGCACCATGGTTCATTCCACTCTGATTGAAGTGCAGAATGGAGAGATCATGGCAGCCAAACAAATAGAACTTGGTTTGTAAGCAAGAACCAGAGTGAGAAGGTCTCAAAAGTGGTCTGCAGTAGAAGTAAATCTACATGAATCGAGGTTATCATGATTCAGTGCATTCAGATGACCCCAAAACTGAATGCATAGAGCATCTAAAATAAATACAGTACAGACAAAAGGTTTGGACACACCTGTCACCTTTTGCTTTTGACTGATGTTTATCGCATAAACAGTTAAAGGTCAAAGAGTGCGTGTTATTTCTATGTCGTCTGCGATATCTCCGGTGTTAAAGGTTTCATGTTATCTATTAATGTTACTTGAACCATGTTGTCCTTGAACTTAACACAAATCTCTGTGTACTTAACAGCTTTATAGTAAAGAAAATCTTTACATTCATAATTTTCATCTACAAAAGTTGCCCGAACAGTAATGCGCCGCGGTGTGCTTGTGCATCAGCATGCATTTGAGAAAAACATTAGCTGTTAACATTAAAATGGAGCATGATCAAGAAGAAACATTGAGCGCAGACGCTGACAAACAGAACCAACTGTTGAGTCAGGATGATGAAAGAAAGCACGAAAGATGCAGCAGATGCGACGGAACGATGTGGGACAGTGTGGAAATGGAAGCAGGCTGCAGAAAAGCAGACATTCCTGCAATGAAGACAGACTGGAATCCTGGGAATGTCCTAATCAGACAAGCTGATGGCCTCCAGATAAGACGAACAATCAGTGATGGGGACAAACGGCTGTTCAATGATGGAGGGGGGGGGGGGGGGGGGGGTTAAACTTATGCCAGAATGACACCAATTGAAAGGGATCAAAAGCCTTGGCGGCGAGCTCTCAGATGGCTGTTTGAAGTCTGATTGGTGGGAAAATTCTGCACAATCTCATGCGTGTGTTTGTTTCATGAAAAAATAAAAAGTTTGCTTTTTTTTAAGGAGGGAGGGGATCCCTGTTGCGGGTGCAGTTCTATGTGTGGATTGCATGTCTAAATACATCTGTTTCCATGCTGTTGGTCCGTGGCTGCGCGGCACACTGCCTCATAAACTCAACCATCAAACGATGACCCGAAACGTCAGAATAGAGGAATGACTTCATCATTTTGGAGTTTTTTTTTTTTTGTTTTTTTTTTTTATGGATGTAACTGATTTCCCCTCCATCACCTCATGTTGGAGGTCAGAAGGGTTTAAGTCTCCCATATTGACAAAAGAAAAAAACTGCTTTGTTGCCATGGCAACTATGAATAGTGATATTTTAACAGATCTTTTGCATAAATAAATAAAAATGGGTACAAATTCTTGGTATTTTACGACAAGAAGAAAAGCTAATTGTCAGTCTGACCTTTGAGGGTGAAAATTGCAAAATGTATTTTCACATTAAAGTGAAAATATATTTTGACTGAACACAGTCTTTTTCTACATTTCTTGGTAAACAAAGTTGTGCTATAAACAGCAGGATGCAATTTTGTCACCAAACAAGGGCATATGATGTTTAGCAAATGGTGTTCGCACTTGACAAGCAGGGAGCGGTTTCTTCTTTTTCTACAGTTTACTAGTGGATATACGGTTGGAGGAGGCGTTGTGAGACATATCAAAGCGGTCCGAATCTGGCTAATCTTGCTCTAGGCTTTTTATTTCACCGCTCTATTTCGATATATGAAAGACTTGGTGTCACATAATTCCAGCTGAACACAAACCACTATTATTGCTGTTTCCATGATCATGTTTATAATGGTTGGCACTTCCCAGAATTAAAAGGGACACCATTCATACGTCACTACCACATCAGATTCCCTGATTGGTCAAAGTTCAACCTGGTTTAACTTTCAATATGTATTCAATTACATATTGAATATACATTTATATACATTTCAAACTTTCATTGATTTCTTATCTTTTTTCTTATTCTTTCTAAATTTTTTCCCCCCTTGGGGTCGATCACAGCGGCATCAGTCTCAACAGGAACCACCCGTCATGATCCAAGGGCAAAATACAAACCTGAATCTGAGCTTTTGAGGGTTTTTCCACCCTAAATCACATCTCAGTTACGGCCATGCAACCATGTCAGGTACCTCCTCTTAGAGTTTGATTTGTGTTGTAGTCCATGGACAACACAACACTTGAATGTTACCGGGACACAACCAGAGCAGCCACATTCATGGCTTACTGATGAATTCATGCTCACCTCCCACAGAGTCCCAGACCTCTGTCACAGCCCAGACTTTATTCCACACACACTTCAGTCCAAAGCAGCCTGCCATGTGCTTTTTTTACCCTGATTAGCACAGACACTCAAGCACATCTTCAGAACGGGTCCATCTATTCAGTGTCACATTGTCATCTATCAGTTTCCTCCCCTGAAGGGATTCTCAGAGTTCTTCTGACCTGGTCTATTCTTTGTTCCGTTGCCGCCATCTTTGTAATGATCTCCACAATGACAGTTCGGCATTGAAATCATTAACACTTTGAAGAAAACAGCTGCTGACGGAGATGCTTCACACTCTCTCTGACCCATCGTGTAGCAGTTTGTAGCAGCAAATGGAAACCATGAAGAGAAAAGGCTTTTTGGACATGGAGAGAGGAAAACCGCATCGGTCATCATTGGTGTTTCAGGACAGCCTGGGAGTCTCTGGATGCGTCTTCAGAGGTGAGGATGCTCCGATTACAGTCGTTCAAACCCAGAAACTTTGCAATACAAATAAATACCCTATAATAACCCCACCTTCATGAATAAGGTGGAGGGCGGTGGCTCGTGTGACTGACTGAGTGTACAGAGGACAGGGTAGGCTAAAGGTGGATGATTCAATGTGACGAAGCAGCAGGAAAAAAAACAAACAACAAAATGATGCCGTTCACTAAAATAAACAGTGTTGGCGTGGTGAATTGTGGGTATATTTAAATGAGGTGACAGACACCATAACTGAGGACTTTTCAAACAAAATTAATATTTCTGTGGCGCTTGTCCTCATGGGGCTAACGGAGTGACTTGACTTTCTTCCTTCATTTGGTGACTTTTCAAACTCTCTCGGCCCAACTTTTTCTCAAAAGCCACTTTTCTGGTGTCTGGAGAGCCAAATTTGAAAGTGGCTTCTATTTGGCTATTTTCCTTCTCACTGAGCAGGTGCTGCCGAGAGGCACCGCCCCCTTTGAAAAGCAGTCATAAATCAATCAGTGTGTCAGTCAACTTCTCCTGCAGCTGCATTAAAAGGAGAGTGACATCCCGCCACATTAAAAGAGCTATTAGATCGGCCATTTATACATATTTAATGCAAATATGTCTTTGTTGGCAATTTGGGCCAGTTGCATCAAAACGCCAGGATGACGCAGCCCGACAGGGGATCAAGTGATGAAGAAAAAATTGTTTTTTCTTCTTCTTTGGACTCACAGCATTGGTTTTTATTTGGAGTTTAAATATAGTTAAGATGTTTTTACTCTCTTGTTTCTTCCATAATGTTTATTCATTTCCCTCAGAAAAGATTATGTATACATGTTATGATAATTGTGTGAACGTGTGGGTCTGATTGTGTGTGTGATTGTGTGGGTTTGCGTTTGTGTGCGTGCGTGTCGGTGTGTGTGGGGGTGTGCCTCTGTTTGTGTAGGGGTGTGTCTAAGTGTGCACATGTGTGTGGGCATGTGTGATTGTTTGTGTTTTCATTTGTGTGTGAATGTGTGTCGGGGTGTACTTTTGTGTGTTTTTATGGAATTTTGTATGTATCTAAGTGTGTGTGTGAGTGTGTGTGTGCGTGTGGGTGTGTGTGTGTGTATGTGTGTGCGTTTGTCGGAGACTGCCAGCTATTTCCTGAGTTGTCTGTAGAATAAGCTCAGCTGCTCTTCTCTGACTCTGACTATCAAAGGAGTTAATGTCTTTGTGCCAAAAGACTGATGCATTCACTGACAGCGCGTTCATCCCTTGTGTCTTAAGCTACAGTTTCACTGCTCTGATACCATCAACCTCTATGTCCATTTATCCCAGATGCACACTGGTTTGTTTTGCGCGTCTGTCATTACCTAATCCCTGTTATCTGGGGGATAATGCAGAGAGAAACTCCACTAAATTGGATTTAGCTATCTCCATAATGACAGAAGCACACTCAAAAAAGCCTTTTAGAGCAACACTAGAGTCTTCAAAGTTGTGTTAATTGAGGCTGGTTCCATTCAAATCTGAATGCAGCAAAACATTAATTCTTATCTTTTTGAAAAACAAAACTTCAGCTGAGAATTGAAAATGTCTGTGGAAACATGCAACATGTCTGTTGGTAAAACTGAGATTATCAGCTTTAGTCTAATGCCCCCATTCGGGAGTTTGTGGAGGGTCGTACATGGGAGCTGTAGGAGCCTTATTGAATGATTTGTCCTGTGGTTTTGCTGTTTTCATCTTTGCTGTCTAGTATAAATATAGGTAGATTAGCTAACCTCAGACAGGTGTGCATCAGCCAGAAGGGAAAAAGGTTTTTGACAGCTGTTGCAGGGAGTGGAGTAACAGAAGCGAAACCAGTTTTCAATCATGTAAATAAGAAAATCACAAACCATCTGTAATTGGATTGAAAGACTTTCATTTCTCTTCGCCTTACAGAGAAATGACAGCTGGCAGCAGCGCGTCAGCCAGGTCAATCTGCCGTCACACATCTACCTAGCTTGAAGTGCTAAAGGTAGCTCATCAGTTTTCTAGACTTTTTGCTCCTATAGGAGCACGTGCATCTTCAGTGGAGCATGGCTGTGTCTTGTAGTTCTTTTCAGGCTTGTACAGCCACAATAATGGAACGTCATGAAAATGGGCCGCACCATTATTGTATGTGTGGTAAGTGTATTGTGAAGAATTCGTAAGGTTAACGTAAGTTCTATGCACTTGTGACGTACGTACACTGACCAAAAATATAAACGCAACACTTTTGTCATTGCTCCTATTTTTTATGGTATGAACTCAAAGATGTGAAACATTTTCCACATACACAAAATAACCAGTTCTCTGAAATATTGTTCACAAATCTGTCTAAATCTGTGATAGTGAGCACTTCTCCTTTGCCAAGACAATCCATGCCACCTCACAGGTGTGCCATTTCAAGATGCCGATTAGACAGCATGATTATTGCACAGGTGTGCCTTAGACTGGCCACAAGAAAAGGCCACTCTGAAATCTTCAGTTGTATCACACAGCACAATGCCACAGATGTCGCAAGTTTTGAGGGAGCGTGCAATTGGCATGCTGATAGCAGGAATGTCCACCAGAGCTGTTGCTAGGGAATTGAATGTCCATTTCTCCACCATAAGCCGTCTCTAAAGGCGTTTCAGAGAATTTAGCAGCACATCCAACCGGCCTCACGTGTAACCACACCAGCCCTAGACCTCCACATCCAGCATGTCCACCTCCAAGATCGTCTGAGACCAGCCACTCGGACAGCTGCTGAAACAATGGGTTTGCATAACCACAGAATTTCTGCACAAACTGTCAGAAACCGTCTCAGGGAAGCTCATCTGCATGCTCGTCGTCTTCATCGAGGTCTTGACCTCACACCAGTTCGTCGTCGTAACCGACTTGAGTGGGCAAATGTTCACATGCGATGGCATCTGGCATGTTGGAGAGGTGTTCTCTTCACGAATGAATCCCGGTTTACACTGTTCAGGACAGATGGCAGACAGCGTGTGTGGCGTCCTGTGGGTGAGCAGTTTTCTGATGTCAATGTTGTGGATCGAGTAGCCCATGGTGGTGGTGGGGTTATGGTATGGGCAGGCGTATGTTATGGGCGAAGAACACAGGTGCATTTCATTGATGGCATTTTGAATGCACAGAGATACCGTGACGAGATCCTGGGGCCCATTGTTGTGCCGTACATCCAACAACATCACCTCATGTTGCAGCATGATAATGCACGGCCCCATGTTGCAAGGAGCTGTACAGAATTCTTGGAAGCTGAAAAAATCCCAGTTCTTGCACGGCCAGCATACTCACCGGACATGTCACCCATTGATCATGTTTGGGATGCTCTGGATCGGCGTATACGACAGCGTGTTCCAGTTCCTGCCAATATCCAGCAACTTCGCACAGCCATTGCAGAAGAGTGGACCAACATTCCACAGGCCACAATAGACAACCTGATCAACTCTCTGCGCACTTTATGAGGCAAATGGTGGTCACACCAGATACTGACTGGTTGTCTGAGTCCCCTGACCCCCTCAATAAAACAAAACTGAAGATTTCAGAGTGGCCTTTTCTTGTGGCCAGTCTAAGGCACACCTGTGCAATAATCATGCTGTCTAATCAGCATCTTGATATGGCACACCTGTGAGGTGGGATGGATTGTCTTGGCAAAGGAGAAGTGCTCACTATTACAAATTTAGACAGATTTGTGAACAATATTTCAGAGAACTGGTTATTTTGTGTATGTGGAAAATGTTTCACATCTTTGAGTTCATACCATAAAAAATGGGAGCAATAACAAAAGTGTTGCATTTATATTTTTGGTCAGTGTAGTTGTTAATGGGTGGCGAGTACCGTGACTGACGTTACACAAATGTTGCACGCATGGAGTTTGTATGTGATACGCCCACACAAACTATACTTTGTCTAATTTCCTCATTTCTAACAGTCAGGCTGCACATAAGAAGCCCGAAAGCAGCGCACACTTATCTCATGCATAGCACTAAAGGGTCTCTTGAGCAGGGCGGAGTATTTGAAGGGCTAGAAAAACAAAGTTATGAAAGTAATAAATGGAAATTTCTATCCAACAGAGTTTATTAGAAAGCTCTGTGTGTGAGCCTTAATGTTGATTTATAGTTGAACTTCTAATATGACTACACTACCCAGAATGCATAGAGGGGGCAAAAAGAAGAGGATTGGTCAGAAGGGTCCATGTGAAGTTCTGTGCATTTTTTTATTGATCTGTTATTATGTTATTATTAAGGCTGAACAATATGAGGAAAACTCACTATTTACGATATTAGTGATCGATATTGCGATGACGAGATAACTTGCAATTCATGAAGAAATTGAAAAACAACCAAAAACACAATTTTCATTTCACTGCAACAGTTTAATTTAAATAAGAGTCAACATAACTTAAATTGCACTCCAAATGACCCTCGTATACATGGGAGGGGAGCATCTAACATAACAGGGCTCCATCTGATTGGTCAAATGCATAAAGGGATTTTTTTTTATTTGTTAAATACTTCAAGCTGTCATAAGATTGTTTTATCACATTCAAAGTAACCATTTATCGCAATTTTCACTGACTTTTGCAATATGGGTACTGGACAGCTTGATACTGCGATAACGATAAAAATGCATTTTACTGTGCAGGCCTAGTTATTTTGTGTGTGGTCACATAAAGTGAGGCCACATCTACCGCATCTTGTTCTACAATAACTGAACGCAACATGACAGAACTTGTTTAAAGTAAGAGCTTTAGAGCAGTGTCATGAAAACAATTCAGGAAGTAGTGAGGTCGCAACATCGCAAAAGCCTGGAGGGACTGGTACGATATCTTCCTTGCAAGGAAGCTTCATATAAGTAAAAACTTTCAGCTCATACTGAAAACACAAACTAACCTGGATAAAGACGAGCACTGATCTACCCAGGAGGGAAAAGCTCAAATAATAAATAAAAAATTGTTGTTGAAACAAAAAATGGTTTACTTTAGCTTTGTAACTTTAATAAACTGATCAATGTTGGTTTTATTGCACAGAAATGAGGGAAGAAGACGCTTAAAAACAGCAGGCAGAAATGTTTTTGCATCATTTCATTTCTCATGAAATAACCCCTACTCTTCGGCTTCAATGTTTTCTAAACCTTCTTCGGTGTTTTATGCAAATATTTTATATAACAACTCAAAAGTAGTCTGCTGGGTGTATTTCCGGGAATCCTCTGGGCGTTGATGAATGCGTGGGTGGGCACATCCTGGAGTGCACAGACATTTTCCATCCATTATAAAGCTGCACTTGTACAAACATAAACAACACTTCTTTAAAGCACACAAAGTCTCAGAGAAATCCAGACATTTAAAATAATCTAAATGTGCCATTCACAATAAGCGAGTTTTGTGTGTAAGCATCATACGTCTATCTGCAGAAAAAAACGGAAACAGAAGAGAAGGAGGAGTCATAAATAAGAGCAAAAGCGGAGTTCCCGTATTTTCCGCACTGTAGGGAGCACCAGATTATAAGGTGCACCGTCTATTTTTTAAAGTTATGTCACATATAAGGTGCACCGAACTATAAGGTGCATTAACTTAGACAAGATACAGAGATATGACTGTAAGTCAGTCAGACTTTATTAACTGCTTTCACAGTAACTCTATTACTGAACATGATATACACGTTAGTTAAATCAGAAGCGTTAGCCAGGTTTGCATACTTACAATACCTGTAACTCGTAACTTTGTTTGCAACACTTAAAAAAAAGAGGGAAATCGCTAAAATGACTGTAACTACGCCAACCTTATTGGTAACAAGTAAAAAACAACAACATAGGTTGTATCCCAATTCCCACCTTAATCCTTAACTACTACAAAATGACATAGTGTAGGACTATCTAGTGCCCTGGATGATAGGAGCAATTCAGACACCATGCTCACTACTTTTTTTTCTTCCATAAACGACAAATGTGATGTCACCAATTTCACAAAGTGAAAAACTAATCGATTTGAGCATTTTATGGCATCTATTTATGAATCCATCGTGTTTAGATGATGGAACCGTTGATTGCTCATTAAAAAATTACAAAATTGGTTCAAATTTAGCCAAAAGAAATGTAATTGTTCAAATTACAAATTATTATTCAAATTATTTGGCAATCTAGTAATTGATGCACACTGGGTTTTCTCAGACAATTCTGAGAAATTCCTAGGGCACTCGATTTCAGACAGCACTACAAAATAGTGAACGCACTATATAGTGCACTATATAGTGAATAGTGAAGCAACTCAGACATAGAAATGGTCTGACACCGCTACATGTTAGCTGGGTTAGCATATTAACAATGCCTGCAACTCCCAACCTTGTTTGAAACATTTCAAAGAACAGACAGATTCTGCTAAAACAAACATTACTGTGAATACGCAAACTCCAAAGCTAGACAGTAACAAGTAAAAATAACACATTCTAACATATTAACATATTAAAAAACGTATTAAAATGAATAAAAAACCAAATTATTTGGAACTTGTGAAAAAAAGGAGGGACATTTTGATAGAGTGCTGCACCTCTCAACATCGCTTCTACATCAGCAACCGAATCACAACCGAAATTATTTCATAAATGAGGCCAAAGGATTGTAAGGCGCACTGTTGTTTTTCTAACATAAATCAAAGCTTTTAAGTGCGCCTCATAATCCAGAAAAAAAATGGTGCCTTTCAACCATAAAGCCGCAGATACTCTTCTGCAAAGTCACAGTTATCGTGAACTAGCTTGAATAAATCTTTTTCAATTGCTTACATGCATTTGCACAGAACACATTTGCATATCAGGGGCAGGATTGTTGGCACCTCCACGAAAACAGCAAAACATTTCCCAAAAATGCAAATGTTCTACCTTTTAAGCAGTCCCTAAATGCACCTTCCATTTGCTAACCATAAACATTTAACAATCTGAGTGCTCAAAAAGCTTTTTAGAGGAAATGTATGAAACAAAAGGCATTTTGTGTGTTGTTTTCACAACTACAGAGCTCTGTAAATTTGATTTGTCACTACTAGCACTAAATTTTGTTTTTAGCAGTAAGTTTCGCTCAAAAGACATGAAACAGATTTCTTTTCAAATGTGCTTTTTTTGTAATTTGCAGTTTTTTGGGTATGTTCAATAATACATTTTTATGTTTTAATCCACAATTTGTAGATTTTTACAAATGCTTACTAATAAAAAAAATTAAGTTGATTGACAAAATTTAAGTTTGATTACTTTAAGAATTGTTAATAAACATGGAGCACTTCTTCATGAAAGGAACTCTTCTCATGTTAGATGTAACAAAAACTGAACTTCTCAGTCAAAAGAAACTTTCTCTGAACTCTATGGTTTTGTATGCATGCAGCTCCATCAAATATGTAAATGTATAATTACGTTCTGTTTTATTGCTACGGTCAGTTTAAGTTTTTCTGGAAAGGAATGCTAGTAAAATGGTTAAATGGAAAGTAAATACAGTCAAGTTTCCCTGGAGTTGACTGATCTTCACAGTAAATGTTTAATCATGCTTGCGAGCAGCCTGCAGACTTGTTGCGGAAAAGAGCGCTACGTCATGGAAGATCAGGAGGTCTTGTGTCTGGCTGGCTACTGTCGCTGTGTTTCATGTCCTGCTGAAGCGCTCACACACAAAAAAGCACAGTAGCGGTGTCTGCAGGCTGTCTGTGGTCTGGACAGAATCACGGCTGCGGTCGGCTCAGCAGCGCCTGCGTTTTACACAATTTACTCTTGAACACATGTGGCGACGTCAAGCAGAGTCTGCGGCCTTGTAACGCGCCCTGTTCTCGCGGCGGTGAGTAAGAAATGAGGTTTGTTTATTTTAGAAAAAATTGCTAATATACCTCAAAGACTTTACAACCTCTAATGTCTTTAAAGGGGCCACAAAAAGAAGCATATTTTGCTACAAAAAAACAACAACATAGAGCTGTCATACTAACATGTTAAGTCTTGACTAATCTCATAACAGCTGAGTTTAGAATTTCAAGTTTTTATTTAAAATAATTGAATGCTTCGTTTCAATCTGTAGAAAAAAAAGGTTATGTAAAATTTATTATTTTATATGTTAAAATTCAGGCAAAGAGCCACACAATACATTTACGAAAAAAGAAGAAATAAGAAAGCATTGTTATCAACGCTATCATGCTAACTACCAAGTCTGGCAGTTTTTGAATACATTTTTGAACAATAAAGCAAATGTTGCTAAGCGTGTACTTTTTAAGTCTTTATCAAAGAATCACTGAAAGAGAAAAATGTTTTTAATTCATTTCAAAAACACAGTTGAATTGTTGTTCTTTTTTCAAAAAAGACAAACAAAGGATTGATCAACAGATTAACCTGCTAATTTCAAAAATACGAGTTTATGTATACTTAAACCTCGGTGCGTGACAACTAATGGGGCTTTAACTTAAACAGTAACTTTAAATACGTACGACAAACAACAACATAGCCTTGGACACACTAAAAATACGTGTGGACGCTAAAGCAAAGTGCATCTTTGCCGCACATTTTACATGTGGCCAATGTACATTTTCATCAGTTTTTGTGGTTGGTCTCACGTAAATATGTGCTAATAACAACAGCCAAAAAAAAGTAAAAACACGCCAATTGTGTATGTTTCTGTCTTCTTTTGACTGATAAACTATCCACTTAGGAGTGAGATGAGAATATATATTAAAAGCAAACAATTGCAGTATTTGTACATTTTAGCATGCTACATAGCTTGCTAGCTTAGCAGTCATAACTTCTTAGTTAAGAAGGCAAGTTTTTCAGTTCATTCTTCAAAGGAGAAAAAAGCACTTTACTTATGAAAGAACACGTGTGTTTATCAGCCTAAAGGCCCGTACACACCGGGACGAATATTCGCCAGGCGTTATTCGCCAGCGTTTTTCGTCACGTTTTTTGTGTTCACACCCAGGCGATTTTCGCTGACAATGAGTGGAGTGAACATGCAATTTCATTCCCTGACATTAGATGGCGCTTAATGTAAAACAGAAATACTCCTGTACACAAGGTGGCGCTGCGCAACTTTACGCTTCTTAAAGTCGCTTTTCACTCAGAAGAAGAGAGCAAGTATTTACGCGCTTGTCAGAATCAAACAAAGAAAACATGAATATTTCAAGCACCAGTTGCTCCAACTGGTGCTTGATTCGGGGATATTTTAGAATGTCCGTCATTATTGCTTCGCGGCAGTGTAGACGCTACTTGGCGTATATCTTCTTCGCTGGTATGTGTGCTCAGCAAGGCAGTTTTGTGTTTGAGCGCCCCCAAGTTGTGTTTTACTGTAACTTCAGAAGCTCCAGACACGTGAGCAAAAGCGCCGTTCTCATTGGTCGAGTAGATTTCGACGCGACGCGTCGTTAAAGGCCTGTTCACACCGGGACGAATTTCGCCGGCGATTTTCGCCGACGTTTAACGCCTCGTGACTAAACAAAGGGCACCAACGAGAGTGTGCACACCGACGCGAAAAAACGCCAGGCGTTAAAGCGTCGTAAAAAAAAAACGCCTCGGGTTCGTTTTTTTTTTTCGACGCGTCGCGTCGAAATCTATTCAACCAATGAGAATGGCGCTTTTGCACACGTGTCTGGAGCTTCTGAAGTTACAGTAAAACACAACTTGGGGGCGCTCAAACACAAAACTGCCTTGCTGAGCACACATACCAGCGAAGAAGATAGACGCCAAGTAGCGTCTACACTGCCGCAAAGAAATAATGACGGACATTCTAAAATATCCCCTTACCAAGTACCAGTTGGAGCTACTGATGCTTGAAATATTCATGTTTTCTTTGTATTATTCTGACAAGCGCGTAAATACTTGCGCTCTTCTTCTGAGTGAAAAGCGACTTTAAGAATCGTAAAGTTGCGCAGCGCCACCTTGTGTACAGGAGTATTTCTGTTTACATTAAGCGCCATCTAATGTCAGGGAATGAAATTGCATGTTCGCTCGGCTCACCGTCAGCGAAAATCGCCTGGGTGTGAACACAAAAAACGTGGCGAAAAACGCTGGCGAATAACGCCTGGCGAATATTCGTCCCGGTTTTTACGGGCCTTAAGGTAGTGTTAAGCTAATGCTATATTGTAGCAGGCGTGCAGGAAAACAGTAGGAAGAAAGTACCAATTTTGGTCATTTTTAAATGAATAAACGTTTTACAAAAAATACTTTTGGTTGTCTACATTTAAAGACCATGTAATTTGCCAACCACTGTTAATAATTTACCCATTCTTAAGGTATGGTAAAATTATGGTAAAAAGCATCAAGATACACTGGAAACGGCTTGGACTGTCCTGAAAAATAGATCTTTGCTAAATCCAACGCAGCACTCAAAATCCATCTACAGACTTAAAGCAACTTTATACTTTCATCTAATATTCCTTTTCTTACTATATGTCAAGGTTCCATAATCATTTTTCCTAGCAGGAATGACCTTTTCCAACTCTATAAAAGAAAATATTCAGATGGTTTTATTAGAAGACACAAGAGATTGAAATCTGTGCCTCAAGCCTGAAATTGTCCCTGAGGATTCCTCCTGGTTTAACATTTCTGAAAAAATCTCCAGGGGAAAATTCCTGAAAGGCATCTTAAGACAATGCCAAAACACCTCAAATGGCTCCTGTAAACACCAAGATCCTTTCAGATAAAGGTGCAACTTCTGGAACAAGCCCACTCACAATTCTTAGAAATCCCACTAAAGAATCTCACCTCAATGTGAACTGAATAACAAGTAAGAATGTCAAGCATGGCTAAAATATATTCTTAGCTGATATGTTTAAACAAAATTACTAAAACTCTAAAAAAAAAAACATCAAATTGTTACTTTTAGATTTTATCGGACCATAGACATTATTTTTCAAAAAAGATGTTGACTCAAATTGCCCAATTCTTATCCCTGCTTCTGATTTTGATGGAGGTACCACACCATAATATAAAAAGGTTGAAATCAAGTGCTGATTATGTGCTGATTACACATTTACATTATGATTTGGACTTGTACTGTACAAACCACAAACTTTGCTTCTTTCTGATGTGTTAGTGTGCTGTGTACCACCTACACTCTTTTGGTTACATTTCTATTTTTTATACTCTTTTTCAACTGCCAAAGCTTTTTGTTTCTCTTTAAAGCACTTTAAATTGTCACAGTGAGTAAAATATATAAAACAAATAAAGCTACCTTTTTCTTCTGTTGATATTAAACAATTGCTCCAACTCTTTCTCACAATCCCTTTTGCTACATATTGAACTGTCAGAACCAAAATTGTTCCAAGAACCCAGAAGTTGAACAATCCTGGCAACACTAGCCATTGTTCTTAGAATTTATGTTCACTATTGTAAAGGAAAGTAAAACAAAACAATTATTTACCGGCACTCGTTTGTTTGGTCAGACAAAGAAAACACAGATACTATCAGATCCTATTGACGGTTATCCAAAGGTCCCTTTTAGAAGCACCAAATGTCTCCTCACGTACATATAAAAGAGCCACGATAAAAGTGACTGTTAAAAGCACTTTCAGAGTTTCCACAAATAAAATAGAAACAGTGATCGTGTATCCGTCTGAAAAGACAGACCTTTTACCAGGATTTAAAGATCAAGAGGCTTGGACAGGATCAATTGAAGGTCTCCATACCCTTTGGGATGGAGAGATGGAGTAGAGAAAAGCTGTGGATGATCTTAAGAGGAAAAAGTTAGAGCTGTATGGAGGGACCAAAACTGTGGAAAGCCATAAAAGTAAGAAGGAGCCGTAAAATCAATTCGTAAATGGACCGTGAACGAGAGAAGCTGTTTTTAGAGCAGCAGAGATGTATCTGGTGGAGGCAGTTCTGGAAATAACTGGGACAGAACAACCAGACGTAGTTTGCAGAGAGACGCCCTCAGATGCAGTTATTGTAAAGGATGCAGTGAATAAACCAGAAAAAGTAGTTATAATGTGAATAGAATTGAACTGTTTAAGTAATATAGCTGAGAAGTGAGTCAGACAAGGCTTTTGATGATGAAACCCTGACTCTAAAACTCTGTATACACTGGCTGCGCTGCAACACAAGTTCAAGCTGCCATTTCCCAAGAAAAGTCTATGTAAACACGCTCAATGGCGTGTGCCATGTCTCCAATTCAAAACACTCGCGTTCACATGTAGCTAAGCAATTTTTACGACTCTTTTGGGCTCTACATACATATTGCTTGGCCATTGAACGCCCATTGCCAGCAAAACCAGGTTAGACATTTTGCGCATAGTTCATGGATAAAATTGGTTATACACGTATGGGCAAATGGCAAATACTTATATAGTGCTTTTCTACCTACAAGGTCCAAAGCGCTTTACAGTCACAGACTCATTCACCCAGTCACACACACATTCACACACTGGTGGCGGCTCCGCTGCCGAACACAGGCGCCCGCCTGCCACCAGAGGCAAGGTGGGGTTTAGTGTCTTGCCCAAGGACGAATCGACTCATGGGCGTGCAAGGCGGGAATCAAACCTGCAATCCTACGATCATGGGTCGACTGCCCCACCGCTGCAACACGGCAGCCCCTCGAGGCTCGAATGGTCGAGGAAAGCCAAATCTTGCAAAAACCACGCACAATTGTCTATGATTAACATAATAATTACGTATGAACACATAAAGACCCTTGGGCCAAAACCCACGACAGACATCTGCACACATTGGTGAATAAAAAACACAAGAAACACTAATGAATTACGTGGATCACTCATGTATCACGAAAGACTGAAATGATATACATGGACAATACGCAAAATGCACGTAGTGGCTGTGTGACACGGCCTTGAAGTTCTGTATGTAAATCTGGAGGAGCCTGGATGGAGAGCAGAAGTGATGCTTATTCCAGAAAGACAGGATGAAGACGTTGACCTGTATTATCTGCTTTCTGCTGGTGTCTCGGGGATAGGGGTTTTGGAAATAATCATTTCGGCTTTATACCGCGATAGTGCATTTGGCAATACTTCAATCAATTCAACACAATATTTATTTAATTATTTGCGTCCCTCAGCATCTGGCTCTTGTTTTCCACCTTAACCTCCAACCGCTAGTTGGCAGCAGAGCCAACTGAGCCTCTTTGAGCAGCTCTACTCCACACAAGACCACTTCAAGGTCTCAGCGAGAAGCAGCTTGTTTTGTTGTTATGAGACATGAACTACTTAGTTTTTACTTACAATGGGTACCGAACCGAAACCCTGTGCCGTGTTGCCACGTAACATATAAAAACGTGAAGTGCGGTACTTTGTAGTGGCTCAGATAAGAACGAGTGAACCACTGCAGCTGTACTGCAGCTGCACAGCAGAACCTTGTTGTTGAAGACACATTCATCCCTTTTTTTCTAAAACTAAAATACATTTTTTTGTGGAAATCTGAAATTGTTGACTGTTCCCTTTATATATCTTACGTTACCAAAATAAAAGCACAATGAATTTGCCAGGGTAAAAGCAACTTATATATGAGATACAGTTGCAGCGCTTAACATTGTGATCATTAAATATACTGAATTTTTGAATTTTATTACAATGGAAGACATATTAAAATTGAGGTAGTGTTGTTTCTAAGTCTTACTTTTAAAAAAGAAAACAAAAAGTGTTCTTTAACAATATCGGGATACGTATCGCATTGCCAGACTCTTGCCAATACACCCCCCCCACTCTGGGACCTTTAATTTCAGCCACCTCTAAAAGAATTTTTGGTTAGGAGTTGTTATTTTTGGGTAAAGTTATCTTGCACTCTTATAGATCTCTATAGGCCTACTTCTTTGCATCTTTAGGGTAAAATAAAAACCCTGCTTGTGTTAAACGTTCCTGTGTTCTGCGGCCTCTGTTTACCCAGCAAGCAGAAACAGTTTTATTGGTTTGATTCAGTCTTGTGTGTCGGAAATGAACGAACAGTTGAGACTGTGTGTGCAGCAGGTGAGAGGTTTTGTTTCCTTGTCTGCACTCCTAAGCAGATGTTAGAGGCTTGTTGTGTTTTCAAGGTTTTTTTATCAGCACTCACAAATGTCAAACTATAATGAAAACACTCCTGCTAGCCCCTCTCGTGTGTGTTTCAGCATGAATGCGTGAGGTTCCTGTTGGCAAAATGTCATAACTGCTTGCGTAACCGTCTACTTCTACGTTCACCTCAGAAACAGCAACAGCTAAGGCTGCATAGCGCCGGCCTCTTACCACTGAGGGAACAGAACATGACACTAACATTTTGTGTCTGGTTTTTGGGGCCAAAACATTGGAAGACTTAAAATGGCCTTTGACCTTTGAACTGCCATTCACTCAGCATGTACAAGTGTGTAAAAGTAGTTTCCACCCACAACATCTGGAATGTGTTTCAACCTCATTACTGTTTATGGTAAAGCCATCACCAGCAACATGCAGGCACGTCTAAGGAGCCCCCACCAAACCACCCACACCTTCCCTGCATTTAAGAGGGAGGCCCAACTTAAGGGTAAGCAGACAGCTGAGCTTGGCCTCACAGATGCACCCATTCAAGGGTTCATTCACGGCGGTCATAGCACCGTTTAATGGGTTGAAGGAGGACAACCCACCTGGAAAAAAAAAATAAAAAGGTTCAGAGCTGTTGATCTGCTGCTTCGCTCAGACTGGAACACGTAAATGTGTGCAAAGAGGAACTCCACGCGCCCGGAAACCAAGGAGCTGGGTTCCCGTTGTGCCAGAGTACTTGTTAGAGCACAGTGAAACACTTACAAGGCACTTGTGATGAGGTGTAAACACCATAAGTCGTTGGTAATAGATGATCTGGGAAAATTAAAAAGCGCAGCAGGGGCAAGGCAAACTGAAACAGGCAACGGCGTTTGCGCACAGGCTTTAAATCAGCGTATTTAAACAACAGGTATAAACACACCAAACGCTGCTTATGGTAAACGCTGCTGGATGACTTTAAAAGCTGGCTCAACCCCTTCAGCAGAAGAAAATTAGGGATATTATAGCCGTGGCTCATGCAGAGTAATGAATGGAATAGATTTGTGGAATAAGAGTGACAGTGTATTTTGGTTTCTTTTTTTTTTATTTACAAACCAAAATTAAAATGAAAAAAACTATTCCCTGCAAATTTTTATATTTTGTTGAACTTTTTGGAGTGTCGTCGTGTACACAGACAAGAAAGCCCAAAACTATCCAGAGCAGGTTGAGGTTGTCTTGTGTGTTCATTTTTGTTTGGTTTGAAGGGTTTTATAGGCAGAGCTGAAGCCCAGCAGAGAGAAACACTGAAGACTGATTTATACTCCACAAGACAATGTTTTAGGAAGGATGTTTTTTGATTTCTGAAGGAACTCAAGCACAAAACGGTGTTGTCGACTTGTTGACTCGGAGGAAGTGGTAATGTTTTGGTAAACTGTGGTCCAAATGATCACTACTGCGGGACTGAACAGACTAATGTGTCTTCCTCTCCCTCCCTCCCTCACACATGTCCAGACCCCTTCACAGGCCGGCTTTCACCCTTCAACCATTCCATTCATCCTCATTAGCTCTACGTTTTTGCTCGCTCCTCCGCTGGACTAAGGGTGAAAGAGCCGAGGCTGCAGTGTTTCCCGATGCCAGTTCTGGACAACAGCAGAGGGATGAGTCAGAGGCTGATGTATGGCTCACTTAATGAAACTGCAGATATGACGTGCTGGTTAAGCATCAGGACAAGCCTCTGCTTTAATGAAACCATGCCAGGGGAGGAAATTCCAGAACAGAGCATTCTGATTACGCAGTTTTTGTCCCAGAGATGTTTCTAAATGCTACCAGTAAGTGCTTGGAGCTGGATGGAGGTGTTGCCCAACAGAGAAATCACATTTATACCACTGTTTATCACATCCTGAAAGCTTCCCGAGTAACTTCTCAGGATCTTCAGTGAGTCACTGACAGTAAAAAAGCTCATTATTTAAGAAAAGTGCATAGCTACACTTACACCATGCTTATTTTGCAACATTAGATGGATTTATTTAGTTTGGTTGGTTCTAAACTCATATTTGTCATTTTGTTCGTATTTGAGCTTTGTTTAGTCTTTTTTTTTATGTTTGAATTTCCCCTCCTTCATCCAGTACATTACATTTTCCATCTGCTGGCTCATGCTCTTTTGCATGGGACATCTTGGTCGCATAACAGTTTGCTTCGAGTCAAACTCTGCATTTTCACCTGATTTAGGGTCATAGAGCAGTTCATTAGCATAATTTATTTTCTTTATTTTTTTATACATTTACTGTCTTTTTCCTTTGTATTTATTGCTAACATTGCAATCAACCAATCATTCGATCAATCAATCAATTAACCTATAAAACCAAACCAAATAAAATTTAACTTAATTAAATCATAGTCAATTTCAAGACCAAAGGACTAAAATAGGTGATGTGTGATCTAAAAATATGCTAAATTTAGACATTTTTCCTCATATCTGTACCTTTACCAATCTGTGTTATTGGCTTCATCGTCTGACAAACCTATTTAAACTGCCAACTGACAAAAGACTAAACACAGGACTGTGAAAGTCATAAATTGCTGCCGCTGTTCAGCCGTTTTGCTGGTCTGAGTTGATCAAGATGAAAATAGTCTAATCATAGTTTCAGATTCAATTACTGATTCTGGTGACTGTAAAGGCTTTTAATTTGCAAGTTTAATTTTAAGCATTTAACCATTTAATACGGGCAAGAGCAACGTAAAAAAAACACGCTCTTTGAAATACTGCAACTCTTTGACAGTTAATGCAATCAGTTGGACATACGTAGAATATTTGTGGAAAGCCACAAATTTGTGTGTGCATCTCACAAAAAAATCCCACACATTGGCATAAGATTTAATAATTGCATGTAAACGACGTTGAATAGGCATAAACTGCGTAATTTTCAACCCACCAAAAAGTTTGCAAACCTCAAAACTGAATTCCCGTAAAGACCCTCGACGGACTTATGTGCACATCGAGGAATGACGACGAAACTACGGGCTTTGTGACACGGCCTTAGGGACACTTTGGCAAATAGGAGAGCAGGAACTGAACCTGCAATCATCATCAGGACAACCTCTGCAGAATGGAGGATTTAGGTCAATGAGGACCTTTTCAAAGCAGATATGGTTCTGGTTTGGTACCACTTCAGCTTCACTCTTCTCTTTTTTGTTTTTTAGATCATTAAATAAGTTCACTTTGAGAGTTTTTGCAGAACCTTTTGACATTGTAGTGAAACAATGTTGGACTTCCACCGATTCCCACAGCCAGAGGGCTGAAGCTGCTTCACAGGAAATGTCTTTTAAATCGTATGTCAAACCCATATAATTAGCTCCTTCCAGGATGAATGAATTTCAGAACCCTACTCCCCCCAGTCATTTAAGAAGTATGTTTTCTATTAGGAACTCTCCAGCGGGCAGCGACAAACTCGCAGCAGCAGCTGCTGTGACGCTTCAGCGGCTGACATGATACATAAATACTGGACGCCATCAACATGAGCTGGGAGGAGGACGGTCAGACAGCTGCTCCGATCCAGTGAAAAAGTGAAACCAGGATACAGTAGAGCCAAAGTGGAAGTTTAGCCGGGGGAATAAGTGCAGTTATTTATAAGATTTGGAAAAGTGAGACGCATTAAAGCTGCAGGTGCCATGCCTCCTGAAGCCCATGTGCAGAAAGAAGCAGGTTTGAAGCAGCTGCTAGGCGTCACTAGAACAGAAATCCAACAGGAAGTAGCTCCGATCAATCATAGCTAACTGACATTAGCCAGAATGAGCTTCTTAAAGTTGGGTGAAAAAGTGTCAATCCTCCTCCAACTTCTATAAAAAGATACAAAAGAGCAATCACACTTTTATTTTGAAGTGCTTCAACGCTTCTCTGAAACGCTTCCTGTTTGCTTGATGGCAAACAGGAAGCGATGGAAAGTGATGGAAACAGGAGTTTCTATAGAGAACAACAAAATCGACAAGCACAAACCCTCTAACAGCCTCTAACAGGAAGCTGAATCCCAACAACCAAACTCAAAAAACTCACAACCTCAAAACGCAGAAGACTTCCAGCTGTTTGCAGTTTTTAGAAACCACGTCCAACTATTCCGAGACCTCCAGCATTAAGCTTAGCTAGAAGGGGTCGACGAAGATCGATTATTAGATTACCCATAAAGGTTAGAAAATATTAAGCAGCACTTAAACATGCAGTGCATTTTTCACTGACAGTGTTGAAAAGCGCACAAGCCAGACCAAGTGTTTCGACCGGCCCCGACTTTGCTTATAGCTACTGTTTGGAATCATTTAGGCTTTTTCAATGTGGACAGCCAAAGGGCTTTGGACAAAAGTCACAGCGTGTGTAAGTTGTGTTGTACCAAAATGAAGAGTTTACGGAGCATAACAAACATGCCAAATCATAGAAATTTGTCCAGAGGAGGGGAGAAACCGTGCGAGGGCTCCTGGCCTGGGTGCTGCTTCAACAGGTTCTGCTTTCAATGGTCAAAGGACTATTTTGGACACTTTCACCATCATCTAAAAAGCTAAACTAATCGCAAAACTCATCAGAGCTTTTATAGTGAAGGAATTGAGGCTGTGTTCTGTGGTGGAGCCTTTCTAAATAAAATTCCACTCCAAAAAATCTTTTGATCTATTTTAAAGTGTTGGTAGTGGTCTTTTAATTATGATTATACAGTTTTGAGCCAAAATCAAAAAACCTTTGTAATTTTCTAGGACATAGTTTCTACCAAGCAACAATAGTTCATTAGAAATTCACCTCTGAGTTTGGCGCCAAGTAAGCCTGCCTCACTTCCTGTCAATCATCTTATAATCATAAAACCCTTCAGATCCCCAACCTAACACTACCGGTGCAACAAAAATGGCGGCAATATTGGAATCATCCAGCCGTACAGTTTAGATCCAGACAACAGCTCGGATGAGGAAAACAAAGAAGTTCATGAATCTGCTAGTTGAAGCATCAGAATGATGCAGAGCTGTGAGCTTGTGGCGTTTTTTTACGTCTCATCTATGATCTTTTTCAATTTTTGTCATTTCTTTATCTGCTCCTGATTCACAATGATTTGAATAAAGAAATATTTAGAAATACAATTTAAGTTTAATTTTGTTAGATGTGTTCATCAGCAAAATGCTCCAAGAACATGTAAAAAAATGACCATTTTCATCAAGAAAGGGTCTTTAAACGATTATATTGATCTTGTGTCTTTACTGTCAAATGTACTGTGATGGAAAAAGGTAAGTAAAATTGGTTGGATGTGTTGTGGTGGAGAGAAAATATTTTTTTAAAAATGTGGAAAAAATTTCATAAAATTGGTATTTGTGTTCCAAGTAACCCTAAGGTTGATAATCGTTTTGGTCTGAATTTGTTCAAGAAGACGTGAACTGGGCTTTCCGTCGGGGAAATTGGTGGTCACCAATGCTTTAGTACTTCGCACAAACCGTTTCTGCAGGAATGAAGGAGTAATTACTGCAACACTGAAAAGACATTTTTTTAAACACATCAGGTCAAACAAAGATCGCATTAAGAGAACAAATAGTTTTCCTCTTCCTTCCTCCACCCTCGGAGGTTTGCTCCTCCTTGATCTATTTGGAGTTCGCTCTATTCTGGTCCGGCTCTGCAGGAGGCCGTCTGAGGATGTGATCGGGTTACGTGTGTGAACCCACGGCTCAGCTTTCAGACCGACGACTGCTAACTGTAGTGCTTCATACACACAAGCTCAGAACTGTACACAACACGATTATTGTTCTGCGAGTTTAACGTCCTTCAGTTCCAACAGGCCTGATCCTCCTCATGGGAGGAGGAGCTACAGCATCTGTGAGAAAGAAACACCTTGAACCTTTGGAGTGCTGGCAACAACAAAATCTAAGAAAAGTTGGGATGATGATGAAAATATTTCATTTTAGACAAATGCTTTAAAAGTAAAATGGGACAAGATATAAAAAAAAATACAAGAAAAATCTTAAGGGGTGAAAAATGCAAACTATATGGGGTTTTATGTGAAGAGTTAAAATTTATATCGCCTTTTAGAGTTTTAGGTGTTCTAAGGATGGATTTGTATAATTCTTAAGGAGTTAAGAAAAGAAATCAACACAGGGGTTATGAGCAGAGGTATGGGGCCATATTATGGCCAAAAGGTTTGAAAACCGAAATACAACAACTTGAAACTGAAAGCTGAAAAACTGATGTTGAATGATGAAGTTGGACATAACCTTTTTTTTTTTAACTTTCAATCTTTTTTTCAGTTTAAAGTCAGAATTCTTCCGTTTTTAACTGTTGGCACAGAACTGTCAGGAAATTTTCATATATTCTTCTTAATAATTATTAAATTGATCTTTTTGGGAAAGAGTCAGTAAAAGAAGAAATGCCAACCTTGGACAATCGACAGTTATGGACCCTTTTTACTTTTCCCCTACAGCATTACTTTATTATAAAAAAGAATACAAAAAAATACAAAAAAAATATTAAAAAAGTAAAACAAATGATTAATCACTTATTGAAAATTGTTAAATTGATTGACTTTTAATGATATTACTTCACTTTCTCCAAAAATTGATAAATTGATTCAAAAATCTTTCCTAATGTAGCATAAATTTGCACGTTTTTAATTTTTGATACTTGATGAAATTTTGCTATGAAAATTCCTGAAACAGTGTTGTGTCTACTTTACTGATATAGTATTATGTTTTATTCATATGAATGGCTTTTATAAGTAACATAATCTGCATATATTTTAGATGACTGATCTGCATTTGCCATGTTGATTTCTAAAATAGTTATTTTTGACGTAATACTTAAGTAATTCATCTTTGTCATGTGCTTTATCGATATCTTATGATTTTTAATTCTGTCTGATAAAAACTGGGAACCGGATATTGATAAATCATGTAATAAAATGGTTATAGTATAACGGGGTGGGATTATATAAGTTCGCTTCCTCCCACTCCCTTTCAAGCAATATTTATTAATATGTCTAATTATCCTAAGTTTGATTAGTTACTGTATGAATGTATAACTGATGTTTCTATTGCCGTTGTGCATTATTTCTACTTAATTGCTTGAAATAAACCATTTCAAATCAAAAATCAAAAGAGCAGTGTGCTGTTTATGCCAAACGCAGCATTCAAAAATCAGTAGGGAAAGTTACCAAACGTCAAATTTTGATATTTGAGGTGATTTATTGAAAGATTTGAGCAGCTTCTATTGAAAAACATATCAGCTCCTTATCTTTACAAATAATTTTTGTTAGAGATTTCTTAAACTGTGTAAGAAGTTTTTCCAAATTGGTTCTTTTATTTAGATTGTTTAAAGTATTTACTTAGAAAAATCTGTCATTTTTATTTTTGTTTAAAAATAAAAACATAAGAAGGAAATATGATGTTTGCTAACACAAAGTCAAATGAGTTTAAATTAAAGATATTGACATTATACAGCTGTAAATGGAAGCATAATCTTCTATTTTAGTAACGCAATCCTCTCTTTCTCACAAAATCAACTCTCAATTAGGTGCCATTTTGACTTTCTGTCACTATACAGGAAGCATGTCCAAAGTCTGGCCCGTGGGAAAAATTTAGCCCTCTCTGTCTAAGGGTTCTGATCTGCAGTCTTCTCATTCCATTTGTCAAATATTTGCAAAAGAACCACACAAAAGAAGTGATTGATTTTGTAAAAATAGATTCAAGAGAGGCAGGATCACAGAATGTCTGAAATATGACCTCAATGATCAATCCTCAGGACTTTAACTCTCTGAGTAATTTGTAAATGTTTCCAAACACACAAATAAAAAAAATGTGCTCCTAAACAAGCTACTGCAAAAGTCATCAGGAACCTGAGCAGCAGTTTGGTTTGTTTGAAGAGTTGTAAAACTCTTGTAAAAAAAAAAAAAAGAAAAAGAGAAGAAAAAACCTTTCCGAAGCCTCTGAGAATTTTTACACACTTGAGCCCAGATTTAGTTTCCACTCTTAAAACGAGAAAGGAAAGAGAAGTGAGAAGAGGAAAATTGAAACAAACCATAAAAACCTGAATGAGTATGTGATGAAAAAAAGGAGGAATAATGTCTGAGGACAGATGGAAGGGCCTTGGTCTGCTGGGAGCTAATTACAGATTAAGGAGATGCGACAATATTCTGGAATTATGAGTGATTTGATGAAGAAGCTTTTTGCTTCATCAAACTACAACCGGAGGATTCATGGAATGCAGATGAAGGGATCATATAATAACACTCCCACCGCCGTGCCTTTAAAACAGCACATTTCCTTTTGCTTTAATCTTGTGGCTCAGCCTAGAACGGTGTCGGTAATTATGCTGGTATACTTTTTCCTACTGCGTGACTCCTCCCCCCTGGCGTTCCAAACAGGAAGTACCCGCTGGCTCCAAGAAGCCAAAATTCCATAGACTTCTTTTTTTTTTTTTTTTTTTATCCCATTGACTTCTATAGAGAAATAAGCAGCTGTTATTCAGTCATTTTATTTTTCAGAATCACCATTCTTGCTTTGAAACCGTTATTTATTTATTTTTTACATTTTTCTTGGTAATCTTCAGTTTTTTTCCTGATATTATTTTCTTTCATGCAAGTCACGCACAGTTCATGTTCTACATTGATTTACGTGTTCTTTGGGTGAGTTTATTAGTACTTCTTCCGTGGTTTTAACGTGGTTCATTAGTGATACATCTGAAAATTTCACTTAAAGACCATAACTTTTCTCACGTTTTCCACGTATATTCATGTATGACCAATTTTCATCTGTGCAATTTGCGCAAAATGTAGGTAGTGGCCGTGTGACACGGCTTTTAGCATCCTTTTGTCTTTTTCAGGTAATTTCTTTTCACATGTGAGCATTTGATTGATCACACAACCTTTTGTTTTACGTATGCATGTTACTTTTGTCTTTTGATATGTTTTTTCCTTCCTCTGGGCATGATTTTTGTGAAATCTGAGTAATTTTGGCACATTTTGTTTTATCTGAGCATTGTTTTTTCTTATATCTGTGCATGTGTTTATCTCATCCTAGCACTCTGTTGTGTTTTTCAAGTATTTTTTCCCTCATCTGATCATGCTTTGTTTTTCTTTGTATGATCCGAGCACGTTGAGTCTCATGTGTGCATATTTTTGTCTCTTCTGAACCGCTTTTGTCTTTTAGCTGCTCCAAATTCACAGTAAGACTCCAGAGAAAAAAAGGTGAAAATATTCTAAATGAGCTTCTTATCCCCAGAAGATCTCAGCAGGTGAATATTTCAAACAAGTTCTTCCAAACACATCCATCCTGATTATTTGGGGGGTTTGCTGGAACAAAGATAGGGGCCGATAGTTCATCTCCTTCTGTTTTTATTGCCTGTAATAAATGCTGATTGTAAAATCTCCTTCTTTGGAGTCAAACCTTAAGCCCTGCAGCAGCTCTGGCTGTTGGTGGGAAAAACTCATTTCCAGCTGGGGTTTGTCCAGAGCTCCAATATGTTTTAAGGTCTAATATCGCAGCTTTCTGCTCTAATGCCATTTCTCCATTAAGATGAGAAGCAGAGGTCTTTGTAAACTCTATTAACTCATTAATAATGAATGAATAATCTAAAATGCATACAAATAAAATCTGTTCTCACAGAAAAAGAATTAATGGGATAGGCCGGGAGCTTTATTCTAATCCAAAAACACTAATAATCCTTGACTAGAAATTAAGTTTAAAAGTTAACCAGTAGTCCTTGTTGCAGTCGTTTCTAGTTTCATGGATGCCTGACAAGATGCTGTTGGGGTGATCTGCATGATCGCACCAATTTATTTATGTAAGGCAGGGGTGGCAAACAAGTTTGACACCAAGAGCCGAATTTTTTCACTGTGAGAGTCAAAGAGCCACACCACACACTGACCTTCTTGACACACACAAACACGCAATTAAAGGCGTATTATTTTCCATAACACACTCCTCTCCCTACAATACAACTACAAGTATTTTACTTGTGTTTATTTCAAGGAAAGTGTCCACCCTCATTTCACACATCAAATTCAGCATAGCCAGAGTTAATACTACCCTGGAGGTCAGATACCCCCTCCACACACACACACACTCTCTCTCTCCCTCCATCTCACTCTTTTCTCTGCCTCTCTCTGACACACACAACCACTCCGTGACGTACAGTGAGGTTGACGGCTGGTGAGATACTGACTCCTCTGAAGTCAGATTTAAGATGATAAAAACTGAATATTTCACCATTCAACCAACAGTATTTGACTGGTAATTTTTTAAACTCATCAATATTCCTTTTTCATTTACACTTAAACCAACAATTACACAAACATCTGGACAGAGCATCCTTCTGGTGTCTGAATAATTCATTTTCACAACAAACACATTACATAGATTACATTTCAGTTGTGTGTAGCATAACTTTAATTTTAACCTTCAGTAAAAATGTTTTACTTTAATAACTTTTTTTTTTTAAATTTCATGATTAACTTTTTGCATGAAAGCTGATAATTTATGGAATATTATTATATTACAATGACTCAACTCATACATCAATGTGGCAGACAAACAAGCGATGAGCTGCCAATCATTTATTTAAACACACAAACAGCCAAACAGCCAAAGACCTCACTTCTGCTCACAGCCCCCTGACTCATGTTTTTACACCCAAGATTCCCAACTTCCCATGAGTCTTGGGGGCTGTAGGCGGGGCTAACCCCCAGGCCAGTTATGGCCTCTCTGATCAGTTCCTTTACATGAGTGTCGGTCAGGACGGACCAATGCCTTGATTTCACGTTTTTCAAGGTAATAAACAGGGACACGCAGACATATTTTGAGGAGACCATCGACAGGAGCTTGAGAGTTGCTCTTTTACACACGAGTATTTCTCCGTTGGCACAGTTATCCAAAACGGAACAGGGCCTTCTTTCAAAAGAGATTTCAGCTCAATCATCTCCAGTCCGCTCGCTGCCTCATCAGTGACAAGCGGGGATCTTAGGCAGTCAGTCTCTGCATTAAAGGGTCGATGAGAAAAGTGATCTGCGGTCGTTTCTGCTGCAGGTCCTCAAACCGCAAAGTAAAGTTTCTGTCCAGCAAGCAGTATCACGTTCTGCGCTTTATTCATTTTGATTGCAGCCTTCTGCTGTGAGCTCCGCAAAGAAGGAAAGTGGAATGATGGCCGTTTTGAATGTGCACTTCGAAAAGCTTCAACTTGTTAACAAAGGAGACAACTTGTGTCATATCAGGAAGAGTTTTTCATTTTCTCCAGGATACGTTTTGTTCTTTTCTGCCATGAACAATTGTACTGCTTCCAAAAGCTCATAATAATAAACATCGTGACTTGCCATTCCGTTCAGTAAAAAAGTAAGAATCTTCCCATTCTTCCAGAAACGTCCTGTTTTTCTTTTTATACTCTGAATTTCGCCATTTTGACCATGAGGGTAACGGTCTGCACGCACATGAAATGTTTATTTATGTGTTCCTGCATTGGGTGTAACTCGCGCAAATGATTGGTGATCAGGTATGTGTCAGGAGCAGCATCAAAACAGACACACAGCCAAATTACTTTTATCATTATTTATTTTTAAAACTCTCTGATGGATTTGAGTGTGGTTTAAGAGGGAAAAAAACTATTAAATGAGGCACAGTATATAGAAAATATGATGAGACACAAAGAGCCGCATCCTTATTGGCCGAGAGCGGCATGTTCGCCACCCCTAATGTAAGGGATAATGCATTATCAGAATATGAAGCCCGCCGTGAAAGCCTTTGCTGTTGCTTCCGCGAAATGCATTAATTTCTGATAATGCACACAATAAGCAGCCATTATTATACCGTGGTCACAAAAGAAATAAATATTCAATCCTTTTTTAGTACTTTATTGTTGTTATTTGTATGGCTAAGATCACTTTTCTACATAAAAAAATGGACTGTTTGTTCCGTGGTGCTGAGCCGGCACCAACAGAGTGCAGCAGCAAAGGAAAGCGATGTCTATGCTGATGGGTTAAATAAAGTATTAGTTCAGAGAGAAAGTTCACCTCTTCCCTCTTTTTTGTCCCAATGATAAAGCAAAAGTTTGTTTTAAAGAAGCCAGCACAGTGACATTGAACATTTAAGATCTGGGACCGGAACTGCTTTTTTAAGTGTGCATTATCACTTTTTTAATCCATATCCAGCAGCCAATCAGAATCGAGAATTCACCCAGACCATGGTATAACTTACCATAAACCATTTGAGCAAATTTAAGAAAAAGAAAAAAGAGGAAACTCAGCCAATCTGGGTCAGAATAAAACTAAAAATGCAGAGACATAACCAAAGAAATTACAAAAATTGAGCTTTAAGGCCTGTTCACCCCGGGACGAATGTAACGCGCGATATTCGCTGACGTTTAACGCCTCGTGACTAAACAAAGGGCACCAATGTGAGTGTGCACACCGACGCAAAAAACGCCATGCGAAAAAGCGTCATTTTTTTAAAAACGCCTCGGGTTCGTTTTTTTGGTTTGACGCGCCGCGTCCAAAACTATACGACCAATGAGAATGGCGCTTTTGCACACGTGTCTGGAGCTTCTGAAGTTACAGTAAAACACAACTTGGGGGCACTCAAACACAAAACTGTCTTGCTGAACACACATACGTCACGGCGAAGAAGATAGACGCCAAGTACCGTCTACACTGCCGCGAAAAAATAAGACGAAGAAGATGCACTCACTGACGGACATTCTAAAATATCCCCGAAAAAGCTCACGATACATTTTCAGCTCCTGTACCAGTCGATAAAACTCCTCCGTAAAGTTGCGCAGCGCAACCTTGTGTACAGGGGTATTTCTGTTTTACATTAAGCGCCATCTAATGTCAGGGAATGAATTTGCATGTTCACTTGGCTCATCGTCAGCGAAAATCGCTTGGGTGTGAACACAAAAAACGTGTTGAAAAACGCTGGCGAAAAACGTGCGCCGATATTCGTCCCGGCGTGTAAGGCATAAAAATCCTTCACTGATTTTAAATTATACCAACTAATTGCTTAGATTTTTCTTTTTTGATTGCTTTTTTCCTCCTTTGTTTTTAATTCGGTAACCAATAAAGAATTGTTTGTTCTTTTAAACTTTGACAATTTTTCTTGTTATTGTCTAGATTTCTCTCTCATTAATCCAGTGCTTTCAGTTTGATGCAAAACCATAAACCAGGGTAAATGCTGTGGTCCACCTGCTGGTTCCCCATCTTCTTCATTTGGGTGCTAACATCTGCATCCCGCTGGAATAGTGTTTGACACTTAAAACGTAAACGTACTGATGTGCTGTAGGGATGTAATAACTCACTTTCCCCACGATTCGGTTCAATTAAGTAAACATACGGTTGTGTTTTAAACCGAGAACTGTGGCATCCCTACTTACTACATCCACAAATATTAAGATTGACAGCCCTTCAGTCAAGCATTCACATTTCAACACTTTCCAGATGCTCCGAGGGTTTGGTTCAGTCATTTTAAAAGGGGCGTTGCGTGTTCGTAGGCAGGTTAGCATGAATTGAAGCGGTGTTTCATCCAACCTTAACCAGAATGTCAAACAGAAGTTACAGCTGCTCCGATGCATGAAGAGCAGGAGCTGTGCCTGGAAGCTGTCAGACAGATGCAGTCTACACTGACATTAGTAAAAGCACTGGCAGTACTGGTCAGCAGATAAACCGCAGATATTTTTTCCTCTCATCCATCGTTGGCGGTTTGTTAAAATTGTTATTACTTCAGTGACAAAATGAAGGAGTTTTGAAATGATCCAGTCTGTCTGTAATGTTACTATCATATTCAGATGACACGTTATTCAGGTCTGTTAGCGTGTTTCAGGACGGGTGATGGTTACTGCTGCGTGGGAAAAAAAAAACAGAGTCATTATCTCTGCACGCCTCTGACTCATTAAGCATTCTTGTGGTGACTATGATTGAAAAAATATGTGTGAGGCTATAACACAGAACAGTGGAGGAGATATTAAATACATAATTTACACTTTATCACCAAAAACTGTGGAAGAAAGCAGCATTTACATCCGCTAAAAGGAGCGTTTTTCCGCCTTAAAGGTTCAAGCCCCACATTTGTGCCACTCAGCAGTAAAGAAGACGGATAAAACATGAGAAAGCTGCTTGTTTTGGACCGATTTTACCTCACAGGGGGAGCATATTTGAATAAACTCCTTTTGATTTTGAAGCTAAACTTTATTTTTAAAAAAGCAATCTAACTTTAGGAATTGGTAAAAAATAGAAGAATGAGAAATGTCTGCAGCAACAATAACAGCCACCTTAAATCCTATTCTATTGAAGGGTCTACACTAAGCTGACCCCACTACTTCAAAGGTTGTTTTTTCGTTATAGCTACAAAATAGACAGAGAATGTTTGAATTTCTGTTAAATACTGAGTTCTGAAGTCTTTGCAGTAAAGCTGGATAATTTAACACAGATTGACTGTTGTCTTTTATTTGTTGGTTTGTCAAAAGAAAAAACAAAATAATCTACTGTTATTATAAATTATTGTTTTTAATACAAGTTACACTTTTTAAATCAAGTAGCTATACAACTGTTTTTTTTCTGGCATTTCTGGAGAATTTGGAATTTTCCGAAATAAGAAGTTTTATTTTTACTCATCTAAGCTTCTGCAGCCAGTAACTCAGCCCCTCTCACAGCCAACCAGAGCCTTTCACTGCACCATCACCTGATGGGATGACTCTGTTTTGTGCACAGGGACATTTTGTGGATCTGATAATTACATCTAATTATATTCATAGGATAGAAAAATCGTGTGCCAGAATGTAAACGTATCACACCAGATCCATCGAGTAGTGCTTTGGGATCACCTCCGCAAGCCTGCCTTGGCACTTTTTACCCTAATGTCCCCAACAAGGAAAGGAGCCATTCCAACAGGTGATGGTACAATAGCTTATTTAAATAAATAAATAAACCAAAACAAAAAAAGTTGTTAAAATTAATGAAGCACTGTATTTTCTGCGCTATAATGGACACTTCAACTTTTAACTTACTTTATTTAACCCTTGTGCTATCTTAGATGACCCCACCCTTACATTGACGTGTTCTCCCTACCATGACAAAGGTGGATAAAGGTGGAAAGATTTCATGTAATCCGTGGACACCAGTGAAGATCACAAATCATTGAAGAAAAAAGGTTCAGAGCACTGTCTAGTGGGTCTAGATGACCCAACTCCCAATGTTAAAGTGCCTAGGATGGCACAAGGGTTAAAAAAACAAACAACAGTCCACCTTAAAATCTGGAGCACCTTAAATATGGATCTATTCTGGTTTTGCCTATTGACGCTGAAGAGATTTTGTGAGTTACATGATGCCCTTTCCAACAAGTGTTTGGTAAAGTGTTAATGTGAATACGCTAATGCGGCTAACATGGTGGTGTCGGACAGTAACGTTTGGTTTAGTCCGTTTTTTTATGTGTTAAAAACAAGCTTGGGAGTTACAGGTATTGTGACAGGGCTAACGTGTAGCGTGTCACAAATAAGTTCCAGAGTTACTGTGAATGCTCTTTTGTTTCACTTAATGTGCTTTCTGTTGTTTGTTTGGAAATATGACATCATTTCTAAAGAAGACCATTCAATGACATAATGCTTTTTAATCCAGTGCGCCCTGTAGTGCAGAAAATACGGTCGTCACTATACCAGTAGCTGGAAATGCATTTACAAAAGTAATGAATAAGACTCTTCAGGTGGTCTGTGGGAGGGGCCGAGTCACTGAGCGCAGAACTTTAGATGAGTAAAACAATCATTTAATATTGGAGTCTTCTTATTTCTTTCAATAATACTAGAAAAGTTAAAAACTAAATCACCATTTGTATTATGGAAAAAGTAGTATGAGTAGAAAAAATCCTAGTTTGCGAGGCATTCAGTTGGCAAAACTACTAATGCGGATGACTGATGACAAAAATACAACAGCAAAGAAGAAAAAAAACATAGCACAACACATCGTGTGTTCCATAAGAAATAATGTACGTGCATGTTTATGCACACGCCATACCTGTTGTATGACCACACATGCCTGTTCCAACCAACACAAAACCCCTGGCTGAGCACACTTTGCAGACAGTCATACAGTTATACCAGCGATGTACGTCTGATAAGCATGAACTCTGTTTGTCAAGGACTATTTAAAAACATACTTAAAAGTAGATATTGTGGCAGATGTTATTTCTTTCTTAGCCTATTTCTCTGCACATTGAATGTGTGTTTTCCATCATACGACTTGTTTGCTTTTCTAGCAGCATAACGATCCAACAGCTACAGCTTTAGTTTTATGGTTAGTATTAAAGGGTAAATCACGCCACCAACGCGGTATTTGTGCGTTTACACACACCAGACTGGTGTGATTTACTTCCTTCTGCTACAAACCTTCAGCAACACCGTGGACACGGTGGCTGAGTCAGTCTGTCGTGTACAATATGTCAGGTTTGTAGCTGTGTGGGAGCAGCAGGGATCAGACTCTGCAGAGTTGAATTCCCATCACACCTACAGACTGAAAGCCCTTTTCAATATTACGGGGATTTAAGGGATGATCTGTGGCAAGTGTTTGGTAAATCCTTTATAAACAACACTGGTCCATCTGCTGATGAACCCACACAGAGCCAAAGAAATATATGAGAAGTTATTGTGAAAGAAATACAAAAGCTCAATTATGATTAAATGAAAAAGCTGTGTAAAGGCAAAAAAAAAACTTTCCAGTGATTTCACCTGTGGTCACTGTCTTGTAGGACATTTTGTAAGTTAAGAGTAAAAAAACCTGCTGATTTCAATGTCAGTATTGTCTCATGGTATGACTTGTTCAGCAGGATTCAGTCACACAGACACACAGGTTAACTCGACCTTGGCAACCACTTTCAATGAAAAGTATAAGTAAACACACGTAAATGCACATCTTGGGCTTATGCATTCAAAACTCTTATGTTCGTGTATAGCTACGCAAGTTTCCAAGACTGTTTTTTGGGTTCTTCAAACAAAATGTGTGGCCAATGAATGCGTGTTGCATGTTAAATCATTTGAACTTTGACCAATCAGGGACAGGGATTCATTAGTGTCTTATAGGTAGCATCAATTTCAACTCATAGAAGTGCCCACCATTTGGAAATTGATCATCAAGCAGAAATTAATAACTGTGCTGTGTGTCCGGCCAGAATTTCATGATAGTAACTCTTTCATATAAATAAATATGGGGCTGTGAAAGAAAAAGCCTGGAGCAAGATTCACCAGATTTTTATGTGACTTCAACATTTTTGCACCAAACCTTTTCCAACTGTAGGTGGCACACCTATGCCAGTAAACAGTAGCCAAGGATAAAGATGAAGAAAAGCCCCTCCATCCTAGTTTAGTGTGAACACCCTGGGATAAAAGCACGTTCAAGAACTCACCTTTGGCACATTCTTGAACACGTGTCAAATGCCTAAGTGAAATGAACGCAGCTTTAGAACAGTGACATTTTTCCCTCCTCAAGGATAAAAATCTGCACTTTTTATAAATAAATGTGTAGCAATAAATGCATAAAGTGAACAGTTGTGAGCCTTGTATAGAATTTTTAGTTGCCTTGCCTCGATAACGTTGCTTTCAGGAAACATTTTCGTCGTGCACGAGCGGCAGCATCATAACTGCTTTCAAAAGGCTGCTACTTCCTCCCATAATTCAAACAGTTTACAACCTGTGGATGTGTTTGGCTTGGGGGCACAGGTCCTGGGTGGGAGATCATCTCTTCCCCAGCAGTGATTTCATTTTATCTTTATTGACTTGACGCTTTTGTCCTGGGCACCGTTCAGCGCTTGATGAGGAAACGCACAACAACATAAATGTGAAGATGGACTAGGAGGCACTGGCAGAATCTGCACCTCCGTTTATCCAGCTAGAAGCGCTTTGCATCCCAAAAAAATCCAATATTGCTCGCCATTGTAATGTTAGGGTTGGGGTGTGAACTAGCAAGAGAGTCTAAACAAACAGCTCTCAGCAACAGAATGTTGTAGCGTAGCCTTCATTTAAAGGCCACTGAGAACCCTTTTAGAATAGATCAAAAGATGATCAGAGTGAAGCTTTACAGACAAGTTGACTGTTTCTGCATTTTTTTGTAAAGGGGAAGATGGGCTGCATAGACAAAGGCTCGTGCATCGATCTATTTCTGCTTGATTGTGTTGTTGGAAAGTGTACAAACACAGGTCTCACCCAGCAGGCCAGGTGGTGATGAATGAATCAATCCCTCCCTTTCAGGTCAGGGGGAGGCTCTGCGCCTCCGTTGAGTCGAGGAGCGCTAAGGAGGCTCATCATTGATGACAAACCTGTCGACTCGGGCACTAATGAAGCCGGTGTGTAATTACCCGCAGGGGCAATCGTAATGTTTCCTCATCATTATAATTACCAGAGCATGAAAACATGAAGAGATGGGGAGAGGAAGAGGGGGGAGGGGGTGAGATCATGATCCTGAGACACCTATCAATAGAAACTTTTGTTTCTGAACTTTAGGAAACAATAAGATCCAATAAAGCTTGAAGATCTGCTATTTTGAAGCTCCAAAGTCTATAGAGGTTACCATGGGAACAAGGATGCTACAGTTTAAGTCCCACCTGCACAAAATTAAATACAAAAATCTAATTAAAGGAAAATAATCCAAAACCTTTTCTCACTGCACCTCCAAAATAAGAGGTTTAAACGTTTTATTTTCCCAAAATTTTCAGTTTTTAAAACAAAAGTTTTTTTTACTTTCATATTAATACACTGCAAAACCAGGCCCTTTAGAAAAGATACAAATTCTCACCCCATTATCAGATAAATTTAGCAAAGAAATCTGCGAATGGGGGAAAGAAATGTGGTCTTGCCAAGAATATTTGATATTTGAATTAAGAAATGTTTCTCAAACTTGGATTGTTTTGAAAACTTTCCTGATAAGATTATTTTTCATATGAGAATATAATTTCTTGAAACCAAAGTCTTTCCACTTTCTAAAGATTCAGATTTTGCAGTGTAACCTCTGATTCAGTTGCACAATCCCTAAAAATCAGGAAAAAAGATGACTGAAAGGGTTTTAAAGAAAACAAACACTACGTGTTAAGAAAGGTGGTTTAAAAAAAAAAAGCAGGTACATTTTTTAAATTAACTTTATGTGGAGAAAAAAATGTTTCTAAGCTGATTCTTTTGAATATTTTGTGTATTGTTGGAGTTCGTGCTTCTGCTCTTGATTTTCTGCTTTAAGGGGGTAAAAAAAATGAGTTGAAAATACACCAACACCTCCCCAATGCTGGACTCCTACCCTCACAGAGGTTTTGATCTGCTCCACTCATATACTTCCAATTAAAGAATGAGATTGCGGGCCATCTGTAGAGTGATGCAGCGTTTGGGTTTTTGCTTGAAGTACTAGGCTTCCTGCTTTTTTTAATTATGAATAATAAAAGTGATTCATAACGGAAAAACCATTACTGCCTCACACGCCTTTCTCAGACGCACAGTGGCTGCCAGACGCCTCCACTTAAAAGGACCCTTCTTGGCTGGCAAACTATATTTTCCAAGGATTATTTTATGATCAATAGGATAAAAAAGTTTTTTTTTTATTTCTGATAATGCTTTCCGACACTACAGTCATTCTGGTGCTCTCAGAGTAACCCGACAGGGTCAGGGTCGCCAGCGCATCACACGCAAACCCTGCAGGAACATCTGCGCCGCTGCTGCTGTGACAGAACATACGGAGAAACCGCAGCCGTATCCTCAGAAAAAACAGAATGCAAAATGTCTGCGTGTCGGTTTGTGTTCCCTCAACATAGAGCTAAACCATTAAAAATTTCTAGCTGTGACTTTTTTCTCCACAATAAACCTTTTCTTTTTTTAAACAAATATACAAAAACACTTGTGAAGCATTGCTGTAGAAGGTGATTTCACCTCCTAATGCTTCCACTTCAAGTTAAACAGTAAATCACTGCCTCAAGAATGATCTAACAATTGAATATTAGTTCAAGCATAAACATGTAAAGCTGAAAAACGTATTTAAGTCAGATCATTTTCTCTAAATATTTATTAAAATAATTTCCCTTTTCTACATTTTTTAATTGACAAAACCAAGTGACAACATCTCTGAAAAAATCTTCAGAACAAGCAAACTTTAGGAAAGAAAGAAGGAAGGGAGAAATAAAAGGACACATCTACTGCTATTTTAACCTTTTAGTTAAATGAGAAAAGAAATCTCCCTTTTCTACGGTGGCCCTGAAGTCCAAAACAGATCAGCAAATCACTTGACGCTAAAACAGAATAAAGATCACATTGGCAAATATAAAAGCAAAACAAATAATACTAAAAACATTACATTTTGAAAACCATAACAAGATTTACGTCAAATTTAAAGCACAACCTCTATCAGTGAAATCTGCAGCTGGAAATGGCACCTAAGATGTCTACTTATGACCCCACCGTGGATTCAAACCAGTCTCTGGGTGATGAACACTTCACCACTTAGTCAATGACTTAGTTGGTTTTGTTGCCAATTTAAATTGGTTTGTGACTTATAGGAGATATTTCCAAATATGGTAATATCCCATCTTAGAGTTCCTCTCCAATCATCTTTGGATCTATTGTGAAAGTGTTCTCAGTGGTCTTTCAATTATGACTGCATATCTTCTATGCAACAAATATGATCTTTTTCACACAAAAAGAATTTGTCTGCTCCTGATTTACAATAATTTGAATAAAAAAAATGCAATTTTTGGCTTAATTTTTCAAAAAAAAAGTCCATTCTCGATAAAATACCACAAGAGCATGTTAAAAGCAGAATTTTCATCAGTGTGGATGTCAAAAACACAGCTTTTACCATCCAGTCCTGAAATAGTGGTCCATCTAAAAAGACCACCCATGATAAGGTTTAGAGAGGAAGATAGTCAGACAGGTGTCACATAAATCCCTGATACAGTATTCCAATAAAAATAAAAAGTAAAGAAAGGAAGAAGATTGGTGGGATCGTGGGAGAAGACAAAAAGTGAAGCACTGCAGTACCAGAGCAACAGAATCTTAGGTGGCCTCCGCTCACTGTCAGAAACAGTGAACCCAGGAGTCCTGAAATGTTGATTTAGACGGTCCACGTCTCGGCTGGATGGAGCCGGGCCAGGTGGGGAATGTTTGGTGTCGGTCTTGATATCTTTAATCTGCTCTCAGCGCAGCGTTTACCTCAGGAACCTCTGGCCGTAACTCATTCGCCGGCCTCTTTAAGATGTGCCGCCTCCCTCTGCTCCTTTTCTTTACTTAACAAGGCCAGGAGACAGAAACAGGAGAAGACGTTTGTCATGTCGCATGTTGGGCCAGAGAAGCTGCACACTCCTTCAAGGCCGGCTGCATGCTTTATTTTTTTGGTTTTTTTGGCAGAATGGAAAATCTTCTGTGGTGGGGAGCAGCGGATGAGCTGGTTTCAATGCCTTTGTGTAAAAGAGCGCGCCCTTCTGAAGCCCACCTGTGGGTGTCCTGCTGCATGAATGTGTCACACCGGCTCTGCTTCGGGAGATGTGCACGGCGGCGGCTTTGTTTTCTCGCCAGTCAGGGCCAGCACGTAAAAGCACTCAGCTATTCAGCTTTCCCTGAATAAACTCTATTCACAAAAGTGCCATGAGAAAAGCCTCAACGTTACAGAGAGGAGCCAACAATGAAGATTATAGATCTGCAGCTGAGGGCCAAGAACAGCAACTCCTCTTCAAAAAGCAGGAGTCCAAACAAACATAAATTCTCCGAGTATATTATCCTGGTTCCTACTGCATGAGTCCTTTCTGTCGCTGCTCACGCCGACATGTACTCATGCTGCCTTTGAGGCTCGATGAAAGGTTTTACTCCCCTTTCTGGAGAAACATTTAGCTGTCGGGCTAGCTTATGTTCTATTCAGGACTTTTTGGTTAGAAATCAAATCATTTTCTCCAATTAGGGGTTTAAATGATAAAACTTTAAACCGAACAACTAAATAAAACTAAGTGCATCCATCTGCAACAATTCAAACATACTAACTTTAGTTAGATGCCACGTTCATTCCAGTTGGAAGTGACCACTTCCAATATAAAGTCGATGTCAAGACGCATGTATGCACGTTTCAGGCTTCTGCGTTCAAAACTCATGTTCAGGGGTAAATTGTGTTTGTGGTAAAAAGTGTTTAAGTCCATTTATGGATGACGTCCCCTTTAATTAACGCAAGTGCCAACAATTTCAAATTGATCATCAAGGGAAAATTTAAGAACTGCGGTTTGTGCCCGACCAGAATTCATTTGTTGGAATAGAACTGGGAAAGAAAAATTCTGGGAAAAGATTCACCAGATTTGCAATGCTTTGACATTTCACACCAAGCCTCTTCTAACTGTGACTACATATGCTACTAGTCAACACCGTGTGCTAAAAGCACACAAAAGAACCTCAGCGTGTTCTTGAACATGCGATTCATGCCCATTAAAATAGCATAAGAAGTAGCTTCGGTAATAAGATAATCCCCTTCTCTTCAGGAGAACATCACATTACAGATCAATGTTGCCAATATTGGATCAATTAAGCATAATCTGCAAACTCAAAGGATTCTGGAAATATTGACAGAAACAAGCAGGAGGATTTTGAACATGCACTGCACTACAAATTCTTTGATCCTTACAAAGACTTAAAATTTTTTTTTTTTTTTAGACGTTTAGGATATTTGACCAGTTTGGAGTTTTTTTAACTCCTTTTTGCTTTACACCTTTCCAAGCTTTTTATCAAATCAGCACATTTTGTCTCATTAAGAGCTAGAAATCTGGGGGGAAAAATAAGGATCATTAAATGTTTTTTTTTCCAAACTCTTGACCATAGAAAACTTGATTTAGGACTCTTAAAAAACTGCCATTGCACTGTAACTTTTGTTTTAATTTTAAGGATGTTATTTTAAAGTTCACTGGGTGTTGCTAAATTTGATCGGCATTTATTGTTATTGTTTTGAAAACAGACCAAATATGCAGTAAAGCAGCACTTAGCTCTGTAAACCAGTCAACAAAGATGCTAGTTAGCTGGGACGGTCGGTCATCACTGCTGCTCCATCATTTGAAAACATCAACTAAATTGCAAAAACAGAAAATCTCACTTGCACTTGATGACAGAGAAAAATAATTTCCTAGTAACTTTTAAGTAAGATACAACAACTTGCAGCGTGCCATAAATCTTAAATATTACTTTAAACAATTTCTCATTAAAAAAGTATCTTTTTTACTTGATGTCATACTTTTAAGCAAAAGTTTTATTCTTTTTCAAGCAACAGAATTACTTTAGAGAATTTATTGACTCATAACATTTACAAAGAATTTTTAAGACAAACCTATGATAAAATGTTTTATATAGTCTTTTTTTTGAAAGATGAATATGATCTAGAAATAAGGATAGACCGGTGTAGCTCTTAAAAAATTTTATAAAGTGTGTATATATATATATATATATATATATATATGTACCTAAACATAAGCGTTTAAAGTTTATTTTAAGATTTAATTTAGCCGTGAAAGGGCAGGACATCACAATTTATTTTAAGAAATCAACCTAGATGAATCCTACTAGTTCTAATAGCAGATACTTTAACTCATAACACGGGAAAAACAAATATTCCATATTTTTAACCATTTGGAGAAGGACATTTTGTCCACTACACCTTCTGCATATTTATTTCCCCTGATATTACAGTGAACCCGCCTTCTGCTTGACCTGCTGTCTGCACTTTGGTCATTTCCTGTGAATGGCTCGTGCACGCCGCCTGAATCCAGCTCCGGAGTGGCTGGCATCAGAGGCTGCCTGGAGAGCGTATAACGCTGGGAGGCTTCAGCTCAAATTGCCTTAAAAGATCTCACGCTTGTTGGAGAAAAAAAAAAAAAACCCAGACGTCAGACCGGCTCTCATATTTCAACCCCAGTATTTATCCACCACATCCTGAGACACCTGACATGAGCAGCATGTTGAATTTAATAACAGAAGTTGTGCTTTGCTGCTTCCAGCTGTTTGCGGGAGTCTGTCCTCAGAGAAGATCGATGGCCTGGAGGCCGGCGGAGCAGCGGGATGCGTTTGTCCATGCTGCGCGAAGAGGAAACTTCATTACTCTGAATGATCGATTAAACCCAACGTGGAGGTGATGTCGGCAAGCTGATGACACAAAACATCAATCTACCCTTTCTTCCCCACCTCATTTCGAAGGCCAACCCAGATTTCTGACAGTAACTGTAGGAAAAACTAGATGTTTATTAATAGATAGACCAACGTAAACTGCTAATATGATTAAACCGCACTTTCTGATACCGGTCCTGTAGACATCAGCCAGCTGATTTGGTACCCGGGTTTTTATGTGTTGCTTAATGGAAAACCAAAAATGACGTGAAAATGAGCAAATTTACACCAGCAGGGCTTAAAAATGGACTGATTTGACAGCTGCTTGTTCAAACACCTTTTGGAACACACTGGTTCCAAAAGTAATCCTTAAGTTGCTTTGAGTGAAAGCGTCTGTTAAATGCGTTCAACTCTATGTTTGGTGCAACTGAATCCCTCAATTACCAAACATTAAAGCTACTAAATGTAATACTATTTAAAGGTTCTAGAGAGAAACAGACTTGCTCAAATGCAACAACTTTAACCGGACCAATTCTGGATGAGCAAACTCGCCTCACAATGAGAAGAACCTGGTTCTAATCCTGGGTGGGACCGTTCAATATGGAGTTTGCATGTTCTCCTCGTGCATGTCTGGGTTCCTCTCATTGCCTAAAAAACATGCTTCCTTAGGTGTGAATATGTGTGTGGCTCTATGATGGACTGGAAACTTGTTAAGGGTGTACCCCAGCCTTCGCCCAACAGGGGCAGGAATGGGCTCCCGCAACCTTGTGACGCAGAGAGGAAAAACAACAGGTTCAGAAAACAGATGAAATGTAGACGATATTCCTAATATTTATGTTTGTGAGTCAGTTCTGACAAAATCTCAGGGGTCACTGGCGCCCCCTCAGGAGCAGATGGGGTCAGACTTCCTCAGGGAACTGGTTGGGTATGAAACATCTCTGCAGCATCCCATGAGCCATAGGACGCTAAGAAAAAAGGACAACCCAGAAACAACTCAGAGCAAGGCAGGTTACTTTATTGATGAATTTATAGAATCTTTTCCTGATGGGGGCAGTGGGAGAAGGCTTGCAGGTGTAGTTGAGTGGGTCTGTAATCCCAAAAGGAAGTAAAAAGTCAGCGTATCTTGTAGTTCCAAACGGCCGAGTTTGTAGAGCAACAGGTATTCGCAGCAGAGGTGCACAGAGAGCTGTAGAGTGTGACTCTTAAAGTCTTGATAGAAGAATTGAACTGGATCCATAAACAGAGACCTTCACGGAGGCTAGGTCAAGGACGGAAACTTGGTCTGCAATTGAGAGACTCATGTTGATCAAAGACGGGAGTAACCGTGGACAAGGCAAAGGCACGGTCAAGGACGGAGAAGAGTCAGAAACACAAACTGGACAGAAATTGAAAACTGTTGGATTGAGTGAACAAACTACTATAAGCATGCAATAATAATAATAATGGATTGGATTTATCTGCGCTTTTCAAGACACCCAAAGCGCTTACATTGTGTCCATTATTCATTCACTCCTCTTTCATACTTGGTGATGGTAGCTACTGTTGTAGCCACAGCTGCCCTGGGGCAGACTGACAGAGGCGTGGCTGCCATTTCGCGCCTACGGCCCCTCTGACCATCACCGGGATCATTCATGCGCATTCACACACCAGTGGAGCTACACTGGAGGCAAGGAGGGTGAAGTGTCTTGCCCAAGGACACAACGACATTTTGGCTGGTGGGAGCGGGGATCGAACCGCCAACCCTTCGATCATTGGACGACCCGCTCAACCACCTGAGCCACTGTCGCCAATACAGACAAGACAGAATAAGAGAAGTATTTACAACAGAACAGAGGTGAAATGAATGAACTTGATCACGTTTAATGAGGAACGGTAGGTAGATGACAATCTGGAGAGTTCAAAGAAAACTGGAGGAACTGTGTGGTTCTGTTCTGGCAGTGGATTACACATTCACTGTCTTTAGGATTCTCAGTAATGAAGCTGGTGCATTTTTTGATATAGAAAACAAATTTGCCATCAGTGTACCTTAGGATCCCCTCTTTCAGAAAAGTACACGGAAAAGCCACGAGAAAATCGAAGACTTTGAAATATTTAATAGTATCCTGTAGGTAATCTGGGCATGAACAGCCCATAATGATGAGACTGGGGCAAATAGACTGAATATGTTTGTAACTACTTAGTGTATGGATGCCATCTCTACAAATGGCTCCCATATTGGATTCTTCTTGTGGCAAACAAGCTTTTCTGAAAGAGAGGATCCTAAGGTACATCAGTGCCACATTTGGTGCTTGTACCACAAGATGTACTATTTGTCTGAATATTTCAACCTAATAATAATAATGATAACCGGCCCCATTAAGGGATCTTAGAGGTTTGTTCATCCTGTCCACATGTAATGTGGATTTTGGGCATTCGAATGTGCCCCTCTTGCTCTAGGAGTATGCATTGCATTAGGAACCATTCGATCCCTGTTCAAACAGAGCCAGAGCCGGGTTCACATAGCTGGCAGTAAGTCAAACTTGTTGTCAAAGTACATTGAACTGCGCCAGGGCTGTAACGATTCTGTTCATAACTTTTATGGGCAAGATCTCTCAGTAAATCCGGACGGTGGAAGAGCTTGGCTCTGGGGACATTAGAATCCCAGAGCAAGTAGTCTTTTTGTGCTCATCAAGCCATGACCTCCAGCTCTTTTAGGAGCAGTTTTTCAGCTAAACGTGAAGCAGATGGGATGAAGATCAGCTCCAAGTCTGAGACCATGCATGGCTGTTAGCCAAAAAGGTGGCATGCCCCTCCGTGGTACGGAGTGAGTCACTTCTCCAGGAGTATTTATTGGGTTCAGAAGGGAGAGATTGGTGTGGCGTCTGCAGTCTGTTGAGCCCCAGATAAGCAACAGGTGGGTAAATGAATGAATGCATGGATGGATATGAAGGTAAAAATGTGCCAATATGTAGATGGACATGGACATGTAAATGTTCAAACGTTTGTCACTTAAGCTAAGATTGGTATAGTTTGACACAAGTACATTTTGGATGCATAGATTTCCGATCAAATTGAAGGAAATTGGAGCAGAATGTTGTTTAAAGGATCCAGGAAAGAAGCAAAGCCAGAGTATCATCGGTTCAGCAGCTGCAGTTCCTCAACTGCACTTCTGCTAAGTAATTCAAACGGCACTTTAACCTTCAAAAGGTCACATTTTATGCAAAAAACAAATAAATCCATCTAGAGCTGTAAAGCAGAATAACGGCATGCAGGGAGAAGACGCAAGTCCTCTTCTGTTGGAGAAAGAGATTTAAAGTGATTTAGCTGCGAGATGAAGGATGCCTCTTTAGCCCGTGCTCGCCTCATAAACGGCCTCGTGCAGGATTAGATGGACTTGACATTTAAGCAAGTGTTCACAACAGGATCAGAAATCCTCCCATCTCTGCTCTCACTCTCCTTTATTAATGGATGAACTGTTTTTATTTGCTGCCTGGATGACATGCTTATTCTCCTCTTAACGCAGAATACATTTTATTTTTACTAGTGTTATTGTTAACCAAGGCTTGTTAGCACAGATGCCCAACAGGATTCTAGTGTAAGACCGCACTCACAAGGGCAGTTGACTGTACAGGTGACACAGGTTTTTGGGATGTTAAGCCACTTTAAGGGACATCATGAAAATAGATTGTACGATTGTCTTGCATGTGGTAAGTGAAATGTAATTTGTAAGGATAATGTAAGTTACACGCCAATATGATGTAAAAACGAACTCATGACAGTGGGTAAATAGTAAGGGGTAACTACTGGCCAATTACTGACCGTGTGCAAATGCTGCACACACGAGGTGTGCAGGTAATGCCCATAGGATACCCGTAGAATGCCCACACAAACTATGCTCTGATTGTTTACTTTCCTCATTTCTAGAAGTCAGTCTGCTCGCTTGAACAGCACTAACAAGCTACTTGCGCAGTGCTCAGGACAATTGAAAGATAAAATATCTGTACGAAACATCTGCGTGTCATACATGTTATATAAAAAATTTAGCTATGACCCGTCATCCGCAGCATGTCTTTGGAAAAAATGTGCTTGAACATTTTCCCTCTACGGGCTTTTGCCCACAGACGGCCCATATCTACGGGCAGTTATGACTAAAGCTTAATTCTGAGGTCACGGAACAAGAACCCTCAGTTAAGCTACGAAGCTACAATCAAAAGCAGTGGTGATTCATTTAGAAAAAATTAGAACAATTAAGATCTGCTCTATTGGAAGGGACATATTCCAGAAGCACCAGAGATTCAATCTGGTCATTTCCTACCAGCCAAGGCCCAAAAAAAATGTCAATTTACCCACTGACAAAAGTGGAAATGTGTTTTTTACTAAAGTACTAGTACTGGTATTATTTAGTATTTACACACAGAAAATAAAACATGCAGATGTGGATGACAAACAATTTTTATGACACCATGAAACCCAAGTATTTCCTCCGCTACTCTTAAAGAACAGGGTCGCGGTGTCAGTTGCAGGGGTTCTCCTGAACAAAAAGCCTCCAGCTGCTGCACTTTGAATGTTTGGAATTCTTCTGAGGGAAATCTTATCCTCAGAGATTGGCAGCTTTTGTAAGATTTTACTGCACAGGGTGTGGTCAAATGGTGACACCATATAAAGGCTGGTTGCTGGTGTGACGAGGACTTTTACTGGGTCATTCACAGATGCCACAATGAAGCATACAATGAGTGTCATTATTGGTTTACAAGACTTGTAGAACAGTGAAATGAGACAAATCCTTAGATCAAAGTATAGAAGGTTTTCTTTAGTATTTTACATTTGGGCTCCCAAACATACCTGCAGATTCTTAAATATCTGCAGAAAAGGATAATAACTTGCATATCAAGTTTGATCAAGTGATAAAAATTATGTGAACCAGTTAGTTTTCCCATTACCAAATTAAAAGCCTTTACATTTTCAAATATCTTTCTAGTTCATTTCCAAATCTGCCGACTACCAGAGTCCATGTCTGCAGGTACTCTGTCTGTGAAGTTCTGAGCACCCGGGACCAGAGGCGCTCAACACAAACAGAACTGCCTCTGATCTCGGGCTGGAAGCACTTAGATGTGGGGGGAAAAAAGGGAATTTGTCTCTGTCCTTCACGCACAGAGAAAAAGGTGTGATGTTATCCAAGCAGCTGGCTGTCTTGTTGTGTCAGGCAGGTTGCTCTGTTGGCTGCAGGCCTGAGAGGCGGCTTATTCTGAAAAAACAGAGACTCACTCCACATTAGGCTCATCAGCGGGCTGGATCGCTGCCTGAACCCTCACATGCACCCTCGCTTAGTCTTCCCTCAGTTTTCTCATTTACATCATTCTTGGCTGAGACACTCCACCCAAGTCTGAACCATCAAAACCAAATGATGGACCCTTGCTGAGACCTAAACAAACTCCAACCAGAATAATTTCAGATTCCATATGAAAGAATTACAATTTTGGGGTATTTTCTATATGTTCTTACTATATTTTTCATTTCATTATGTTTTTCAGTAATAAAACATAGATTTGGATCCAACACAGATTGCTGCAAAAGAAATTCCGGATTCAGAAAAAAAGGCAATGACTTGACAAACTTTTTCAAAGCTACAAAAGAGCTCAGATGCCCGACCCAAACAATCCATCATACAAGTGCCTGCAGAGAGAGCATACTGCAGATTTTTTTACCATGTGGCTAAGATATCTATTCAGCTATACGATTGGCTTTTGTTCCCTAGAGTGCAAATTATCAGTCACCCTCCAGCCCTTGCTGACTGACCTTTCAGTGTCTATGCCAGAGAAAACAAAGCCTCACAGAGCGATGCCCTTTGGGCATTCCTTACTTCATAATTAGGTTCAATGGGGAGTCGACTAAGTGGTTGATGACCTACACCATGGAGGATGAATGGTACACTAGTCATGTTCACGTGTTACCATAAATTCAACTTCATAAATTTTGTGCTTTAAATAAAAAAATAAAAACTTTTTCCAGCTCATCTATCAATTCATCAAAAGTATACCGTATTTTCCGGACTATAAGTCCCCCTTTTTTTCATAGTTTGGCAAGGGGTGTGACTTATACTCCGCAGCGACTTATATTAAAACTAAATTGAAATAAAAATACATTGTTAACCCTCCTGTTATGTTCATTCGTGATGAACAGAGATGATGTTCCTGGGTCAATTTGATGTATGAGGTATGTTAAGTGTTAAGAGTATGTTAAGTGACTCAGAGAATCAGCAAACCTTTTTTTTACAGTAAGATCTTGAAGGCTAACAACATAATATTCTATTTTCCAATGATTTCATAGATTCAGAAATGCAATAAAAATGACTACATTCTACAAATACAGGATGAAAACAGAGTATTTGTTGGCCAATGATGCTTCATGAAAGGAATAAATAAATAAGTATGAGAAAGAATTACTGTGAAATTATGAGATAAACAGTCTGCTATGATTGTGTCATATGAGGTTGTGGAACTTATTAGTTCTTGGTCTCAGATTTTGTCAAATAAATTTCCCGTCAAAATGCGACTTATAGTCCAGTGCGACTTATCTGTGTTTTTTTCTACTTTATAATGCATTTTTGGGCTGGTGCGACTTCTACTCCGGAGCGACTTATAGTCCAGAAAATACGGGTGAGTAAGCAAAGCAGGGAATTATTCACCATGATGCATTGCGGTAAGAAACTAGCCACTAACAAAGTATGTTTATGCTAACATCTGCCACCAAGTAATATAATTTCATAAATATGACTTTAAAAAAAAGACAAAGAATTTATTTCTGCGTGTAGTTAATTGAGTTAATAAAGTGTTACTGTTCTCTATCTGTGTTACAAGAATATTATTATTGAAGCACGTACTAAAGTCAAATGGAAATGTTTTTAAGTTCATGTTAAACAGTTAGATACTTCTGATACTTCTCGCAAAAAGGTTATGTTTTGTTACTGTTGTTGAGCTGCAATACGTACATTCAAGTTATTTGAAATAGCGTGGAAGTAAATGTGCACATAATCAAAAATTAACTATTGCTTACTAGTTTGTCCAACTATAAAATTACAGAAAATGTTTTTTTACCTAATGGGTTTTTTTTGTTTTTTTTTTTAACTTGTCCTGTCCAACAGCTGGGCAGACAGATGAGAGCTGAGGGCCTCTTGTGTTGGACATATTTTACTTTAACAAGAGGGGTTATTAATCTTCAGACAAACCAAAGGTATGTCTGAATAAACCCCTTTTGTAATTGAGGCCAAACTTTATTAATTTCAAACACGTTTGAAGATCTTTGGTGTTTGACCGGACGGAAAAGGAAAGATGGGAAGAAGAGAGAGGGACGTTAGAGAGAGGGGGGGAAGGAGGGTGATAGTAGGAGGGGAAGGGGGATAAGACCATGAAGCAGCATAAAGCAACAAGTTTACTGGTTGTTAATCACCATGGTAAGGCTCAAATGCAGTACAAAAAGGGCGGAGCCTGTCCACACACGTACACCCAAGTGTCAAACACACCTGCTAGCTGCAAAAATGTCCATCTGTCGAAATGTACACAAAACAGATAGTGCTCACACGCATACTTATGCCTTAAAACCAACTAGTGTGAAACATTTCAGTCATTCAGTCACGCAAACCGCCAGTGCAAAGGTGAACCAACACCCGTGCTCAGGTGAGTGCTCATGTTCTTCTAAAATGGATGGTGGAATGTGTAAAGAAGGAGGGAGAGCGCCCAGCCATCCCCACCCCAAGACCCCCACCGCAGCAGCAGCGGCAGCTGCCCCAACGCCACACGGAAACCGGCAGGGAACAACCGCCGCCCGGGCGACCAAGCCCGCCACCCAGGCCAGGGCCAGCAGGACCGCCGCGAGGCCCCCAGAGCCAGAGAGCAGGGAGGCACGAAGGGAAAGAGAGGGCCGCCCCAGCCCAACCAGGAGAACAGCCCCCCCGCCGCGCCGGGAGAACCCAACGCAGGGCCCCACCGGAGAGGGACGCCCACAGCCCCAGACGAGCACCCCACCACCACCCAGGAGTTCTGGGCATCCCCCCGCCCCAACCCCAGGTACGAGCCAGGACCCCCCAAGGGAGACCCGCTCCGCACTCCAGGCAGCCATCCGCCCGGCCCACGGTTGGTCCAGGGAGAAGCAAGGCAGGGGCCCGCCGCCCCCGCCCAGGAGGGGGGAACCCCGGGGAAAAAAGAGGGCCCACAAGGGGTGTTGTAAATATGGCCCGACCAGGCTCGGCCACAGTTGGAAATTTGGCGGGGCCCAGCGCTCAGGAGCAAGGACCAGAACCCACCCCCCAGGGACACCAACACCCCCGGCTCAGATGTAATGTGAACCCCCCCACCGCGCGGAGAGAGCACCGCCGGGCCCAGGAAGCCGGCACCCCGGGGATACGGCCGCCGTTGCAAAGGGGCCCGTACCCCCCACCAGGGAAGAGGCAGGGGACAGATGGTCCTAGGTCCCACCTTCCTTGCAAAATGTGTGTGCGTGTATGTGTGTTTAAGAGGGTGTGTGTGTGCATGTGTGTGTGTTTATGTTGGGATGTATATATTGAGGGGGGAGGGGTGTGTGTACTAAGGGGGGTGCAGTTAAAATTGGCGGGTAGGGCACTAAGGGGACATCTCCTGATTACTCACAGTGATGTCCCCTCACCCTCCCCACCAAGGGGCCCTAAATGTCTAAGGTGCGGTTAAAATTGGCGGGTAGGGTGCTAGGAGGACATCTGCTGCTTGCTGGCAGTGATGTCCAAGCACCCCCCCTACCAAGGGCCCTACCTGTCTTCTAAGGTACAAATAAAACCGAAAGAGGGGGGGCCCACTCCATACGGCAACCATAGGAGGGGGGGCCACTGCCTAGTAAACCCCCCCCCCAAGGCTCATCGCAGGCTAAGCCCCCCACCCCCTCACCATATTATGAGGTTATATGAGGAAGGGGGTAAGTTGGGGACAGCTGGTAGACTGTCCCCCGGTGGTCAAACAGCTGTCCCCCCCCCCCCCCCCCCCCCAGCAAGGGGGCCAGGCCCACCCAGCCCAGGGGCCCCACCCCCGGAGGCGCCGACACCCCAGGCCCAGCACCACCCACCCCACACAGAGGGAGAGGAGCCAGAAAGCGCCGGCCCCCCCCGGAGCAAGCCCAGGCCCCCACCCCCAAACGCCGGCCCTAGAAGAGCTCTGGTCAGGCCTCGACGGGACCGAGGCAGCCAACCGGCCGGGGAAACCGCCGATGGCCTCAGCTGAGACCCCGACCCGTCAACCCCCCCTGCCCCGTTAGTGCCCCCCCCCCCCCCCCAGAATGCCCCCCCACAGGACAGGGCCGACAAGACCCCCCACCCCACCCCACCCCACCCCCAGACCCCGCAGCCGAAGCGGATGACACCCAGAGCGCCCGGGGGCCCCAAGAGGGTTGTCCCGTCCCGCCCCAGAGCCAGGGAAGGGCTGATCCCAGCCCCAGGCGTAGATGGGAAGCCCATCCAGCGCCGCTGGGCCCCCCCCCCCCCGAGCAGCGCCCCCCGCCAACCCCCCCCAGCACAGGCAAAGGGACCACCCCCCCAAGCCAAGCCAGAACACCACCCCACCCCCCCACCACGCACCCCCACACCCAAGCCCAGAGGACCACGCAGCGCCCCAGCCCACACCACCCCGGCGCCGGACCCGACCCCCCGACCAACGGAGCCCCCACCCAAATGTCTGAGTTGCTGATGACCTAATGGGTTTTAGTTTTTTTTACATATTGTTAAACCACCATACACTCACTTAAACAGAATTTTTTAACCGTTTATATATAACAGGTCTGAAGTATTAGGAAGATTTACATATGAAGAGTAACAGAGTAACAGTATCAAAAATGTGAGTAATAACATACAGTAGGTCTTCCTCATTCAAAATATCGTCACTCCTGTCTGCTTTATCTGGAGCTTTCTTTTTGTCGTATGCTACATCACAAATACAACTGCAAACACGCGATGTGTAGGCATCACCAGAATCTTCATTATTAGCTGCTGCCGTCCATATCAAGGGCCACCGGCCACCAGCTGCCCGTTAGCCCGGTGGTATATAAAAAGCGTGCCATTCTGGACCACTGGTCATTCAGAAATGAGACTCTCCCTTTGCTCTTCTTCTGTGAGCAGTACAGCAAGCAAATCAACCACAATTTGTCAATACGCAAGGCTCATATTTGCTGTTGTGCTATAACGCCATGAGGAATTTTGTGCCACATCAATGCAATCTCTGCATTTCTATGCAGGACCCACAGTGGTCGGGATTGACGTTCGGTCATCACCGGGACCCCGGCCCATCTCAACAGCCCTCATCTAGTACCTACGCTGATTTTTTAACTAAAATAAAATAAACTCAATTAAACAGATTTTCTAATCAGTCAATAAATAAAAAGTCGGAAATGTTAGTAAGATTTAATTATGAGAAGAAACAATAGAAACGTTATCATAAATATAAATAACAACATGGGTATTTGCCTATTCTGATGATCGTCCCATCTCTGCTTGATTTGAAATTTTCGGGCTAATAGCACTTTGGTGCAAACAATGTGCATTATAACATTTTAATAAAGACCTGATAACAAAAAAAAAGCCCCCCTTGAACTCAGTTATGGTTAGTAATAAAATCCAACACAGCTCCAGACGGGGACCAAGCTCAACAAAGACCTGCTCTGCTGCAAATAGCGTTTAATAAAAAAGGGCTTCAGTCAGCCGCTCCTCTAACAATCTCTTACAGCATCTTTAAAGGGCAGCAAAGACCGTTCTGGCGGTTTAAAATGATCTTTTAATCATTATGCAGAGTGAGTGAGTTTGTGCAGTGTTTGACGTCATTTTCGAGGAGGGACAGAAACATTTCATGTGACTGAGCCGACAGATTGTAGCAGCCTGATTTATGCTTTGCCTCACCATCACAGAAATGAATGAGTTCCCACTGTAAGTAAAGCCAGCTCTAACGCCTGCCCACACCAGCGCCGGGCCTCCAGGAAAACTCGCTCAACCCTTTAAGTGTTTCTGATACGAAGAATCCCTACGAAATCAAAATGTGACATCAGGCACAAGAATAAGTAAGAACAATTATCAGTTTTTTCAAAACCTATAAGAGGTATAACCCCATTTTTTAATAAACTTATAATGCAGGCTCTGATGTGTGTTCACAAATACCTTAAGTGAAAATATTCCGTCATTTTCAATCTAGCCTTACCAAATGTCAAGCTTTTTCTACATTGAGCAAATTTCCTTCTATACAAACGTGCCTTAAAAAAATTAAGTACAATTTTGGTGGAACAGACGTAGCAGCTTGTTGTTGCTGGTTCCTTTGATTGCAGGTTAGAGGTGAGCTGATTAGATCAGCACACCTGAGCAAAGTAACCTGACTGCTTTACTCTCATCAACCTTCAGGTTTCCTCTTTAATTCAACCGGCCAACTATCCTTTGTTGTGTAGAAGAGTTCCTGCTCCCTTTGTTCTGTGTAAGGATGGGTATCGTTAAGATTTTATCCATAGTACTCCTCTCATCCATACTCCTCATCGATACTTTTCTGTGTGAAAACAAGGAAGGAGAAGACAAATAAGAAACTAAAACAATATATTTTAACGTCATTTGCAACGCTAAAAAAAAATAATCAAGAAAAAAAAAATGTATCTTTGTATTATAACATACACTTTAAGGTAACAACTTAAATAAACAAAGAAGTAAAATACAGAGTTTGTCAAATAGGAAACAATGATGTATTTTCATTAATTTTACGTTGTCATATTTTTATCATTATTGCGGCACCATATGAACTTTCAGCCTCTTATTATTCTATGATCATTGTTTTTTTATTCATTTTCTCCCTCCTTTTTATTCAAATTTTATGCACTTTTCTTTGATGACTAACACTTTAGTCACGTGCTCCACATGTGTACCGCTAGCATGCACACCTGTTAACACAACAGCGATGTCTTGCTTGAACGGTCAAGCGCGGCCCACCTCTCTGCTTGAATCTGGTGTATTTTAGCGTTGTGTTGGAGCAGGTGACTACTTTGGAAACATACAGCCACACTTTGGACCTTTTTGCTGCAGGCCGCTCTGCCATCCGCATGCGTGTGTTGTCGCCGTCAGTGGAGAAAGACACACGTGTCTGATTGAGGGTGTGTGAGCAACCCCTCCCCTCTGCACTGGAGATGCAAAGTAAAAAGCAGTTAGGAGAAAGTGGGAGGTGGTCTGTCAGCCGTGTCCACGCTGTTGTCACGCCGGTTCGCCAGAACTGTTAAGTAATACCGCTGAGGCTGAAACTTATCAGTCTGGTAAAAATTGATGATGTACCACCGGTTTTGGTACAGTATCCCTATTTTTATGTATATGGACTCTCACCTTTTCATAAGGATTTTGTTTGATAAAAAAAATTGGGGGCTTGTCCGTGATCATACCAAACATCTGATCAATGTGTATTTAAGGCAAATAAATATGCTTTATTCTCAGTTTCTTAATAAATAAATCAGTGTATTAGAATCTAACAAAGACAACAATAAAGCTTCCTCCTTTGCATTGTCTCTGCTTCGTGTCCAATGATATAAAAGAGTCTGGAGTTTTGTCAGGTGGTCCTAGTTGAAAATTATTCATGTCAAACTTCTCACAATCCCAACTGAGGACGTAAACGTAAAGGAAAGGTACGAGTGCACTCTTCTATGGGACATTAGTCAGTTTGGCAGAATTGTTCCCACTTCATGAATCCACTTACAAGAAGTGTAAAAAAGAAACAGGAGGAGGTCATTTTCATTCCTGTGGTGCTAAAGCTTATAAGATTTAATCTAAAAACATAGACAGGTTGCTATCCCCAACTGAGGAACGCCTTGTCTCTTTCAAAATGTTGACATGAAAGCTGCACGATGTAGTCAGAAAACCTACGCCAACTAGCTTTTCTACCAACAATAAGGTAGAATCTTAGTTTATGCGCAAATGGGGAATCTTTTGGGATTGTTTTATTTAAATTGTGCAGAATTTTGGGTTTAATTTAAGTCATTTTAAAGTCTCACTGATCAAGTTTTGATTTATTGTAAAAGTGTCCCCAGTGGTCTTTTAATTATGATTAAACCCTTTTTAGCCTAAATCAAAAAACCTCTGTTATTTTCAAGAACATAGTTTCAGCAGAGCAGCAGTAGTTTATAAGAAATTTACCTCACAGCTGCGGGCGGGACCGCTGGCGCAAAGGTACCCTGACACCCCCTGCTGAGAGCTCGGAGCAGGCAGCTTGTGGCCTCATAAATATTCTATGTCACAAATTCTGTAAGCTTTTTTCCCCCTTCATCTGCTCCTGATTCACAACTGTAAGAATCAAGAAAAACTCAGCAAATGCAATTCTGAGCTTCATTTTCTTAATATATGGGCTTTATCATCAGAAAACTGCCACAAGAAGATTTTCACTGCTTAACTTCCACTTTGAGAATGTTTAAGACCCACTCTGATGAAATATTGTTTTTGGTGACCATTTACTAAACTATTGTACACCCATGTTTTACTTTATTTTATAGTTTCCTTATTTAAATAATTTCACCCCCAGTAACCCTTGTGCTATCTTAGATGACCCCACCCTTACTTTGACGTGTTCTCCCTACCATGACAAAGGTGGATAAAGGTGGAACGATTTCATGTAATCCATGGACACCAGTGAAGATCACAAATCATTGAAGAAAAAAGGTTCAGAGCACTGTCTAGTGGGTCTAGATGACCCAACTCCCAGTGGTAAAGTGCCTAGGATAGCACAAGGGATAAAGAATTGGACATGACAATCTGGCATTTTCTGGAGTGTTATCTGCCCTAAAAAAGTGCTTAAAAAAACTACTTTCAAAAAAAAAAATTTCAATAAAGTTAAAGAATCAAACACCCAAGGTACACGGGGGCCCGCTTCCCCCTGCAGTGGATGGGGTAGGAGACAGAATTTATTTAGAAGCAACTGTGTAAAGATCTTTATGTAAAACTGCTTACTGCTGGAAAATAACATTGGTTCAGACAGCTTTTATGTTCTGAATTTACAGTTGGTTATCATCAATGTAAAATTTTAGTTCGACTTTTGTATGCATTAAATCATTCACTAGCATAACATGTCAGCAGCTCAGAACTCAAAGACGTCCAAACTGATTGATACTCCTACAAATCCAGCAATGAAGAAACAGACAAGTTAATGAAAGGAAGGCATCACATCATCAAGTCAGGAGTTTAATGACAGATTTAGACTTTCTGGATTGATAACTCACCATTTAGAAGGCAAAGAATGATTTATTTTGTCCTAGTTCATTTCTATGAGCAGCTATGAGATGGGTCATGATTTTGCTCTTTCTGTAGCTTCCTGATTTATGCACCTATTCAGCTGGTAGCATTTAATCTGTCTGGGTTTATGATGAAGATTCTTCACTTTTATGGAAGGTTTTGGAATATTGTTTGCTGCCGGTTCCTGGTGTTTTGCAGACCTTCTGCTTGATGTGGATGTGTGAACGCTGGAGCAACTATAGTGAGCTGTCGTCTTCACACCATTCTGCACTCTTTTTCTGCTGAAGAATGATGATGATGATGATGATGAAAGACAGAAAATGAAGCTTAAAGCACTAAAAGCATTCAAAAAATTGTATTTGATACACATAAAATACACAAAAATAAATAAATCTATGCGTGTCTATGTTTTTATGGCTGGCATCATGGCTTAAAACTGTGTGGCTGGACAGCTCCAATATTGCTCACCATTGCTCATTACTGCTTATTTTATTTTTTCTACACTGGTGATGTTCTATTGGGGGTATAAGGGGCTGTAAGCTAGCAGGAGAGCCTGTAAATGGAGAGCTCTCAGCAACAGAAAGGGGAGGGGGGGAGGGGTTGCTCCATGTCAACAATCCCACCCACAACTCAAGAGGTGAATTTCTAATGAATTCCTGCCGCTCTGCAGAAATTTAGGCCCAAAAAATGACACAGCTTTTTTAATTTGGGCCAAAAAACGGCAAAATCATAATTAAAAGGTCACTGGGAACACTTATTAATTAAATCAAAAGATGATTGGACATGCAGCAACTATCATTTACGACGGAGTATTAGGGCCACCAAAAAAAAAAAAAAAAAGTAAAATTACGACATTTTATCGTAAATTTACGAGAACAAAGTCATAGATTAACAAGGAGAAAACACCGAAGTTGTCTGTTTATCGGAGCCTAGCTTGAAGATGAAAGATGTGGAGCCTTTTGTGAAGCTTACTTCCAGGTTTATTATCGGTTTAAACAAAGAGATTCTGAACCTTTGGCGACTCAAAATCAGATTATTGTCAGTGGAGCCGGCTTTCCGGGGTTCAGTGTCAGTAAAGCGGAGTTTCAAATGTAAAATAAAGAGCTCAGAGACACGTTTGGGTGTAGAGGATCGCTGCAGCTTTTATTCTCCTTTTCATTCACAAACCCTGAAGTTCATCTGTCACCTTACCTCATGAACCTGTCATCAGATCCGAACACCAATGCGGAAGTAAACGTCCCGTTATATCATCAAACAACAAAGATGAATGAAAATAGTCTATTATATATTAAAAGTGATCCTCCTCCTCAGACGGAAGCGTCACACAAACGTAGAGATCTTGTTTTGGGTGGAGGAAGAAAGGATTGAAGTGGAAAGCTGCAGGGACACCGATGGCTTCATCGGGCTGCAGGGATCCTGCAAACCAACCATCAATAAATAAAACTTTAATAAATTGTAAATCAAACAAATGAGCTTCCAGATATTTGGAACGTTCAAGCTCATTCAGCTCACCTGTTCAACTGAGTTTAGTCGGTCTGCTCTGTTGCTGCGCGGCCTTCACCTGCTGCTCTGCATGCTCACTTCCATTTAATATCGTAAATTTACGAGTTTTTTTCTCATAAATTTACGACTTAAAATCTTGTAAAATTACGAGTTTTTTTCTCATAAATTTACGAGTTTTTATCTCATAAATTTACGAGATAAAAACTCGTAATTTTACTTTTTTTTTTTTTTTGGTGGTGGTTTTTTTTTTTTTTTTTTGGTGGCCCTAATACTCCGTCGTAATCATTTGTTAGACAGGGTTTAGAAAAAATGACAAAAAAACAATTCATTTTTATTTTTCGACCTCTAAGGGATAAAATTGTTTCCTAGCACAGACAGCCGTTCCAAACAGTTGTTTTCATTTTTGCATGCGTGGAAACTAAATTGCTGCTCGGAATAAAAGTCCAAACTCATATCCGTGCTCCTGACTGTAATCATCTTCCACAGCAGTCTTCACTCCTCTTTCCATTTCCACTCTTTGTCCGTCACGTCTTCCGTCTCCTGCAACTCTCAGCACTTCTGCATCTCCAATTATTTGACTGACGTGACAAATGATGTCCCCCGAGACCCCCTTCAACAAAGGAGGAAAGCTGTCAGGTGAGGCAGGCGGCTGCCCGGACACCTCAACCCCGCCGATGTTTTTCTGCCTAAATCAGGGCATCGCTACACAAAATGACCACAAGGGTCAATTATTCATGGACTTCTTTTCCACGGCTGACAGCGTGTCAGTACAGATGTGTGCTCATAAAGATTTCAGGCTGAACTTCCAGCCACTAAAATATTAACGGTCTCCCAGGTGGGACTGCAGCACCTGAAAAGGATCATGATTCTTCTGAATGCCGGTGTGAGGCATTCACAGGCAGACTGAGAGCACGGGGTGAGGAGAAATGAGCTCCTTCTGAAGTTAAATGACTCATTTTATGAAGTTTTCATAAAATTCATAGAAAATATTTAAAAAAAGGTGATGAATTTCAGGCTAAGAACCTCTGGGGCCTTTCAAAACTGGCTGCAATTTGCTTTTTTATTTTTTGCATCATGTAACGTTTTAATGAATATTTTGTTTCCAGCCGTACAGTTTAGATCCAGATTCCAGCTCAGACAAGGAAAACAAAGACGTCCATGGATTCATTTATCTACAAATGGATGTGTGAGAATGGGGTGGAGCAGGGAGCTTGATCCATTTTTGCACTTTATTTTCTGTTTGCATTTCGTTTCAATATTTTTTTGCTTTGATCTGTTTTTTGTTGACTTAGTTTTTTTTCGTTTTCAGCACCATACATTGAACCGAGGACAACTCAAACTGCTTCACGGCCGCGTAAACTTCCATTATCGGTGGCGTGAGGTTGAATTTTTTCCACAATTTAAATTTGAATCTCAAGTTAAGGTATGTTATTTTTTTATGTTTTTTTTTCATCCAGAGCATTAAAATTTCATGACTTTTCCAAAACTTTACAGAAGACTATTTCAAATGTTCACAAACTTTTAAACGACCTAGAAATTGCATTTTTAATTACCAAAACTTTTCCAGGATTTTAAAGACCCTACGAACCCTTTTTAGCATAAACACTTTTTTTTTTATAAACTAAAAATGTCAAAATAAGTTTTAGAAATCATCCATCCCCCTTCAGAACCTGCTGATTCGCTTTCAGGGATAATTTCCTTTCAGGGTCACAAGGCTGCTGGAGCCTATCCATGCTACTACTGGGTGAAGGTGGGAACAGGTCACCAGGGTCACACATTCACTCAGATTCACACCTCGGCTCAATTTAGTCTTAGTTAACCTCTGAAGCCTGTTGGGAGGAAACTGGAGATCCTGCAGAAAACCCATGAATGCACAGAACATGCAAACTCCACACAGAAAAGTCCCAGCTGGGATTTGAACCAGGTTCTTCTCACTGTGAGGAAAGAGCGCTAACCACTACACCAGTGTGCGGTCACTTTTGAAATTAAACAGTTAAGTGCAAACATATATAGTAAAGTACTAACAACTGATTTTTTTCTTTTCTCTTATAAATGATAGCAGTTTGTCATATTTCATAAATTTATTAAAAGCAAAAAATTTAAAGTTCTTATATTTTATTTGGCAATGATAGGCATATTACTTCATTTGTTTTTATTTATTTTCCATAAAAATTCCTTTTTTTCTCTATTTCATAATTTTCTTTTTGCACTTTGAGGCCACTGCTCATTAGCGGATTGGGCAGAGTCCTGTCTGAGGTGAGCATGTTGAGCATGGTGGGTGGGGTGGGGTGGGGTAGCTGTGGGATGCACAGCAGCCATCATGAACTTTGTGTGGGCAGGAAGAGCGACAAGCTTCGCCTGTCTCACTCCATCAGCACTGCAGGCTGCTCTGCAAAGTGGCACTTCTGCTGATGGATGACTAACGGTGGACACACACATACACACATACAGCGACACTGACACTATATGTGATCCTACATACCTGTACACCGCAGACCTCACTCCTGCTCTCTCCAAGCCACCGCACACGCAAACACCCCCAACCCCTCCCACACACTTCCTGTGTAACCTGCTGAAATGTCACGGTATATTTGTCCCTGCAGATCCTGTCAGTGGTGAGCTCTCGCGTCTGGTAACAACCTCTTAATGAGGGAATGCCTGAATTCTCCTTAAATCTCTCATGCTGACTGATTACAGATTTTTTCACATAGTTTGTAGGACACTTGACCAAAAAAAAGGTGGGAACCTTTAAAAAAAAAAAAAAAAAAAGTATTTCTGCAAAATAAAAATTTGCCAACTGTTCATTTAAAGCTACCGTCATGTAAAAGCCCATTCTTAAAAACACGCATCTGGCATATGGTGTTCACACTGGAGAAGCAGGGGGGGCTTCTTCTTCTTTTTCTACTGTTTACTAGCGTAACACCTACAGTTGGAAGAGATTTGGTGTGAAATGTCAAAGCAGTGTAAATCTGGGGAATCTTTCTCTAGGCTTTTTTCTTTCACAGCTCTATTCTGATATGAAAGACTTGGTTTCATGGGATACCGGCCGGGAACAAACTGCAGTTATTAATTCATCCCTCGTGGTCAGTTAGCAAATACTTGGCACTTTTGTGAATTACCTGTAGAAACTTGCTTAGCGACGTGAGTGTTATGAACTCAGAAGCCCGAAACTCATGAATACATGCATTTACATTTATTTGTAATTGGAATTGGTCGGCTGAAGACGCGCTGCCAGGGGCTCTGTGAACGTAGCTCCAGAGCTAAAGTGCATTAAGGAGGAGGGGAAATTTGACAACACTTAGCCCATTCACATTCTTTTGCTTATCGTAAATTTAGCTGATTCTGTCACAGAGAAAAGCAGCTTTGTGCTCATATTGAACACTCCATGCAAAGCCCCTTTTGTATGCGTCAGAGTCCGTTAGAATCATGTTAATTGCGTAAACACGTGGTCTGCATCGTCAGCCGTCTCTCTTAGATGCAGCAGATGACAACCAGCATATACATCTAAAACAAATCATTTGTATGTTTTATTAACTTTTTAAGTTATTAACAATTTACTTTAGTAATGTAATTCATTTCGCTGCAAAGCCGATATGAGAAGTCACTGGTCCTATGAGTAAGAATCGGGCGATTCCCAGTGATCGCGTAAATGGTTGAAGAGTCACAATATGTCACAGAATATGTGTTATTTAGGTGTCGGCAGCAAAAGTTTTGGTGTTAAAGGTTAAGTTACTTGCTTATTGCTTAATTAGCTGAAGAAGCTGAACATGACAAAAATGGTGCAAGAAAGAGGATTGAGAACATGTGATTGCTGCAAAAAAGTATTTTAGTCATTCCAAAAATTGAAGTTAGACAGATGACTTCAGTCACAGAATGTAAATAATTTAAATAAAAAATACGATTTTATGATCTTTATATAGTTCAAAAGGCATAAAAGTGAACAAAAGTAAAAAAAGAATTGGAAGTTTTCTAAATCATACTTTTCTAAATCAAGTTTTCTAAATCAAAGTTGAAACAGGTGGACGAAGCAGAGTTATATGCAGTTAGCATTGATTGTATACGACAACTGGGAATGATGTAAGGATGACCCCTCTGTCAGCCAAAAAAAATAAAAAATCAAACATTTCCACTTTCTGCTGGTCACTCGTTATTTCAGAACAAAGTCTAGTTTTTTTCTCCAACTTTAACACCTTTACAAAAACCTTTTTGCTGCCATCTTACAAAACAAATGCCTGAGTCTTTAGTTTCATCCAGCAACAGTTTGGTTTATCTCCATCTCTAAATAGACATTTTGTTCACGTTTCCCAGCAAATGCAGCTCCTCCATCCGGACACAAACCCTCCGCTGTGACGTTGTCCAGGTCAGACCAAACCCAAACACATGCCATCCTCTGCGGTGCCGACCGCCTGCCGGATCCCATCATGACAACATGTTTGGGTCTCCAGCATTTTCCGCTGGGTACCAGCCAACCGTTTCCGTTCTACCTGGGCGGAAACCCGAGTCTAAACAGGACTATTTGATGCACCCAGGTGTCTCAAACGTTCCCAGGAAACACAAAGCAGTGTCGCCGCGGCGCCTTTGATGCCGAGGGCACTTGGAAGTGTTTTTCCCTTCGAGATTGATGATCTGTAATTAAGTGTAAGATCAGAAGCAGCTCTGGCACAAGGAGCCGTTCCTGTTCAACATCCGAATGGGACTTTTTCGGCCACAAAGGAGAAACTTTCTGCATTTGAGAGCAGATTTTCAATGGTTCTCCATGTTTCAAAGTATGTTTCCTATGCTACAGTCAGCTGAACAACAAGGAAGACACCCTGGTTACGTGCGGAAATATCTCTAGGACTTGTTGATGGACCTTGAGCATAAACAGATGTTTATACTCTGGGGGAGAAAAAACAAGTATTTCTGGTTTTATTTGACATCTGAAGTGAATAAGATTCATCAGGAACTTTGTCCAAGAGCGTTCACGTTAAATGCATAAGTAGTCACTCGACCACGATGGAGACGGCACACCAGCTGAACTAAACGCACTTCAGGTGGAAACTGAACCAACGCAGGGAGGAAGGTCCTAAATGGACTTGAGCTGCTTCCAGTAAATGTCATCAGAATGGGGGAACGTTTAACCTTTCAGACCAACAGCTTTTGAATTCCCACTCTGATCATCTTTTGATCCGTTGTAAAACCCTTCCCAGTTGTCTTTTGATTATGAATATGCTTTCTTTAGACACATTTATTTTTAAACTGTCATTTTCAAGGTCATAGTTTCTGCAGAGCAGCAGGAGTTCACTAGAATTTCCCCTGAGTTGTGAGTGCAACCATTGGCAGGGAGTAAGCCTCTTCTCATTTCCCATCATCCCTTTGTTTACACTTTCTCTTGCTAGCTTACAGCCCCTCACAACCCCAACCTGACATCAGCGATGCCAATAAAGCTCATGTAATAGGTGTAAAACAAAACCAGCACATTCACAGAAAACTATCATCGGTGTGTGTAGCTCGAATGCACTGGCATCCATTCTACCAAATGCGATTAGCCCGACACACGCCGTCTTATTAAGATGACTTTATGACTACTGCTGCCAGCAGATTTTCAGGGAGGGAGCACTATTTGGCATAAAAAAGGCTTCTACTGCAGATTTCCATGAGAATTTTTCATAAACCAAAGCAGAATTGAGTTTGTTTATTCCTATAATCTGCTTTGTTTTGGGAGGTGTAAAGGCTCAGGAGAACACTGCAGAAACTCCATGTGTGAAAGCTGAAGCTCCTCACTGAAGATGATGGAGTGTATTAAAGCGCAGAAGGGAACTGATGAAAGCTTAAAGTTCCTGGTTTTGGGCTATATTAGCTAAAGAAGTAGAAGATAGCCACAAAAATAGAGCTTAATTAATGTAATAAACTGATATTAACAGCAAAAGTTGCCAAGTGAAAGTTGGAAATTAATTTAATCAATGAAAGCACAGAATTGATCAAAAAAGGAAAATAAATGTGACCATAGTAAGTAAAGCTACAAATATTAACTGCTGTAACTGCCCAGATGAAATGTGTGTTGTTTATATGACCTGTATGTCGTTCAACACCTTCATTTTCATGATACAGGTGAAAGAGAGAAATAAGGCTGCTGGTTTATTACCGATTACCTGGTTCAGGTGAGTTCATTCAATCAAGAACTGGATCCCTGCTGTATGAAAACAGACTTTAGGGTGGATGGAAGAACCATTTTAAGATTTTTGAAGTTTTTCTTTTGTTTGTTTGTTTTGTTCCGTTTCATGTAAAATTGTTTTAATGAGGAATCTATAATAAAAATGGATTAGATTTATCTGCGCTTTTCCAGATGCTCAAAGTGCTTACAATGTGTCCATTATTCATTCACTCCCATTCATACTTGGTGATGGTAGCTACTGATGTAGCCACAGAGGCGTGGCTGCCAGTTTGGGCCTACAGCCATCACCAGGACATTCATGCACATTCACACACCAGTGGAGCCACACTGGAGGCAAAGACAGTGAAGTGTCTTGCCCAAGGACACGACAGTTGACTGGGGGGAACCGCCGACCCTTTGACCATTAAACGACCTGCTCAACCGCCTGTGCCACTGTGGCCCTATTGTTGTTGTTTAGGTCAGAAACCTACGCACCATCATTGACTGTTTAAGGGAACTGGACTGAGTGCCCCCTCCCCCATATCATTCCAAACAGGAAGTACCTGCTGGCTCCAAGAAGCCAAAATCCCATAGACTTCTATAATAAAACAAATAGCGATTACTCACTCATTATTTTTTCCTATTTTTCTTTTCATGATAGCCTGTTTCTTCTGTAGGGCATGTTGATCAAGTTCTAAACTGACCAATAAAATGCAATAAAAAGCATGTGGTCTCACGTGGAATGTTCGGGAGGTTTGATTGACAGATACTCCCAAATAAGCTTTCAAGTGGAAGGGGTGTGGCCTTCCAACAAGCTCGCTCCTGATTGGTGAGAAAGTTTAAGTTTATTTTAAATACGTGCGACCAACGACAAAATCCAGCCTTGGAAACTCTTTAAATAGGTGCTGGCAACTCAGCAGTGTGCCATGTTCTCTTCTCCAGCACCTGCGCTTGTGCACGCTGGACGGGGCAGGTCATGCTCTCCTGGGCCGCTGTGACATCACAATGGCTCATTAATATAAACAGATTGATTGACAGTGATTTAAAAGAAGATATACTCAGAATTACAAAAATGAAGTGGTTTTGTTTTCTTTCATGAGAAAAAAGCCATAAGTACGTGGCAAAAACTCAAAAACATGATTTTCATCGGAGGGGGACTTTTGGTGGGAGAACTCAGACAATTGGTGGCCGACTAAATACTTTTCCTAACTAAAATAAACACGCTGAGCGGGCAATCAGCTCTCTACTCCGCTCCATTATGATGCATCCTCTTGTAGGCGAGGAGATTCTATCAGATCTGGACTCTGGCTCAAACTGTACAGCGGGATAGTTCCAATATTGCTCGCCATTTTTGTTGCTCTGGTGATGTCAGGTTGTGGGTGTGAGGGGCTGTAAGCTAGCAGGAGAGTGTGTAAACAGAGAGCTCTCAGTTATGGGTGATGGGAAGGAGGGGGTTGCTCCACTCAAACAGTCCCAGCCACAACTTAGAGGTGAATTTCTGATGAACTCCTGCCGCTCTGCAGAAACTAGGTCCTAGAAAACAGCACAGAATTAGGGATTTTGGCTGAAAATGACACTCATAACTCAAAGACCATTGGGAACACTTTTACAATAGATCAAAAGATGATCAGAGTGGGATTTGAAGAAGTCAAAGGAAGGAACAGGAAACAAGATTATCCTCTACAGCAGGCCATTCATCCGCCCAGAATTCACAACAAAAACTGCACGGTTGCAATAAAACCTTCACTGAAGCTGCCATTTGTAATAAAGTGAACGTCCTTCCATTCCTTTGCTTTGGTTAGTAAAACACTGAAAGGACAAAAGTGAGGCCCAGCATGACACCCAGAGGGAGGCTTTTTACTGCTTCATTATTTAAAAATACATTTTTGTTTCAATTAAAAGAGTTTCTCCATCTCCTCTCTGGTTTCATTTGCTGCTGATGAGTTCCTTCTCACAAACCTCCTCCTCCCATAAACGGTTTGACTCTTCTAAATACACGCAGTTGATCTAAACAACCAGAAGTGTGGGATGCTGCCTCTGCGAGCAGATGTAACGGCTTAACCCCGCGACCTCCCAGCCGTCCTGGAGGAGCAAATAAAACGTCAGTATCCGGCCTCGCAGCCCCTCCTCCTCCTCCTCCAACAGTTCCACTTCCTTCTCACTGCTCTGCTCTTCCACATGTGCAGTCGTGCTGCTGAAAAGCATATTCCAAACACGTGCACGAGCCCAACCGGCTGACTACTGCAGTACGATTAGAAAAGCAACAGGCGTTAAACTGGCAAATAAAGAAAATAAATGAAATATCTACAATTTGAACAAGCAGAGGCATACTAAAGCAGTTAAGGGATAGTCGGATTCTGCAGCCGCCCAATCATAAAAAGTAACTGCTGTCTGAATTTGTGTTTTCTTAATGTCCACATTTGTGAAAAAAAATATATACAAAATTTTAATTCCATCATTTTAATTCCATCATAAACAAGAGCACACTCCTGGCTGTATTGAAAGGGAATTCAACCCTGGAGGGGAATGTATTTTTTATTTTGAGAAGGAAATTATAGCTTGAAAGCAAACATCACCTTAAAGACCCACGTTGATCATCTTTAGTTCTTTTTTAAAGCGTTCCCAGTGGTCTTTCAATTATCATTATGCTGTTTTAGCCTCTATCAAAAACCCTGTGTTGTTTTCTAGGACATTTCTGCAGAGCAGCAGGAGTTCAGTTGAAATTTACCTCTGGGACTGTTGCCATGGAGTAAGCCTGCACTCATTTCCCACCTTTCTTTTGTTTTACGTACTCTCCCACTAGCTTACAGTCCCAACACACCCAGAACCTAGCACTGAAGGTGCAACAAAAATGGTGAGCAAGACTGGAGCTATCCAGCTGTACACTTTTGAGCGACATATCAACTCAGACAAGGAAAACCAAAGACGTACGTGGATCTTTTAATCTACAAGGATGCATCACAATGGAGCAGTGCCCAGCGTATTTTATACATCTCTAATTCGATTTTTTTTTGTAGTTTCTCATCTGATCCTGATTCACAATGATTTGAATTTTAAAAAATACTCAGAAATGCAAGTTTAATCTTAAATTTCTTTATACATGTCCTCCATTACCAGAAAAAAAATACATATTCTCATCGGAGGGGCTCTGTGAGAACTTTTCTCAATGGGGACTTTTTTTTAAAGAAACAGAAAATCCATCTTGGATTGTTTTTTTCCCACCACAAACTGCTGGAGAACTCGCTTTACTCAAACCTGGTTCCTCTGCTCTGACATGCGCAACAGGTGATCGCAGCGCAGAGAGAAAAAAAAGACAACCTCACACCTGGAAGCGGAGATGGAGCCACTGCATGATGATGTGATGGGGAATGTTTCAATAAGACCTCTCAAAGGCGAGGTCATGGCATATGTGCCTCAACAACATCTCCAACTGCTCCAGCTTTCCAAAGTAGACTTTGTGTACTCACACAAACGCGTGGTAGACGAAAGCCCACTCCCTCGGTCTCTCCAGCACGTTGTACAGGCAGTTCTGCAGCCGGCGGTAGCGCGCGTTCCTGCGGCCGCTCTGCGCGCTGTACGTCAGCGGCTTCCCTAGCAGGCTGAGCCGCGCGCCCTGCTTCCTGTCCGGCCCCGCCGCACCTGCCGCCCCGGCGCGCAGCAGCCCGTCCCCGGCCCGCGCCGCGCTGTTCATCGCCGCTCTGCCGGACTCCACATCCTTCAGGGGGTACTCCTGCGTCCGCTTTCCCGCTGCGGTCTTCATCCAGAGCCCCGTACCGCCGCCCTCCTCGCCGGTGGAGCTTCGCGGCATGGCATCACCGGTGCGGGCGTTGGGGTGCGCTGGGCGACCTGGAGACTCTCACATGGAGAACGGCGCTCCTCCTCCGAAAGGGCGTCTTTACTTCGACTTATTAAAATAGTTTTAAAAAAAATAATTAATTAAACAGGGGATATTCTACTCAGAGCGCCTCACTGGCGCAGCCTGGTTCGGGACACTTTGGGCCGTCTGCGCGGAGCCGGAGAGGAGTTGAGTTATGAAGGAATGGATCCATGGAGATGTCTGCGAGGGGAGGGCTCTCTCAGCCGCCCCCACCCTCTTCATCTCCTGAACCGGAGCGCTGAGGAGTGAGGGCGCGTCGCACACCTGATTGAGCTGTGCGTGCGCACCTGCGGAGGGACCCACACCGCGGTGACGCAGAATTCACACGCAAAAAGCTGCACAAAATCTTACACTTTAACCGTTGAAAATAACATGTGAAGATCTGTTCTGCACATTCCTTCACAGTTTGATTTAATGCATTTAATGTGATTTTTAAATAAAAGAAATTGTACTGTAATGTATTCAAAATAAAAGTTTTAATTTGGTTCTGCTCAGAACCAAACACATCCACTTTACGTCACAGAGTGAACGGGCTGACGGGAAAATATCATATTTACATTTCATGGCTATGTTTGTAGTACTTTTGCACCAGAACACGTTTTTTAAATAAAAAAAACTCTTTAATTCTTGTTCACGCGCTTCATTCACAGTAATGCTTTGTTGTACAAGCCTGACCTCTGCTGGACAGCTTTGGTATTGCTGTATTACAGCAAACCACGATGGAACAAAACAGGCTGAAGACAAAAACTACAGCACAGTTAAACTGAAAAATCACTGGTAAAACATTTTTAGGACTCTGAGTCTTTAAAGTCATTTGCTTCAAAATTAATCACGTTTTTTGTCTTTTAAAGACTTTGTTGTCTTCACCCTCTTCACAATAGTCTGTCTTTTCGAATCTAGTCCAGCAACCCAATGATTTTTTAAATAAGTTTTCTGTCCAAAACAGAATAAAGTAGTAAAACTCGATTTAAGTCCTCAAATGAACAGTAAATGTGTTCAATTATTGTCAGATGTGAGTGTGTTGTGTGGGTGTTGATCTTTAACTGTATATGAGAACTGGACAGTGTGTATCACCAGTGTGACATCTCTGAAAAAAACATCTTACTTCCTGTTTCAAGAAAATTCAGACTGTGTCCGAATTTTTTCACTACTCACTACTTAGTGCACTATATAGTGCATTCACCATTTTGTAGTTCTGTCTGAATCTACGGTTGTGTCCGAATTCTCACCCTAACCCCTAACTACTAAAAATCAATATAGTGCAGGACCATGCCGTGAATTTTAAAATCAAATCGGACACCATGCTCATTACTTTTGTTTTTTACGCCGAATATGACGTAATCGTTTTCACAAAGTTAAAATCTAATTAAAATTAGTGTTTTGTATGAGTTCACTGTCTTCTGAAGATAAACATTAATGATTTATTAAAAAATACATTTAAATACATTTTTTCGCACTGCATTGTGGTCTATATTCGCTGATCTAGTGAACTTCGATGCACACTGTTTTTTCACAATGCCTTCTGGGTACTTTCCAGGGCACTCGATTTTGGAATTGTAGATTCAGACAGCACTACAAAATGGCAAACGTACTATATAGTGCACTATGCAGGGGTTAGGGTGGGAATTCGGACATACCCTACAATTCCAAGATCCAGTGCCCTAGAAATTTCCCAGAAGTCTCCACGACAAACCAGTTTCCATCAATCCTCACTAGATTGGTGAATATAGAGCACAATGCGAACAACTTTTGCCCACAAAAATGTATTTAAATGTATTATTATATAAAATATCAACATTTTCATCTTCATTAACACAATAGATTCATAAATGATCATTGCAAAACGGCATATCAATGAGATTTTCACTTTCCTGAAATCGATGACGATATATTCACCGTTTGAAAAAAAAAAAAAAAAAAGTAGAGAGCATGGTGTCTGCATTGTTTTTAAAGTCCAGGGCACCACATAGTCCCGCACATAGATTTTTAGTAGTTAGGGATTAGGGTGGGAATTCAGACACAGCAGTCGCCATTTTTGTGGACGCCGCCATTTTGGAACCAGATGACGTCAGTAGGCAGTGATTGGTCCGAGTCAATGTGAGTCAACATTTCTATGGCAACCACTCTCACCAATCAGGAGTGAGATTGTTGAAAGGTCACACCCCTACCACTTGAAAACGGGTTCGGAAAAATCTGTCAATCAAACGTTTCAAACATTGAACATCGGTCAACGTACTTTTATTGAGGCATCTGATTGGTCAGTTTATACCTTGAATAACTTGAAATACAGAAAAAAATATAATGAAAAAATGAGGATTAACGAGAGCACATTTTAAAAAGTAAGAGCAAAGATGATCAGTCTGATAAATAACTGTTTATCTCTCTACCTTCTTTCTCTTTTTAATAAGCATACTCCTGATTGGCTAGAGTGGTTGCCATAGAATCAATGACTCAGACCGACTAGGACCAATCGTTGCTTACTGACGTTGTCTGGCTCCACGCCAATAGAAAATAAAAAGGAATCTGGTTTTAACGTGGTTCATTCGTGATAAATCTGTGAACATTTTCTTACTTTTTCCACATATGTATGACCAATTTTCATCTGCGCAACATGCGCAAAATGTAAGTAGTGACAGCCTTAAAAACTAACAGATCAGTTCACTCCCACTTATACTATCAGTTCCTTCATTTTACCCCAAATCTTGGGACAAATAGATTCAGAAACAGATTTTTAAAAGATTTAAGTTTTTCATAAATGCGTTGACGGGATCTGTACTGAAGTTACAAACCCTGAAACACTTTGACTTTTCCTACATTCAGAGAAGCTTGATTCTGTTGGGAGTGAGTTGTGGTGGCTCCACCTTGTGTCCAAACTGAGACCTAAACCCCCACCCTCGTGTTTTGGAGACACCCTCTGAGGAAAACGGACACAGCTTCAGCACCAAGGACAGCGGGAGTCCCGTCTCTCCGGGAGTGGGTGGAGTAAGGATGGATGCATGACCGACTGCCGGGATTAGGGTTTGCAGGCTGCAGGTTGGACGGGATTACGGAGTGTAAGGGAGCGGCGGACACGCGCGCGGCATTCTTTGGTCTCTCTGGAAAAGAAAAGACCCGGAGGTCCAGCGGGTTCGACATGGCGGACGTCCCCCAGCTCATCAAAATCGGGGTCTCCTTGAAGATGCTCCCCAACAACACAGCCGTCTACTTCAAATCGGACGGCGCGCGCTTCGGGCAGACGCGGACCATCAAGCTGCTGACCGGATCCAAGTACAGGATCGAGGTGGTCATCAAGCCGGGGGCAGCCGAGGCCTCGTAGGTACTCCGTGGGTAATCCTGACCGAGATTTAGTGACCAGATCGACTCCTCCTTCCAGAGATCCTTCACTGCTGCAGCAGATTTAGGTTCTAAAAGTATCTCGATCCTCGCCGGTGGAACTCCGTGTTCCTGTATGCGTCTTGGGCTGAATGCAACTAGTGGGAAGACGTCTATTTTTCAGGTTTAGCGTTTTATTTTCTAAACTCGTCGTGCACTGTTTTTCCTGTTGCAATTCTGGTCAAAGAAGCGCAAAAATTACGCTGGATTGTGTTTGGTGTCGGACTTTTTGTGCGGCACGTGAAGGCAGCACGTCAAATCCGCCTCAGATTAAGGCTCAGGCCTTTGTGTCACTGCTCTCTTGTGATCTGCTGATGTAATAAATACAACTGTACAGCCATCTCCAGACAGATGATTTGACTGTGACACAGCCTCCTCCACCCCCCACCTCCTCCATGTGGGTCACAAATGATGCTGAAGTGAATGTGGGGCAGATAACAGCTGCTGCCTCCTCCTGAACTCCCGATGTGTCTGCAGGTCCATGACTGTGGGAGGGGTGAGCTTCCCCCTGGAGCAGCAGTCCAAAGACCCCCAGTCTGCGCTCTACACCGGCTTGTATGACACAGAGGGGGTGGCACACACCAAGAGTGGGGAGAGGCAACCAGTTCAAATCAGCATTCAGGTATGTAAAGCTACGATTTGCGTGAACCATATGGTGTTCAGGCTGTCACCACCCGATACACTAGTGCATGTAGAGGCTTGGTGCAAAATGTTGAAGTGGTGCAAATCTCTGGAATCTCCAGTCTTTTTTCTTTCACAGATTACAATGTATGAAAGACTGGATGTCAAATAATCCCAGCTGGGCGCAAACTGCAATTATTATTTAGTCTTCCATGATCAATCAATCAACAGTCGGCACTTCTGTGAATTAAAGGGGACACTATCCATACGTCACTACCAAATCTGAGTCCCTGATTAGTCAAAATTCCACTTGGTTTAACTACTACCGTGTGCTCAGTTAAAAACGTACATAGCAATGCGTGTCTCTATGCAAGAGCTTTGAACGGGGAAGCCTGAAACGCGTTTATGTGTGCGTTAACTTTTAGACTTTTAGAATTTTCTTCATGCGTGGAGGACTTATTACAGAATGAGTTCTGGTGGAAGAAGCAGACTCTTCCTGATGTCCTGTTGGATTTTCTTATGATCAAACTCAATGATGTGCTTATTCCTTCTGTAGAATAGATGCTACACAGTCTGTATACTTCCCCCAGCTGTTTTATTCCACTTCCTGTTTGTGTTTAAAAGGGATCAAAAAGTTGGGTTTTCTGCAGCAGTGTTTTTTCAGATTGCTTCTTTCGCTGGGCTGCACGGTGACGCAGTGGTTAGCGCTCTTGCCTCAAAGCAAAAAGGCCCCCCCGGTTTAAGTCCCGGCTGGGGGACCTGAAACAGAACACCAATGGGGGACTTTTCTGTGTGGAGTTTGCATGTTCTCCCTGGGAGAAACCCCACACATGGCAGCCCGTGACCCCGAAAGGGACAAAACAGGTTTAGAAGACGAACTTCTTTTGCTCTGTGGCTGAGTTTCTCTGTGGTCTGCTTCAGTTCACAGAGGCCGGCCTGTTTGAGACCGTCTGGCAGGTGAAATATTACAACTACAACAAGCGGGACCACTGCCAGTGGGGCAACAGCTTCAACAGCATCGAGTACGAGTGCAAGCCCAACGACACGCGCACGCTCATGTGGATCAACAAGGAGACTTTCGTCTGACAGCTCCGGGCTAGGGGCCGCTGTGTACAGCCCACCAGCTGCCAGCAATGACAGATAAGCAGAAACCCCCTTGTGTGACCCATTTGTTCAGCAAAGAGATTCTCTGCAGCCCAGGAGGGGGCGCACTGCAAACTCCAACCCTGGCCCCAGAAAAACCCTGTTCTCCACCTCTGGTTGCTGCAGATGATCTAGATCAGATGATTCAACCACTCAGCAGGAAGCAGTGAGGTTTGCTGGATAACAAGCAAGGAAATTGCTTTTGAGGAATAGCTACATTTGCTTAATCTCACCTAAAATTTGTTCATTTAAAGTGAATTCTTTTGTTTGATTTGGCTGAGATCTAACAGATTTGTTCTTACAACCGATTTCCAAACCAGTTGTGGTACCATGACAACATGATCAAAACAGAACGCTGTCTTAAGCTACGCAGCACCACCCTCTGCAACCTCCCTTAAGCAACTATTTTCAATGGAAAATCTTTGTAAACATACGTAAATCTTTGTTTTGGGCTTCTTCATTCCAAGCTTTCGCATTCACGCATCGCTACGTAGGTTTCTACAACCGTTTTTGGGCTCTACGTACAGATTGAGCACGCTTTAAGAGTTAAACCAGGTTGGACTTTGACCAATTAGAGAGTCAGATTTGGCAGTGATGTATGGATGGTGTCTCCTTTAATTCATGGAAGTGCCAACTGTTTGCAAATTTAATAGTGGAAGAGAATTTGTTAATTGTTTGTTCATGTGAACAACTTGACTATATTTGTGTTCAAGAACGCCCGGTCAGCGCATTCTTGAACGCGTGTCACTTGTCGGTTGTGAATATAGTAGAACCATCTTATTCAAAATTTTAATTGTTTCTATTGAGAAATGTGCAGACACTAACAATGTTCCCATATATTAATACAGCCCTGATGACCAAACAAGTGAAAATAGTGAAACCCATGGATGATAATACACTTATCCATGACGCTAACCTACAATCCATGCTTGCATCTTGAACAAAAGTGTGTGGTGGTAAAATTACAGGCTGCAACAGTTCACAACTGGTTCAGGGCATGAAGTTAAAGAATCGAGGAAACATTTAAATTTGGATAGTCACTAAATGTTTATTACATTTTATAGGAATTCATGGCCAAATTCAACTTAAGGTTTTCTGGGGTTCACACAGTTTTCCAACAAAAAACTGTCGGTTTTTGTTTACTGTCAGTCCCAGTTCAGTTTCACCGGTCAAAAAATATCTCATTGCCTCTGATATATATGCTTTTTTTTTTTTTTTTACAGTTTTTACATCCTGAAAACTGAAGTTTGAACAACATTTGGCACACCTTTATCAACTCTAAAACTACGAAAAACTTCATACGGAAACTTTTTCCCAAATGCAAACTTCTGACATTTTGTCTTTTTAAAAAGACATTTGCAATTTATAGACTGCTTTTTTGTGTTTAATTTTCACAACTTTGTCTCAAAAATGGCTGAGATTTTTTCTTGTCATTTACTCTTTTGTTTGTCTTTGTGATAAAGTCTGCTCTTTCTTGTTTTTCTTATTCACTATTACATATCAAAAACTTTTGTCATAGTAACTTGATAAAAACTTAAACTGAGGCTTCTTTTCTTTTAGTACGGTTTGACTTTTTTTATAACAAAAATACTCATAAAGTCAAAGCTATTATTTATTGACGTTAGCATATTCACCAGTTAGCCTTTTAGTTTTAAAGAAAAAAGCTAAAAAGCATTTTTGATTACTAACTTTGATAGGATTGGGCAGCAAAGTATACATTTTATTTTGATATTTAAACAATATGGTCAAATATTTTTTAAAAACAAATCTCAGGAGATCAGTGCTAACTTGCTAACTTGCAAAAACTGAGGACTAAAGGACAGCTATAGATTAAGAGACCCCACCCCCAAAGTTTAGAAGTTTGACCCTTTTACCTCGGAGACATGCAATCTATGAAGATCTGTCACAGATTCGCTGTCCGAATCTGTTGGAAGAACTTTAAATGCGTTCAAGAGTTACGGTAGTTTTAAGAGCAGTTTTTATTTAGATGTTACCGGTGATATCTCTTGTGTCAAAGGGTTAACGAGTTTAAGTAGTACATTTTCTATAATATCCCATCTTTTTACAGTTGACGGGATTATAACATATAGCATTAACACGTGTTTAAGCAAAATACTGACTTAAAATTTGATCGACATTTGTGCATTCAGCCCCTAGTGGTCTTTTGAAGGACTTACAGGTTTTGGAGCTTGCGCTTGACACTCGTTTGTTGTGTCAGAACAATTAATGTAGAAATGTTAGCAAAAGCAAAGAGAATAACTTCTTGGAGAAAGAAGCTGAACGTGTTCAGTACTTAAGGCGTCCATGAAATGGTCTTCATGATCTGCAGGTGTAATAATATGTGTGTTTGTACAACATAGTAAGTGTGTTAACGTGTTTACAAGAAGTGTGTTTGTTTTTTAAACAGTGCTTTTCTCTTTAGAAGACACAAATTCCCATTTTTCAAAATCCAGAAAGTCCTACCTATGCCAGGAAAGCTAACAAAGGTCTTTAAAATTTATTTTTTTCTAAAAAAAAAAAAACGAAATGCAAATAATTTAAATAGCAAACTCCCATTATCTATTTTATTTGTTTGTTGTTGTTTTGTTTTTATCTCAAAGTTATCTCTGTGTTTCTCCCACGTTGACCTTCATGTATAATGATGTTGGAGCACTCTGTCAGGGCAGCCCAAAAAATATACCAGCATATCTTTATACATTTGACTGTTTTCACAAACGGACCGCATTTTTTTCTCAAACATTTGCAGAAAAAAAGTCACATTTTGTAGCAACCTTTATTCTTTTTTTAAAGAAAAATAAAAGATTTTAGAATGGAACATTCCATAGTTGGAAAGTCAGGAGTGTCAAAATAAAGAGATTTAACGAAAAAGTCATGTTTATTATTGTTTTGGTGGATAAGTACTGTTTTCAAAGTGCTTTGGTTAATATTTTTAAAAAGTTTAAATGTACTCATCAACTAAAACTACAATAATAATTTAAAAACTTACATTTCTATTTAAACATGTTTTTTACTTTACTATACCATTGATCATTACTACATTTAAAAAATGTCCTCAAGTATTTTTAGTTTCATATTCCAATAAAATTTTTGGCAAATGAGTTTGGTCATTATTTAATTTTTTCTGGCACTTCTGTCTTTCCATAAATTCTTGCATATTGTGGTTGTTTATTATTTTGTTGGTGTTGTTTTGTAAACAGTGCAGTGTGGATTTGTGTGGAGTTGTGCTTCTACCATCAGTGTTTGTCCTCCACCTCTTCAAACCTTTAAAGGTGTCTGTGTTTGTGTTTACCAAGCAAAGAAAGTACAAAATGACCCATAGAGACCATTTCTCTATCACTTCTTTCTTTTGTTAAATTGTGATGTTAAAATTTGTCAGTTTGTACATCATTTATGCTTAAAAATGTTGGTAAATTGTGAATAGTTTGTAAACTTTACTAATCTATGCAAGAGAGTAACAGATGAATTTTATATTTATTGTTGTTCTACCTCTTTATAGAAGTCATGTTTGTATGTTTGTTTATCCAAGTGATCCAAAAACTGTAAACTGTTTATTGCAGTTTTGTTTGTTTTTCAAATCTTGATGTTCAAAAATCTTTTTTATTAATAAAAGAACATCTTTGTAAATCTGTATTTTATCCTTATATGAAAATGTGGATAAACTTCGTTAAAAATAATGTCCTATTCTGAACAGTGTTTTAAAATAAAACCTGAGACAACACGTAAAAACTAATTTACTGGAATTTTCCATTTGATTTGATCTTTTTTTGAATATTTTGTGGGGAACTCAGCGATTACAATTATAATATGAAAAAAGAATTACACAGTGGATACACACAATTAATAGTCAAATGGGATTCATTGTATTTCAGGAAACAGTACAAAAAAACAAACAAAGACCCATCTTAAATTCAAGGGAAACATCTGGATTATTCAGAAAACATTTGGACACATATTTCCTGAACTGGAGAAACAGAGGATGAAATGTGTAGAAGGTTTGTGTTTCATTACCTCTGGAGACAAAAAAACAAAAACACCACAGTGTTTCAGAAAAAGAACAACAGAGCAATAGTAAGACACGGCGGTGGTATAATAATGATGTGGGCTACTTTTTCATATTGATAGAACCAAAAAATAAAGGTCAGTGGGAAATGTCAGAATAAAGCCTTAGTCCCATGCACCTGTATGGGGGGGTTGACCCGTACAGGGTTGGGGAAAGGGATAGCTGCATCTTAAAGCGCCTATACCATGCTATTCTTAAGCCTTTTATAGTAAACACTAATTATGTATTTGATAATATATTACCTTTGGCACACAAAAGAATGACTTTTTTTAACTAAATAAGAGTTATTTTCCTGAGTTCTTTTCCAAACCGGAAGTAAGACGACTTACATCTTGAGACACCGCCTTTCACTCCTTGTGGGTGCTGCACATTTCATGACATCAACCTTGAGTCGGCATCGGCTGTGTCTCGCCCACGAAAACAAACAACATCCAAACTTTTGGAAAGATGGATGTGCATGTTGAACATATGAAAGGAAAGCATGTTTCCCCTATCTCTGTGGAGAAAGTGTGGGTGTGTGTGTTAGCCTGGGGGCAGTGCTGGCAGTGCAGACTCTTCCTGAAAGGAGCTGTTCTCACTGGTCTACGTCACAATGTGACAACCTGCTTCTTTTTGTGGGTTGGGAGGGGCTGGTGCTCAGAGAGCAGGTTTTTAGAGGAATACTCCACTAAACGGATGGAGTTTCTGTTCGCGAGGAACGAACATCTTAAAAAAATGGCTAAATGCTCATTTTATTGGGGGGAAAGCAAGTAAGTTAAGTATAAAACATGTTTATCAGATTAACGGTATTAAGTTTAGGATTAATTACCATTTATGAAACTAGAGTTTGCAAATGATATCTAAGATAATTGGTAAGTGTTGAAAAACGTTTTAGAACATAACAACCTGGGGTGTATGAGCCTAAAATTGTTGTATAGAAGTTTAAAGCCACACTTCGATCATCTTTTAATCTATTGTAAAAGTGTTTTTAGTGGTCATTTAATTATACTTATAGGCCAAAATAAAATAAAAAGGTGTGATTTTCTATGAAATTGTTTTTGGTTCTCAGAATTACATACAGCTACGAAGGCTCCAACATATATATATACATATATATATATATATATATATATATATATATATATATATATATATATATATTGAAAAAAAATAATATATATATATATATATATATATATATATATATATATATATATATATATATTGAAAAAAATCGTATTTCCTTTTTTTCTTCTTCATGAAGGCTCCAATATTTACAAACCTGCAGGATGGCTTTTTCATCAGCAGGGGGAGCCCGCGCACAGACCTGCTCTCACTTTATATATATATAAATAAGCGCTGAGGTTCCCGTATGTACAGTAGTGCTGCACCTCCCCCCCACCCGCGCGCGCCGCCTGCTTGTCAAACTGAACCTCCTCCTCCGCTCACTGCCCCCCTCCCTCTCAGCGGGTCTCGCTCCCTTCACCACTGCAGTGAAAGCCTCGGCAGCAGCGGAGAGACTCTGAAGCTCGTTTCAACGCCAGGAGCGGACCGCGAGGAGCCACGACAGACATTTTTTTTTTCTTTTGCCCCTCGTCGTCCTCGACGCAGCTCGGGCGGCCTGCTGCTCCCCAACCACCTCCACTTCGTTTACACCGCCTGGATTTCACCATCCGACCTGCACCATGGTAAGCACCGACGGCTCCTGTCTTCAGCCTTCCGCGGAGGAGGTGGGCCGAGGCCCGCGTCGAGAGAAGTGGCACGCGAGGAGGAAGCCCTTTTTCTCCCCGCGTGCGTGCACACGAGGGCGCGCGCGGGGGCAGGCGGGCGCTCTGCGACACCCCCGGGTTTTGACACGAACCGTCCAGGCAGCCTGTGGGCCCACATAACCGTCACCCCCTCCCTCCGGGGCTGCTCCGCTGATTAGCGAGCAGGCCTGCGCAAATTAGTTTTCGTGACAAAAATACGCGCTCATCAGGCCTCGAGTGGCTCTATTTCCGGCTCTCCGCGCGGACACCAGTCGCATATCCAGCCCTTTTCAATAAACGACACCTTTGAGGAGGGGTGTTGAACTCCGTGCGGATCATGACCGCCCAAACCCGTTGGTGTTTTTTTTTAGTGAATTTTAATTTATTTTTTGCCAGTTGAACAGGAGGCTGTCACAGCAGGCCATAGCACTGCTGCACACCAACACGTAACCACGATCAGTGTGTTTGTGCTCGCTAAGCAACCATTAGCCATCATTACAATAGACACCTATGTAGTGTTAGCACTGATCTGGAGGACAGTGGTGATATTATAACACATACTTTATTTTAACATGTATTTTTACGGACTTTAATTAGGCTAGCTCACTGACTATAAGGCTAGAAGTCAAAGATTTAAAAGATAAAACCACAAGGAGGCACGATTTTAGTAACACATGACCTGCGGATAGATATATTTATTAAGAATTCGATTTTTTAGTGAATATATGACACCAAACACAAAAATAATTTATAAGTTGTAGTTACAACATTACTATGAAAACATATTCATTTTTTAATTAAATTTAGCTTTGTTTTCTTTTTCCTAACTGCATAACGTAGGTGAGCTGTTTAAAAAAATATATGTTTATTGCCCATAATGCATCATTCTTACTTTATGTAGTTACAGCCTGTTTGTGTCTCTGAGGGTAAACACCTCCACTGTCGATGGGTTGGAGTTCCTGATGCGTTCAGAGCTAAGCGGTCATTCAGGCTTACCTGCAGAAGTGTTCAAACTACTGATTTTAATTAAATACCGCATTAATTACAGAGAAATAATCACAAAAGACAGAAAGTTGACAAGAAAAGTTAAGTGATCAGCAGATTTCTCGATCAGCATCGCACATTATTGGTGAAGACTGATTTAAATACAAACATTTAATTTATTTTGAAACCTTGCCTTAGTGTAAACTATGAAATCTGTCTCCAGCAGCGTGCAGATTTTCCCTCTCAAGTTTGGTTAAAAATAGCCACCATTGTGGCTAACATGTGCTGTAATTCCAGGTGACTCCTGTTTAGCATTTAAGCCCAAGTCAAAGCCTGACGGGGTGTCCGGGGTAAATAATTCCCCACAGTCACAAAACAAATGTCGTTGACGTATAAACAGAATCTATGTTTACTAAGATTGATCATGTCTTTAACTTTATTGGCTTTTTTAAGAATTTTCATACAATCTTTTTTATGTTTCAACATTTTTCCATTCTATCCTCCAAATCTTTTATTCAGCGATCGACTTATAAATTCACAACAGCACTAAACGATAAAACATACTTTTGTTTCAATCAAATCAACCTTAAATTGATTGGTTTGATTTGGATAGTTAATTCTATTTATCACTTCCTGTCTGTTTTATCGTCCAATATCTATTTTTTATTGTTTTGACCTTTACCTTCTAAAGCTTGCATATATTATCCATTTGGCCTTTTAACGGCGCTAGCGACACATAAATGGCACGCTCATTGACGTACCGTAAATTTTTTTATCGTTTACGTGATCAACATGAATCAGCTGATTCTGACATGGAGAAAAGTGGCTCTGCCCGATGTCCAACACATTACTAATGTAAAGTGTTGGATATTGGTGCAGAGCCACTTTTCTCTGCGTCAAAATCTGCTGGATTACATTAATTGCGTAAATTGTTAGTTATTTAGAAGAAAGAATGGAAACACTGGAACCAAAGCTCCGGTGTGAACGGGCTAAGTGGCTGCGTGAAAGGAGGGCTGTGATTGGTCAGACCCTTTACTTAACAGTTTCAGCAGATTTGACCAAACCTGTCGGGACCTTGCAGGCCCAGATCCATTCAAAGTCTTTACATATATCCCAATGTCCTCCACAGCGTTGACTCTTTTTCTTATCAAACGCGGATCTAATCCTTAATCCAGTTTAGATTTAGTAGAAACATGTTCAAAAATGACAAGTTTGCTTTTTAAGTAGACGGCTGTTTGACATAAAAAGGTGTTTGTTTCACTCTTAAAACAGATTTAGTCCAGTGATGGTGATCTCTTACTCTTTGCTTGGCGTAAGAACCAAATGTGGTGTGAGCGGCTCACAGCAAGAGGCAGCATGCTGACCCGGATTGCTCTGCAACCATATGTTTCATTAATATCTCACGAGGCGGGGCCTGAAGTCTGCCTCTCTTAGAACAGAAGAACTTCTCTCTTTATGCTTTAGTTCCTGAGAACAAAAGCATGAATTGTTTATTTTTTGTCAGTTTGTACAGCGATTTGTTTATTTTTTTGTGTAGTGTGGGTGTAGAGGCCACGCTGATGTTTAGTGTCTTTAAACGTCAAAAAAAGGGATGCAGAATATTGTGACCTTTCTGATCATTAAATAGTACAGAAATCATTCAATATCGGTATAGAACAGGGAAACATCTGTACTAAATATTTAAACTTGTGTTTCAAACTTTGAGTAGTTTGTATTTATTGCGTCTGTGGTCAAATGTCTTTTTTAAATACAAGTATTTAATTATTGTCTTTCCAGTACATATTACATGTAAATTAATATTCTTAAGGTGACGCATCAAAAATGAGACTTAAAATGGTTAAAATAAAACAAATGTATTGTTGTCTGGCAAACTAGTCTTTAATTTGTTGCGGTCTAAGTTAAAAATCAATTTAGACAACAGAACCTCAACGTTGATTCGGATTATTGGAGAAAACGAAAACAAAGACAAACTCATTTATGAGAAATCCAAGCCTGCAGCCAATTTTTGAATCATAAGAAAAACATGAAGTGGTCCAAATGTAGATCAAGAAACACAAGCAGAGTATTTCTGAAACCTCTTATTATGTCTGTTACTGTAGAAATCTTGAATCGAATCTCCAGAGGGGTTTTCTGTTTTATGAAGAGCCCTGAAAGATAGGTTATCATTTAAGCTAAGCTATTTAAAAGCAGGTTTTTTAAAGTTGTGTGTGAAAACTGAGCTGTTGGCGTACGAAGGACGACTGACCTTGTGTTGAATGATGTCATCTCACAAATGAGGCAAAAGCAAACCGTTACCTAATGAGGTTTTATTTTAATATGTTGTGATCAGACAGACACTAAGGTTTTGTAGACACTGAGATGCTCCGTTCATGTGCTTTGGGAAAGTGCTACTTCACAGCTCACCTGAGCTCTGGTTTGGACCAAATACAATTGAACTCTGGTGTGGAACATTTATCAGCCTTCCTGCTCCTTTGAACCAGTTCTGGGGATTACGGCAAGACTCTAAAAAGATTCATTATGAGCTAAACCAACAAGAACTGAATCAAGGCGCGGCCATGGCCTGTGGGAACATGAGGAACTTTCAAAAATCTGTCAGGGAAACAGTAAAATCAAGGCGTCATGTGTGCAGTTTGCGCTGATCACTTCGAAAAAAAACTAGAAAGATCAAAATAACATTTAGCCAGAAATGTCCTTCGGATTTAGGACCACAAACTGAGGTCAAACAATAACTATCATTTGTTCTAGATTTTTATAGACTGATTTGAGCTCAAATGATACGAAAAGGTCTAAATCTTGGGACACATTTGTCCCTAAATGATCAGAAATCTGACTCTATCAGTGTGTGGTACTTTTCTAAAACCAACAAATGAAGTCAATGTCTCTACTATGCAGTCCTTGAGTTTTGTAAACTTTTGCTAAGTCATGCTAGACCTGTTCTTTTGTCATAAATAAAATATAAATATTTGTATTTTCCAAACTGTGTCTACATCAATGGTGGGACTTGGCATTATCCGGTTTTCAAAAAGGAGTTTAAATGTCTAGTTCTGATTTCTATTTATGCAGAAGTCTTTAGAAATCCCAGAACGTCTCAAATTTTTATAAATATTTATCTACTGTACAATTAGTTATTATTTATGTTTAATACATACCAGAAAGGAAATTGACTCTGTTAACAAAAAAAAAGTTTTGGCATCTTTTCTGCTAAATAGTGACCATGTGAACACAGTTCTTTACTTTTCAGCACTTAAAAGTTCAAGCTGAGGCCTCAGAAGTCTTTTGGTTGCAGGGAACTTGTCTGGTCAGAGGGAGGTGGGGACACACATGGTTTTTAAGCAGGCAGTGGATTGATCTGATGCTAAAGACGCCATATGCTGCCTTGCAATCAAGCACCACCCACGTGAGGATCTAGCAGTAGATGAAGTAAGAAAGATAAAAGCCAAAGCACAGCAGCAGCCTGATGTGATGATCCACATTACACTTTCAGCCGGCCCACTCAATCTGGATTTTTTTCTCCTCACGAAACATTCAATGTCCACCGTCTTCAGCTTCAACCAGAACCTCAGTTTAAATTTCTGTCAATAAAGGAATGGTTCTGTTTTTTTTCTTCCTTTGCTTTTTTGAAGCAGAATGCTGCAAAGATTTGCTAAAATTGAGAACAGATCATGTTTTCTCTGATTTAAAAAAAAATTGAATGGCACTTTATAATATTCCTTATTTTAATTCCTATTAACAGGTCTTATTTGTTAGTTAAGGTCTACACTTGCTCCACATTTATCTAGTTTTAGAAATGATCATTTAAAATTCATTTCAAGTCATTTTTATTTATATAGCCCATTATTACAACACAGTTTTCTCAACAGACTTCACGAATTGTACAAAACATAAAATCAGTCAGAAAATTTTATAGGTGAATGTTAACTAAACTAAACTAAAGTGGGCATCCCTGCCCTAAGACCCTCGGTAAGGAAAAAACCCTAAATTTCCAACTGTGGGCGGGCCTGGTTGGGCCATGTTTACAACACTTCCTGTGGACCCCCTCTTCCCCTGGGTGTCCTCCTCCTGGGCGGGGACGGCTGGCCCCTGCCGTGCTCTCCTGGACCAACCGTGGGCTGGGTGGGTGGCTGCCTGGTTGGGCTGGAGCTTGCACTCTCTGTCCCCCCCATGCCCCCCTGCTCTCCGACTTTTGGGGCCCCTGTGGCGGTCCTGCTGGCCCTGGCCTTGGTGGTGGATGTGATTGCCAGGGGGGCAGTTGTTCTCTATCTGCTACCGTGCGGGCGTTGGGGGGGGGGGGTCCTGGCTGATGCTGCAGCGGGGGTCTTGGTGTGGGGACGGCTTGGCACTCCCTTCTTTTTTCATTCCATTATCCATTTTGGAGGAACATAAACACTTACTCGAGCACAGGTGTTAGCTGATCTTTGAACAAATACAGTACTTTGCGTGATCGAATGAAATATTTCACATGTGTTGGTTTGAAGGCATAAGTATGCATGTGTGAACATTATTTGTATTGTGTACATGTTGACATGTGGACATTTCTGGAGCCAACAGGTATGTTTATAACATTTGAGTGTGTGTGTGGACAGGCCCCTCCCATATAGACTTGTATTACATCTGAACCTCACTGTAACGATTATAACCATCCAGAAACCTGTTGCTTTATGCTGCTTCATGGTTTTTACCCCCCCCCCCCCCCCCCCTCCTTCTATAATCACCCTTCTATCCCCCCTTCTAACATCCCTCTCTTTTCTTTCCTTTTCCGTCCGGTCCAACACAAAAGAGTTTCAAATATGATTTAAAATGAATAAAGTTTTTCCTTGATTACAAAAGGGGTTTATTCAGACATACCTCTGGTTTGTCAGAAGATTCATAACCCCTCTTGTTAAAGTAAAGTATGTCCAACACAAGAGGCCTTCAGCTCTCATCTGTTTGCCCAGTGTTGGACAGGACAAGTAAAAAGAAAAAGAAAAGACAAGAAACTGTGTGATGTCACCCACAGAAAATGGCTTACTTCTAGCTCCAACCAAATGAAGTCAGTTTAGTTGCTTTTTTCTTTCTTTCTTGGTGATATGGGCGCCCTTGTTGGAATCAGACTTATTCACTAAGCAGTCATTGGTCGGAATCATTATTTCTATGGCAACCGTTTCTGGCAATTAGGAGTGGAGGCCACACGGTTGTTGGTGTTCCGATCTATGGCTCAAACCCTATAAAGAATTGGATATGATTAGAATCAGTTTTTTAAATAGAAATTAATGACCATCATCTAAGTACTTAAATTAGAAACTCAGTTGATTTACATTTGTTTCTCTTTTCATCTACATGAGAACCTACGTCCAGAACGTTGTTACCTAGGAGTACGTATCTGTGCAGACGATGCACCTTGACTACTGCAGCAAGCACAGTGCAGAGCCTGTTTAGGCATATTCAGCAAAATGTCAGGGATCAAACGGAGAGGACGAACAACATCGAAGAAATGGATCAAAGGAAATGACAGAAGCTTGGGACTATTTTACACTGAGGAAAGTAGCACTGTCTGCAGCACCAAAGGCCTCTAGCATGTCAGCACAGCACATCAATGAACCGGCAAATGAAAAGACAGCTTCCTACTTGTTATACATCAAGTGATGCCATCAAGGTTTTGATGGTCGGAGCTGAAAAAAAAAAGTTCATGAAAAAACTGTAGATTATCTGATTGCTCAAAGGAAACAATCACTAAATTAACCGATTTGCAAAAATACCTTTTAAAAATACAGATTACATTAAAAATACTTAATTAAATAGGAATGTGGAACCCTTGATGAAGATATTTTTTGTTCTTTTTGAAATACCCGTATTTTCCGGACTATAAGTCGCTGCGGAGTATAAGTCGCACCCCTTGCCACACTATGAAAAAAAGGGTGACTTATAGTCCGGAAAATACAGTACATTCTTTTTATATATTTATTTAGAACTGTTAGATGTTTAAAACTGTTGCTAAAAGCTGAAGGACACGTCTGCAGGTGTAATTTTCACAGGAGTTTGCAGACATGTGAAGGCATCACAGATGAATTTCTCTTTGAAGATGGCGTCTGATAAGGGGAGAGTCTGCAGTAGTTTTCTTCATTTACATGATAGCTAATCCAGAAACGTATCACGTGATTCTGATGCTGAGAAAAGTGGTTTTTCATGTCGGCCCTGCACCTTATCAGCGCAAAGGTGCTTTTTTCCTGCTTCACTCGTGTGAAAAAAATGGAAAAGTTATGTTAGTCGAAAGACTGTCAACACTGAAAGCTAAAGCTGCAGCGTTAAAGGGCTAAGAAACCAGTTGATGCTACTGTTCCACAAGGAGAAAAGCCAGCAGAGAATTTTCCTCCACCTAGTGGTAAGGACGTCACCCAGACGCTTTCTTAGCAAGCTGTTATAGGCATCTCCAATGAGTAAATGCCAGGGGACCACACCTACGCTTCATCCTTAGGGCTGGTTTAAAAACATAAGGAACTGGAGCATGGTTAGCCAACCAGGTAATCCACAGGGGGGACTGTTATGCAAAGGAGTCCTTTTCTGTGAACTTAAAGCCTTCCTCTAAAAGTGGGAAAAGGGGACTAAGAGCGTTTTATCTGAACGCAGACAAGATGATTTCCATCAAATTGATGGAAGGAAGAAACGCGTAAAAATGGTCAAAGCTCATGTGTGACCTTTAACCTTATCCTGAAAACTTTGACTAAAACAAAAACTGGAAAAGATCTTGCACCCCACTGCCTATGCAACATACGCACATGACCTTTTTGTTTTAGCGGCTCCTGTAGAGCAGATAAATCTGCGGTCATGAATGCAGTGTAGTCCTATTTCATAGAGCTGTTGTTGGTGTTCATGACACGCAGAGGCTTTGATCTGTAGACGAGCTGGATCCTGGAACCGAAATGCCAGAGAGAAGCTGGACTTTCTTCAGGCTTCTGAGATTTTCCTCATTATTTTCACGGCTGCCCTTGACTGCTCAACCTGACACAGACGTACACACGAACATAAACGCACACTGCAGCACACTGCAGAAGCGCATTGACATGAAAACAAATATACAAGTAAAAATATTCCAAATAAGATGAAGTGAACTTTAGTGTTCACAGACACTGATGAATCTGCTTATGTTACTGCTCAAAGTTTGGCTGAAATGTATTCAAAGAGGGTTTGTCTGCAGTGTTCTGTCCCTCTGCAGGCTTTCGTGTGTTTATAATAAAACTGTTGTGCAGTAAAAAAAATTTACATCAGTGTGGAGGAAGTCGATTGGTTCATAACATAATCCTGAACCAAGAAAACAAACAAAAAAGGGCCACAAATAAGCTGCTAAGAGCTAAGAGAAAGGTCATCTCTTTTTATTTGCGCATTTAAATATGATTGACACTACAACTCATTTATAGCTGGACAATCCAAAAATGTTATTGTATTAAAACTGAACAATAAAAATGTAATTAACATTTTTACCAAACCAAACTTTATTAGTAAAGTTCACATTTTGCTTACCCCCCCCCCACACACACACACAGACACACACACTCACAGAGTGTATACATTGGTGACTCCCCATTTTCTAGTTCTCAGTGTTTACCATCACTACAAGTGTTCTTCCAGTGTTCATGAACAAGCTGCCAAGTTCATGGTCGCCTTTCGTAAGACGGATGAATCACACTGTGGTGTGAAAAAGTATTGGCCCATTTCTTCATCCTTTTTCTTTTTTGTCTTTTTTTGTCTCATCTTTGTCACACTTTCATTTTTTAGATCATCCAGTCATGTAAATATTAATGATATATAACTTAAGGATTTTAAGTAAACGTCTTGAAAAAGCTGGGTTTGTTGCTCATTTTACTGTTGTAAACCAAATTAATTAAAAGTGTGGACAACTCAGAACTTTTTTTTTTACTGTGTTGATATACTAATAGATTTCCATGATTATGTTCAACTTTATAATATTCTAACAATAAAATCATAAAACTGAAGAAAAAGAGCTTATGCCGAAAATAAGACACTGAGCGGGCCACAAGCCCCCTGCGCCATTCCGATGTATCCACTTGCAGACAAATGGATCCATTGATGTCTTTGTTTTCCTCGTCTGAAATGGCATCTGGTTTAAAACTGTATGGCTGGATAGCTCCAACATTGCTTGTCCTTTTCGTTGCACCAGTAATAGTGGGTGGGGTGTGTGGGGGCTGTAAGCTAGTAGGAGAGCATGTAAACAGAGAGAGCTATCAGCAACATGGAGGGGGAGGGGGGCCGGGGTTGCTCCATCGCAACATTTATGCCCACAACTCAGAGGTGAATCTCTAATGAACTACTGCCACTCTGCAGAAACTATGTCCTAGAAAACGACAGGTTAGTTAAAACATTTCTGGGATGGAATTTTAAAATATTGCTTTCAGTTTAGTTTTTACTTGAATTCCAGGTAAATTTGATTAAATGCTGCAGTTTCCAGTACGTTCCTCTCTTTTGGTCATTTCTAGTCTCCAGTCGGGGTTTCTGCCATCCTCAGTCTTTCATGGTTCCAATCCCTCATGTCTATTGTCAGACTCGTTTTTGGGTCAATCTCTAAAGCTGGACTTCGTTATACAAAATGTGTTGCAATAGTCTAATTGATTGTGAGCAAGGCATACGTAATTGCAGTGTCCCTCCCTTTCTGCCTTCATTTTTCCTGTAGATGTAAAATGTTCTCTTTTTTTTTGTTTTTTGGCCAAAAGGGTCGAGTCAACTTGCAGCTAATAAGGTGGTTTATTGCAGAAGGAAGTGGCAGGAGTTACTTCTGACTTCATAATAACCACTGAAGGGACATACAGCTTTAGTTCATAAACCTCTAATCCTCACCCCAAATCTGCTTTTCCTTAAGTCCGTTTACCTGCAGGGACCCGGGAGCTAATGCTGAACGGAGGCAAGGGGGGGGGTCTTTCTTTAAAAGGGTCTTTGTAGACGTTTCAAACATTTCATGACTCCTGGTGCTTCTATTTCAGTTTTTTTAAACTTGAATTGATTTAATTTGATGTGGATAATTTAAACTGCTAGCTTTGTTTGTTTTTGTATTTAGTGGCAATTTTCACTCATTTGTGTGGGTCTGTCGCTGCCAAATTCCTGAATTAACTCAATTTGGATTCACGGGTTTCAACCGACTTGATTTGATTAAATGTTTATTTTGTTTTAAGAAAATAATTTTATAACAATTTTATTTGTTATATATGTTGTGACATAATTCATTTTAAACAAGATAAAGTGGAAGTTTCTTTTCTCTTAAACATTAATTCCTATTCTAAATCAGAAAACTGTTTTTACCTCAAAATACAATAAATTGCATTTAAAATGTTTATCCACAGATATAAATCAATATTTCATCTTTAAAAGAATTATTTCTGATCAGTAAAATGTTGAGTTTTTTTCTGTTACTGATTTTAAGCACTGCCTTAATCTTTAAACTCTTTGTTTTGCTTTGGTTGTGAGTCAATGTCACACTTGTAATTGAATATATATATTTTAGATGTATAATAATTTTTTTTTTTTTAATGACCTTACAGCTTTTTGTTTTTCAAACCATCATGGTACTCGTCAAACTGGTGTTCGGGTACATGAACCTCTATGAAATGATCCAAAATACAAACCATAATTATTTAATTTTACTACCTTCATGACAGACAATTGACAGATCTTATTTGTTTGTATGTTTTTTTCAAAATAACAACTGAACATAAACATTACAAAAATGGGAGTGCATCAAGTTAAAAAAGTTGCAGTTCAGTAGTTTTGTGTAACCCGATGGAGCTTTGTGTATTTTTAACTTGGTGAGTCTCTGAGACTGTGTAGCTCAGTGAATCTCTTTAAAAGTGTGGCTTTGTTTTGTGTTTCTCTCTATGTGTTGTAACTTGTTGTAACTTTACATTGTAGTTTTGTGTAGCTTTTGTGTAGTTTGGTATGGCTTTGTGTAGTTATGTGTTAGTCTTTAGAACTCTATTTATCTTTGTGTAGTTTGTGTAGCCCTGTTCAGTGTAGCTCTTTTTAACTTTGTTGCACTGGTTACTCGGTGTGGCGTTGTGTAGCTCCCTTTTTAGCTCTGTGGAGTTCTGTGGAGTTTTGTGTAGCTCTTTTTGATGTCGTTCTGTGTATCTCCTGGAACTTGGTATAGCTCTGTAAGGTTTTGTGTAGTTCTGTTCAGAGTAGTGGGTTTTTCCACCTTTGTGTTGCTCTCTGTTACTCGGAGTAGATTTGTGTAGCTCTGTGTATATCTTGGAATTTACTGTAGCTCTGTGTAGTTTTGTGTAGTTCTGATCAGTTTAGCTCTTTATAACTTTGTGTTTTGTGTAGCTTTACTTATCTTTGTAACACATGGTAGCCTGTGTAGTTTTGTGTAGCTCTTTTACTCTTTGTAACTCAATATGTACCTCTCAAACATGCTGTAGCTTTGTGTATCTCTTTTAACTGGGTGTAGCTCTGTATAGTTTTGTTGCTGTGTTTATCCTTGTAACTCGGCATATCTTTGTGTATTTTTATGTAGCTCTTTTTTAGTAGTATGCTGTAGCTTTATGTAGTTCAATGTAGTTTTGTTTAGCTCTATTTTTGTCTTTGTAACTCCTAGTTTTGTGTAGCTCTGTCTATATTTGTGTAGCTCTGTGTAGTTTTGTGTAGTTTTGTGTAGCTCTGTGTAGTCTTGTGTAGTCTTGTGTAGGTCTGTGTAGTTTTGTGTAGCTCTGTGTAGTTTTGTGTAGCTCTGTGTAGTTTTGTGTAGCTTTGTGTAGTTATGTGTAGTCTTGTGTAGGTCTGTGTAGTTTTGTGTAGCTTTGTGTAGTTTTGTGTAGCTCTGTGTAGTTTTGTGTAGCTTTGTGTAGTTTTGTGTAGCTCTGTGTAGTCTTGTGTAGATCTGTGTAGTCTTGTGTAGTCTTGTGTAGGTCTGTCTATATTTGTGTAGCTCTGTGTAGTCTTGTGTAGCTCTGTGTAGTCTTGTGTAGCTCTGTGTAGTCTTGTGTAGGTCTGTCTATATTTGTGTAGCTCTGTGTAGTCTTGTGTAGCTCTGTGTAGTCTTGTGTAGCTCTGTGTAGTCTTGTGTAGCTCTGTGTAGTCTTGTGTAGCTCTGTGTAGTCTTGTGTAGCTCTGTGTAGTCTTGTGTAGCTCTGTGTAGTCTTGTGTAGCTCTGTGAGTGTGGGAAAGGGAAGCACCATTTCTTTTGGGATCAATAAAGTCCAACATTTTCTCCATTACTGGCCTGCAAAGATGACCAGACACCTGACTCCTGTGCTGCTGGCCTTGTGCCTTGCTCATCAACCTACAGTGGAATTGAAACAATGAAATGTGCTGCAAAACCCAAGGCGCTGCTGACGGACTTTCCTCCCCTCATAGCGTGTGGAATCCCAAAGCGCTCTCCTGGCTAATCCTGTCACCTCTTTCTTCTTGCTGCTCCTAAAATACATCAACATGTGAGACGGCTCTGCTGCTGCAGAAGCATCGAGAAAAACTCAAACGTGAGCAGATCGGGACAGTTTGGGCAGCAAACCTCAACCTGTCATGAAACCATTATTGGATTTTTCTGTGGTGGAACCAGAGAAGCTCTGAAGTTCTGGCTTTCATATCATGTGCTTCGGTTTCAAAAATAGATCATCATTGAAAGATCTTTATAACTGCAGTGTGACCTTAGTTTAGTGTGTTGCGGCTTAAATGATATAAAGATTGTATTTGTGAGTCGGGATTCCAAAGTTATGAAGTAAACTTAAATTAATGAACGTTTATTTTAATTGAGTCAAATAAAAATCAGCATTTTTGCTGATGCAGAGCAGGGACGGTTGTTTCTGAAGGCGGGGAGTCATTCCTCCGAGCTCAAACGGAAGCATTCATTCCTCAATGGAGCTGCAGGATGTTTTTGATTGATTGCATTCCGTTCTGGGATGTTTCTGCTGTAGGATCCCCACCCCATCCCTGCACCAGGGACCCCCCCATGCCACCAACGTGAGGCCAAGTAGACACCGCAGTGTTGGATGAGCTGTCCGGCGTGAATGTGGGTTCTAAAGCTGAGCCAGCACTGCTGTGCAGCCTCCCAGGAGACTCCTTTCCTCTGCTGCAGTTCAGCTATTTTACAAAAAAAAAAAAGAATTATGTTGTGTTTAGGCCTGCAAAATATATCACAAATTTATTGTTATCACGATATCAAGCTGTGCAATACGTATATAGCAAAAGTTGGTGTAAAAGTCGATAAATCTTAAATGTGCTAAAACAATGTTACGGCAGCTTGAAGTATTTAACGGATCAAATAAATCCCTTAATGCATTTGACCAATCAGATGGGCCCCTTCACGTTGTTGACCAATCGGATGAAGGCCTGTTATGTTAGATGCTCGTCTCCCATGTAGACTAGTGTCATTTGGAGAGTAATTCAAGGTACCGGTATGTTGACTCTTATTTGAATGAAACTGTTGCAGTGAAATTGAAATGTTTATAGCTGTTTTGCTATTCTTTCATGTATTTCAAGTCATATCGTCATCGCGATATTGATCACTAAGATCGCAGGTTTTCTTAATATCATGCAGCCCTAGTTCTGTTCAAAGAGTTTATCATTCTGAAAGGCAAACACTTTTCATTTACACCAGTTACTTTATACATCCTCATCTGTCACGCCCACAATGATCACTAGACAGATTTTCTTTCATTCTTTGCTCCTCATCATTTAGGCATTGGTCACAGCTGCCCCTACAGGTGAATCCGGGCTGTGTGCGGGCCAAAAAAAATGGGCTACCCTGTATGTGTCCTGCACAAAATATCAAAAACATAGACCGCTCGTTGAGCCTTTGGAGGAAAAATGAAGGTGCCTCAAGCCTCAAGGGAACTGTGAGACATATCTGCGCTCCCCTTAAGATGCGGCTGCACCTCTCTACGACCCTCCACGGGTCTGGACTATCCAAAAACCTGCAGCGCCTGTACAGGCGCATGTGACTAACGCTTAAGCTAGTTTTTGATTTTCATATTGAAACACTTGTAAGAAGAGCCAAAGAATATCTCAATACGATAAAGATAAAGAAACAAGGTTTTCCCAGACAAAAGGTTCTCACACGGAAAGCAGGTCCTTCTTGTTTCTTCTAAAGACCATCTAAAGAAATTTGTACCTTCAATTGGTTTATGTGGCAAATACAAAGTTACACCAAGCATCCACAAAAAAGATCTCATGATGTTATATTTCCACAAATGGGGCAACCCCTTCAGTCATGGGATACCACTGAAGAAGTGAAATAAAATCAGTTTCTACTTTCTTTACTTTGAGAACTCCACCCGAGCTTCTCCTTAAACCCATCTTCTCTTTTCTGCCTGTGCTCAGCCTCAGTAAAAGGATTAAGTTCTTAACACGTTTTCCTGGGATTCTGACTCTTCAGGCCTGTTTGCAGTGAGACCAGATCAGACCTGATCAGATGTTATTCAATAAGTGAATCACTACTGTAATGGAGACAAAGATCTTTCTGGAAATCTCAAAAACATCTGTATTGATTCTGGGATTAATAATCTGTTTTTCTTTGTGTTTTTTAGGGAAATGAAGCGAGTTACCCCCTGGAAATGTGCTCACATTGTAAGTATTCCAACCTCATCCAAAATGTTTTTACTACTTTTTTATTTGTAGTTTTAATTTTAAAACCGGAAGTGTTTTTCATCATGAAGTTCTTGTTTCAGCAAAGGTTTCATTAAAAGGTTTGCAGAGAATTAAGGGATTTGTTGAATTTCTTTCAATTAATACTAACAATTTATTAGTATTTTATGATTTTTGTAGTTGTTTTTTCTCTTATAAAAGCACAGTCTTTTACCATATGTAGGAGAGATCCTTATCGAGATTCTTAAAGAAGTTTGTGGTCAATATTTTTTTGGATTGTTATTCTCTCTTATTTATTTATTTTGTGTTAAATTGGAGCACTCTGGACCTAATGTTTGGTTCTTGTTTTTTTCTTAATTTTTGAGATTGAAAAAAATCCCTCTTGGTGGTCTAAAAGTAAAGGTTGGAAGTTTGTTATATTAGGAGAACTTCTTAAAGCCACTTTTTTTTTGATCTTTTACTTGTAAAATGTTGTAAAATTAATTAAAAATACCTTGAAATAAGGCTTTTCACAACAATTATTAGGTTTGATTAAAAATAGATGAATTCGATTATTAATTAGAGGTCATGACTAATTAATCACACACAAAATAATTTTTTAATTTATTGTTAAAGCTACCCCACAGAAGTGTTAAATGATAAGTTGGTTAATGAAACTAAAATCAGAAAACCTAGATCTGTTTATTAAATTAGTTTATTTTTAAATGTGTTACAAATGTTTTGGATCCGGACTCAAAATTAAAAGACTGAGAATCAGATCAAATAAATAAATAAATAAATAAAACTTTCAAAATGTTTAATTTTACAGGGGGAAAAAATCCATTATTTCAGAAAAATTGTCAAAACTTTATTTGTTTTCAGGTGAAAATAAAGCTAAGCTAAATGCTAAAATGGTTCAAAAAGCAGTAGGAAAGCTCCAAAGAACTCAAACATCACCAAAAAAATCACCTTAAATCTTACTTTTGTACTGTAAATATGCTTATTATGATATACTGATCTAGGTGAGAAAGGTAATGGCTAAAATGAAAAGAAAAATGTATGGTGACCTAAAAAAAAACACAAAAAAGTACTCTTTCCTGCAGAGGCATCAATAAAATGAGTGGGAAATGTCCAAAATACAGATAAAAAAAGCCAGTAGGACAGCAGCTATGCACCTTCAGCTTGCTTGGATCCAATGCTCCATCGTGGAGGACCTTGGGCTGCCTGGCTCTCCATGCATCACTCCCACTGAGGAAAGCCCACATGATGTGTGGACAAGCGTGAACTCGTCAGACTCGCTGATGCTTACTCACTGCTCTTTGTTCCACTTACTTCTTTAAAATGCTCACCAATCTGTGGAGTTCCCGCCCAGCGTCTCGTGATCTACGGTAGTCTGTTTGTTTGATCTTTTTTTTTCTTCCCATCACCTCCTGTGTCTCTGATTGTTTGACCAACAGAGCAGCTGCTCACTGACCCTGAAGAAATCGGTCCGTTTGGTTCGATTGTGAAACACGTTTCGGCGTCGAATCCTTCATCATCAGGGTTTGATCGGGAAAACGCGTTGTCCTACATCCAAACACACGTGTGTGCCCTTTTGGAGAACACACTTACTGTTGACGAGCGTGCCCGCTCTGTTTGGACACCCCCAACCCCCTGGAACTCGCCGCAAGGCCGAAACCTTTGCTGCTCCGTCCGAGGCCGCCCAGAATAAACAGCACTGGAGTTCCTTGTTGCTAGGGATTTCCCTGAGGGCGGGAGCCAGAGCCTCTGCTGGTGGGGGTGAGCTGGGGGTTTTCTGATGACTGCAGAGCTATAAATGTGCCGCCCTGCTTTTGTCCTCAGTCGGTTCAGGATCACGGCAGAGTAATCAGCCTAATGCACGGAGTGCAGGAGCTGCCCTCTGTGCCCCAATGCTGGCTGCAAACCCAGAGCTGAGCATCAGATGAGATGACTGTGGATGGCTGCCTCTCATTTCAAAGACTTTACTGTGCATTCAGTGGTTGTACATTGTGTACATAGAGCCCGAAAACGTTCAAATGTGCTTAGCTACACATGATTGCGAAACTTTTGAATGTGGAAGTCTGAAATGCGCTTATACACGTTTGCATAGATCACTTTTCTTTTTTATTTTGAAATGATTTGATAATGGTAACGATAGATGTGATTGACAACTATCCTCAGGAAGAAGGATCAGGTTGGATTGTGATCCATGGTGAAGTCGATAAACCGTTACCTTCTTAGTTTAAAGTAAATTCCAGTAAGTCTTTTGAAATATGTTTCACACAGAAAAAAAACATGACTTTCGTAGTTTACCAACAAAATGTGCTCACTAACTGAAGATCAAGACATTTAAACATTTTTCAAAACTGCATTTTAGCTAAATAAATAGCCATTTATAATTATATCAGTGTATTAATAATAATCATAATGAATTAGATTTACCTGTGCTTTTGCGGGCGCTCTAAGCGCTTACATTGTGTCCATCATTCATGACAGAGGCGTGGCTGTCAGTTTGCGCCTACGGCCTACTAGTCCCATCACCGAGACATTCATGCACATTCACACACCAGTGGAGCAACACTGGAGGCAGGGAGGGTGAAGCATCTGTCCCAAGGACGGTGGACTGGGGGAAAGCTGGGATCAAACCGCCGACCCTTCGATCATTGGACGACCTGCTCAACCGCCTGAACCACTGCCGCCTCATTAAATTAGTATTTTACAGGCATGTGGAGCTTCTGTTCTCAAACAGTTAACTCACCATAGCTGAGATGGGCAGAATGATCCACTTCAAACTGTAACTGCAGTTTTCATGGCAAAATGATGACAGAAAAATGTGACTTTTATTGTGAAAATAGGAGACGTTTCCTGCAGCTTCCTGTTTGACCTTCCTGTTTGAGTTTGTAGGGCTGCATCTGCAGCAGGGATACTTACACCCACACTTACTCACTACAACCCCATTATGCTAACAGGTGCAGTGTCGTCTGTCAAACTCAGGTAATTACTGAGCTGTCTGTGCCCCCCCCCCCCCGCGCGCGCTGTGTTCAGGCTGCGGTTTCCAGGCCTGCTCACGCCATTTGTGTCACATGAACAGCTTGAAGGCTCTGCTGAATTTCTGTTAACGTGTCGATTCCTAACATCTGCATTAGCATTCTCCTCATGAACAATGGTCCAGCTGTTCCCTCCTGATTGCATGCATGTGGGCTTTCAAGAGGGGGGGGGGGGGGGGGGGGGGATAATGGATTCCTGTTGCCTGGTAACACTTGTGGGTGCATGCAGTGTTTGTTTAAGTCTGCGTGAGGTTCCCGGTTCCATCTGGACGTCCCTCAAAGCTGCTTATTAGCAGCTGAAGGAGGAGCCTCTGGGACTGTAGAGATTTCCCACAATTCTCCTGTGTTCACTTCATATCAGAAGGGTTTAGAATAGAGCCCTGCGCGGGACTATTTTCTTCATCCCGCTCCCGCGCCCACTGAATTTCTGACCAATCCCGCACCCGCAATATGTATGTCCACTCCTGCCCGCACCCGCAAAACTAATAGAATTTATTCCTGCACAGTAATAGAGATGCATTGATTTTGTATCGTCTCCCGTCCCGCAGGAAAAAAACACGTATTTGTATTGATATTATTAAAGAGATTCATGTCCCTCCTCCAGCCTCATCTTTTCATGCATTCCTCTTTTGTGTTATGTGCAACTTAATTATTAAATATATTTTCCCAAATCCTGTTCGGTTAAAAGTCTGCGTGTGTGCGCGCGCAGACAGACGGCCTGAAGCGCGCTCTTAGTGAGAGGCGGGGCGGGGCGTTGCACAACCCCAACAACAGGTTAGATGACAAAGGCCATTGGGCGTCTCTGCCTGGTGCCTTCACGGAGCTTCAGTACATAAGAATCCAACAGCCGCACAGCCTAACGTAGTCCGCTAATATATATTCATGAGATATTCATGGCAGCACTGATCCTGCGGGGGGTTTTTTTGCCGCCCGCTCCCGCCCGCAGCACAATTCAAACCGCCCAATCCCGTGAGATTTGGGTTAATGCAGCCCTCTAGTTTAGAACACTGACTGTATATGAGAACTGGACTGAGTCAGTGTGATGTCACCCATTGGGAATGACTTCCTCCAGCTAGTAAAAGGAAGTCAGTTGAGTCGCCATTTTTAGAGTCGCCAGTATGGACGTTGCCATGTTAGAACCAGAAAACATCAATAAGCAGTGATTGGTTCAGTATCCTGAGTCAACATTTCTAAGGCAACCACCTTCACCAATCAGGGATGAGCTTGTTGGAAGGCCACACCCCTACCACTGAAAGCAGACGACACAAAATCTGGAGCTTTAAACAGCAATGAAATCAGTTTTTAAATTTGAGTTTTATTTAATTTAAAATGGTTGTGTGTGTGTGTGTGGGGGGGGGGGGGTGAACATGAGTTTGCATCAGAGTCAGAGATGAGGTTTGTCAAATCAGGAGTCCCTTGCTAGCTTTGCTCTTTACTTTGTGCTGTCACAGTGACCTGCTGTCCTCCGGTCTGGCAGACACTCGCCATGTTTCAAAACTGAGAAGGAGTCGTCTCTGCCGCCATGAATAATCCATGTTCTGCTCTCTGGGCAGCTCCTGGCAGCGGGCAGGAAGCAGAACACACAAGGAACCAGCAGCAGGAACATCTTTTTAGTTTGTTCCACCGACAGTGAAACACTGAAGCAGTCGCACCCGTGTCCTGACCTTTCTACCCAAAAGAAACGTTGTTGATCAACATGTCAGTGATGCAGTTTGTGGTTCAGCTGCAGTGTTCCCACCTTACATCCGAAGAGGAACCTGAAGGTCTCCGTGGGGAAAATGGCTGGTGAGAATTGGGATTGATAAAGGTATTTCTAGTGGTAGGGGTGTGGCCTTCCAACAAGCTTGTGATTGGCCAAAGTGGTTGCCATAGAAACAATGACTCAGACCAATCACTACTTACTGACGACATCTGACTCCAACCAGGCGGCATCCATATCACAAAAAATGTGTTGACTTCAACTGTTTGGAGCCAGAGGTAAACCATTTTCTATGGGGGGGGGGGGGCGTCACACTCCCTCGGTCCAGTTCTCATAGAAGGTAAACGGTGTGTCGTCCCCACAGTCTTCCGCTCGTTCAGGTCCAGATTGTTCTGATGGCACTAGCTCCAACCGGCTTCCACCGTTCTGTGTCAGAATAGGATGTCGTTCACCTGCCCCAGCATCACCTGCTGGATCCTCAGACTGGAGGCCTTTGGGGGAGGTATTAGCTAAAACGGTGTGGACTGGAGGATGCGTGGGTTCCAGGACCATCCAGATGTTGCAGAGGAAGAAGGTGTCTTGTGTAGCTAATGAAAATCAGGTTCCTGCAGCTCCTCAGTCTGAAGGATTCAGCTGTTAGAATTTTTGTCTTTGTCTTTCTTTTTTTTCTGTCTGTGGAGCAGAAGATGCTGAACTGCTCGTGTAGCGATTGTGCTAAAATAAAGTTCTTTTTCACGTGTTTGTGCTGAGAGTGGAACCAGAAGGCCGCTGATTTAAAAAAAAAAGGTGTTTGGTGTCACAGGACAGCCGGGAGGCGGACACTGTGAAGAACATGCTGGACCTGAAATCTGCGGCGCTGATGCTCCTGCAGTCTGAGGGTTCAAATCAAGTCATCTGAGGACTTTTCTTCAGAATGAAAGTTGTCTGTTAGAATCGGAGGAGCCGGCTCCAAATCAGCTGTAGTTTCAGTGTTTGTTGATGATGAAGATGAACATTTATCATCTGAGGAAGAACCTCAATTCTTGATTATGTTTGGTTTTGCCTCCAATCTTTGAGGAATGACCACAAAGTTCCAGAAAACGTCAGCCTTGATCTCATCATGTGGCGTTTGCAGCATCAGGGAAAGATATTTTAGGATTTTTTTGCAGTGAAGTTGAAGGGCCGCCACTCCACATGCTCATTGGTTCTTCCTTCTGCAGAGCCCATCTTTCTCTGCCTCCACCCCAACTTTCTTGTCTCACCTTTTCTCCCTCCTGCTCTACCACACTTGCAGTCAGATTAGTCATGGAGCTGATGCAGCACGTTCGCGTCCACAACACCACCCACCTCCGTCTCTCTCCTTCCCCGTTTCTTGGAGCCGAGCGGCTGAATGACAGGCCAGTTGTTGGAGCTGCAGAGGAGCAGCCAGTCGGCTGCAGCAGCGGCGCTCTTCTCAGATTTGTTGGAGATTCGTCTGCAGGTCCGGCCTGGATTGGACTCCAGTCCTGCCCTCTATTATGTGTCTATTATGTCTCTATTATGTTTTTAACATGTTCTTGTGGTATTTTTCCGATGATGGTGGACATATATGTAGAAAATTTAGGTTAAACTGACTCTACTGAGTATTTCTTTATTCAAATCATTGTAAATCAGGAGCAGATAGAAAAAATGCCAATTAAAAAGGAGTTTACTATAGTTTTTTGGGTTTGCGCTTATATACTATTCATCCTATGTTTTATGACGCTGAATAAACATCGGTGTGTTGTGGTAGTAAAGCGTAAAGAGATTTAACATATTGCTTTTTATTCCATTATTATGATTTACCTTCCAAGAGGAAATGTCTGTTCTTCTGCTATTTTGTTAAATAAATTCCTCCCAAAGGTGCAACTTATGCATTATATTCTTCTTTATTTTGCATTTTTTGGCTGCCGTAGTCCGAAAACACGTTACTTGTTGGCCACACGTTTCCTGCTCCGCTCCTTTCTGATGGATCCACTTAGAGGACTAGATCCACGTATGTCTTTGCTGTCCTCGTCTGAGTTTGTATCTGGCTCTAAACTGTACGGCTGGACAGCTCCAATATAGCTGGTAATGTTAAGTTGGAGGGTGTGAGGGGCTGTAAACAGAGAACTCTCCATGCCAACTGCTCCGTCCCAACTCAGAGGTAGATTTCTAATGAACTTTTGCCGCTTTGCAGAAACTATTTGCTAGAAAACAACACAGGGTTTCAAAGTTGTGGCATAATCAAAATTAAGAAAAACACCGGGAATGCTTTGAAAATAAATCCGAACATGATCGGAGTGGGACTTTAAAAAGCTTCTGAGGAGTACTGCTGGTTCTCATCAAGGACCCCAGACTCCTGCAGCTGCAGTGAGTCTGTTGGTTGGCCCGTGTGGTCACATGACTGCGTGAATGAGCTTATAGGGTGATTTGTTATTGCCCCATGATTACTCCTCGCTGTCGCTCACTTTTCTTTACCTGAGAGGAGAGACTTCCTCTGATGGAGGGGGTCCAGAAGAGACGAGCTCCTGCAATGAGACTAGTAGGCAAAGTCTGTAAGTGTCCTCACAGCTCCCACTTCTCTCCTGCTCTCTTTTCTTATCTAATTTTGGGTCCTTGCAGAGTTTCTGTCAGGCGTTTCCTTTTTTCGTGTCACCTATTTGAGGCCTCGCTGCAGAGCAGGCTGGATTTAGACGTTGGTGGGGGTTTACACTCCAGTTTTCTGGAGGTGTCGTCCTTGACCCGCTTCCAAGCAGAAGTTTCTATAGTTTGCAGCTGCAGTTCATTCAGGGATTTTCAAGTTTTGTCTTTGGGTCTGCAGCAGACAAACGCTGCCTTCTTTTTGTCATCATCTTTGTTTTTGCTGGACTCCGGGTTTGTGTGTTCTGAAGATGACGGGGAACCCTGTGCTGAATGTCCTCGCAGCTTCTCACGCAGACCTTCTGCCTGTGTTTCCTTTTTCCTCTCCGTCTAGTCGATGCTGATGAGATTAAGAGGCTAGGGAAGCGGTTTAAGAAACTCGACCTAGATAACTCGGGCTCGCTCAGCGTGGAGGAGTTCATGTCCCTGCCGGAGCTGCAGCAGAACCCGCTGGTGCAGCGGGTCATCGACATCTTCGACACGGACGGAAACGGGGAGGTGGACTTCAAAGGTGAACTAACCCGCCGTGAAGCTCGCAAATCTGACCTTTCTATCTTAACGTTGCAGACATAAAACATTGAAATCTTTGTTTCTGAAGAGTAAATCATCAGAAAGCTGAAGGCTGATGAGTTGGTTGAAAATAAATCACTTTTGGAAGTTTGAGGTCAAAACTTCAAAGCAAAGTTTCTACAAACCATATACACAAAGTTTCTGTTTCACAGAACAAATCCACTCTGACATATTTAAAATGTATCGAGTCTACACTCGTGTTTTGAAAATCCCCAAACAATCAGACTGAATAAATGAAACTGTTGAAGGGTTAGTTGTAAATGTTTTAAAATGTCCAAATCCTTTTGAATTGTGTGTTTTTTTTCAGTTTGTTGTGTAACCCTGAAGTGTGTCTGTCCTCTCAGAGTTCATCGAGGGGGTGTCACAGTTCAGCGTCAAAGGAGACAAAGAGCAGAAGCTGCGATGTAAGTCATGCTCCCCGTTCATTACAACCTCACGTCCACAGGGGGCGCCACAACCTACGCCACAGCATAGGCTCACATGGACACGAAACCATGAAAAACATTTTGTAGATAGAAAATGAGCATAAGTTTGAAAGAAATTGAGAAAAATTTGAGTTTTCTATTCCAGTATTGTTTACTTTAGTGTGAGAAAGAAATCAAACTGGAGAACATTTCAGTTCCCAAAATCCTTACAAGTCGTGATCAGATCTTTGTTTTCTTTCTGTAATACTGGATTTAAACAAGAGAGAGAATGTTTGTGTCTGTGTGAGAAAAATGTAGAAAGGGTGTGTGGTTTGGGGTTTTACAGGCCTAAACTGTACAGGAGATACAGCAAGCAGGGAGATTGAATGACAAGGTCAACAGCCAATCAGGACTCAGAACCCAATGCACTGTAGAAAAAGAACATGTAGAATTGTATTGAAATAAATCAGCAAGACCACGTACGATGGCGTATTAGAGCCAGTTCACAGGGGGGGAAAAATTATTAGGACTTTAAAATCATATGCTAAATTTGACTTTTTATTTTGTAAATTTACGTTGTTTTGTTTTTACATGTTGATTAACTAGAAGAAGAAAAAAAGACAAAATTCAGTTGTGTCCGAATTCCCACTCTAACCCCTAACTACTAAAACTATATAGTGCTGGACTATGTATATATATATATATATATATATTTTATATATATATTTTATATATATATATATATATATATATATATATATATATATATTTTAATAGCAATTAGGACACAATGCTCACTACTTTTGTTTGTTTTTAAAGGGGGGAATATGACGTCACCGATTTCACTTAGTGGAAATCTCATTGATATGTGCGTTTTGTGACGATTATTTACACATCTATTGAGTTCTGAAGATGAAAATGTTGATATTTTATTAAAAAATACATTCTCTTTGCAAAAATGGTTCAAACGCAATGCATTATGGTCTATATTCGCCAGTCTAGTGAGCATGGATGCAAACTGGTTGTTAGGAGAGACTTTTCTAGGGCAGATTTTGGAGTTGTAGATTCAGACGTCACTACAAAATGGTGAACGCACCATATGGTGCACGAAGTGGTGTGTAGAGAAGGCCTTCAGACAGAGCCTCAGACTTGGAGGAGATCTCGGCTTTGGTGGAGGAAGAAAGGATGGAAGTGGAGAGCTGCAGGAATACCGATGGCTTCATCAACGGCTGCAGAGATCCTGCAAACCAGCAATCAATGAATAAAACATGAATAAACCGTAAACCAAACAAAGGAGCTTCCAAACATTTGGAACCTTATCCTCCGTCATAACGACTAAACGAGGGAACATTTCATTTGTACCTTGGAAGGATAAAATAACCCACACGCTGACATAACGTAACTCTACGACGTTATGTTACATAATAGCATCCTGCTGCAGCAATGACGTTAAATACATGAACCGTTGAGGAGTTCCTGTAGTTGAGAGAATGTCCACACTTGAGCTAAAGCTCTGGTGCTAAAGGGTTACGGTGCACTTTTCAGGGATGCAACTCACATTCCACACTCAGTGTTTTATGAGAGCGATTACTCCAGATGAAAGATTCCTCTGCTCCTCTTCCCGCGCAGTCGCCTTCAGGATCTACGACATGGACAAGGACGGCTACATCTCCAACGGTGAGCTCTTTCAGGTGCTGAAGATGATGGTGGGGAACAACCTGAAGGACACACAGCTGCAGCAGATCGTGGACAAGACCATCATAAACGCAGACAAGGACGGAGACGGCAGGATATCCTTTGAAGAGTTCTGTGCGGTGAGTCTCCTGTAAACTAGAGCGCAGCTGCGTTTTCTGAATCAGGACCAAAGCTAGTCGTTTTTGGCACAAAGGGACGTTCTCCTTTTAGAACCTCGTCTGGTGTTGGACCCAAAGGAAGCAGCTCTGCTTCTCTGACGGGAAGAGCTGCGTTTCAGACTCCTGGTTTCAGCTGCTTCTCCACAGCTTCAGGAGAACTGTCCTTTCAGAATAAGAGCACCGCAAAAATAGACTTGAGTTGTGGTTGGCCATCTCTCGAACTCTTCTGCTTTTTAGATTTCAGATAGCTTTTGACTTTTTTTTTCAGGCGTTCCAACTCAAAAGTGGAACCAAATCTTAAGTCAGGCAGCAAATCAGAATTCAGAATTTCCCTAAAAACAAAGTAGTTGTTGTAGTAACACTTTAAGAAAGCTCTAGACTAAAAAACAGCAGATAAGCTTTAAGGCTGAAACCGGATTGTTAGTTTGTGGAACTTTAGATATTTCCGTTAAATATAAAGCAGCCCCATCTGCTGATTATTTATTATTCATCATTTTCCAATTTGAGAGGACAGTTTCTTTAGTCTGAAAGAACTTATTTTTTTAATCAGAGTTTTCTTCATGTTGTTCAACCAATCAGGGATTTTGTTCAACCAATCAGGGTTTAGAATCAGGATGGCCCCGCCCACATTTGAATAAGCGCACAGAAAAACTTCAAAAATGCTCAAATTGATTTTAACAATCATTTTTTTGTGTCCCTTTGAATAAAATGATCATGTCCAGCAGCAGTTTAGGGCTGGAAGACCGGATTGTTTTCTCAAATCTTCATTTCTACGTGATGCTTTTAAGAAAAACATTTCCCCCTGCCACAAACTGAAAGACACGCCAAACTTCCCGTTGACATCACAGCGAGAGAAACGGTCAAAGAAATGAATGGGGCCAAAATCTCTGATGGGACTCATAAAAATATTTCAAAATCCACTTATGAAACCAGAACACACCTGTCGGGGACACGCAAAGGAAGTTTGAAAATAATTATGGGATGGCCACTATGGACCTATGATTTGGCGGCCATTTTGTTGCAAATATTTGCTGATTTTCACATTTTCCCCACAATCTACAAATCGGGAAGCTGCTTAGGAAAAACGGTTGGATTTAAGGAATTGAATTGTCTGACATTTATATCCAAATATTGTGAAAATGAAATGCATGAATCCACGGCTGGAGCCGATCGAAACAGTATGACATACAATATGAAGAGATGAGGAATGTGGGCGTGGCTAACAAAACCTCTGTTGCCAAGGAAATCCAAAAGTTTACTTTTGCCAAGTCTTCTTAAAACGATGTAGACATGTTCGTCGTCTCCAGGCGACCAAAGAATTAAATGGTTGCAACGGAGACAAAACCAACAGAAGAAGTTTGTTTTTCCAGAAGTTTGTCCCAAGCGGCTCTGATCATGATGGTCTGAGCCAATGAGGAAAGGAGGGGGTCAGGTAGCGCCTCCTGCAGGCCACACAACGCCAAGAACCTGCTATGAGAATCAATGAAAAAAATCACCTAAAAGTTAAAAAAAAAACAACCTCAAGGTCTGAAGTATTTCAAAGCATAAAATATGTCCAAAGTACAATTAATGATGACATCTACAGTAGTATTTGGAGAAGCCAAAAAATAATAACAAGTAAACGTGATTCTGGAAATCCAAACAGCTACTCGGCGCAGCATTTAGGAATAATTTCAACCAATCTTTTGGTTGTCTTATGTCGCAGATTTGGAGGAAACGAAGGGAAATTCCTGGACTGATGAGTGCCTGTTGCCCCGCCCCCTTCTTCTTCCTGCAGGTGGTTGGAGGTCTCGATATACACAAAAAGATGGTGGTGGACGTGTGAGGCGCCGCCTGCTTGCCGCCCCCGCCGTCCCCCTTCGCCCTTGACACCACCTCTGAAGTTCTGCTGAAGACGAAAACGCTCTCCGTGTTAACTCCATGGAAGTATTCTCTCTCTGTGACGCCACCTTTTGTTTCCACCACGCCTCTCCAAGCCAACGCCGAAGTGTTATCGGACCAGCAACCCTCCCTCCTCCCCCCCCCCCCGGTCACAGCGCTTTCAGAGACCGCAGGACACCCACCAGTCATCTGCAGGAGCATCTCCACTTTGGGATGAGGGGGAGGAAAGGGGGGGCGCTGGGAAGAGGCTGCTTCATTCTCCACTCTTTTCTTTTTCAGGGGGGGGTGACTTTTTGTTGTATTTATTTTCTTTTTGTTGGTCTTTTATAAAGAAAACATAAGTATATCCACGGTTGTCTTGTGAAGGGGGGGGGTGTAGTGTAGGGTATGAAGTGCCAACCAGAACATATCCGGTCCTCGCCATCCAACCTGACGACGAGTCCAAACCCAAAATACTAAAATCCTGGCGGTTTTCATCAGATCGCCCACAAAAGTAGAAAAACAGCAACCGAGGCGCCGCCGCCGTTTCCACATCCGGCTTTTTTATTGATCAGCGCGAGCCCACATCGTAAGAGGGGGAGGGGGGGCGCCTGTCTGCACACACCCCCTTCCTCCTTTGTCACTGTGGCTCCGCCTCCTTTCAGGAAAAACTCTAAATACCACCGCCTCCTTCCCTCCCTCCCTCCCTCCTTCCTCCCATCGGGTTTCGAACCGCCACATCTGGAGTGCTCCGTCGTCGCCCCCCCCCTTCTTCCCCTGATCCCAAAGCTCTGCACGGCTTGGGCCTCCCTGTGCTTGCATGACATGGAATTATATATTTTATTTTTTGTTGTGCATGTAGATCAATTTTTTTGAAATAATCCTCTTGTTTACACATGGATGGTGATGTTAATATATTTAAGAATTTAACGGTATACAATATGGATGTTGCCAAACTTTGGTAAATGTACACATATTATTATGGGAGGTGATCCAAATGAACTGAACTACATGTAACTTTTGTATTTACCCGGGTCAGCGACGTGCTTCGATTCCAGTCGCAGTTGCATATCTGATCCTGTCTCAAACTGCCACACTGTACTCAGCTTAAAGGGGAAATCTGACTTTTCTTTTTGTTTGTTTGTTTGTTTTCTTTCTTTTGTATATAAGTATTTGTTCAATGCAGTTCTGGCTCTCTGTTATCTGTATAGTTCAGGCCGCGCTTTAGTTTGTAAGTGCTACTTTTTCTCTGAGGGACTTTAGGTTTGAGCGGGGAAATGGGAAAAAGATTTGAACCTTTTGTTTTCCTTTTTCTGCATGCTGCATCTTATGCTGTGGGACTGTTGGAAACTTGATACTGTATGAAAATGAAATCAAATTTAAATAAACTTTGAAATGTTGTAAGTACCAAGATTCTGTAGTACCTGGTGCAGCATCTAAATCCACCATAAAGGTAGTCTCTTTGTTAAATATATTTTTTAAACTTTGTTTTAATCCCAAAGTACTATTTCATATTAGGATAGTTCAGATTTCATTTAGTACTTTTATTGTAGAATATCAACATTAAACTACTTTCAACTTTTACACTATATGTGAAAATAAACCAAATATTCTGTTTTTTTTCTGCCTGGTAAACATTCACAAAAAGAAAAAGGATTTTTTTCATTTTTACAACGAACCATTTCAAGTTTTTTGAGTGAGCATTATTTGCTGTTCTGGACATTGGTACAGCTTTGATCAACTATATAAAGGTAGTATTTAAGTGTAAAGGAATTTATTTTATATGAAAGCATTCCTTTCACTGTCCAAGGCACTTTAACATTGGGAGTAGGGTCATTCTGGACCCCACAAGATAACATAGGATACCCCATCTGCAGCAGTTTGCAGAAATGTACATGAAAGCACGGAGGTGGAGGTATAGTCATTAGGTTTCAGGCTCAAGGTTTTACTCCTGTGAATAATGGAACCCATTTATCTTTTCATTCTAAACTCTTGTTTGGTTTTTTATTATTGCTTGTCAAGAAAAATTAAGTAAATTAGTATCTTGGTTTAAAATCAGAGCAGCAGTTCAATCAGCTTTTTCCTTTGTGGAGATCCGCTGTAACTTTCTGCTTTAGCTAGCATGTTGAGCATATTTGGGGCTTTGACTGGCATGTTTAGTATCGTGTGTTAATTGGCAGGTTTAGCATCATTTAGTTTGAGCTCCTCGGTCACTTTAACAGTTGATAGTTTGCTTCATCAGCTATAAACAGTTTAAAGTGTTAGATTTCTTATTTTATTTTCAATAAAACATTGAGACAGAATAAAACAGGATGCAGACATGTTGGTTTCTTTAGGTTTATTTACAAATAATGTCTTCTGAAATCCGTCCCTCATGAACACAGCAGATCAAAAGTTAGACTTCTGACCCCCGCAGGTATGAAAGTGGAAGACTCCTCCCCTCTGAGAAGGTCAATCCCGGAACTAGCCAGTCCATGTTCAGAATCGCTCGGCGGTCCTGCTGGCCACGGCTCTGATGTTTCCGTAGACCTTTGAAGGTGGACTTCCTGTGGGGGTGAAGGGGGGGTGGAAAGGTCACATCCTTGTTCTCAGAACATCAGACGGCATCAATCATTACAGGAAAAGTCCAGCCTACCTAAGATTAAATTACATATTGCTGTCCGGGCCATCTTGATGTTCTGGAAAGAACCTAAAATGTGGATTTTTCTGAGAGATGAGAAAGAGGGAGGAGTTAGCCAAATGGCCCCGCCCTGATCCGTTTCCTGCGGTGACACTCACGTGTCTGCGAGCACAATGCGGGTCTTGGTGACGTTTTCGATGGTGAACTTGGTTTTTCCTCCCTTCCCTGCGATTCTCCCGATGGCTCTGGACAGATGGTCGCCCTTCAGCGGCTTCACTGCAGAAACACCAGCAGAACTTTCAGGCCCGAGTCGGGCGGCGAGCGCAGTACCGGGGAGCCGCGGCCTTACCGTCTGTCACGTCAAAGCTTTCCAGGAAAAGCTCATCTAATCTGATGAGCGCCATGGCGTCCTGAGAGAGGAAAGGTCAGGGGTGTGAGCGACTCGGCAAATACACACCTTCTTACTAAAAAAGTTCTGAACTCACATCAACCTGGAACCCGAGAACAAAGGCTTTAACGAAATCTGCAGCTTTGGTGAGCGCGGCGATGTCCTGCGTCTCTTTACACGTCTGACAGAAAGGGGAGGGGTTACGACAAGAACTGAACAGGAAGTAGCAGACCGCGGGAAGGAAGCTCACTTTGATTTCCACATTTCTGGTTTTCAGGTTAAACCTGACTTGAAGCTGCAGGTTCTCCACGATGGGAGTGAAGATCTTCAGCCAGTTCTCCTTCAGCGGCGTGTACCTATGAGCCGGGACGGCAACCTTCCTCATCTCATCAGAACCCTGGAACACACAAAAAAAAACAGCCGTAGATTTATGTCAAACTTTTTTACAAACAAAGTAATTTCTAATCCCTTTTTAAAAAAACTAGATTTCTTAAAAAAAAAAATCTGAAGCCGAACAAATGCATATCTGTGGGCAGCTCATTGTTGTTGCCGTGGCAACAGGAAAGGTGAACTGTTTGACTCTGCCCTACTTGTCCTGTAAAGGCTGAGCAAATATCTTTCAAAAACTCCAGAATTTTTCAGAGATCCATGACGGTGTTCAGACTCCCATGAAAAATTGTGTTTTTAACATGTTCTTGTGGCGTTTTTCTTATGATGGAGAACATACATGAAGAAAGTTTAGCTCAACATTCCATTTCTTACTCTCTTTATTCAAAAAGTTGTGAATCAGGAGCAGATGAGAAAAATGCAGTTTGGAAAAGATCATTTTTGTGATGATAAAAAAAAAAAAAAAAAAAAACTGGGCGGGGCCACAAACTTTCTTCCATGCATCCATGTATGTATTGATCTGAGAATCTGGTTCAAAACTGACAGCTGGTTAGCTCCAATATTGCTCGCCCTTTTTGTTGCAGAGGAATGTAAACGTGCTCAACCGTCAGGCACAGTCAGGACAAGAAGAAGTCAAACACGAACCAGGAGGTCCAACTGCTGATCAGAGGACGACAGAAGCCCAGCACTCCATTGAATCCAGAATGATTTTTTTGTTTACTTTTAGACTTTAGAAGTTTAAGATTTAAAATCTCTGCTTGGTTTTAGGCCTTCTTCAAATCAGTCTTCCGGTATCACAGATCAGTTTTTTAATGCTCTCGGAGTAGATTTTAAAGTCACAGAAACAATCTGTGATTGTTTTGTTCTGTTTGGTGGAAGAAAAAATGTGATAAATCATGTTTAAAAATGCACTTTTTACTGAACAGTTTGGCTCCCGTAACTGCTTTTTTTAATTATTAATGGAAATTCATGACTGCAGACAAATCAAAGTTTGGTTCTAATGGTGGTGAGTTTGAAGTCAGTCTGAAACGCAGCTCAAACACGTCAGAATTTTGATCAATGAAGAAGAATCTTAGCGCAGGAAATGAAATTTGAAAATGTACCACGTCTGAAAAGGAGAGGAGATTCAATGGTTTCTTTATTGCCATCCAAGGACATTGTTTTATCCAGTAGTTTGATTTAAACAGCATACTGTTAATTTTTAAATTTAAATAGCATGTCATTTAAAATGGTTCTAATAATAAACAAAAAGTGATTTTGGAGAGAAGCTCTGTGGTATTATAGATAGTAGAGATCCGTCTGTGCAGAGCTATCCAGGAGTATTTTGCTTAGGGTCACGTGATCCCAGGAACCAATCAGACGTCAATACCAAGTTCAGTCATCATAGGCCCTTAGGTAAAAAAAAAAAGTTGAAGTGGTAAAAGACATTACATCTTGGCACTTTTAAAAGTGCTAAACAGTGTGAAGAAATCAAAGAGGCCCCACGTGCGCCACCCGCTGTCCATAAGGAGACACTGCAGGAATGTTTTATTGGGCCGCATCAAATGTCAGATACACTTGACAGTTCCCGTTATAATTTATTAAAAACGGACAGAGACATTCTTAAATTACACTAAATATAAACTACTTGACTCATGGGAAAAGTATTGCTCACAAACGTGACATACATCCAAAAGTATTAACATTTATTTATGTACTTATGTCTTCTAACTTTAAATTCGTGTAAAGTAAATCTTGTACAGAATATTTTCTATATAGAAAAGAGCAAAACATACGAATATTTTTGTAATTTGGTGCAAGAATATATTAATATCGGTAAAGAAAAACTTGAAAAACAACAAATACGTTATTTGGTATCGCCCATCCTTGCTTCACTACTTGTGCACATGCGCAAAGCATCTCAATATTTAAAGGAACAGCGCTTTGGCAAAACAAGCGTTTTTAAGTCGGTTTCGCGTTTGTGGTTTACCCGTGAAATCGCAGAGGCAGAAATGAAAACACATTGTAAATACCCGTAGTTTGTCAGCTGAGATGGGTGGAAAATGCGGGCGTTTATTTGGCTGTTCGACCTCCATGGTCGTGCCTCCGTCTGGCTCCAGTTTTCTCTTCTGGCTCTTCTTTGACTTCACTTTCGTAAACGATTCCCCGTCATCGTGCTTCTCCGGCGCCGTAGCTCCGCTTTCACTGGCGTCCATGGCAAAATACAGTCTTTAAAAGTTTAATAAAGTCCTTAAAAGGGTGGTGTGGACTGAACGGGGGGACGCACGAGATTGCCCTCGTGCACTGAAAAGGACCCCAAGGGTGGCGTCGTCGACGCTCGAAACAAAATGTTATTACCAGGTGTATCAAAAAGTACAATTTAAATGTAATTTAATCACCATCCCGCTTTTTAAATCCAAATAACTGTAAAAAAAATATTTATGTATGTGCTTTAAGAATAATTTAATGTATTTATTTTTAAATATCGGGAGAAAATCAGGCATATTTGTGGGCACCTATAAAGTCAGGACCTAACGTTGATATTTTGGTAGATTTTCTGTAGCGCAAAGTTCTATTTGATGTTCGATGTTTGCTTTGGTTTATTCGCTTAAATCGTAGTTTTCTGCTTCGGTGAATATGTCGTCTTCGCTGTCAAAGCCTCAGATCATCGCGCATGCTCACACGGGTCTAAACTTCACTGTGTTCGACTGTAAGTGGATCCCCTGCAGCGCCAAGTTTGTTTGTTTGGGCAACTTTCCGAGAGGAACCGGGGTGATCCAGATCCACGAGCTGCAGCACGGAGAAGTACAGCTTGTTAAAGAGGTGCACTGATGTCTTCATGTTGAAATCTTTCACCTTTAACCTCAACGAGCTGCTCTGAGCTGTCCAGAGAAGGTTTTCTCGCTTGTAGCCATGGCAACCCTAACCCAGCAAACACAGATTGAGTGCTAAGAATATAAGAACCTGTGATGTTTTTCAGCTCGAGAAACCCAAACCTATAAAGTGTGGCACGTTTGGGGCATCTTCCCTGCAGACCAGACACATAGCAACCGGGGATTTTGATGGAAATCTAAATATCTGGTATTTTGTCTGCATTTTCTCCTGCAAAAATCCATGTGTTGTGTTTTTCTGAGGTGATTTCTGAACAGATTTGTCATGGACAGGAATCTAGAGGCTGCTGATGTGCCTGTGTACTCTGTGAAGGCCCATAAGGAAATAGTCAACAGTATAGACGGAGTCGGAGGTCTGGGAATCGGAGAAGGCGCTCCTGAGATAGTGACCGGCAGCAGAGATGGTGAAGGCCATAGAGGCAAGACACAGTTAGAACAGCAAGAGTGGATCTGAGGTTCTGTTGGGTTTTCACAGGAACAGTAAAGGTGTGGGATCCCAGACAGAGAGACTGGCCTGTGGCCAACATGGAACCACTTGAAGGGGAAACCAGGAGGGACTGCTGGACTGTTGCATTCGGTGAGCAGAATTTTCAAAATAAAAGTTTTCACTTCTAAACCATAAGGATATAATGCTACCTATTCAGAGGACAGGAAAGTCCCTGTTTGACACCACAAAAGATGGTAAAGGTGAAGTTCAGTTTGATGCTACAGCATGCTGAGGTATCACTAAAGTCATATGGATCACCGTAAGGGTTCTGAAGTGTCAAAACGTTCAAATTTGTTCCGGTTAATTTAAATAAACGAACATTTTTCCTGAAAATCCTCAAAAATGTGATTGAATAAAGCAATTCTGCAGAGAAGGGTGGAACCAAATTTGTCCACAGGCACCAAAAATGTAATCAGACACAGCATAGCAGAAAATATAGACACATTTGTTCCTTACGAATCAAAATCGTCATTGGGTTGTGATTGTTTGACACCATAAAGCCTTTGACACTGTGAATTATGCCACAGTTCTGGCTTAAATATGATTTATCTTCATCCTGCTGTTTATTTTAGTAAAATAAAGTTCTATAACATTCTATAATTGTGTACAACAGTACAGAACTTTTTGAAATCCTTCATAAATTTGTGAAAGCCTGTTTTTTATTCGTTTGGCCTCATAACCGGCTTTCTTAAAACGATTTCAGGTCACGCCTTCAACCAAGAGGACCGATGCGTTTGTGCCGGCTACGACAACGGAGACGTCAAGCTGTTTGACCTGAGGAACATGTCTCTGCGATGGGAAACCAACATCAAGAACGGGGTGGGCTGAGGACATTACTCGTTTATGTGCGTGATCATAAATGATGCTGTGATTCTGTGTGGGTTCTCACTGGGATTCCTTTTTCCTGCGTTACGTTCAGGTTTGCTGCGTGGAGTTTGACAGGAAAGATATCAACATGAACAAGCTGGTGGCCACGTCTCTGGAGGGCCGGTTCCACGTGTTTGACATGAGGACGCAGCACCACACCAAAGGCTTTGCCTCTGTTTCTGAAAAGGTAACAAACCTTTGGGGACTCAGTCAGGTGCACCATTTTAGCATTTCCAGAAAGAGACAGCATCCCTCTAAAAACAACAGCAGTCAAAGCAAACAGAACTGTTTTGCTGCAAATGTCTTGAAGCAGGAGCCAGTCTGCTCACAAAGGAGCTGCAAACATTTGTTTTTTGCTCAGCTGGAAGATCAACTGATCAAATGTTTTTTTTCTAATGAAGGTGAACATTAAATTCACAAATTCAAACGTTCAATGTTCAGAACAATTTGAGCATAACCAACACTATTTCTCATTTCTATCTCTTATTTTTATTTCATTATTTCATTGCTTTCACATATGTAGTGAAATGTAACTTTTCAGTTTGTTTTGGCTTTTGTTTTATTATTTAAGTGCCTCAAGGGCCTGAATCATTCTTTTCTTAAGCCTTTCAGAGTAACGTATGTCCATATACATGATGATTATATATATGATGATAATATATATATATATATATATATATATATATATATATATATATATATATATATATATATATATATATATATATACGACTGAGGCTCCTAATTAAGCTAACACTTTAAAATTTATTAGATAATTTTATTAATTAAAATAATTTCAACACACCGTTTGCATTTTCAACATTCTTTAGCTAAAACTAGCCTCTTTACTGACGTTAGGATTTAGCATCTGTAGTATTTTCAGCATTTTATTTATTTATTTATTTGTGTTTTTTTTATGTATCGCCTTTTCAGCACATTCTTTGTAAATACTGATGTAAAAGAAGTTTGTAATGTCTTCAAATACTTAAACTTTTAGCTGTTTGTCGGCCTTTTCATCACATATTTTGGCACTAAACATGAGGCTACATTCTCCTGAAGAAAAGCCAGCATTAGGCAGCTATCTCTGCATTCCTAGCCTCTTAGTTTGTGTGTTTCCATTTGAAAGTGTTCTTTTCTTTTAGCATTATATATTTGTTTTTTTTTTTCCGTAATTGTGATGTTTCCGATGTGTTTCCTGTGGAAGAATGTCCTCCTGAAGATTTGACTGGGAACATGTCGGAAACATCCGGATTAGGATGTTTCCGACATGTTCCCAGTCAAAGATTAAAGGCCCGTACACACCAGGACGAATATTCGCCAGGCGTTTTTCGCCACGTTTTTTGTGTTCACACCCAGGCGATTTTCGCTGACGATGAGTGGAGTGAACATGCAATTTCATTCCCTGACATTAGATGGCGCTTAATGTAAAACAGAAATACTCCTGTACACAAGGTGGCGCTGCGCAACTTTACGCTTCTGAAAGTCGCTTTTCACTCAGAAGAAGAGAGCAAGTATTTACGCGCTTGTCAGAATAATACAAAGAAAACATGAATATTTCAAGCACCATTAGCTCCAACTGGTGCTTGGTTCGGGGATATTTTAGAATGTCCGTCATTATTGCTTCGCGGCTGTGTGTAGACGCTACTTGGCGTCTATCTTCTTCGCTGGTATGTGTGCTCAGCAAGGCAGTTTTGTGTTTGAGCGCCCCCAAGTTGTGTTTTACTGTAACTTCAGAAGCTCCAGACACGTGAGCAAAAGCGCAATTCTCATTGGTCGAGTAGATTTCGACGCAACGCGTCGAAAAAAAAAACGAACCCAAGGCGTTTTTTTTTTTTGACGCTTCAACGCCTGGCGTTTTTTCGCGTTGGTGTGCACACTCTCGTTGGTGCCCTTTGTTTAGTCACGAGGCGTTAAACGTCGGCGAAAATCGCCGGCGAAATTCGTCCCGGTGTGGGTACCGGATGTTCTCGGGTTGCCGGATGTTCTCGGGGTCCTTCGGGGTCCTTCGACCAATGATGACGTCACACTATTTGATTGGCTGTAAGTTGCCACGACCAATGAGTTAACGTCGCTAAGTTTTTTTAAAAACTTTATTGACAATTGGGGTATCATACATTAACAAAAACGTATCACCTTGCTCAGCTGTATAATTTAGTGTAAGTTTATTTTTTTGCTTGTATATCCCCTGGCGTTTATTTTGAACATTTGATGTACAGCTTATTGTTCCTTGTTCTTTTGCTGTATGTCACTTTTGTTCTGCATCAATAAAAAAAAAAAAAATAATAATAAAAAAAAAAATGACATTAACGTTAACAACGAACAATAACGATGTAATCAATATTGCCTCGAAGATCAGTCACCATTGCCAAATATAACATATTGACATAGAAAATAAAGAATAGAGGGGAAAAAAAGAAACAATCAACATTACACACAAATAAATAAAAACATAAGTAAAATAAAATAAAGGAACATAGAAAAAAATCTAAGCAGTCTAATACTAGTTAAGTTAGGGGTACTCGTGAAGTTTGTATTTCTGAACAAAACTAAGCAATTTCAAGCCATTCTTCTTTTTCATATAATGAAGTGATTGAAAGCAAAAACAGAGCTCTTTATTAAATGTTATAAAAGTGGTTTGGTCTTCAAAACTTGACCTCACCAAGATGGCGGTGCTCTCCTCCTATGAGGAACCACGTGATGTCTCCTCTAGTGATATAACTCATTGGAAGGACCCTGAAGGACCCCGAGAACATCCGGCAACCCGAGAACATCCGGTACCTACACCGGTGTGAACAGGCCTTAAGAAACAACAGAGCGGATCAACCTTGAGTTCAATTTGATGTTTAAAGAGACAAACCGCCGCCGGAGTGAGGGAAAGGTGCTGAGACTGAAGTGCATCTCTGTGGTTTTAGGCTCATAAATCAACCATCTGGCAGGTCAGACATTTACCTCAGAGCAGAGACGTCTTCATGACAACAGGCGGGTCGGGAAATCTGCATCTGTGGAAATAGTAAGTCTTCAAAAATGTTTGCTTTCCAGAAATGTACTTTCCTGTTCTAGCAGTTTGATTATTTACTTGAAAATGTTCCACTTAGTGAGTATCCAGCTCAAAGGAGCGAGAAGGACTGTGAGGGTGTGGCAGGGGGCGTGGCCGGCTCGCTCAGCCTCCTGCAGAACGTCACCCTGTCCACGCAGCCGATCACCAGCCTGGACTGGAGCCCCGACAAGCAGGGTCTGTGCGTGTGCTCGGCGTTCGACCAGTCTGTGCGTGTGCTCATCGTCACCAAGCTCAACACGGTGTGAGGCGGGGCCAGACAGAACATGGACCAAATGTGCCTCGCAGAACAATCTGAGCCTGGATGGTGGGGTTCCTGGACAAAGATCAAAGTTCTGCTGTCCTAAGTTAAACTGTTATTTATCCTCTTAGATCTGACTTGTTCATTAAAGATTTTTTTATCTATTTTTAAAGTCTTTTAATTCTGATTCTGCCATTTTACCGAAATCTAAAACCTGTGTCATTTTCTAGGACCTAGTTTCTGCAGAGCAGCAGAAGATTCATTAGAAATTCACCTCTGAGTTGTTGACAAGACTGTTGGTTTGGGGCAAGCCCAACCCCCCTTCCCCTCCATGTTACTGAGAGCTCTGCCTCTAGCTTACAGTGCCTCACACTGTCAACTCAAGGGTGTATTCAGACTGCAAAGGTTTGTTGGTCTGGATGTTTAGCCCATAGTGTTCACACTGGACCAGCAGGGAGGGGCTTCTTCTTCTTCCACTGCAAACCTTAATGGAAACTTTAGTAGCAAAAACCAGAGTTTTTGTTTGCTGTTGTTCCATCCCCAACCATATTCAAGATGTAAAACTTGATTTTTTTAAAAATCAAATTAGTCAAAAATTCTTATCTTTATCTTAAGATAAATGTTTATGCTCTGAAATGAATGTTAGACCGACTCCTGCTTACAATCAGGGGACTCTGCAGACTGTCTGAACCGAGCCCAGCATCAGACTGAACCCAAACTGAATCCACAGAAACATCAGCTTCTGCTCCTGCATTGCCCCACAGCCTGTAGTTAAGTAATATTATGCTTTTCAGCGCAGTAACATAATCTTTGTCTACAGCCCTGTTACATGATCAGAGTGCAGCTCGCATATTAATGACACTGTTATCCAAGAGTTTGAAGAATTATTTAATAGTTCTCCCAGGATCAGTTTTAAGATTTAAACTTCTATTATTCATCAGCTGATGTCACAGATGACATGTTTGTTCGGCTCATATAAAGTTGAAAATAGAACCTTTTTTTGTTTTGTATGATTTTAGAACCTGCACATTTTCTTTTTTAGTCATGATTGAGATTTTTTTGAGTGAATGAAGTTTCCTAGATTTTCTCCTCTTCTCTCATCTTAATCATTTCATCTCATTTTATCTCAACTAATATTTTCTTATTTTATTGTATTTAATCCTACCTCTTCTCATTGATGTATCTCACATTTTCTCCTTTAATTTTATTCCTTTTCATCTTTTCTCATTTTATCTTATTTGAACTCTTTTCATCTAATCTCGTTTCTTTTGATCTCTTGTCATTTGATCTAATCTCTAATCTAATCCACATTTTCTTATTTTAATTTATCTATTCTTTTCTTACCTTATCTCATCTCTTCTCATTGTATTTTAAATCTCTTTTCAGATAATCCCTCCTCATCTAGTTTTTTCTTTTATCTCATCACATTTTGTTTTCTCTTTATCTCATCTCTAATCTAACCTAACCTTACGTTTTATCATCTTTTCTCATTTTATCTAATCCCTTCTTATCTTATTGATTTCATCTCATGTCATTGCTTTTTATCTCATCCCTTATTTATCTCACAGTTTCTTATAATCTTATATCGTTTAATCTCATATCTAATCTCTTCTTATTTTATTTAATTTGACCTCTTGTCATTTTTTAATATTTCATGTCCTTTTATCCAATCTCTTCTCATCTATCTTACATTTTCTCCTCTTATCTTATCTCTTCTTTTTATCTTTTCTTGTTTGATCCCCTCTCATCTTATTTATCTCTCATTTCTTTTTCGTTTTATTTAATCTCATCATATTTCATCTCTCAATTCTACAGATGTAATGGATCTAAGGATCTCTGTATTGACTGCCTGAAATGTCTTTTTCCACATTTGGTTTCAAGGATTTTCCGGCACATGCTGCAGGAGAGTCATGCAGAAGCTCCATTTGACTCTTTAAAGCAGATTTAATTCAGTGTTTCATGAAAATGTTCCTCAAAACCAGAAGGAGAAGCAGCTAGAGCGTTCTCTCACAGAAAAGTTAATTGCATGCGTTAAAATCATTTCACACAACAAACAAACAAATACATACATAATATTACTGTATGAACTGTATGAAAGGATAAAATTCCTGAAAGTCTCATTCATGAGATTCTGCTCTCTGATCACAAAAACTCTGGACCTGGAGGCGTTAATCACAGCAGATGATGAATCTGAAATGATCCCAACAGATATCAGCCCTGTAGATTTCTCTCAAATCTCTGTATGTTTGTGTGAGTCAAGGATCACACTAGATGGAGCTAGAACACCGCTTTAATGTCGAGCATGCAGCCATCGTACATCCAGCAACAGAACTAAACTTTTTTCTACGGTGTCCCGTAAGGGTATAAAATACAGACATTCTACTGAATGATCTACAAGCCCTGAAGATCAACTTTCCTGCTCTTCCCTGCTGGTGTAGAGACATGAGAGCTGACTAACCAGAAACACTGAAACGATGTGAAGCAAACATGTGGTCTGTTCTGAACTCCTCTGACCTGTGAAATGCTGCCACCTGCTGGACAGACTCAGCCCTGCACCTGCTCTGCTTTCCTCTCCTCTGTTAGGTCAACAAACAAATATACGAAGTCTCAATGTGTCTTTTTTCTTTCAACTTCAATCCGTCCAGGGTTAACGGCTGAAGAGGCTGAGAAGATTGACCAAAACCTTTAATTGCCACAACCCATAAAAACATCTGCAGCTGATCTAACAAATGCATGTTTCTTACAAATTTGGCTCCATTTGAAAGGAAAGCAGGCTTTAAATGGCCTATACTTGTATAGCGCTTTTCTACCTTCCTCAAAGGCCAAAAGGGCTTTACAGTCACACCGCCATTCACACACACATTCACACACTGGTGAATTTGGTTGTCTTTTTTTTACACTGGTGAACTCCGCTGCCAAACACTGACACCAACCTTTTCACCACAGCCAAGGTGGGCTTCAGTGTCTGGCTCAAGGACACTTCAACGCACGGTGGGAATCTAGACTGCAATCTCCCAATTGGAGGTCGACCGCCTTACCACAGCACCACGGACGCCCCTAAAGGGCTGAACTAAACGATGTATTCCCCAGAAGCATTGTTACTATACAGAATCTACCAAACAGAAAATGTTTTTCTGACATTACTTCATCTTAAATGAGACTGTGATGATATTTTTGCCTATTATGATCCATATTTGTAATCTAGTTTTTGTAGATATAAAAATAAGTTTATGAAATGACAGAATATGAACAATTTACAGTGATCAAACATGCAGAAAGCAGTCAGGTCTTGTCCTTTTAATCATGCTAATAAAGCAGAGGATGTTCCTGAAATTCCCTTAATCCTATTTAAAACACAAATGTCTACAAACTGATTTTATTACATACATGATAGTCATTATAACAAAGAATTACAGCTTGTAAATATAGTGATAAGAAAAGCATTAAAACCTTAGATTAAAAGTTTCAGACGAAATAATGTTTAGGATAAAAAGGCAAAACCAAACTGCTTTGTCTCAAACTAAAGAGAGTGTCAGGTTTTCAGATTGATTTGAAATAGATACAATGGACAGTTATAAATGTAGTTTTTAAGAAAAAAGGAATTTTCTTTTAGTTTTTTTTACAACGGATTTATTCAAAAGTTACATGTTATATTCAAATGCTGGGTGGAGGCAATCAACGTTGACTCACTGGCTTAGTCTTTTTCAGTCCTCCAGACGACAGGGGGCAGTAATGCATAAACAGGAAGAACCTCACCGCCACCAGTCAGAACTTCCGGTTTGGCGTTTGGAGCACGCGGATGCTAAAGGTAAATACATCTGTTATTAACTTCTAAATAGCGCAGTTTACACTGAAACTGTGGTTTCTAATCTTTTACTGGTTTCCAAATTTTACTTAATAATCGCAAAGTTGGTGGAGTAATGTTTCCGCCTCTGAACTGATGCTCCAAATATAACAAAATGTCAGACTCACATAATCATTTGCCGGTTTCATTCTGCTGATGTGACTTTTATGATGATCCCGTCGGACGTTTCTGTTCCAGGACGATGGCGTCTACGGAGGAGGAATACCCGTATGAGATCGACGAGCAGCTGCGGAGCTTCGACTCCTCCGTGACTGCGGTGAAATCCATGTTGGACAAACTGATGTCGATGTCCAGAAACGAGCTGCTCGTGAAGGTAACGTGGATCCAGACGCAATAAATGTCCTAACAGCTTCTGTTTCTGTCAGGGAAAGGTGTGGGAAGGCCAGAGAGTCCAGCTCAGCCACTCAGTCCAACTCTCCCTATAGTCTTTTTGGCAAGCCAAGTCTGAATGTGACATAAAGCTGGTGTTTGTCACTGTTTGTTAAATTGTATTAAGTGCTGTTTGTGTGACACAGCTGGATCCTTTGGACCAGGCCAAACTGGACCTGATGTCTGCGTACACCCTAAACTCGTTGTTCTGGGGTAAGTTCTGGAGTCTACTCCAATCAAAGTTTGTTGGGATTTTGTGTTTTGTTTTTTGGATCAAGTAAAATTCTGTTTAAAGTGTCATTTTTGAGGATTTCTTTTTATTAAAATCGTTGTTAGTCAGGATGCAGTTTTAAAAAAAGATCATTTTGTGATGAAAAAAAATTCTGCTGGGCGGCCACAAACTCCCTGCTCTGGTCTGGTAGCAACAGAGAGAGGAAGGGGGCGGGGTTAAGTCCCACCCACAACTCAGGTGAATTTCTACTGCTTCTCTGCACAAACTATGTCTTGGAAAACCACGCAGGTTTTTGGATTTACGCTTCTTACTATGATCATAGTAAGAAGACCACTGGGAACGCTTTTACAATAGATCAAAAGATGATCGAGTGGGGCTTTGAAGTCGTGTTTTGCTGCAGTGTTGTCTCCTCGTTTCTGTCTACAGTGTATTTGGTGACTCGAGGAATAAACCCCAGAGAACACGGCATCAAACAGGAACTGGTTTGTGCTTCCTGATTTTTTTTTTCCTGCTTTTTCTCTGAAGTCTCATTCATTTCAGTCTCATTCATTTCTAGTTGATCTGGATTTTGCGTTTTTGTTCTGCAGGAGCGAATCCGGGCGTACATGAACCGAGTCAAGGAGATTACAGACAAGAAGAAGGCGGCGCGCCTGGATAAGGGCGCCGCCTCCCGCTTCATCAGGAGCGCCCTTTACGAGCCGGACGACAAAGACTCCGGGAAAAAGAACGAGTCTAAAAAACAAGCAGATTCCACAGCCGCAGAGCCGCCTCCAAAACGACAGAAACAGAGGAAGTGAAGGAGGAAGTGTGTGCTCCCATGGCAGCACGCCATCCACACAGAGGAGATGAAGAGTTCCTGAGTGACAGCAGCTCACCTGCTGTTGGTGGAAGGAATCCTCTGAAATCATTTTGGACACAAACAGGAGGATTCCATGAATCTCACTGTTTTACGTTAGTGTTGAGTTACACTTTCACTCACCTTTGTTTGTCTTTTTTTTTTTTTTATAAGACAAGCTGATTATTTTTTTTCCTTTCATTTGTTTATATATTTTATCACAAAATGTGTCCACATGGAAAAAACAGCTGCTTTTATGTTTTTAAGGAACTAAAGCCTTTTGTGGTTGAACATACTTTAGTTTAATAACTATGTATGAAAAAATGACCCGAGTTGACAAATGAAAACTACAAATACAAATAAATCGGGTTTGATTAACAGAAACAACTTTTCAGTTGTCCAAGAAGATAAATGTTTTTTTTACATGATATAACACAATGAGAATTTAAAATGCAAATTTTTTTATTTAATATTTTTAATATTGAAGTCTAAATAGTAAAGTGTATTTTTCATATTCCAAGCTTGAATAACATATTGAATTGTCAATTGAGAATTGGATGTTACTTTGAAAAAACTTCCATTATATGAAAAATGCCAATAATCAGAAACATGTGTTCAAAAGGCTTTTTAAAAAAGTGGCATTCACAGAACACGAATCTTGATGAGTAAATATCCCAAATTCTTTTCCTTTTTTGAATCGTTTTTTTTACATTTTTGTAAATTTCAAAAATAATTTTTAAAACACTTGCTTCCGAGGTCAAATATGCCAACGCTTCTAACGTGGCTGACGTGTAGCGTGCTACAAAGTAGTTACTGTGAACGCAGTTAAAGTCTGACGGAAGTGTGGATTCATCTCTGATTCTTCTGTCTCGCCTAACATGCCTGATTGTTCAGTGCGCCTTACATTTGACATGATTTCAAAGATGGACCATTCATAGATGGGCCGCCTTGTAGTGTGGAAAATGCAAACACTACAAAGGAAGAGAGCCAATGTGAAGCAAAATTATGCTTGAAAAGTAAAATGTTTTATTAGGTCATTACTGGGTTTTGAATGAGAATAATTAACCGTTCCAATGTGGCTCAAACCTTTGACCTGTTTACCAGCAGGACCTGCGTGTTGATCACAAACAGCTGCAGAAGTGACAAAACCTTTTTCCATAAATTCCAACGCCACATTTGATAACGACGCATGATGGACGTCCTTAATTTCCTCTGCTCAGCTTTGATCTTGACTAATTCCCTGCAAGTCTCTGCATTCAGCCTTTTAATCAAGGCCAGGAAACAGCCAGGCGATGACTCAGCCTCGTAAGGAGGACTTGGCTCTTTTCCGTCCTCATTCTTCTCAATGGCGGCATCCAAAAAGGCACAATTGTTTAGCTGAGCTCCACTCAGGAGAACTCTGTTCAAAGACGTCTGTCAAACTTTGTCGGATTAACAGTCTGATCTACCAATCGAAAAATGCGTCATTATTTAGTGTTTCCTTTTCCATTTTCCCTGTTCTGGTGTGTTCGCCCCTCCATTTCCCTTTTCCTCACATGATCTCACTAGAAAGAAGTTAGGCCACTGGCAAGGAAAGTTTGAACAAACAAACTTTCTACATTTTAGCCATACAGACTTCAAACCCAAATTTTCTTGTGGTTTTTATGTGTGAGCTCACGCTTTGTGGGGAAGTTTACATTTAATCATCAGCTCTATTCTGACTTTTCTTACCCCAGTGCTCAGTCCTATTCAGAAAACCACCAAAAAGTTGAGGGAAACGGGTCAATCAGAGGATTTAACCCTTCAACCCCAGAGATGTTACCCACGCTCTTAGACATAACTCTTTGGCCGTTTATGCGATCAACGTTAATCAGCGGATTTTTGTTGATCCCATGAACTGCAAAGCAAAGCTGCTTTTCTCTGCTTCAAAATCCACTGGAATTACGTGAACTGCGTAAACAATGAAAGAGTTACGGTAGTCGAAAAGGATGTAAACACTGGAGCTAAAGCTCTGGTGTAAAATTGTAAGCATATTATTGATAAACCTGAATTTTTAAAGATATTTTTCTTTATTGCAAGCTATTCAGAGTATTGAACTGACCAGTCAGAGGCCTCAACAGGAATACGAACATTTAAAACATTTGATTGACTGATTTCGTGTAGCCTGCTTTCAAGCGGTAGGGGTGTGGCCTTCAAGCAAGCTCACTCCTGATTGGCAAGTGCTTGCCATAAATATGATGACTCAGACCGACCAGAACCAATCCCAGCTCACTGATGATAGTTCCAACATGGCAGCGTCCATATTGGGGGATGTTACCCGATATGGAGTGAGTGATGTCACACTCACTCGATCCAGCTTTCATTTACAGTAAATGGTTCAAATCCACAGGTTGTCCCAGCTCCTTTTTCAGCCTTAACGCTTTGGATTGTTGGGGTTGAACCACCAACAGTTCCTGTGACTGCAGCTCCCCCAGCGGAGGGGGGAAAGGTGGAGAAGATGTCACTCACTCAGGTGTGTCACAGCAAATGGAAGTTGGATTTAAAAAATAACCAGAATCAAGGAGTCGGAACCTGTTGGAAGATCTATTTCAGCTGTCTGGAGTTATGTTGGACCCAAAATGCAGGAGAACTAACTTGATGCAAAAGCTAAATAAACTACAAAGCGTTATAAAACCAAGAAACAGTCAGGAGGATTAAGTTAAGACGACTTGAACCTGCTGTGACTGTGACAAAACCTGGAAACAACGTTAAAGAAGAACCACGAAAATTGAATAACAAAACAAACAAACCAATGGACACAAACCTCTCAATAGCATTCCCAACCCGGATGGTGTTTAAAATTCCTCCAGAGTTCTGACTATGAGGCATTTAGATCCTTGGATCACTCTATCAGACACATAGGCATCCAAATCCTACGTCTAAACCTTCAGAATCTTATAAGCTTGCGTCAGTTTTCCTTTATTCACTTCTGCCAGCTGGTGACCACAGACGGGTAGACTTTCCGGTTGCTGATCATGACCTTAGGTGCGCAGGAGTTGATTGCTTTGGCCGCACATCCCCCGACACTTGGTCAACCAAAAGCCTCAGTTGCCAAGGAAATCCAAAGTTTACTTTTGTTGATTCTTCTGAAAATTACATAAACCTGTCCGTCATCCTAAGGCGACCAAAAACTAAAAGGGTTGCTATGGAGATCAAATGAACAGCCACCATTTTAAAAAAAACGTTTTTTTCTATGAATTTGTCCCGTGCAGCTCTGACAAGGGTGGCAGGGGTGGAACAGGATGGTGAAGGACAGTGAAGGGCCTGAAGCAGCCACTCAGCAAGCGAGGGCAGGTAAAAAGGAGGCGACGGGGAGTGAGGGTGGGATGCACCTGTGGGCCATGCAACACTGCTTGTGGATTTAACTTTTTGTTTGTGAAGTTTAAATAGCTTGAACTCGTTTTAGTCACTACTGAGAAACAAAACTACAACTACAATGACATCAGCTATACAAACAGATTTTCTTTAACTAAATACAGACAACAAGAAACAAACAAACATTTAGTCTGAGAAGCTCATAATAATAATAATAATAATAATTTTCTGTTGTTTGAACTGACTCTCTAGTTGTGGCTGCACATTTAAATCTTTCTCAGGTATTTCTTAATTGGTATTTTATTTTTACATAAAATATAACCTTTCCTCAAAGTTCAAACTTGACTTAATTTTTCTTTATGGTGGGATAAAAACTGTTTCTGCTCCTGTGGGATATCAGTATTTAAGTTTGTCACTGCTGAGATTTCTAGACTTTTTCCAGAATCGGTTCCTGGACGGGGTCATCGCAAAAGAAAAACAAAAGCTTGAGTTCTCCCCATGACCCTCCGGCACTTTGCATTCCTGCGGGCCCTGAAGTGCACACGGTTAGAAGGTGACGCCACGCTGAAAGCACGCACAAAGAGAGGCCTTGAACTCTCCTCCCTAAACACATCACCATCACACTTCATTAAGTTTTCATATTTTTCATTACCCCCCCAACTCATGTATTTAATTTGCAAACCAGCTCAGACTTGAGGGCGGGGCCTTCCATCTGTCAGTTTGTTAGTAAATGTGACTGCAGATCCCACGTTTCTGGACGTTTCAACACAAAAAAAGCTGCTATTAATCATTTTTTAAGTATAAATAAAGTTCTTGGGATTGAAGTCTGCTGTTTAAAGGAGAGTTAGTGTGTTTCCAGGTGCAGAGCAGCTTTGCTTTTGTCCTTGTGAGAAATTCTGACGTGTGTCTGTGTGTGAAGGCCATGTGGCATCAAGGTGAAAGCAGGCCTTTCCCTCGGAGGTGCAGGACGAACCCCCATCTGCCTTTGAGGATCTCCAGCACTAATATCCAGAATATTAGGCAGAAAATGTCGTGCAGAAATGCGTAATTCCCGAGACCACATTTTCCCTTCAGGTTCACGCGGAGGCGGATGAGAGCGCAGCTGTCTGGACATAAATTTTCTAAAGGAATGCCTTCGGCCCAAGTTCCTCTGTGCAGGAGACCCGAGTGGAGATTCCTCCCCGCGTGACGAATGGCCGCCCTCAGGACCCCTTAATGCGGAGAGGGCTTTTTGTGCAGACATGCGCAAGGTCACCGGTTGCCAGGTTCTGCTGCAGAGGTCAGCCAACTCCTCTTCACAATGAAGCTGCTCGTGGGAGCCTGAACAGCTGGAGGAGAAGACAAAGGCAGCTGGAAAGCTTCATGCAAAACTCTTGTGTTCTTCTGCACACAGAAGCTCTGGTTCCATCCAACTTCCTGGATAAGTTTTAGAGTCTGGGATGTTCGGCATCCCAGAGACCTGGAATCACATGGGTGGTGGTGCAAGGACGAGAAGGATTCTGTTTTTTTTGGATAAACTTGGTATCTTCAGAACTCTGAGATTGACTGTACATGAGAACTGAAATGAGTGACTCCTCCCCCCTCACGTACCAAACAGGAAGTACCTGCTGGCTCCAAGAAGCCAAAACCCCATAGACATCTGTAGAGAAATAAACAGCTGTTACTCAGTCATTATAGTTGTCAGAATAACCATTCTTGTTCTAAAACCCTTTCTGTTCTTGGTAATCCTCCTTTTCTCTATGATGTTTTTTACATAGTGAAAGTTATTCAATAAAAAGATGTGGTGTCACGTTGAACGTTCAAAACATTATATTGCCGTATTCTCCCGGGTTGATGGTAGGGGTGTGGACCTCCAACAAGCTCACTCCTGATTGGTGGGAGTGGTTATGGAAATACTAACTCAGACCGATGTCTTCCGGTTCTAACATGACAGTGTTTGTATTGTGAAAAAATGGCGATTGAACAGATTCATTTGGTTGGTCTGGTTCTCTACGGATGACGTCACTCTCACTCGGTCCAGTTTTCTTACGCTACTTTCAGTCCAACTCCGGTAACTTGTGTTCAAGCGACCACTTCCAAGGAAAAGTCTATGCAAAATTCTTGCAATCACGTGTCGCTAGGCAAGTTTTAAAATCCATTTTCAGCCTCCATGTACAGAACACGCTGCTATTGAAGGCCTGTTGAAAGGTAAACCAGTTTAACTTTGACCAATCAGGGACTCTGATTTGGTAGTGACATATGACGGTGTCCCCTTTAATTCACTGAATTGCCAACCGTTTGAAAATTGATCATAGAGGAAAAATTAATAATCGTCTTTCATATATCGGAATGGAGATGAGAAAGAAAAAGCCTGGAGCAAGAATGACAAAAATTTGCCCCGCTTCAACATTTCACGTCGAGCCAACTGTAGATACATGCACTATTATTGGGTAGCAACAGTCCAGTGTGAACACCACGTGCAGATTCAATTCAGCACATTCTTGAACACGCATCACTTGCTTGGTGTGAACATAGCATAATGCCTGGGGGAACTGCAACCTTTAATGCTAATATGAGCCATTTTCGACCAGTTACTTGTAACCAAAATTCAGTGAGAGCCACAAATCCCACATCTTGTTTAGAAAAATGGTTTTTATTTGTGTTTTTGTGACCACTAAGTCATTTTTTCAAACATGTAGTTTCCAAATATTTAGATTAATTGTTTCATAATTCAATTATGTTCTTCAAACCCAAAGAGCCACAATAGAGGGATAAAGGAGCTACATGTGGACCCTCAGGTTCCAGACCTCTCTCTTACACAGTAAATAGTGCAAACAAAGAAATCCAGCTCAGAGTTCTCCTCTTCTCAGTCTCCTCCTTAACAGACTCCTCTGAGCTACCCTTGTTACCCCCCCTGCTGTGATAAAATAAGGGGGTTTACGGCGTATCAATAACCCCTCTCATCTCAGTCCTCCTGCACTTTCAGAGCTGAGGTTTACATCCGAGGAGCCCGGGGCTAACAGCTGTGTTGGGTACTGTAAAGGGATGAAGGGCCTCCACTTTTATGATGATGATGATGATTCAGGCTGAGGGAGAATCCAGCAGGAACTACTGCATCTGCAAATTGTCATCATTTTTAAAGACTGAAATTCAATTTATTGTTTACCATTAGATAAACGGCAAACCAGATCATCCAAAGCCTTAGCAGTACATAAACTGCTCAGTAGAAACTGTTTGACCAATAACACATAAATGTGTTTAGTGACAAAAGCAGAGATTCCCGTGTGATCAAATAAAGTTGTGTCAAACAACAAAACGTTGCAGTACCTCAACTGACCAGAGGGGCTGGCGCTGACAGTGAGCAATTTCCCGTTAACTTCAATTTTAAAGTCTTGATTTTCACCCGTCAAATTAACTTGTGCTTAAACATTTTTTTTACTCAGTGACTGAATATTTCATTCATGAGAACTCTGGAGGGAGTGGTATACATTTTTAATCTGTAGTTTTTTTTTTTGCTTCAAGAGGGTGTGCAGTTTTATGATTGACAGACGACTGTCGCAGTGGATTCTGGGAACGTTTATCTAGGTTCCTCCGTGTTAGCTTTAGCATTTACTCAACATTTGTTTTCTGTTCTGCTGTGGTGCTGAAAACTCTTTTAACACGCTGTCTGGGAGTTTTCTATTATCTTATATCCGGTAAGTAAAAATAAATAAAAAAGACTTTAAATTTTACATAAATTAAACCATAAACATATTATAATGTTCATTTCTGTTCATTCCAGTTATTCGATTTAATTATTTTCAAAATGTCTTCAAAAATATCTTTATTAGTTTTTATAATTTTTTAATGTTAAAAAAAAAATTCTCAGTATTTTCATTTGTTACTTTCTTTTATCGAGGCCATAAGGGTAAAGATTCAGATATGCTACAGTAACTCAAAAACATCCTAATGTACAGTGACTGACGTCATCACACAGGCGATCCAGAATAAAAACAGCTCCTTTGATTCTGGGCTTTCGCTACAAAGTTAAGAAACCCAAAACTTGAGTGATTGTTACATATATGTCTGTGGTCAAAGCACTAAAACAAAGACAGTTTTGTGGACCTAAGGCAGGGGTGTCAAACTCGTTTACACCGAGGGCCTCATCAGCATAGCGGCTAAGGGCCAGATATAACCTTTGCATGCAAATAAATGTAAAGAAAAATAAATGTAACTACTCCGTAATGTTAAATAACTCATTATTTATTTATTATGACTTTTTAAAGTGACAATTACAGATGCATAGAAAACATATGTTTGCTTGTCACTCTAGCATAAATCCTTTTAAATGTTGTCCGCTTATTAAAACTCCATTAATGAAGGATCAAATTGTCCAAGTGAATACAGAAAAATAATATAAAACCGAGCTAGAAAGAACATGTATTACACATGTAACATTTTGTCTGCATAGACACATAAGGCCTGCAAACATTGAATAATTATAGCAACTACACATAAATAATATATAATCAACTAAAGAAAGTTTTTATATTAAGACATTGAAAACTTTTATGCTCTCGCGGGCCACATAAAATGACATGGCGGGCCACATTTGGCCCCCGAGCCTTGAGTTTGACACTTATGACCTAAGGGATTACACATATTACATTACAATACACACACATGCACACATATATATATGTATGTATATATGAGAAGTAAGAAGACAAAAAGCATATACCACATAAAACAATCAGGCCTGAATAGAAACACTTTCAGTTAAAATTCTTTTCAAAAATAAAAGGTTTTCAATTGACTTTTAAAAGAATTTATAGAGTCCAGGGAATGTAGAGAAAATATCCTTGTTATTTGCACAAAACTGGACTTCAAACTCACCATGATGTCTTTGTTGCATTGAATCACAACTCGGAATATTAAAGTAAGAAGAAACAGTCAATAAGGTGCTTTTTTTATTGCCCTGTTCCTTCAACCCGCCACTAGGGGGCAGTCAAACACAAGAGTTCAGCTCTGTTCTTCTCTCCTTGAGCTGTTGAGGTTTCCCTCTCCCAGCAGAGCAGATCAGAGAAGATTAGGCCTCGCTTGGCCAGTAATCGCCCTTATCGCACCAGAAAACGACAACAATAGCGGGAGTTTAATGGCAGAGGTAATTGTTGTGGAAGTCCCGCGTTACGCTGCACAGTTGTGATGAATGACAGCCGCAATGCACCATGCTGTGAGGAGATTGCTGCTGCATGTTGCTCTTTAAGCTCATTTGTTATGGCTGCAGCTTCACCCTGGGGTTGTTTAGCTTTGGAAAGCAACTTAATTCAAACAGGAAATTTCTTTCTTTAGTTTTTTTTTTTTTTTTTACATAGAAATCAACCAACAAATTATTTATCGTTACTGAATTAAAGGACAAAGGACTTGGACTAAGTCTGATTTTCGCAGCAATCAAACAATCATAGTTGGACTGATTGTATCTGCTGAAAAATATTTGGAAAGTTAAACTTTTCTTATTTCTGCATCAACCTCCTGCAACAAAAAAGCAATTACTTTAACAGACGTCTGCTTTTCTTGCAAATTTTCTTTTGTCAGTAAAAGTCTGTATGTCATTAAAAATGCAGAGTAAACTCCAATGTTTCCCCTTAGCTGCAGGCAATCCAGCCTAATCATGATCTAATACAGTCACTTTCTGCTCGGATTGACATCAATGTTTTTTTTTGTTGCATTTGTGATTTTGTACGCTCGATGAAAATGTGTGTGTTTCTGTACTGGACCTTTCCTACGTGTCTAATTTTTCTTCCTTTTTTTTTTCTTGTTTCCTGGTGAGACAGCTGCAGTCTAGACTGTCAATCTCACATCACTTCATCGCTTTAGGCCCGAAAGACAAATCAGGAGGAGCGCCCAGATATGCAACTCATCTGATAAGAGCGGCGGTAAGAGGATCCACGCCGGGCTGCTCTAAACTTGCATGAAAGGACGGCTTTGCAGCCTGACGCAGCGAGCGCCCTAAAAGGCTTCTGGGCATCTCGGCTTTGTCTCAGAGCTTTGATTTCTCTACATGAAAAAAAAAAGTCAAGAAAGCTGCCAAAAAAAGCAGAAACATTAAAATAGCTCCATTCATGCATGAAAACGGTAAAAAATATTAAATAAAATACCAAAAATAACACAATAATAAAATTTGATCAGTTTTAGCCACTCATGTTTTCACATTTTTTACTAAATACATTAAATATTTTTATTATTTTATTTTATATTTTATTTTTAATTTTTTAAATATTTTTCTGTTACATTACATTTGACTACACACTTGAATTCTTTACTAGTTTGTTTTAATTTAGTAGGTTTATGCTTTTATTTTCTTATTCCTTTATTCATCTAATTAATTTCTCTTTTCATTTTTTAGTTTCTTCATTTCTTTAGTCTGCTCAATAATGCATTTTAAATTACTTATTTTCATATTGGAATGTTTTATTTTTATGAGAAACCTGTAAGAAATTAAAAACAATAAAAAATGTAAAATAGAAAACATTTTTTTAGAACAAACTTTATTTTCCAAACATTAACCTCCTTCATTTTTTTCATACAACCTCAGTGCCGCTTATAATTTGAAGCGATTTTGAGAGGTCCATGGTACTCTGTCAAAGTGCTTCGTTACTGTAAATACGCTAACATGTAGCGGTCTCAAACTGAGCTTTATTTTTTTTAGCTGATGTTATTCAAACTTCTTTACATGGGACCAGCACAAAAAACTATGGAAATTCTTGTAGACTTCATTTAATACGTGCAGCCACGATGCACATTGCTGCCCGTTTTTTTTAATACGTCCAAGGCTGGATTTTGTTGTTGGCCGCATGTATTTAATATTAAATTTAAAAGTCAAAGTCCTATTATCCGTCACGCACCTAGGCGTGTGTTAAATGTTCCCCACATTTGATCCCTACCCTGGAGGAGCAGTGAGCTGCAGAAACAGCCACGCTCAGGAACCATCTGATTTATTAACCTTAACTTTAGCCCCGCCTCCAGGTTCCATGGGGTCAGGAGAAAAGTTCAGCGCTGGCCGCACATATGTAGAAAATTACGTGCGAATAGAAACTTTTTATGTGTTACTAACAAGGCTGGGAGTTACAGGTACTGTGAACATGCTAATGCAGCTAACACCTCTAAAACGGCTAATATGTAGCGGATTGAAACTGTGTTAATAACAAAGTAGGTAGTTGGTGAAATCACAATGAGGTTGGAAGTTACAGGTATTACTGCTACTAACAGGGTTGAGAGTTAGCGTAGCCTTATGTATGACATAAGCAAAGATAGTGCAGAAAATGCGGTAAATATGTTTACTTAGGAATTAAGAAAAAAAGGAATATTTGAAATATTGGCTAAACTGATACTTGCTTTTTAGTATTTGGAACCATATTGTAGGGCTGGGCGATGAAATGATAATTAAATATATGTATCGCGATATAACTTTTCTCAATAGAGGAATCGTTATAGATTTTTACTTTGAAGGGTCCGAAATTAACATTCACCAGTTGCGAGCATTTTCAAAGACGACCTGGTTTCAGACAACATGGCAGCCTGAGATCAGTAGCTGGAACTTTATTTTTTTTGTCTTAAAAAAAAATAATTCAACTGGCGACCCTAACAGTTACAGGTTATGATTAAATCTTTTACACCAGAGATGCAAGACAACAAGTCCCAGAATCAAGTATTTTGTAAGCATCCATCATTTTTTTTACAAAGAAGAAGCTGGGAGTGCAAAATATAAGTGCTACGAAACAAATCAACGATGCCTGAGACAAGGGAAACAAACTCTGGCAGGAGAAACATATGTTGGCACAACAATACTGGTCTAAAGCCGCTTTTCTCTTCAACAAAAACACTGATTCACATTGATCGCTTTAAGAGTTTAAAAGTCTGCAACCAGCTCCCCCTCGCAGTTTCTCTTCTTTGGCGAGTAAAAGTTAGAGGGTTAGTCGCCACATGGCGAGTAAACGTTTACATAAATGCAGTCATGTTTATCAGCCCTCGTTTTGGTGAATTTCTTTGGTCCTCTCCTCCTACCGTCTGCACGCGAGATAAACAAACGCATGCGGGAAATCCTTCAACCCCTGTGGTCACTTCACCCAGCAGAACATGAAGCAATTTTAAACAGGAACCAGTCAGAACTGGAAGATAAAACTGATTAATAAAAAGTGTTGATTTGGAGACAGCGCTCTTTAGCATAGCATCACTAGCATGCTATGCTAACGAGCTATTCCGTCTATCACCTAAATGTAAACATGGACCGGTTTAAAGTCGGACAGTATTTTCACGGTTGGGCCTTTAAGACGTGGTGGATATGACATTAATAAAATACTGTATTTTATTAATATAATAACAGAATTGAATCCACTGTGTTTTAGCAGCGTCTTTGTAGCGTTACAGAGTTACACCAAAAAGTGTGACCTGTCAGATCCTCCCGCCCCTTCCCTTGTGAGAGCTGCAGCTTTAATGTCAATAATATAAAATAACAATAATCCAAAACATTATACTGTTTTGAGCGTGCTCAATCTCAGACTTAAATAAAGGATAATTCTCCAGCAAATACATTGATGGTAAGATCTGCAAAGCAGCAACAGTCTAAACTACCAGAAGAAATTCTGAGAATTTGCGTTTAGTTTCTAGCTTATTCACAGGATGTTGACAAAAATGTTTGTCAATTTTATGTTTGTCCTGTAAAACATTCAAATTTATATATAGAATTAATGTGTTATTTTTAAATGGAACTGATCAGTTAAGCGGTCTGTTTTATTTTAAAACTCAATCATGGTCTTTCAGTGCGTCTGTTATGTTTAAAGTATGATAGGAAAAAAATATTCAAATCTAAACAACCTGCTGATGATTACTCTCCTATGAGCAGAGTGTTCACATTTGACAAATATAGTTATTTGGATAATATTGTGAGATATATTCTTATCGCCTGATATGATAAAACTAGATAAAACCAGCCCTACCATATTGTTTTGCTCAGGATACTAGTATAATATTTTAGTATTTATAGTGGTGTTTGGTCATATTTGTCCTTCATAGTTGAAGGCCCTTTTGACTCTTTGTTGGCTGATGAGTCCCTCAACTGGTCGCTGAATGTGTCATTAGTTCATGAAGGCAGCGTTTCTCCTGCTGCCCAGTCCAGAGTGCTGCGGCCTTCAAAGGCTTCTATTATACTTCTATGGAGGGTAAACAGAGGCTCCCGAAAAATCAACGCTCCGCAGAGTTTAAAGCAACATGGTTTATCACCGAGCCGGCCTGTTGGGGTGTGACCCCGTTCCCACAGTCCCAACCTGGCACTGAAAGTGCTGCCATGTGCTCTGCACTTACCAACATGTGCACAGAAACTTTCCTCCTTTCTGAAAGAATTTAATCCAAAAAAATGGTGCAGACTCATCAAAATAAAAGTAAAAATATTCAGTTATTTATTAATTTTTTTGTCTTTGATGCAAAAGAATGCAGACATAATAGAAAAGTCCGCAGAGATTACACACAAGTCAGACTAAATGAAAAATTATATTCTGATTCAGTCATAGCCCCGCCCCTTGCATACAATCACCAAGGCAACAGCAAACCTTTCTTAGGTTTACAGACAAGAAAATCTCTGTTCATGTTGGTCACACCAAGTCTTAAATTAAACTCCTTTAGCGACGACCTCTGACCTCTGCTTGGAGGGATAAAAGAGCCCCATGTGGCTCCAGATGCTCAGGTTGCAGACCCCTGGTTTAGATGCTTTTGGGTCATACATGTGGATGATCCAGCGTGGCAGAATCATGAAGGCATATGCTCAATGCTCATTCTTTTTCAGATCAGAGGCCTCAGGCAGGAGCTCATGTAAAAGAAAATGATTGTTTTCCTGCTAAACCCAAATTAGCATTTAAAGTTAATTTCATATTTCATACTTTTTTTGTTTTTTTGTTTGTCTTAAGTCTTTAATGCCCTTTTTTTTTGCTTTGCGTCTGTGAAGAATCCATGTCCAGAAGAGCGAGTCATGAATAACTCAGGCTGAGGCAAACAGAGTTGCATCTTTCTTAAGCTCCTGTGGGGATCGTACCCCAAGCTGCAATCGTACCCCAAGCTGCAATGCTCTGTGGGACTGTGTCTTTATCAACATGTCCTCGGTTTAGTTTAATTAACGCTGGACAAATGATGGGCTCCCATCGCGGGTCAAGGTGATGGAGGCGGCTGAGCAGGTGGAAAATCAATGAGGTCGACTTCCACCCAGCGTATCGACCACTGGTCAAACACGGCCGCCATCGACTGTTTACACAGGAGCGGTGTTTAACACTGATGCTCACACTGGCCGCTCTCACCTTTAGAAAACTGGGTTAAACTTCTTCATCCTTTCTAACAAGGTTAACTGTGTGAAAGCAGAGTTTTGAGAGCAGAATTTTTTATTACATGAAGCCTTCAGGAAGCTCTGAGCTCCTTTCACAACTGTTAGCCCCAAATAAATGAGAAATGCTTTTATACGTTTAAAATAACATTTATCACTTTAAAGTTCCACTCCGATCATCTTTTATCTATTGTAAATGTGTTCCCAGTGGTCTTCTAATCATGATTTTGTTGTTTTAAGCCAAAATAGAAATCTGTGTCTTTTCTAGGACATATTTTCTGCAGAGCGGCAGGAGTTCATTGAGCGGGGAGCTTGTCATTTACTACATTGCAAATATGATCTTTTTCAAACAGCATTTTTTTCATCTGCTCCTTATTTACAACAGTTTGAATAAAGAAAAACTCAGAAATGCAATTTTAATCTTAATTTTCTTAAAGGGCCCATATCTTGTGATGCCATCAACTTTTTGAGCTTTCAAGTGTAATATAATGTTCATTCCTCACAAAAAACTCAAAGCGGTATTTTGATCTGTTCACGCATTTCTGAATATTCCTCTAAAACCTTGCGCTCTGAACACCAGCCCCTCCCACCCCACCAAAACGAGCGGGTTCTCACATTGTGATATAGATAAGTAAGAACAGCCCCTTCCAGGAAGAGTCTGTGCTGTCAGCATCGCACCCAGGCTAACACCCACACACACACACACCCAAACAAACACACACACACACCCACACACACACCCACACACACACACGCACACACACACACACCCACACACACACACACGCACACACACACACACACACCCACACACACACACACACACACACACACACACACACACACACACACACACACACTTTCTCCACAGAGCTAGTGGTGATTGCCAACGCTTTTAGTTTACATTGATTCACAAAGATTCACAATAGCATTTATATTCCAACAGTGTCCTGTCCCCAATAAATGTTGGGTTCAACAGGTGTTCCTGTTCGTTACTTTAGATGCCGGTCTCTAATAGTGGCCGGGTTCCTTTAAGACACCCCCCCTCCCCGGGTCATGCATGGACGTGCAGACGCCGGCTGTCTGTGGGATCTGTGTTGTGAGCCAGTGTAGCGATGGCCAAGAAACGCTCGTTCTATTTAGCGTTTAAATTTCGTGTGCCAAGGAACATTCTGGTGAGGAATCTGCACCACATTTTGGGGTGGATCCTACACGACTCAGAGAATGGTGCAAGCAGATGGGTGATATTAGGAAGACATCACCAGGAAAAGGAGCAAAGGATTTCCTGGTGGAGGTGCAAAGACAGCGAGCGATGAATTAGAAAAACTGGTGTGAACATGGATTATTGAGCAAAGACGGAGGGGTGCGCGTGTCTCCAGGAAAATGATCCGCATGAAAGTGAAGAGGATTTTTGTTACAGAGATTGATGCTTCAAAGAGAAAAGAAACGTTCACAGCCGATGCTAATCAGAACATAATACAATATTCTCATCGTTTCAATAGATCCTGAAACGTTCATCTGGTGTCGTCTGCATTTTTTGACCGAATTCCACAGCAAAATGAACCCATCAGCCGCCACCGTTCTGTCTGTGATGGAATGAATGCTGGTTTCTGATAAACACCTGTCTCTAATAAACGCAGAGCTTTATGCTTTGTGTTTTTTTGTGGTAAAAACCTTCCTCACTTTAGATGAGGTGCTGCAAAACAATTAATAAACTGTTAACAAAGTCAATCAATACATTTGTTAAGCTTATAAGCAGTCTAGTAATATGGACTTTGAAGACATTGATCTGACTGTAGATGTTAATCTTTTTAACACTTTTAGGTATTTGCAAGACATCTATAATGCTAATAAAAATCTTACTAGCATCTGACACATTAATAAAGCCTGTTAATTTGTAAAGTTAGTTCGGGAGCCGGTTTAGCTCGTGCTGGTTTGCGGCACCTTCCGTCCGTGAAACCAGGGTTCGACTCCAGGCTGCTCCCTGTTCCCTCCTCTACTTCTGTGCCGGTCCCAACCCCGGTTGCTTTGAGAGGGTTGCGTCAGGAAGGGCATCCGGCGTAAAACATTGCCAAGTTTACCGTGCGACTCGTTCGCTGTGGCGACCCCTGATGGGAAAAGCCGAAAGGGAAACAATTTGTAAAGTTAGTTAATAAAACTTATAAGCTTATGAACACTTAGGCTTGTGTGAGACATCTATAATGCTAATAAATATCTTACTAGAACCCCAAACAATAATAATACTTCTTAATTTGTTAACAAAGGTTGTTAATAAATCTTATTAAGCTTATTAATACTGACACATTTGTTAGGCACCTATAATGTCAATAAATGCATCATTAGCATCTTAAAAACATCCTAATAATAATGCTTGTTAATGCGTTAACAAAGCTTGTTAAGGAACCTTAATATAAAATGTTACCAATTCTAGTCTGGTAAGTTATCAGACTAACCAGACTTACAGCCTGTCAGAAGATGTTCTAGAGTTGAGTCTTCGTTTTAGAATGTCATTGGATACTGCGCTGTGGCTCTGACTGAGAGTCTGTCCAGTGAGCTCAGCCATGCCTGACATTACACAATTCAACCCAAAAACGTCTCTTTTCTGAATTTGAGTCATTTCATTTCCCAATTTAGTTAAAAATGGAAGCAAAAATAGATCACCTCTGTAAGAAAGCAAATGGAAAAGGAGCCAAATAAGGTGGAGAGTGAAACAACAGCAGGAGATCAAGCAAAAGCTTCAGACTCCAAGATAGACTTAGGAGTAGATTAAGTAGCCTTGAAAAGGCAGGCTTCCCCTCCATGCATGCAAGCTCCCTGTGAAAACACCAGCTAATTATTAAGAAAACAAAGAGGAAACTGCAGTGACGTGCCAACGCACACAGATCCCCGGCTGAGTAATCGTGCGTGAGCTATTTGGGCAGAAAGGAGCCCGGTTCTGTGCTCGTCTCCAGCACAGTGAAGCAGAATCAACAACAGCTGTTCTCCAGGATGAAAACAAGCCTTTTCCTTTCTCTCCCACTCGGCGGAGTCTGATGATGGACAACAGTTAAAGGACTTTGTGTCATAACAGCGGGGTAGAGTATGTGTACTGTGTGATTTCTGCTGTCGCTGTTGCTAAAGTAACAAAAAAGGCAGTCATTCTGCCGTAAAGGGATCACCAACACAGACGGCCAAAGCTCATAAAAGCCTGGCTCCTCCACAGTCCTTCAACTGCCAAAAGTTCGATGGGAGGTGAAGAATCCCTCCGAATAAACCGTGAAGATTTCTGCATCGGCCTCTGCCACGCATAATTAAATTGTACAATCTTAGAGGCATTTTCTGCCCCCCTCTTTTAATGCTCCTGCAGTATCACCACGATCTCTGTCCTACACAGCAGACCACATTACTCCCACTTTGCATTTCCAGCGTTGCACAGAATTTGATAATACTTAGCAGCGCAGCGGACGCCTTGGTGGAGAGCCATGTTTTAAGATGGTTGCAGCCTTAACCTGAGCGGCGTGCCAAAAGCGCGGTTCCATTCGAATTCTGATGGAGTCAAAACAACTGATGTCAACTCTTGAGAAATGGTGGTAATAGCAAGTCAAGAAGTAATTGTTTTTATAATCCGACCTGGCTCGCTGGAGTTGGCGTACTGTAGGACGGTGGGGCTGAAATTGGTTTTGGCAGAGTTCTTTTTCTTAATCTTCATTTCTTGTCTTCATCTGTCTTTCTTCATGAGGCGCTTACTGTTCCTTAAAATCAACTGTAAATGAATTTTACACAAGCTGACAGGCCATTTGAACGAAGCACTGAGAGGTCATCAGCGTGCAGCTGCAACGGCTTGTTGTTTTAGATTCTCTGCTGAAAAATACTGGTTCAGTTATTTTACTCCTGATAATAAAAGTAAGTGGAAAAAGATGGAAAACCAGACTACTTTAAAACATTACAAGTGAGTCAAAAACGTTAAAACAGTGTGTGGAAAAATAAAAACCATTCCTTTAGTTTTAGGTTGTCAACTGAGATCATTTATTTTGATCTGTATTCTCTAAACCGAAGCATCATTATACTCCCTTGAGCGTTTGCACAGTTGCCACTTAGCATGACCATAGAATCAAGCTGTGCCATTGCAAATCTTCATTATATTCAATTAATTTAAGAAAAGGTCTTTAATGTATAAAAATAAACACATGTGAAGTATTACTCAACTCAACTCAACTCAATTTTATTTATATAGCACTTTCATACAACAGTAGTTGAGACAAAGTGCTGAACACAACAGTAAAAAACATTAAAACATGTTAAGGGGGGGAAAACACAGAGGGAGATAAAACTATAGAAAACAGTAAACAGTTAGAAAAACAGTGGTCTCATATTGGGTTAAAAGCCAGAGCATAAAAATGGGTTTTTAAACGGGTTTTAAAAATGGACAGTGAAGGGGCTTCTCTAATGGCCAGCGGCAAAGTATTCCACAGCTTTGGAGCGGCTACAGCAAAAGCTCTGTCCCCTCTGAGCTTCCGTCTGGACCTCGGTACCTCTAGAAGCATCTGATCAGCTGATCTGAGGCACCGTGCCGGCGAATAGGGAGTGAGAAGCTCAGAGAGGTACAGCGGGGCAAGACCGTGTAAAGATTTAAAAACAAGCAGAAGAATCTTAAAATGAATTCTAAAATGCACAGGCAGCCAGTGAAGCGATGCTAGGATCGGCGTGATATGGTCTCTTTTGCGTGCTCCAACCATAAGACGAGCAGCTGCATTTTGAACACGTTGGAGACGCAAGAGAGACGACTGGCTGAGTCCAAGATAAAGAGAGTTGCAGTAATCCAGCCGGGACGTGATGAAAGCATGGATTACTGTTTCATAGTGTGCAGGTGTTAAAAAAGGTTTTACCTTAGCAAGTTGGCGAAGGCTTAAAAAGCTTAACTTCACTACAGAGCTTATCTGTTGGTCCATCCTAAAATTACTGTCCAATTTAACACCCAAGCTAGAAACAGTTGATTTTAAGAAACCAGTCAGAGAGCCCAGAACAATTGGGGACGGTCCACTAAAATCATTCGGTCCAAAAATTACAACTTCTGTTTTCTTTTCATTCAAACTCAAGAAACTTAGGGCCAACCAGTCCTTAATGTCATGGAGACATGACAGGAGCTGCGTCACAGAGAGATTATCCTTTTTTAGCGGCAGATAGATCTGACTATCGTCAGTGTATAAATGAAAGGAAATGCCGTGTTTTCTTAGAATGGACCCTAAAGGTAACAGATATAAAGAAAACAGAAGAGGTCCCAAAACCGACCCTTGTGGGACCCCAGAGGGAACCCGAGCTGTGGTGGATTCATAACCACCTAAACTGACACACATGGTTCTTTCCGCCAGGTAGGATTTGAACCAGTCCAGTGCAGTACCTTGAATCCCCACCAGGTTCTGGAGCCTAGAAATTAAAGTGCTATGGTCTACGGTGTCGACTGCTGCAGTTAGGTCCAGCAGAACTAGAACAACATAATCTCCAGCATCATTGGCCAAGAGAATGTCGTTGCTGACTCTTAGCAGTGCTGACTCCGTACTGTGAAGGGGTCTAAACCCAGACTGGAAGACTTCAGGAATTTTATGTTGGTTTAAGAAATCCTCCAGCTGTGAGTAGACCACTTTCTCCAAGAGTTTAGAGATATAGGGCATCTTGGAGATGGGTCTAAAATTGGCCAGTACAGCACTGTCCAGGCTGGGTTTTTTAAGTATCGGCTGAACCGTTGCATGTTTAAAGGTGGAGGGGACGACACCAGCAGCAAGACTGCTGTTGATTATAGAGAGGACCGTCTGTGCAATGCTGGGGAAGACCTCCTTGAAAAACTTAGGAGGGATGGAGTCTAGGGGAGAACCTGATGGTTTGCTTTGACTGACTAATTCATTTAAAAATTGAAGAGACGCTGGCTCAAATTCTCTAAATACAGCTGGGCAGAGAACACAGGTCGAAGGGTCGGAGGAAGGTAGAGTAATGTCAGCCCTTATATTTGATACTTTATTGTTAAAAAACTGTAAAAACATATTGCACAGGTCAGTGGAAGCTTCTAAGGACACCGCCTGTGGAGGATTAAGAACAGAGTCTATCATTTTAAAAAGCACCCGTGGGTTATGCTGATTAAGAACAATAATATTAGCCAGGTACTCTTGTTTAGCAAGTTTTACAGTGCCCTGGTAAAAATGCCAACAATTCTTCAAGATTTGTAGTGAGATTTGCAGTTTGTCCCTCCTCCACCTGCGTTCAGCTTTCCTACAGGCCCTCCGAGCTGCCCGGGTTCTCTCATTGAACCAGGGCTCAGGTTTAGGACGGGGCTTTAGTGTCTTTAGAGGAGCCACAGAATCCAGGATGCTGGTGCAGGAGGAACTGAACCAGGAACTCAGCTCAAGAACATCAGCAGCAGAGGGAGGGACAACGAGCTGGTTAAAAGCAGAGGAAAACTGACCAGCAGTGGAAGAGTTAAAAATCCTGCGACGCTGAGGAGGGGCGGTAGATTTAACAGCAGTGCGTGAAAGTCCAGCTTCAAACACTACAGGCATGTGGTCTAAAACAGCTAAGTCACAGATCTCAATATTAAAAACAGGTAGTCCATGGGAGAGGACGAGATCCAGTACGTGTCCTTGTTCATGAGTGGTTCCAGACACCCACTGAACAAGGTTAAAAGAGTCAATGATCTCTAAAAAGTCCTTCACCAAAGGCTTTTCAGGGCAACACACATGAATATTAAAATCCCCAACAATAAGAACACGATCGTAGAGTGGCATCATTTCTGCCAAAAAGTCAGAAAATTCCTTCAGAAAATCTTTGTTGTACTTGGGAGGTCTGTAAACGACAGCGAACAGCACCGGGTCGGACCTCCCCACCTCGAAAGAAGTCAGCTCAAAGCTGGAGTACGATGATGACACACAGTGTCGTTTACACTTAAAATCGTTTGTAAAGACAGACGCAGTACCTCCTCCCCGACCAGACATCCGCGGGGAGCTAAAGTATGAAAATCCAGCAGGTAAAAGATCCACAAGAAGAATTATAAAGTATATTCACCCTCCATGACATGGGGTGTCAAACTCAAACGCCAAAATTCCAAAACACACCTTAGGTTGCTGGCCGAACAGGATAAACGTTTATTGAACACACTAAAACTAAATTTTTAAACTTTTTAAACATAAATAAGAATATTAAACAGACATGAATATTATTCCAGAATAGATCAACTTAAACCTTAAATAACTTTCAAAATTTTACTCTACATAAAAATATATTCTGTCAAAATTCTACAAGTTGGAAACAAGGTAAATGTTAAAAGAAAAAAAACTCACATTTTTAACTTTTATGTCATTTTAAATATATATAAATAAAAAACGTATACATTTTCCAAAAGATTTTGCTATCCATGAAAATATATCCTGCCAAAGTTATAAACGTATGAACATGCTGCAGAACTATTTTTGGTTTCAATAAGGAACCACGGAACCGAACCCAAACCCGCCCAAAGCCTTTTTTGCTCTCAAACCTAGAATCTAAACCCCCCTCAATCGGGCAGGAAATTGCCCATTCTTGCAACACTGGTGTTCAGCAAGGCACCTGATGCACTGCATGATGGGATTTGAAGCTAATATCGTGCAAAGGTCACTGACACATTGGGTTTGGGCCTGCTGTCGGATCTGGGAGCGCAAGGAATCGTGGGATACCTTTCCCTTTTGCCTGTCTGGGTGGATTGGGGTTTAAGTCAATGTGTTTTGTTGTCTGGCTGTTTCATTCTGCTTTGCCCTTAGTTATTTTAGCCCTGTTAAGTTTATTTCTTTCTGCACCATGAGTGAGAGGAAAAGATGTCTTACATGGTGTTGTCTAGGGCTGCCCGATATGAAGAAAACATGCTATAATAGTAATCAATATTTTGATGACTATATAATTTGCGATACATGAACAAATAGCAAAACAACATACATCATTTCCATTTCACGGCAACAGTTTAATTCAAATAAGAGTCAACATAACTTAAATTAATCACCAAAGACCCTCGTCCACATAGGAGGCGAGCATTGTGTTTGTGTGGCTCTACACCAGACTTGCAACCTGTTCAGGGTGTACCTACCTTCACCCAATAGTAGCTGCTCCAGCAACCCAATAACCATAAAAGGGCCACAGCAGGTTCTAAAGATGGACGAATAATTAACCTATTAGTTTTGTTTTTGTTCATCTAAGTTTGTAATTTCCTTTTTAAGTTCTAATAAGTTGATTTTCTATTCTTTAAAAACAATACTTCCTGTTTAGATTTTTTATGTTGAAACATAAAAATTATACTTGTATATTTTAACATAGTATGACATCAACAAAATACAACATCTTTCTTGATGTCGTACTTTTACAATGAAGGTCCCTTATTTTAATCCAGAAGGTACATATTTACACTGACCAAAAATATAAATGCAACACTTTTGTTATTGCTCCCATTTTTTATGATATGAACTCAAAGATGTGAAACATTTTCCACATACACAAAATAACCAGTTTTCTGAAATATTGTTCACAAATCTGTCTAAATCTGTGATAGTGAGCACTTCTCCTTTGCCAAGACAATCCATCCCACCTCACAGGTGTGCCATATCAAGAAGCTTATTAGACAGCATGATTATTGCACAGGTGTGCCTTAGACTGGCCACAAGAAAAGGCCACTCTGAAATCTTCAGTTGTATCACACAGCACAATGCCACAGATGTCGCAAGTTTTGAGGGAGCGTGCTATTGGCATGCTGATAGCAGAAATGTCCACCAGAGCTGTTGCTAGGGAATTGAATGTCCATTTCTCCACCATAAGCCGTCTACAAAGGCGTTTCCGGGAATTTGGCAGCACATCCAACCGACCTCACAACTGCAGACCACGTGTAACCACACCAGCCCAAGACCTCCACATCCAGCATGTCCACCTCCAAGATCGTCTGAGACCAGCCACTCGGACAGCTGCTGAAACAATCGGTTTGCATAACCACAGAATTTCTGCACAAACTGTCAGAAACTGTCTCAGGGAAGCTCATCTGCATGCTCGTCTTCCTCATCGAGGTCTCGACCTCACTCCAGTTCGTCGTCGTAACCGACTTGAGTGAGCAAATGCTCACATGCGATGGCGTCTGGCATGTTGGAGAGGTGTTCTCTTCACGGATGAATCCCGGTTTACACTGTTCAGGACAGATGGCAGACAGCGTGTGTGGCGTCCTGTGGGTGAGCAGTTTTCTGATGTCAATGTTGTGGATCGAGTAGCCCATGGTGGTGGTGGGGTTATGGTATGGGCAGGCGTATGTTATGGGCGAAGAACACAGGTGCATTTCATTGATGGCATTTTGAATGCACAGAGATACCGTGACGAGATCCTGGGGCCCATTGTTGTGCCGTACATCCAACAACATCACCTCATGTTGCAGCATGATGATGCACGGCCCCATGTTGCAAGGATCTGTACACAATTCTTGGAAGCTGAAAACATCCAAGTTCTTGCATGGCCAGCATACTCACCAGACATGTCACCCATTGATTGCATGTTTGGGATGCTCTGGATCGGCGTATACGACAGCCTGTTCCAGTTCCTGCCAATATCCAGCAACTACGCACAGCCATTGAAGAAGAGTGGACCAACATTCCACAATGGACAACCTGATCCAGTCTATGCGAAGGAGATGTGTCGCACTTCATGAGGCAAATGGTGGTCACACCAGATACTGACTGGTTGTCTGAGTCCTCTGACCCCCTCAATAAAACAAAACTGAAGATTACAGAGTGGCCTTTTCTTGTGGCCAGTCTAAGGCACACCTGTGCAATAATCATGCTGTCTAATCAGCATCTTGATATGGCACACCTGTGAGGTGGGATGGATTGTCTTGGCAAAGGAGAAGTGCTCACTATCACAGATTTAGACAGATTTGTGAACAATATTTCAGAGAACTGGTTATTTTGTGTATGTGGAAAATGTTTCACATCTTTGAGTTCATACCATAAAAATGGGAGCAATAACAAAAGTGTTGCGTTAATATTTTTGGTCAGTGTAAAATCTTAAACTAACTCATTCTGTCCTTATGTGTGAGTGTGTGTGTGTATGTGTGTGCGCTGCCATTTGCAGTACACAGACCGGCTTATCGCCTTGCTGCTGATTAAACTGGGTTTTGTATACTAAAGGGTTGCGTTCCCACAGACCAACAATCTGCAGACACACAGCATTCCTCCCAAATGTGGTCTGCTGGATTTGGTTACACGCACATGCAAAAACAAAATTCACACATGCTCATACACAACGACAGACTCGTGTAAATAGATCAATGTAGGCCTCGTTGTCCTCATGTGCAAAAAACCATATATTTAATGCAGACCCAAGAAAACACATGTTTACATGACAAGCATATCGCCTATTCAAACATACACAAACCCCAAAAGCCCTTTTAAATATGGACATTTTTGGCTCCTTGTAACTCTGATTATACGCGCTATGGCAACAATTATGTATAATAGCCAAAGATAATAACTGCAATTTTTGTACTTATGAGGATGATTAAATGCCATGAAAATATGCAGCGAATTATACTTTAAAGAGCAAGTGGATGTTTGTTTACCTTTTCTTCCTGTACGTTTTTCCTTATTTTCCTAAGTGTCACTCAAAAACACAAAGGCTGCAATTTAACTTCCAGCTTAATGTGCAAATAAAAGTAGATCTGGATACAATTTTGCTAATCATGTTTTAATCATAATGTTAATACATCGATGCACAAAGCTGAAAAAAACATTTTCCTTCACTTTATTTGGTTATTTTTGAATCAAGTACAGCCAGCTGTTCGAAGAGGTTTGCAATAAAATGCATTTGACAGGAGAGTTAATAAACTAAAATATTACCACAGCCGGCTCAATTTAAGATGAGATGATTAGAAGATTTTGAGAATGTTTTAACCTTTACTTGTCCATGGAAATGTACATTATTACGTCATTCTTTCTCAAGTTTAAAAGTTCTATTGTCATGCATTTAAAACATGGACGTTCCAAAAAGGTAACTAATAATAACTACATTAAAACAGTATCAATCACTATGTTAAAAAATACAAAAAACCTTTGAAAAAATTGAAGGTTAGAGTTAGCATGTCAACAGTATTGGAGCTACTACAACATTTTTAATGGAGGAACATGAAGGGGAGCAGAAGACTTTGGAAGAAGACCATTACAAAGAAAAACATACATAGTTCAAACAGTTTTATTATCATTGTTATTGTTATTCATATTAAAACAGCCTTCATTTTAGCTGAGGTGCTTTAAAAATACTGCTTTTGTCATTTTTGCAATGCTTAAAGCAGCTCGTATTATGATTTCTTAATATTTGTCAATAACAATACTACTATTGATTCAAGAATCGGGGGTGCAAGTGGGGCCAATTTTGCTTAAAACATGTTAAGGCTTGGTACTCCCTGATTCTGAACAATGCCATAGTTTATAATGTGCATTTCTAAACTAGCTAAAGTATATTTAAGTCCATTAGAAATAATGAAATGTCGCTAAATAATGCTATCATGAACGGCAAAAATGTTCAGTGATATGCTAAACACTGTTAGGGGGCCAGTCAATGCTAAAAACATGTAAATACGTTTGTAAAAAAAAAGCTAAGCTGATTTCTAAATGCTAAATGAGCACAAAAAAAGTCACACACAGGTAAAAAATACTGCAACAATTAGCTAAAGTCTGTGCTACAAGCTACGTTGGCTACAAATTTATGATAGAAAAAAAACAATACAGAAAAACAAGAATTGTGGGAAAAAAATACTGAAACTTAAACCAGTATAACTTTGATCAAACAGTGACTTGGATTTGGTATTGACGTGTTTTTCAAGACATGGAAAGCTCCAGTTTAAAAGGATTAAAATGGCTTTGGATAAAACTACAACAGAAACTAAAATGAAAAGCGTTTGACTCCATACGACAGACTAAACAAAAGGAAATTTTATTTCTAAAAGATTTCTTTTTCCATGCATCTTTAAGCTTTTTGGCTTTCTGTTTATTGGTAGATGGTAAACTAACGAGAGAGAACATACTATGGGAGTTAAACCGTAACGTAGGTCATGAGTTCAAGTCCATGGTTGGATCATGCAAAAGACTCCAAAAATGACATCCAATACCTTCCAGCTTGGCATTCAACAATGAAGTTTAAACTGCCAAATGTTTCCCCAAAGGTCAAATCCACCTTAACTTTTAAGTCTTTCTTGGAAGCAGCAGAAATTACACACAACTTTTAAAATGTCTTTTAATGAAATTAAATGATAAAGCATCTTAAAACTATTCCTAACACTAAAATTCAAGGGAGAATTCACATGTCTTAAATAGCACAAAATATTAAAATTCACATAGTTAGGGCATTTTTCTTTAACCATGATAGGAGTGGAAACTCATTTGTAACACAGTAGATGAACGCAGCGTTTTGTCTGTCGTCAGATCAACTATTGGCTGTCCACAGTCTCTGGTGTGACACTTTTGAGTGGTTGATCTTGTTGCAGAGCATCTCAACCAGAACGTCCGTTATCCTCATGGCCGGCAAAAGAACAGTGAGTTAATGATTTATAGATGTGGGTTTGAGACCACCCAGAGGCTGGGGCCTCTCGCAGCTGCTCAACATGGAACATCACACCTGCGCACATCCGAGAGTGGATTTGGAAACGTGGCCACACACCGAGAGGAGCACGTGTTTTTGTAACAGTAGCGGTATAAATTAACCAACCATTACATGATAAACGGAACCATCAGAAACAGTGTTCCTCTGCCTGGTCAAAGTCTTGCAGTGACACTAAAAGAAATGGTGGAATTGTTGGGTTCTTTACAGTTCAACCTTTATTTCAGTATTTCTGTTCCATATTTACTCTTTTTTTTATTGATTTGACTCACTTTACCAATATGCAGGACAAAATTAATAAGGAAAATGTGGGTAACTAATTGTGAATCAATGGTGAGCCAGAAAAGCCTAAAAACAGAATCAATTAGCAGCTATTTAAAGTAGAGATCACGCCTCTAACAGTGAATTTCAAACAGCTGATTGAAACTTTCTCATTTCTGTCTCCAGCACAGATTAAACACTCAGATTCTATGAGGCAGCAGCTGTTAAACAACAGAGCCATATCTCATTAGTTTCTTATTCAAATTATTTATTCTTCTTATCTTTTTTAAATCAACTTTTAGTTTAGTAGCTTTAGCAGGTCTGAGTATATGATGCCTGTATTTTCTTGAGTGTATGTGTGTTGTATTTATTTTACTAATGATTGTTTGTCTCTGCATTTTACTGGCAAAGGAATTTCCTGCCGAAAAATACTTATTTTGATTTGATTATTTGTTTGATTATAGTTCAGAAACCCTGTGAAGCTATGTCTCTGTGGTTCACCTTTCATGGTCTCACCGTTTTGCAGATTTTTTCGGTCCATTGCTTTTTTCTTTTATAGAGCAAACTCTGATTTCCTGTAGACCTTGTCAATGAGTCTACAGGAGTGTCTAAAAAGTGTAAAAAATGTTTAGTGAGGAGTTTCACAGCTTTACAACATCTGTAATCCTACTTCACAGATTTTACCTATCGCAGGTTATTTTTAGAACATAAGCCCCTTGATAAATGAAGGACCACTGTATTGTGAAAAAAATTAGCCAATTCAATATGCGAAACCCGTATTTTATAAAATCAGATGGACTCGTTTTAGACCTACATGTTGTAACTTTGATTATCATGGCTTACAGGTAAAGAAAATCCAGAACTTACTGTTAACCTGATCGGCTATTTCATTTAAAAACGTGTAAAGGTTTTCTCAGCCCATCCTCTTAGTCTGGGTCAGTAAATTAAAGAAGAAATTACAGTTTTATTCTTTTAAAGTTATGAGTATTTTTAACCATATTTTTTTACTTAATTCTTGTAAAATTACAACTTTTTTTTATCACAATTTTGCGGGTTTATTCTGTGCAAAATACAACTTTTTTCCCCAAAATTTTTATTTTCTTGTATTTTTCTCATAAATGTATCACTTTATTCTCATAAAATTAAGATTGTTTTTCATAAACATACGACTTAATACTTGTAAAATTATGTCTTTTTTCCTTATGAATTTAAGACTTTATTCTATTGACTTTTTAATAAATTTACACTTTGAATCTCGTAAAATTATTACTTTTTTCTCATAAATTAAGCACTTTATTCTGATAAAATTATGACTTTTTTTCTCATAATTTTATCATTTTACTTTCTTAAAATTATGACTTTTTTCGTAAATTTACTTAATTCTCGTCAAATTACAACCTTTTTCTCGTAAATTCGTGACTTTATTCTTGTAAAATTGCTACATTTTTCTTATAAATTTACATCTTCATTCTTCGAAAACTATGAGTTTTTCCCATGATTTATTATTATCAACTTTATTCTTGTAAATTTATTTTTTAAATTTATTTTATGCTGGCCTTGATACTCCATGGTAGAAATCTCAGTTCCAACTTGTTGGAAAGAATTTAAAAAGGTAAAAATAAAATGCTAAATTGAGACGCAATAATGCCATTCTCTAAAATCGGGCTTTACGCTAATGCTGGTTAACCCATCCATCAAGAAGAAGAAAAAAGAAGGCCTGTAGAATGAGAATTGTAGATTTTAAAGTTTTGTTTTTCTTTGAACTTTTTCCTGTGACTTTTGGGTAAACCTGTTAGTCCACTTACCTTCTAGTCTGGGTGGCTAACGGCAACATAACGAGACACTGACCTCTGAAAGCAAAGTGTAAAGGAACACCCTGTCTGTGCTTCATCCTTCGTGTAACTCAGATTGAAAAAGAACATCTGAATGGAATTTTAGACCTGTAACCATGCAGAGCACACAGATATGTTTCAGCTTTACACAGAGGCACAACAAGAGCTGATCCGTGACGAAAAGAAGACTCGTCTCTTTACCACGGAACCCAATCTCTTCTGAGTGACTGAATCACCCAACGGTTCATCTGCGTCTTTTCATGCCGGTGCCACTTTGCAGACGGAGGATCATATCTGCAGGGGGGAAACAAAGATTAACTTCTCCCAAACTGGCAGTTTGGATGAGTCTTTCCCTGAAACCAACACAAATCAGCTGTAGGCTCATTTCTCATCCTCTTATCCGCCTCTTTTCTACATTACATCCATCATCTAAGGTTTAAAAACACTTGTAACGGTGGTACCTCTAACAATGTATGAAGCATGAATGTGTTGTCTGCATGACGGTTGTGTGCTAGTGTGTGTTCAGATCAGCCTTCTTAGATTCTTCAAAAAAGAAAAGGTGAAAATAGAGCTGGAAAGTCTTCCAGTGCTGTGCTCAGTGAAAGGTCAGCGGGGAGGCGGGGGTGCAAGGCAAGGCCAGATCTGATTTTTTTCCTCTGGGCGAGACTTTTCTCCCTTCACAACACAGCCACTTCTTTTTTTCTTTTTTCTTTTCTTTCACAATGCCACCCAGACTATGTCGGCCTGAGGTGTTGCACTCTGGGAAACCCTTCATGTTTCCTCATTTTCACTATCATATTGCAATACCAGCTGCTTCTACAATTGACACAAATAGGTGTCAAAAGAATTCTGAAAGAATTCTTACCGCTCCTTTTAGAAAATTACGTTCCACCTTCACGTCTCGGTCAAACATATATATGAACGCCTGTAAAATTTGTCTCAAGATTCCTGTTTAACCTTGGGAACGTGTTAAGCTACGTTCACATTCAGCTTTGCAATACGCATTCAAGCTTCCATTGAAAAGTCTACATAAACATGCGTTTCGGGCTTTTGCGTTCAAAACTCTTGCGTTCACACAGAGCTACACAAGTTTTTAAAAACTTCCACGCGACCACGTACATTGAAAGTTAAACCAGGTCCAAATTGACCAATCAGGGACTCAGGAAATCAGGGACACCGGAGACTGTGATTTGATAGTGATGTATGGATGGCGTCCCATTTAATTTGGGGAACTGTTTGAAAATTGATCACAGAAATAAAATCAATAACTGCAGTTTGTGCCCAGCTGGAATTACGACAAGTCTTTCATAGATCAGAATAGAGCTGTAAAGTAAAAAGCGTGGAGCAAGATTCACAAGACTTGCACCGCTTTGACCTTTCCCAACTGTATGTGGCGGATCTGTGCTAGTAAAAAGTAGAAAAGAAGAAACCGCTAAACGTTCTTGGCAAACATAGATAAACCAGCACACTTATATACCTTTGGGCTAAAGAGCAGTCATTTTAAATACTGTTAAAAATTTTAAAAAGCGCTGCTCAGAGTGATCCTTCATATGTCGCAGCAGTGGGTTTATTTTTTCCTCTCTGTGCTCTGATTAAAGCTAAATTGTCTCATTTGAAGAGCAACTCTGTCTGTGCTGAGGAGCAGTATTTCTGCCTCAGTAACCTGAAACAGATTCCAGTGGATCCACGTGGATCATGTTTCTCACCGGTCAAAATGGCAGACATGAAATTTACGATGCTCACTTGAAAATATGGCGGACAAATGCCATAGATGTATTTGGATATGAAACACGTGCAAATTTGTTTGTCATATTGTTTTGCAAACACGTGGGAGAAAGTTAGAATTTGCAATGTATTCAGTTTCATATAATATTAGGCGTTATCACTAAAAAGGCTTGGTGAATTGTAAATGAAAAATATTCAGAAATGAATTGCAAAAAATATATTTAACCCTTGTGCTATCTTAGATGACCCCACCCTTACATTGACATGTTCTCCCTACCATGACAAGGTGGATAAAGGTGGAGAGGATTTCATATAATCCATGGACACCAGTGAAGATCACAAATCACTGAAGAAAAAAGGTTCAGCGCACTGTCTCGTGGGTCTAGATGACCCAAAGTTAAACCTTTTTTCTTCAATGATTTATGATCTTCACTGGTGTCCATGGATTACATGAAATCTTTCCACCTTTATCCACCTTTGTCATGGTAGGGAGAACACGTCAATGTAAGGGTGGGGTCATCTAAGATAGCACAAGGGTTAAAGTGCTAGCTTAGTGATCAGCATCATCAACTGACTCAAAAAAAACACACTGCTCCATATATGTGCTCCTATATGTCATAAGTTGATAAAAAAAAACACACTTTTTTCAAAATGGCGGCTTTTGTGTTGATTTTATCTCCATAGCAACCATTTTATGTTTGGGTCGCCTCGGGATGACGAACAGATCGACGTCAGTTTCAGACGAATTGGAAAAAGTAAACTTTTTGTTGTCCTTAGCAACAGTGTTTTTTTGCTAACCGCGCCTACATTCCTTATATCTCCATATCCAGTGATTTTCATAATGTTGAGGTCCAACCTTGGATGCATGCATTCAAACTTCACAGTATTCCATTGAAAAAAATGAAGAGTTATGACAGTGCGCCAATGCAGCCTGTCTTTTACTATAGGCTGGGCATGTCTTTTTGGCTTTATACCCTTCCTTTGAGGGCTCTTTGGGCTTTTTTTTTTGAAAATCTTGGGTGTTTTTTTTTGTGTTTTTGTCGTCATTTTTGCGATTATAATTTGGATGTTTTTGCGGCGAAGTCGTGCGTGTTTTTATTTTTTGTTGTGTTACACAATTGTCATGTCTTTTTTTGTGCTTTGGGCGACTTATGACCTGATCTTTTGGCGTTTTAATGCTTTTTTTTTGACGTTTTGAACCTTTTTGAGTGTTCGTCCCTTGTTGCAGTTACAATACGGTCCTTGCAGTCTGTGACTGCTGCGGGCCATGACAATTTAATGAAATGATTAAAAAAAGGAAAAAGGTGGTCATACCTCTCTTCAAAAAATTAAAATATAAATAAAATAACACAATAAAATAAATTATTTTTTAGATTTAAACATAATTTAATGAAATAAAAAAGCCTTTTTTAGGACGCTCAATACAATTTAATTTAATTTAAGTTACATCATGTTGCTTTTTGCTTTATCCTTACTCAAGAAAGAGAAGTGTTGAAAAATGACCTCAGAATGACCTTGTTTGCTGTCAAAATTGACAGAAAACTAAGAAGTCAATGACTCTTCTGCCTGTTTTCAAAGATCAAACATTATGTGCTCGTTTCTGAATCGCTTAATGACTTATGCAAGAAATCATGTGACCATGCACAGGAGGAAATTGCAGGCGTCTGTAACCACACCACGTCCGACAGAAATCTATCTTCTCCCCTCTCCGGGTTCTTCTCAGGAAGCTGTCATCGGCCTCTTTCATGCTGACTAACGATGGCCTAAGCGGCTCCGCAGGACTTTGGTTTCACCCTTGTTATGGTGCTCAGTGTGTTACGCCTGTTTCTGCTGGGTAAGCACATGGACTTTATATGACGCCTGACGCTCTGCGTGTCTTTGACCGTATGCTCTCATGCTTACATTTTGAAGTATAACTTGTCTGTAACCCCTTCCAGCTGCTTAGGTAAACTTATCACGGCCAATAACATGTTTCTCATTTCTCCTGATAGAATCAAAAGTTGCATTTTCTAAAGTCACACCAAAATGTACCAAAAGTGGCACAAAGTTCACGACCTTTTACTTCAAGTAAATATAGCGCTTTACTACCTTCTTAGAAGGCCCAAGGCGTTTTACAAGCACAGTCCCATTCCCCCACGCACACACACACACATTCACACACTCTGCTGCCGAACAAGGGGGGGGGGGGGGGGGGGGGGCAACGTGGGAACCGAACCAGCAATCTTCCAACCAAGAGTTGGTTTCTCTACCTCTGTACCACGGCCGTTGACTCTTTCTTTCATCAAATTTCGTTACCGCACCGCAGATCACATGTTGGATCAATGGAGCTGCCATGATGTAAGCTATATTGTGCTCGGACACTAAAAAAGCTTTTTGTGGGTTGAGGATCTAACGTGTTGGCGATTCTGCCCATTTTCTAAGTAAAGTGCGGATGAGCCGTTAAATATTCATCTCAGAGTATCATTGCGGTAATTAAATGTGTAGTTTATATAAACACCAGGTTGCTGGCGCAGAGGGCCTCGACTTTAATATCAAACAGACAGGGACGGGGGCGTATATCTTTCTTCATGCCTGTCAGTTACTGTCAGATAAATGTTGGTACCGTTCCCTCTCACATGTGCATCGTCTTAATGTGAAACAGACCGTTGGAGCATTTCTACATGTGTTGGTGTGTGTGTACTTGTGAGGGAGGAGGGGCCAAGCCTTGTTGAATTTGAAACAGATACTGGCAGAGCTTCAGTGGCATAGAGGGGAAGGCATCGGAATGACCCCCCGGAGAGCCAGAGTATTCATCCCCAGCCACCGCTTATGTGTGTCTGTGAGGGCAAACGCAGCTGCAGGAAACAGAATCGGCAGAGTTGGTGCTAGTGATGTAACAGCTGGATTCTTTAAAATGGAACACTTTAATGTAGGACTCAACTCAGTGCAGGCTAAACTTTATTTATAAAGCTCTTAAACAATTTTTGCAAAGCAATTAACAGGTAAATAGAGACATCCATCCATCCATCCATCCATTTTCTTCTTCTCATCTGGGACCGGGTCGCGGGGGCAGCAGTCTAAGCTAAGATGCCTGGACTTACCTCATCATGGCATCTTCCTGCTGCTTTTCAAGGGAATCCCGAGGCGTTCCCTGGTCAGACAAAAGAGATAATGTCTGGGTCCTCCCTGGGGTCTCTACATATTAGAATATGCAGAGAACACCTCCCCAGGGAGGTATCCAAACCCGAACCACCTCAACTGGCTCCTATTGATGTGAAGCGGCAGCGGCTCTTCTCCGAGCGATCTTTGGGTAACTGAGCTTCTCACCCTATCTCAAAGGGAGCGCCCTGCCACCCTACACAGGAAGCTCATTTCAGCCGCTTGAATTCGGGACTTCGTTCTTTCAGTCATGACCCTGAGCTCATGACCACAGGTGAGTATTAAAATGAAGATCGACCAGTAAATTGAGAGCATTGCCTTTTGGCTCAGCTCTCTCTTCACCATAAGACATCGGCACAGAGAGTGCAAAACAGCTGATGCTGCACCAGCCCACCTGTCGATCTAATCCTCCGATCTTCCCTTATTCATGAAAAGACCCCAAGATACTTAAACTCCTCCACCTGGGGCAGGAGCACTCCACCCTCCCAGAGAGGACAAACCACCTTTCTCCAGTTGAGTACCATTGCATCAGAGTTGGCAATGTTGACCCTCAGCGCACCAGTAGTTTTAGTTATAAAACAAAAAATGATAGATAAAACCATTAAGTCTTCTTTACTATACATTAACCCTTTAACACCAGAGCTTTAGGTCCAGTGTTGACATTCTTTCAACTACCATAATTCTTCAGTGAATTCTGAAGCAGAGAAAAGCTGCCTTGCGCTGATGTGTAACACTTTACAGTAGTGAAGTGCTTACGGAAACAGCATTAATCAGCTAATATCACATAAGGGAATGCAACACTCTATGTTAGTATTGTGTTAAAGATCAGTGCAAAGCCAATATGAAAAGCTGCTTTTCTCCACGTCAGAATGAGCAAATTCATTTTGCTCGCGTGAACGATCGAAGGAGAAGGAGTTAGCCTGTGCGCTAACTGTAGCGATAACTGTAGCGATATATGAAGCAACTCTGTGTTTACCTTATTCTTTATAAGAAATTTGATACATTTCCTTTTGTCCGTAATCCCAATTATATGCACTGAAGAGATTTGCTTTAAAGTCACAATGTTAAAAAGCACCCATGGAATTGACATTTATTTACTTTAGTCCCTTAAAATAATTTTTGCCCTTTTATGACAAAGCTAACATAAATACTAGCAATACTAGTTAAAGCGACTGCCTAAAAATTGGCTTAACTTGTTTCAAATGCTAGCAGTTGATTAAATGATTGTTTAAATACAAATTCATGAAATATATCAATAAAAAGCAAATGTAACTGGCTGTCCATTGCACATTCTTTAACTGTACTTTATGTCATGTAATTTCAGATACACATGTCAATGACAATTGACAATTGAGCATTTTTGGTTTTATCTGTTGTCCTCTTGGCTTTCATTACACTCAAAGGTCTACTCTCCTGCTGCATGTGGATGGAGCACATGTGTGCCCCATGAATGCATTGACATTTACCTTTGCCTTCACGGCAACAAACACCTCCTAAGGCGTTTTTTTTCAATTCCCGTCTCCCCACAGAAAATGCCTTTTCCCTCCCTGCTTGGGAAAATCTTCATCACACACTAAGTCATGAAGCTGAAGGGGCCTTTCTTTGCGTTCTTCATAGGCAGTGATTTTGCAACCTCTAATTAGATTAGAAAACCCAGAAAAGACGGCTAAAGACAGTAAATCAGACTGAAGTGGACTTTTAATTTGTTTTAAAAAATCAACAATACTGCAATCTTGAGGTGAATGTGTGTAGTTCATTCTTTTTATTGTTGTTGTTTTTATTTTTCTTGGTTTGGCACACCCTTCCCTTCCGATGGTTACGCTCCACAACAGTTTCTGTGGTCTTCTCTCCATTCGGAACAATCAATATTTATTTGTTTAGCTATTTTTATACAAATATACACTCAGCAATTTTTTGATTAGCTACACCTGTCCAACTGCTCATCAATGCAAATTTCTAACCTTACTGGGATTTTCACCCACAACCATCTCTAGGATTAACAGAGAATGGTCCCAAAAAGAGAAAATATCCAGTGAGCGACTGGTCTGTGTGTGGAAATGCCTTGTTGATACCAGAGTTCAGAGGAAAATGGTCAGACTGGTTCTAGCTGATAGAAAGATAACAGTAACTCAAATAACCACTTGTTACAACCAAGGTCTGCAGAAGAGCAGACCACAGGTTAATGAACACACAACATGTCCCACCTTGAGGCAGATGGGTTACAGCAACAGGAGACCACACCAGTCAACTAAGAACAGGAAACTGAGAATACATACAGACTCACTAAAACTAGACAACAGACGATTGGAAAAATGTTGTCTGGTCTGATGAGTCTCAATTTCTGCTATTGCATTCAGATGATAGGGTCAGAATTTGGTGTCATCAACATGAAAGCAAGGTGGGACCTGGGTCCATCTGTCCCCTGCCTCTTCCCTGGTGGGGGGTACGGGCCCCTTTGCAACGGCGGCCGTGTCCCCGGGGTGCCGGCTTCCTGGGCCCGGCGGTGCTCTCTCCGCACGGTGGGGGGGTTCACATTACATCTGAGCCGGGGGTGTCTGGTCCCTGGGGGGTGGGTTCTGGTCCTCGCTCCTGAGTGCTGGGCCCCGCCAAATTTCCAACTGTGGCCGAGCCTGGTCGGGCCATATTTACAACACCCCTTGTGGGCCCTCTTTTTTCCCCGGGGTTCCCCCCTCCTGGGCGGGGGCGGCGGGCCCTTGCCTCGCTCCTCCCTGGACCAACCGTGGGCCGGGCGGATGGCTGCCTGGAGTGCGGAGCGGGTCTCCCTTGGGGGGTCCTGGCTCGTATCTGGGGTTGGGGCGGGGGGATGCCCGGAACTCCTGGGTGGTGGTGGGGTGCTCGTTTGGGGCTGTGGGCGTCCTTCTCCGGTGGGGCCCTGCGTTGGGTTCTCCCGGCGCGGCGGGGGGGCTGCTCTCCTGGTTGGGCTGGGGCGGCGCTCTATTTCCCTCCGTGCCTCCCTGGCCTCTGGCTCTGGGGGCCTTGCGGCGGCCCTGCTGGCCCTGGCCTGGGTGGCGGGCTTGGTCGCCCGGGCGGCGGTTGTTCCCTGCCGGTTCCCGTGTGGCGTTGGGGGGATTCCGGCTGCCGCTGCTGCTGCGGTGGGGGTCTTGGGGTGGGGATGGCTGGGCACTCTCCCTCCTTCTTTTCACGTTCCACCACCCATTTTAGAAGAACATAAACACTCACCTGAGCACTGGTGTTAGCTCACCTTTGCACTAACAGTTTGCATGACTGAATGACTGAAATATTTCACACTAGTTGGTTTTAAGGCATAAGTATGCGTGTGAACACTATCTGTTTTGTGAACATGTCGACAGGTGGACATTTTTGCAGCTAGCAGGTGTGTTTAATACATTTCAGTGTGTGTGTGGACAGGCTCTGCCCCTTTTTTTTTTGTTTTTTTGTTTTTTTTTTTACTACATTTGAACCTTACCATAATGATTAACAACCAGTAAACTTGTTGCTTTATGCTGCTTCATGGTCTTATCCCCCTTCCCCTCCTATTATCACCCCCTACCCCCCCTCTCTCTGACGTCCATCTCTCTTCTTCCCCTCTTTCCTTTTCCGTCCGGTCCAACACCAAAGATTTTCAGACATGATTGAAATTAATAAAGTTTGGCCTCAATTACAAAAGGGGTTTATTCAGACATACCTTTGGTTTGTCTGAAGATTAATAACCCCTCTTGTTAAAGTAAAATATGTCCAACACAAGAGGCCCTCAGCTCTCATCTGTCTGCCCAGCTGTTGGACAGGACAAGTTAAAAAAAAACAAAAAAACATGAAAGCATGGATCCATCCTGCCTTGTACCAACGGTTCAGGCTGGTGGTGGTGGTGTAAGCATTTTTTTTGGCAAAGTTTATGCCCATTATTACCAATTTAGCTTCGTTCCAACGCTTCAGCCTAGTGTTGTTGCTGACCATGTCCTTTTTCTATATGACCACAGTGTGCCCTCTTCTGATGGATACTGACAATGAGTTTACTGGACTCAAGTGGCCTCCACAGTCACCAGATCTCAAGGGAACACCTTTGGGATGTGGTGGAACGGGAGATTGGCATCATGGATTTGCAGCCAACAAATTAACAGCAACTGCATGATGCTATCCTGTCAGTATGACCAAACTCTATAGAAAGTTTGCAGTACCTTGTTGAATCTATGCCACCAAGGATTAAGAGAGTTCTAAAGGCAAAAGGAGATCCAACGTGCTACTAGCAAGGTGTACCTAATCAAGTGGCTGGTGAGTGTTTATGTGAGGAAACCTTTTAGAACATGAAAGCAGGTACCACAAGCAGCAATCAGAAGAACAAAGAGGCCTCTGTAGGTATTTTTAATTTCTTACTGAAGGGTTAAAAAAAATGTGATGAGTTGATAGTAAAAAACTTTTTGAGTCATTTCCCCTTTTTTACCACACATTCTAAGGTTAAGCCTTTTCTCATCTGTTTGTGTCAACCTGAAGGGTCATTTAATTGCAAAGTGCAATCACAGGACCTTATTGTTTGATAAAGTTCTGCTTTAACCATACAGCCATGATGACTGTGAATGGCCCATCTGCAGCAAACTCAGATGCTTGCTTGGAGTCTGCTTTAAAATGGATTTTAGAGTAAAGTAGTTTAAAAAGAGGCAAAATAATTTTAAAAAAGGTGCAATTTGTTTAGTAATATCATGGATATTTCTGTTTGTCCTCCAAATTACACTGGCAATGGATGTGTAAGCTAGCACATACACATAAATAATGAGACAAAACTACATTCACTGCCTAACAGAAAGTCATTGCTCTTTTCCTTACACAATCGTTTACTGTTTCCTCTAGTCTTCTAATTGGCGTTACAAGGGCCCAGCCCACAGGCTTCAGTCAGAAACAATTAAAAACTCCATTTATATCTGTGCAGTGAGTGCGCATGGGCTCCTAGACTGCAGCGCTCATCATCTGAGGGTGATTCTCAGCCTTTATTCTGTATTTATTTGAATGTGGACAGTCTTGAAAGGTTTGACTTCTGAACTGCTAAAGGCTTTTTTTTTCTTTTTTCTGATCATGGGAAAATTCAGCGTTGTCATTTAAATAAACACCTAGCTCTGAAAATATTAGCTTTCCAAGCAACCAGCTTGTTGTTTGAAATTTCTGAGGCTGGACCAGGGTAAGAAAACACTCGGATGCCATCTTTATTTCAAAGGCGCGATATGTCCAAAAGAGGCCTGATGGAAGCAATAACCCTGATTCCCAAATAAACAGTCGTCATCCTCCATCTGACTGAGCTGGCTCAAGCTCTCATAGTCCTGGTACAAAGAACAAATGACAACATGCAAAGAAAAATAAACTACGCTAACAAGCGAGTTTAAGTAATGTAATTAAACCCTAGAGTGTAGTAGTTGATTTTTATCAAAGTCTTGTTAGGCCTGTGGGATAATGTTAGGAGCTTTGATCTGATTTAGAGACAAGAAAAGAAATAAAGATCTTTTACCACCAACCAAATCATGGAGCAAAATGTACTGAGTGCAACAGGCGCTCAGAAATGTCCTCTATACATCGAGTCTTGGCTTCTTCTTGGTGGACAAATACTCTAAAAGTTTCCAGCCAGGTGTCTCTCTCTTTACAGAATAGCAACTTTCTCACTGGAAAATTGGGTTTTTCACTTCTCTGTATTTGTTTTTTTGAAAGACATTTTGGCGCTTTTCTCATAGGTCAATGAGAGCAAGGCCCTTTGAAGCTGTGGGACCATGCTGTGTCAAATAGAACTTCGGGATCCAGCTAGATAGTTGAGCTCATTGCAAAAATCCATTACATTTTTTGAGTCTCATTTTTTGATGTTACTACATTTATCCAACACTATTTTTCGTCAATTTCAGAGAAGTTTTGTGAGGAAACTGGAGATTCTAAACAGGACTGTTAAATAGGAATATTTTTAGGTTCGTTCCCCTTCAGCTTCCTGCACACAGAAATGAATGAATAATGACTCAGAGACAAAACTTATCTTTTGTGGAGGTTTTACTTCGTACAAACACGAAGGGGACAGACAGATGAACATGGTGCATTCAAAGTCCGAACCAACGAGTTCAGGGATGGGGTTGGTATAAAAACCCCGCATTTGCATATTCAGAAGATCGTCCGATGGACCTCGTGTGAAAATCACGCCCACAGGTTACTGCTGGAGAGAAGCTCCAAGGCTAAAGTGAAGATAAGTCTGAGGCCTGCTCAGCAGAACACACATGCACAGAAAAAAGGGAGGATGAGAATAAACTGTGAAAACAATAGCTTGGCTGTGTTTTCTTCAAATGTAATATAATTTTGAGATGACAATACATGCTTAGTGAATTAAGTTTAAACCATTAGTGTAATAAAACTTAAAGGCAGTTTCTAACTATTCTTCACAAGTTTAAAAATAGACTGTTTGTTTTAGGTGTGCCTTATTATCCAGGGTGGCCCTTTAGTGCAGAAAATACGGTTTGAATTAATCCTATTGACATAATGCTTAGTCTGTTTGATAAGAAAATCTATAGAGTAAAGCTATATGATGGATAGAGACAGTTTGATTTAGTTAGATTTTAAGCTTGGAATGAGCTACACTGCAAGAACACATTTCAAGAATTCATCATTTCAAGATTAATTTACACAGGATATGGAGAACCAGGTTGCTTTACCGGCAAAGGTTTAATTTATTTATCCAGCTGTCTAGGGACAGTGTTTACACCAATTTTGAGAATTTGTAATTACAAATTAGTATTTCATTTGCACAATTTGACAAATTTATGTCCACAATTTTTTTTACCATGTCATCAAATGGGGACCATGCTTTTTCTGGTTCATGTTGATAAAATACTTTTCTTATCTTATAGGAAAAAATAATATTAATTTTACATTTTTTATTGGAAACTGGTTTCATTGTTTAAAATTTGCAGGAAGAGTAAAAAATACAAGGAAGGAAACCTATGCTGCTGTAAAATAAGGTCAGTGCGCGTCAGAAATGTCTCGATTAAAAAAGAGGAGCTTGTAGAAATGAGTCTCGCGTGCCAGGAGCAACAGCAGGTGCAGCCCGTCTCTGCAGTATGTGCATGTGCTGGGTGGATGGATGGGATGGTATCTTCCACCATCAGCTCAACTTTCTCGACCTCTCCTCCCTTGTCGATATAAATAAGAGCACAACTCACCACAAGGCATCAGGGGTCCTGTGTAAAACGAGACAAGCATTTTTTTTTTCACTTGAGGATCTTATAAGACGTGGCTCCAGACGTGGCTCCAGCAAACACTGTGGTCATCCAAGGACATAATTACACAAGAGTGACTTTAACCTTTGTACTTTTCTAAGGTTTTTCTTGAGTCTTTAAACCGATGATTACATTTATTCATTTTATATATTTCTTTTACACATTTTAAAACCAAAACAGTGTTATTTTTTGTTTGCTCAAAATAAATGGTTTGACGCTCTTTCCCTAATATTGTTTGGGATGTTCCTGAAGGACCCACTCTAATAAAAATTTAGTTTTTGGTGTATTTTTCTGATGAAGAAAAACATACAGGATTTTCCACATTATACGGCGCACTAAAAAGCCATATTGTTTTCAAAAGATTACGATTAATATGATTTTACCAATGTCGAAGCAATTTTGAGAGATACACAGGGCTCTGTTAAAATGTCAGTTAATTTTTTTTTTTTTTTTTTTTTTTTTTTTTTTTTTTTACAAATTGCGAACAAGGTTGGAAGTTATTGGTATTGTACTCTAACGTGTCTAATGCTTCTAATATGGCTAACATGTAGCGTGTTACAAACAACTTCTAGAGTTACCGTTAATGTAATTAATGAAGTCTGACTGGCAGACCTATCTCTGACTCTTTTGTCTTGCTTAATACAACTTAAAGTTCAGTGTGCCTTATATATGACAGAAATTTGAAAATAGACCATTTATTGGCAGTGCACCTTATGATCCGGTACGCCTCATTGTGTGGAAAACACTGATTAAAGAAAATGAAGCCATTTGAATCAGACTGTTTTTGTGGGCCACAAGCATATGCTTGTAGACGATTAGATCCATGAGCGTCTTTGTTCTCCTCTTCTGCGCTGGAATCTAGCTCCAAACTGTACAGCTGAATAGCTCCATTTTTGCTCACCATTTTTGTTGCACCAGTAATGTTCGCTTGGGGGAATGAGGACTGTAACCTAGTGGTAGGGGGCGTAAACGGAGAGCTCTCAGCAATGGGAAGGGGTTTGTCCATGCTGATGGTCCCACACAATTTAGAGGTGATTTCTGATGAACTCCTGCTGTTCTGCAGAAACTATATCCTAGAAAATGACGGGTCTTTACTTTTGCTAAAAACGGCATCATCATAATTAAAAGACCAATGGGGAAGGCTTTTTAATCTAGCCACAGGGGTTGCAAGCCAGTAATTTCTGTGCCGGTCCCAAGCCCGGATAAATAGAGAGGGTTGCGTCAGGAAGGGCATCCGGCGTAAAAATTGCCAAAATAACCATGCGAATCATCCACAACACTTTAGACATACCGGATCGGTCGAGGCCCGGGTTAACAACGACCGCCACCGATGCTGTTAACCTACAGGGTGTCGGTGGAAATTTGACTACTGTTGGTCGAAGAAAGAGGGGAGGCAGAAGGGTCCGTTGCCAGAGAGAGAAGGGAAAAGGCAGGAACATAGGTTTGAGAATAGGGACTCTTAACGTTGGCACAATGACAGGGAAAGGCAGAGAGCTGGCAGACATGATGGAGAGAAGGAAGGTAGATGTACTGTGTGTGCAGGAGACAAGGTGGAAGGGCAGCAAGGCACGTAGTATTGGAGGAGGATACAAACTTTTCTATCATGGTGTTGATAGGAAGAGAAACGGGGTAGGAGTGATTCTGAAGGGGGAGTTTGTAAACAGTGTTCTAGAGGTGAAAAGAGTCTCAGACAGGATGATGAGCCTAAAGTTAGAAATTGAAGGGGTGATGGTGAATGTAGTCAGTGGGTATGCGCCACAGGTTGGCTGTGAGTTAGAAGTGAAGGAGAGATTCTGGAGTGAGTTGGATGAGGTCATAGAGAGTTTTCCCAGAGGAGAGAGAGTTGTTATTGGAGCAGACTTTAATGGGCATGTTGGTGAGGGCAACAGAGGTGATGAGGAGGTGATGGGCAGGTTTGGTGTGAAGGAAAGGAATCTGGAGGGACAGATGGTGGTGGACTTTGCGAAGAGGATGGAAATGGCTGTAGTCAACACTTACTTCCAGAAGAGAGAGGAACATAGAGTGACATACAGAAGTGGAGGTAGGAGTACTCAGGTGGACTACATCCTATGTAGACGAGGTCATTTGAGAGAGGTTAATGACTGCAAAGTGGTGGTAGGAGAGAGTGTAGCCAGACAGCACCGCATGGTGGTGTGTAAGATGACTCTGGAGGTCAGGAAGAAGAAGAGAGGGAAAACAGAAAAGAAGACCAAGTGGTGGAAGCTACAGAATGAAGAAACTTGTGAGGAATTTAGGCAGAAGTTGAGGCAGGTCCTGGGTGGTCAGGATGAACTTCCAGATGACTGGGAAACTACAGCAGAGATTATCAGGGAAACAGGTAGGAAGGTGCTAGGTGTGTCATCTGGAAAGAGGAAAGACGGTAAAGAGACTTGGTGGTGGAATGAGGAAGTACAGGAATGCGTCCAGAGGAAGAGGTTGGCTAAAAGGAAGTGGGATGTAGAAAGGACTGAGGAAGGTAGACAGGAGTACAAGGAAGCGCAGCGTAGAGTGAAGAGAGAGGTGGCAAAGGCCAAACAGAAAGCTTACGATGAGCTTTATGACAGGTTAGACACAAAGGAAGGAGAGAAGGACTTGTACAGGCTAGCCAGACAGAGAGACAGAGATGGGAAGGACGTGCAACAGATAAGGGCGATTAAGGACAGAGATGGAAAGGTGCTAACAACCCAGGAGAGTGTACAGAAAAGATGGAAGGAGTATTTTGAGGAGCTGATGAACGAGGAAAATGACAGGGAAAGAAGGGAGGAAGATGTGGTTGTTGTGGAGCAGGAAGTAGCAGAGATTGGAAAGGATGAGGTTAGGAAGGCTCTGAAAAGGATGAAGAGCGGAAAGGCCGTTGGTCCTGATGACGTACCTGTGGAGGTATGGAAGTGCTTAGGAGAGACAGCAGTGGAATTTCTAACAAGGTTGTTCAATAGGATTTTAGAGAGTGAGAAGATGCCTGAGGAATGGAGGAGAAGCGTTCTGGTCCCGATCTTTAAGAACAAGGGTGACACGCAGAACTGCAGCAACTATAGAGGAATAAAGTTGATGAGCCACACAATGAAGCTGTGGGAAAGAGTAGTGGAAGCCAGGCTTAGGAAGAAGGTGGGGATTTGTGAGCAGCAGTATGGTTTCATGCCCCGTAAGAGCACCACTGATGCCATTTTTGCTTTGAGAATGTTGATGGAAAAGTACAGAGAAGGTCAGAAGGAGCTGCATTGTGTGTTCGTAGATTTAGAGAAGGCGTATGACAGGGTGCCGAGGGAGGAGCTGTGGTACTGTATGAGGTCGTCTGGAGTGGCAGAGAAGTATGTCAGAGTAGTTCAGGACATGTATGAGAGAAGTATGACGGTGGTGAGATGTGCTGTAGGTCAGACAGAGGAGTTCAAGGTGGAGGTGGGACTACACCAAGGATCAGCTTTGAGTCCTTTTTTGTTTGCTATGCTGATGGACAGGCTGACAGACGAGGTAAGACAGGAATCTCCCTGGACAATGATGTTTGCGGATGACATTGTAATTTGCAGTGAGAGTAGAGAGCAGGTGGAGGAACAGCTAGAGAGGTGGAGGTTTGCTCTGGAAAGAAGAGGTATGAAGGTCAGTCGTAGTAAGACAGAATACATGTGTCTGAACGAGAGGGATCAAGGTAGAAGCATTAGGTTACAGGGGACTGAGGTGAAGAAGGTGCAGGAGTTTAAGTACTTGGGATCAACAGTTCAGTGTGATGGGGATTGTGGAAAAGAGGTGAAGAGGCGAGTGCAGGCAGGTTGGAGCGGTTGGAGGAAAGTGTCAGGAGTGTTGTGTGACAGAAGAGTGCCAGCAAGACTCAAAGGAAAGGTGTACAAGACAGTGGTGAGACCAGCTCTGCTCTATGGGTTAGAGACGGTAGCAGTGAGACAGAGACAAGAGGCTGAGATGGAGGTAGCGGAGATGAAGATGTTGAGGTTCTCCTTAGGAGTGACCAGGTTAGACAGGATAAGGAACGAGTACATCAGAGGGACGGCTCACGTTGCCTGTGTTAGCGACAAAGTCAGAGAAGCCAGACTGAGATGGTTTGGACATGTTCAGAGGAGGGACAGTGGATATATTGGTAGAAGGATGTTGGAGATGGAGCTGCCTGGCCGGAGGGCAAGAGGACGGCCAAAGAGGAGATATATGGATGTCTTAACAGAGGACATGAAGTTGGCTAACGTTAGGGTAGAAGATGTTCATGATAGAGTGAGGTGGAAAAGGATGATTCGCTGTGGCGACCCCTGATGGGAAAAGCCGAAAGAGAAAGAAGAATGGGGAAGGCTTTTACAACACAAAATGATCGAACTGGGACTTTAACTGCTCTCTCCACTAAAGCTACTGTAGCAAAGGAATCTCTTTACATTAAACCTCAGATTAGACGAACAAGATCAATATAATGTCGACTTTCTTTTGTTACTTTCGGGAGACTTGTGGGAGTCTTGCTTTATGAGTTGAAACCTCCATCATACATATCTCCAATCATCTTCATTCCTCCTGTTCACTCCTTTTCCACCCCCCTCCTGACTCCTCAGTCTTCTCCACTAATGGATTGTATGTCTCCACTCAGACTTTCCTGTCCTGAGTGAAGCCAAGTGTGGACTTTAGGGAGAGGTGGGAGCTCCTGCAACGTGAAGGGAAACTCCAGATATTGGGTTACTCTGCTCTCAGCTCCAGGTATGATGTAGAGTGTGTGAGCACGGCCTCACAGCAGGGCCTTTCAGCGTTCTCCTGACCACAGGTTAATGTGGAAAAATTTGATGCAAGCAGCAAAACATCAATCTTGCTTTTTATGTCTTTCAAAGACTGTAACCTATTTATTGCCAGGAAGGCCATGTTGTCATCATAAGGGTTGTTTTTCTTCTTTCTCCAAAAACTATGCAACATTTGACTGCCTCCTTCCTTTACAAAACCCCACCAAATTTGCTGCAAACCTCAAAATTGATATAGAACAACATTCTTCAAATAAAAAATATCCTCCTGTTGCAATATGTTACCAAATTTTACTACATCCTCTTCATTCTTCTGTTAGCTAGTCAAAGTATACATGAACTTATCCTAATGTAAACTTTGAATCCATTCATTTCGTTGGCATGGCAACGTTGTAACGTTCAGCTAAACACAGCTGTCCAAAATTGTACTTATTTTTCAGATCAAGACAGGAAAGAAATTCCTGGACTTTTGACTTCTGTGGTCGGCAGCATCCTGAGCGAGAGTGACGTAACATTGAAGGGCCCTCACGCATAAGGTTCTTTCCTTTTGTTAAGGCTGCAAACCGCATTCATGTGGCTACTTTTAAATATTGTCAACCTTTTGGACTAGTACTTAGGGTCTTTCCCTCTTTGACATTGTATCTAGATTTTTTTCTTACAGGTTGAAAATTAGAAAAATAAGACAAATTTGATCTCAAAAGACTCAAAGTGGTCTTCAAAGTGTCTCAAACTCATCACAATTTCCCCTGGGTTTTGTACAACTTTTATATATGAGGAAAAAGTTACCCACACAGGATTTCTTTAAAATAAATATAAATGGTGCATACTTGTATGTGCTTTTCTACCTTCCTCGAAGGCCCAAAGCGCTTTACAGTCACAAACCCATTCACGCACACACACACACACATTCACACACTGTTGCTTCGCTGGCTGGCGTCAACTTTTAACCACTAGAAGCAATATGAAGTTCAGTGTCTTGCCTAAGGACACTTTGGGAATCAAACCTGCAAGCTTTCGACCAGACTGCTGCGCCCCCTAATAAGAGGATTATGGTCCTCTAAACAGCTAGACAGGTACTCAGATGACCAGCAAAGAAGATATTATTTGAAGTGTTGTTAGCCAGAACAACAGAATCTCGCTGGATGGAAGGTAAAAATATGACCCCAGTAGATATGCATCTCTGTTATCAAATACCCCTATCTGATAGGGCTGGGAATCACTGGGTACCTTACGATACGATTTGTGATACATTGCTCACGATGAAGATACTATCACGATATGGTGATAATGTGATAATTGATATAAATCGTCTCTAACAACTCACGATATATCAAACTTTAAGAAAGAAGAACTTGAAAATAGTTTTTTTTGGAAAATATTTCCCCATTTATTTTTTTGTTTTTAAACACAATGATAATGAACAACTTGTGTCCCATTTGGCGTAATGAATAACAGACCTTTGTGTAACATTGCTGAAGTCAGTAATACTCTGTCTTTGACAAACAATGACTATTTTCATTTGGAACTACTGTAAAATTCGGTTTAAACAATAGTGAACATGAACAGCAGTGCCAGTATTTAGTACAAAATAGCTGTAAACAGGATAAAAAATGATTAGTCAAGTAGCTGCCAGGCACATTCTTAATAACTTTAGAAAAACAAAGCCATAGCTCTCACATTATTTAAAAATAATAGCTGTAAATCAGATATTAATTCTGTAAACAAATCATAGCGTCTTTGTTAAAAATAAATGACACTGTTTAGTGCAAATGTGGTGTAAAGAAAAATAAAAGTCTTCCAGAAAAAAAAAATCAAGTAGCTAGGAACCTGGGCGTACAGTGCAGGGATCCTTTTTTCAGTATTTCCAAGAGGGAATGTGAAAGCGTGGCTATACTGCATTCAATAAAAACCGAAATCCCTCGTTCTCCACCTCGCTGCAGGGGCGGAGCTCCTTGTACATTTAAAAAGCAATCCCGTTTGTTGTTGCCTCTGCTCTTGCTGAAGACTGTGGTAGCTTCGCCTGGAAAAAGGCGCCGGGCTGTGTCGGCTTCAGGCCAGCAACAGCCATGGCTTTCTCACACAACTCTGGGTGATGCAGCTTCAATGCTGCCGGCACGTCTTTTAACTTGCTGCTCTCGTTATTTTCCTTGTTTTTCCCATCCGCCATTTTTGTTTGAATTTGTATTCTTCTTCGTCCGCCCGCGACACCCAATCTCGCAATGAGCTATCTATCCTTCGAAGAATCGTCTTACCAAAGGATGATTAATATAATGTTTTACAGGGTCTTCAAACGTAAATAAAAGGTAAACAAGACAGCATGACAGGGTGAAGGAGAATGCTTTAATGTGGCTAAGATGCTTTATTTGCATTTACATGACAGTTTGCACTGCACCTCTGTAGAACTGCTTTCTTACACACGGAAGTAAACACGTATTTTACTGTTCATCGCCATGATGTTGGCCTTTTTTCAGAGCGTTGTACACATCACACTGATCCATCAGCTCGCTGAACAATAGTCTATTGTTGTGAGGTTCTGGAGAACTTTGGCCTGCTTTGCTGATAGCATTTGGCCTGATTCTCCGTGGATTAGCCGCTGTGCAGCTGCAGTGCTTCACTCGTTCTTATCTGAGCCACTACAAAGCACCGCAATCCGCGTTTATATATGTTACTGGCAGCAACGTGGAAAGAGTTTGGGTTTAATACCCATTCTAAGTAAAAACTAAGTAGTCTCATAACAACAAAACAAGCTGCTTCTCGCTGAGATCTTGTGGTGGTTTTGTTCTGTGTAGAGCTAAAAGAGGCTCAGCGAGCTCTGCTGCCAGCTAGTGGCCGGGGGTTTAAGTGGAAAACAAGAGTCCGACGCTAAAAGGACGCTCATAAATAATTAAATAAATATCGTCCTGACAGCATTTTAAATTGATACAAATGTCAAAGGAACATCGCGATGTATCGCAGAATCGATTTTATTTCCAATACCCTTACTATTTAGTAACTTGGCTGTAAAATTCTCTCTCAACGCAAACTGCATGTACTCTTGTGTGTTTTTTAAGTGTTCACTATGACCTGTTGCTCGTAGGATAAAAACATCCCCATGAACATTTTCACTCTACTGGCTCACCAAGCAGTCAACGTACTTGATATTTCCTGCAGGTGACCTACATAGCCCGTACAGGTTTGCCCATTTTTCACCTGCAGACTGTAAATCTGTAAGGTCAGTTCTGACAAAGGCTTTAAATGGAAACCTAAAGACTATTTATTGGCTCTCAGTTGTTGTCAGTCTTCCAGTTTTTTTTATTTGTAACTCCACCCTACTTTAACTCTGACCTACCAGCTGCTTCCCTGTGTAAATTTAATGAAACCCGTTCCTCCTCCAAATGTGCCGAAATCGTTCAAAGTGCCAAAACCTCTGAAAGCCGACAGCATAATGAGCTCAGAGTTGCCATTTTTGTCTCACTCCTTTCTATTTATTAGCTCTTTAACATGCAGCTTAATGAGTGGACTCACAGCAGGACAGGCATGTTATCAGAAAGGTGTGGGAGGTTGCACAGCCAAGGTAAACGCTCCATCTCCCCTGTTTGTAGGGAAAATTTTGTTTCAAAAAAAACTTTTCATTGAGAGAAATTCCTACAACTGCTTATCCTGATTTCATTTATGTATTCATTTTTAGTTTATGATGTCTAAATTAGCTACTAAACTAGCTGAAGGCTAGAAAACATTTGTCCAAAGTTCTGCTGATTTTTTTTTTTTACTGTAGCTATTTGCTATTTTTCACGTTTTATTTACCATCAACATAAATCGAGATTAGCATTAGGCGTAGCATTTTTCGCAAATAAAAAAATAGCATTAGACTGAGGCCTTTCTTTCAAAGTACAAACTTTCCCAATAACATTCATCAGACTGAAACCAAAGGCCTTTTCAGCTAACTTTGGAGGGCAATAAAAATCCCTTTAATGAATTGTGTTCTTCGACTTTACTTTCTTTTGCGAAAGCGCACTGCACCTTTATGAGACAAATACTTGCTTTCTCCCCTTCATTTTCCAGATTAACTGGCTTGCATATTAAAGTCTTGGCTTGAAGTCAGTGGATCTGTAAAATAAATGAAATCAGCTAAATTGAGTTGGATTTGCAACATCTGTCCTTCACAAAATGAGCTTATAAAAAGTCCTGAGTAAATTTCTACAAATTGTTCAGTGCACTCCTGGAGATTAAAAGCTTGTATATGGGGAATGCACTCAGAGAACTTGCATGCATTTACATTTTAGATGACAAATAACATTAATTAGGCCAAGTTAAAGCTGCTGAAGCAGATCTTTGTTCTTCTGGGGTTTTAATATTGAATCTCTTCTTCAATGACTTTGTGTCAAATATTCGGCTAGTTTTCTTATTTAGCTCAAAAGCTACGTTCACAATGCCTTCGGCAACATTTAAGTGGTCACTTTTAATCAAAAGTCTATGTGAATGAGCATTTCGGGCTTTTGCATTTAAATGAAGCTACTTCTGTTTATGCGAACATTTTCAGGCTCTTCGTACAAAGCATGCGGCCATTGATGACACATTGAAAGTTAAACCAGGTTTAACTGCGACTAATCAAGGACTAGGATTGGTAGCGATGTGTGGTTGACGTCCCTTTTTATTTCAAGGAAGTGTCAGCCATTTGAAAATTAATTAATTGTGGTTTGTGTCTGGCTGGAATTCTATGACACTAAGTCTTTCATATGTTCGGAATAGAGCTATGAAAGAAAAAGATTCATCAGATTTGCATCGCTTTGACATTTAGAGCCAAGCCTCATCCAACTATGGGTACATGCGGTTAGTAAAGATGACGTCCCTTAAACTGGTTGGACAAACCTTATTAAAAGTGCAAGACACATCTGCACTCCCGTTAACCCTTGTGTGGTGTTCGGGTCTGTGGGACCCGTTTTCATTTTTTATCAAAAGAAAAATGATACAATTAATTAATTTTTTAAACTCAGACTCACTGGCCTTGGCTCATTTTCTGTGAAGAACATATATCAGAATACATTTTCAATAACCACACACTGTATACCCCCCCAACACATTTCTATTACATATAAGATGTTCGGGTCCACTGGACCCAGGGCTAATAGAAGTGTGGAAATTGATGTTTTATGTACCTACACTCTTTCCTCCACCTGTGTGGGCCTGCTGTGTGTGTGTGGGTGTGTGTATGTGTATGTGTGTGTGTGTGTGTGTGTAACCAGTGAGAAAGAGAGAGAGAGAGTGGCAGAGAGTCACTGTAAATGTGAGTTCCGTTTCTGCACCTGCGGTTCCCGCACAAGGTTGCAACATTGTTAGAATAATTCAAGCATCAACTCTGTTTGCTCTCGTTCTCCCGCACATTTGACCATTTGACTTTCTTGCGGGAATCTTTCATGTCTCACTCTTTATCTGCTACAAATTGGAGGCGGGACACTATAAATATAGCTTTGCCAGTGTGGTTTCTTATCACAACTGATCAAAATGGCCAAAAGACTTTCTGCGCAGAGGGCCCTGGAATTGATTTTAGAAGAGAGACGTTTTTGATGATGATGTAGAGGGAGACGATTCAGAAGAGGAGGTTTCAGAATTGGAGGATCACATTTCTGAAAATTCAGAGTCTGACAGTGACTCTGAAGAAGTTGATTAGATTGGGGCGGCCGTGGTGCAGCAGTAGGGCGGTCAACCCATGATCGTAAGATTCCAGGTTCGATTCCCGCCTTGCACGCCCATGAGTCGAAGTGTCTTTGGGCAAGACACTGAACCCCACCTTGCCTCTGGTGGTAGGCGGGCGCCTGTGTTTGGCAGCGGAGCCGCCACCAGTGTGTGAATGTGTGAGTGACTGTAAAGTGCTTTGTCCTTGTAGGAAGAAAGGCGCTATACAAGTATACGCCATTTACCATTTATATTGAGCATCAGCCAGATCCAAAACGAAGCCATCAGCACCCAGCCACAGGACCAGGCCGTCAGCAGCCAGGACCATGTGTTGTACAGGCTAGTGGCTAGAAGGCCATGTGTTCAATGGGGCTGATGTGTTGTCTTGACTAATAGGTTTACTCTATGTGTTCAGCTTGTGTTGTGCACCTGAATGGGTTCAGTTTCTGTGTTCAAATAAATAAAAGTCAGTAGTTTTGAAAACCCTTGCTTCACTTGAAAATTTGTTTCCACTCATATCTTGATTTTAATTGATTTTCTTTATCACGTTTTGAATAATGAGTTGTGAATGTGATCTAACAAAGGTAAAGGGCAAATATTAACCAAATATACTGCTTGTAATAGGATGAGGTAAACATCTGTCAAGTATTTTAACATCAAAGTGTTTGATTGTGAGGCATTAAAAACCACAACATGCAACGGGTCCACCAGACCCACGAACACTGGCTGAGTAACAACAATATGAACACCACACAAGGGTTAAGATAGGACTTCTCATCTCTACGACCCTCCACTATCCTGGACAACCCGAAAACCCAGAGCAGCCTTACAAGTCAACCTACTGAATTGTGCATTTGTAAAAAAAAAAAAAAAAACGGGTTGTAGTCTCTACAGAGACACAGCTAAATTTTAAACAGTTTAGGATTGTTCTTTTATAATTTTGGTGTTGCTGTACTTTCCATTATGTTGTGCCTAATGAAACACTTGAATGCAAAGCGAGTTTCAGAGTTTCCAGAGCAGAACCAGGCTCCTTCATCCTTAGTTTGTTCCGCCTATTTGAGTTACCATCTCTAAGTCTTCTACTCAAAAGGAGAGAAGCTTGTAAAACTGCTCTCCACCACAGACTTGTAAAAAGATCTGGAACATCTTTCTATAAACATAACATGACCTAATCCTGCCTTAAGAAGTGCAGCCCACACATCAGTTTCTGTGAACAGCTTCAGTGTAGCATTTCCACTTTACTTTGATGTCAAGCTGGACAACCAGGAAGCTGAACTGGACAGTCTATAGTCGACTGTAGAAATGAAATAAATGCTTATTTTTAACTTGAAAGATCAGATTCTGCCTTCTGACAGTAGATGTTGTTCACTTTTAGCCTTTTCCTGCCATGTTTTAGTGTGGGCTTTGATGCTGTTCTTTGTACTTTTTACAGGCAATTCATCATGTAACATCTTTGGCATTTGTCTTTAAAAGTTAAATTTAACTCAGTAGGCTTTAAGCTCTGAAATTTACCCCCCAGCATCAATTATCTTCATTTTAGATTAGCTACAGTTTCTTCTGCTTTCAGTTTATTTAGCATTTTTGCATAATATTTGCATCCTAAAGCTACTTCTTTGAAATATGTATCCCTTATCTGATACCAGCGCTTTATAATTAAGAATTTTACTATTATTGTTGGCATTCCTTTGTGTTTTCTTCTGCTAATCTTGTAATTAATGGGTAATCGTTCATCTTTAGCATGCAATTTGGAATTTGTAATATTCGCCAGAATATACTTTCACGAGCCTTTAAAAATGTTTTAGTCATTGGAATATAAAGTTTTAAATTTAGACATTTCAAAATATCAAGTTTCCTTTTGGTTTTGTTTTTTCATTTGTTCTTTGAGATAAATAGATCTAGATCTTTGATTATTCACAGTAGTTTCTGTGCAAACGGAAGCAGTTCTCCTGAAAAAATGAAGTTGGCAGGGATCACTCTAGTTGGGACAGGTACGTCTTTAGCTACGTTCACATTAGACATGTGTTGCGTGTTCAATATGTAGCTTAATGTGCTTTCTTGAACGCACTTTAGTGCATGGTGTTCACACTGGACAGGGATTCTACTTCTACTTCTTTATTTTTTTCTACTGTTTACTAGCCTATGTCCGCCACCTACAGTTGGAAGAGGTTCGGCGAAAAATGTCAAAGTGGTACGTAGAGCCCAAAAATGGTCAAAGAAACGTGTGTAGTGATGCACAAAGCGAAAATTTTGAACGCAGAATCCCGAAACGTGCCTTTATATGCACTAATACAGCGGTCCCCAACCTTTTTAATGGCACAGACCGGTATGACATTACACAAAACCCTCACGGACCGGTCTTTCTAATGTAGGCGGATGATTATTGTAGCAATACTAGGAGGAAGGAGGAACAAAGACGTGACAAGACAAACCCTTTGCTTTTATTCTGACACGCATTCCATTGGACATCGCACAGGTGTCATCATCCTCTCCTCCTCCCACACTCATGGTGCAAAAAAGAAGTACTGTCTATTAAATGTAGCTTTCTTTTTCGGAAGTCGAAGGCTCTTCTTCTGTCTACTGGCTGGGCGTTTTCCCCTTGGCAAAGAAACTTGCCAAAGACGTTTGTTTTTACTCATTTTGTTAGCTCCTGGGTTTTATTTTAGCCGTAACATATCACATGACCGAGAAGAGCGCCTTGGCCTGCGTCAAGAGTGACATAGACGGATGGAACAGACAATCGGACAATTTTTCAAGTTAAAACATCTTTCAGATTCCGGAATAAGTAAAACGGAAGTAATTTAAGTTATTTATTCTTTCTGTGTGGCCCGGTAACAAATGACCCACGGACCAGTACCGGTCCGCGGCTGGGGTTGGGGACCGCTGCGCTAATACATAGACTTTTTATTAAAGTAGGCTGCTTGAACGCGCGTTGCTAGCAGCGGTGTTAACATAGCTTGAGAAGAAGCATCTGGGGAGACCTGCTCTGCTTGATTACAGTGGTTTGTGTTTGAAGCAACGTTGCTCTCAAAGCGCTTCAATGCCTAATGAAACTGGGTACCAGAGGAAAACGCATACTATTGCTATAGTTATGCGATTATTCTTAAAACACGAATATTATTACATCCAATTTTACAATTTATGGCACTTATGTCAATTATTTCTGCTAGCGTTGCGGTTTCCAGAACAAATATTTTATGTAGCCGTTTGTGGCTTGTAGGATGTGGTGTTCATGCTCGACCTGACGATTAGCCAATTACAACTAACATTTCATCGTCCATTACCAGTATGAAACCGTGATATTTACTGTATGAAAGTCAGCCTGTTGCAGCATAAACGGACTGCAGAGGCATTAATGGGTTGAGCATGAAAACCATGGAGAAAGGAAGTGAGTGGAAGTGACAAAGGCAAAGGAAGGAGTGCAGGAGAAAATTGACCCCCCAAAAAGCTGCCATTGTAGATGATGGATTCCTCCCTAATCGAAACAGTTTGCCCAGCCGCCCAGCTGGGCTTCATGTGCTTTTGATTACTCTCCGCCATTTAGTTCCACAAAATTACATGCTGCCTAATGGCCTTTTAATGGTTATAGGTTTCTGTGCTCTTTAATGAGCCTGCACCAGTTGGTTGCAAATGCCCTATGGAAATTTGGCAAACGTCCAGTGTGGATAAGTACATTTCTCTCCAGTTTGCAACTTTGTTGTGTGAAATCACAAAGAGGATGTAAAATGTGGACATGTTGCTCCGGTTTTTCCTTGTTTTTAGCGGCATTTAATGCCTCTGGTGATTTGTCTGAGGTGATAATGTGGCAACTATTTGGTTGTTTGGAGCTACACGAGTTTATGGAAGAGCATGGGAAAAATCAGAGGTAAACGGCGAATCAGGACATACAAAAGGGCCGTTCATGCCGCGATTCTCTGCTTTGTCACATGTTTTCTGTCCACTGAGACCCTCAGGATGAAATGCATCAAGGTGACAGAGTTCATCCAGGTAACCTTTACTGATGTGTTTGTGTACTTTTGTCTTTTTGTGTGTCTAGATGTGGGTTTGTGGCTTAATGACGACGTTAGCAGCTGCTTTTTGATAAGTGTCTGTTTACTGGACCTAATTGAGCAGAAAACGGCCACACATATCTCCCCGCTAAAGTGGGACCGCAAACAGATGGGCCCGGGACCCCAGAGGACGTCTAACACCTTGCTCGCCTGGATAGTCCTTCAGCAGCCGGTCAAAAAAAGAAAAACAGACCAAAGATGTTATCATTATCACCACCGAGGTTTTGTTTTTGTAAATGAGTAATCATGAGGGCGTTTGGGTCAATCGTTTGAGGATATTTTCCCCAAAGAAAACAATTTTTTTCGCTCCAATCAGCTCTTGTCATCCTCAAGCCCCCTGTCAGGAAGGCTTGTCCCCTAAGGGAGGAACCCCACGTCAGCCGCTTTGAAGTCTTTAACATTTCTGTCTTAAGTCTGACCGAGGCTCACCTGAGGGGGTGTGCAGGACTTCTGCTGACATGGAAGCAGCTCCCTGCATGTCTGGTTAATGGAGACATCACCGCAAAGCTATGCAGAGCAGAGAGTGCAGGCACTGTCATGTCTTAGGGCGTTTTAACCGCCGCAGCAGAAAAAAGACAAGCCTTTAATGGACTAAAGTTAACCCTATAGAAGCTATGACAGAACATTTCCCCTGAAATGAAGACTTCCAGGCAGAAAAAATGTATTTTTATAAATTTTACCAACTCTTTATGTTTGAATCGCTGCTAATATTGTGTGTCCCTACTGCAGCTTTTTTATCTAACTTTTTCATAAACTCTACAAAGCTCCAAAATTCATCTATTTTGCTCATTTGTGAACTCAACCACTGATATATTTACGGTAATTTGATATCACTCAACCAGATTTGGTCTTTTAAATGTTACAGTGTGTTTATAAGGGGGTTACATGAATACTCTAGAGGGCAGCAAGACGCCGCGCAGGATGAGTGATGGCTGAAGTTAAACGTTATGTCGGGGTGACAGCAGACCTTGGTATGGAGTATTTCGGGGTGTGGATGACTCCTTTTTTATTGCATCTTTAACATTTCAAGCAGCTGCAGATGAAGTCATTGCAGATCCTGTACTGCAGGGAAGTATCGCATGTAGACAATCAAATGATGGAATTACTTCTTGAACTTTATTGGTTGAATTAAAACGGCTTCCAGGGTTTTATTGCCCTTGTTTTGGAGGCTAATCCAGGCGTTGCCAAGACTGTATAGAGATGACCAGAGCAGTTGGAAGATGTGATGTGGCCAAACGAGTGAAGCGTTATGTGATCCAATGACAAACTTCAAACCTAATATAGATGTGCACAAATTAAAAAAAAAACTGTAAAAGTTAACCCATATGGACCAAAAGTCACGGAAATGCATTTGTCGTCCACTTGGTCTGTGGTATATCATCATTTTCATTTTAAGGGAAAGTAGGTATGAGTTGTAATGGGTTAAAATGTAAATGCCTTCATTTAAATGTATTTCTGTGAGTACCCACGTAATATCATAGCGACTGATGATCTAAAACGTGTGCCAGTGTTTTAAGCTTTTACAGAAATGGAATTGCATCGAAAGTTAAGCTTACCGTATCTGTGGTGTTGGCCTCTTAACATTCCTCTGAACTGGATGACATTTGAGTGAGATCTAAACTTTGCTTTGGCTGCGTGAAATCATAATTTGACAAACGATGGTGTCCTGTATAATGGTCGTTGTGAGATCATCATGATGTGTTGATGTGACAAACGGGTATGCAGTAAACGTCTTAGTTACAACTGCCCTTAAAGGTGCATAAAGGATGTCTGCGGTTAGAAAATGGGCAAATCTGTACGGGGCACACAGGTGGCCCACACAAAATATCAAGGTCGCAGACAGCTTGGTGAGTCTGTAGAGAGAATGTTTATGGACATTTTTTCTATGGGCACGCTGCGAGAGTCATGCCCTGAGGAACACATATACAACACTTAGGGGATACTAATGACAAGAGTGTTGACCATCACCCGTACATATTAAGTGTGTGTAACTTAAATTGTTCTTACGGGTACTTCACGATACACTTACCACACGCACAACAATGGTACGTTTCAATTTCATGACGTCCCTTGAGGTGGCTGGATGAGCCTCAAGGGAACTTCAAGACACACCTGCGCTTCCTTTTACTCTTTACCAACAGATCTTTAGCTCCAGTGTTTACATTCTTTTGACAATCGTAACTCTCCAACCATTCACACAATTAACATGATTCTAGCGGATATGCAACGTTTTATAGTAGTCAAGTGAGTCAGCATTGAGCAGCAGAGAGTCTAACAGACTTAGGTGGTTTGGTGTAAGAGTGATTGTCATAGGATTAATTATTTTGTGTAATTAATAAATTAATTATGACCTGTAATGTAATTAATAAAATGTTTTTAATCTAACCTAATAATTGCTGTGGGAAAGCTTTATTTCGATGTACTTTCTTTCAAATTCATGACATTGTGGCATAGTAAAAGATTAAAAAATAATTAAAAAAGTTTTTTTTTTAAATGTTTTATTAGGACAGGCTTCCAACCAATACTTTTGCACCACCAAGGGGTATTTTTTATCAATCTCAAATAAAGAAAAGAAAAAACAAAAAAACAAAAATAATGCCCTGTGTGCTGTAATTGAATACATCAAAAAAAAGTTGGAACACTTCTGAGCAATCCCATTTTTGTGAAAGATGATTCAAACTTAAAATTGTAACAAGTTAAAAGTACTAATAATTAATTTTCAACCATGGGATAAGTGGGATAATGCCCTTATAGGTGTGCATTATCAGAAATTAATAGACTTCATGGAAGCAACTATCTCACAGGGACATGCTAAATTGTCTGAACAATTAATTGCGATAATTGTGATTAATGCTATAATTTTGACACCCTGTCACTGGGAGTTGTAGTGTGGCTAGAACTCTGCGAATGGCTCCTGCCGGTGACCAGAGGGGGAGACAGAGTTCTGCCTTCTGACACACCCATAGTCAGAGCTACATAAAGCTGTGGATCATCTGCATAACTGTGGAATGAAACATTACTGATGTGCACAGTTTATCCAAACAGAACCACCCTTTGATTTATGATCACCATGGAAACAACACAGCCCCTCTCTTTAAGATAAGATCTGAACTGTGAACTGTACCTGATAGTTCCACCCAATTTTCCAGCCTGTAAGAAAACTTTCCTGGTATCAAAAGAGGAAGCGGCACAGAAGCAGATGTTTTTCCTGAGTCAGTGAGGTACACATCATTCAGCACTTTTACAAGGGTTGTCTCTAGTTGTCAAAAGTTCAACTTAGCTCTATCTACGAAGCTGTTTGGAGGAAAACGTCAAGAAGGCTTAGCCCTGGTGTTTTACGCCTACATGATCTAAAACAGTAAAAAAGATTTTGCTATAGAATTCTGCAATGCGGAGAAATTAAAATAAATGTATAACAGAACATATAATAGACTTTCTGTGTTTCATATGTAAGGGTGACCCCACATAAAACACCAAAAAAAGTCCAAGAAGTTCTAGCAAGTGTAAAAACTTCACTGGAATGGTAGAACAGGGTACATGTTCTTGTGGCATTTTTTCGATGGGGGACATATAGAAAGAAAATGAAGCTTAAAAGCCCAAAGCGTATTGTACTTATGTAGTATTAATTGTAGTTGTTACGTAGAAATACGCTGGGCGTGCCACAAGCTCCCTCCTCCTCTCCATTCTGATGCATCCACTTGTAGAAAGATAGATCCATATAAGTCTTTCTTTTGCTCATCAGAGCTGGTATCTGACTCAAAACTGTGCGGCTGGATAGCTCCATTATTTCTCACCATTTTTGTAGTCATGTTAGGTTGGGGGTGTGAGGGGCTGTAGGTTAACGGGAAAGAGTAAACACAGAACTCTCAGCCGTGGGAAGGGAAGTGGGGTTGCTCTGTGCCAGCCTTGCTGTCCACAACTCAGATGGAAATTCCTGAAGAACTACTGCCGCTCTGCAGAAATTATGTTCTAACACAGTTCTATATTGCTTGTTGGAGTCATTATTAAAACAGGACTGGGAACAGTTTTTTTTAAATAGATCAAAAGATGATAGGAGTTAGATTTAAAATTTGAATGGCAGGTTTCCTAAGAGTACAAAATAAAAGTAATTTACTTCAGTAAATGACTTTCACCAATAACAAAAACTGTAGATGCTGCAGTACAGTCAAAATAAACCAAATGAAAATCAAAGTTCAGAAAAACATGAGGGAGGCATTAAAGGGTTCAAATTTGTCAAGTCAGACTCATTGATACAACTGACAGCTGTGGAGGGAAGCATTCATGTGAACCCCGTTCATACATTCAACTGCATATTGGACTCTATTATGGGAATGCCTGCTGTCATCACAGTCCAGAGAAGAAAGAGTACGCAGAAACCCGACACTGCTGTTTGGTGGTCAACAATCGAACAACAAGGATCATTCCTGGTATGACAAGGCTGTAGAACTCCAGCAAACAGTCTCTGAGCATGAGACCCTGCCGACAGCAGCTATGATCTGGCATTTTGTCCCAACACTTTGTGCTAGTAATAAATCACTGCATCAAAGAGATGGAGAATAACACACTGGGCAACTGTGAATGTCTAATTCAGACATACATATTGAAAAACAAAACAAAGGGGGGAAAATTATTAATATTAAGTTTGAACTATTTTTTAGATTACATGAAATATTCCCTGTTGCTTTGGAAAAACTGCAAATACATTTATTTGACCTTTCTGTAGATTCTGACCCTGTTGCATGAGCAAACTCACATGAGAAAAGATGAAACACATAACTGGAAGACAAATAAGTCAATTGCAACGGTAACAAGTTGGCAAACGCTGCCTCCACGGAACAGATGATGTGTGTGTAAATGCCACCAGTACTGGGAGCTTTGGCTGTGTTTGTTTTTATTACCATTAAAATATATATATATATATATATATATATATATATATATATATATATATATATATATATATATATATATATATATATATATATACAATTATTTATTTATTGAGCCAACAATTGAGCAAGTTCTCCCACCTAAAAGGAGTAAGGAGGCCTGTAATTTTCATCATAGGTATACCTCATCTATTGGAGACAAAATGAGCATAAAAGAATCCAGAAAATCACATCGTCTGATTTTTAAGAATTTATTTTTAAATATTGGTGGAAAATGAGTATTTGGCGAGTAACAATAGGTCAACTGAATACTTTATATATCTTTTGTTGGCAATGACAGCAGTCAAAAGTTTTCTGTTAGTCCTAATGACGTTTTGACAGACTGTTGCTGGTATTTTGGCACATTCCTCCATGCAGCGCAGTGCTTTTTTAGGGCTGTCGCTGGGCAACACAGACTTAAGTCTCCCTCCAAATATTTTCTATGGGGTTGAAATCTGGAGACACGTTAGGCCACTCCAAGACCTTGAAATGCTTTTCACAAAGTCACTCCTTTGTTTCCTGGTCAGTGTGTTTGTGATCGTGGTCTTGCTGAAAGACCCAGCCATGTTTCATTTTCAATGTCCTTGCTGATGGAAGGAAGTTTCATTCAAAATCTGACGATACATGGCCCCATTCATTCTTTCCTTTACATGAAGCAGTCTTGTAGTTCCCTTTGGTAAAAAAAACAGCCCAAAATCCTAATGTTTCCACCCCCATGCTTTACAGTAGGTATGGTGTTCTTTGGATGCAACTCAGCATTCTTTCTCCTCGAAACACGATGAGTAGAGTTCTTACCAAAAAGTTCTATTTTGGTCTCTTCTGACCATAGGACATTCTCCCATCCTCTTCTGAATCATCCAAATGCTCTCTAGTAAACTTTAGACGGGCCTGCACATGTACTGGCTTAAGCAGTGGGATACATCTGACACTGCAGGATATAAGTCCCTGGCGGCGTAGTGTGTTACTTTGGTCCCAGCTCTCTGCTGGTCATTCACTGGGTCCCCTGTGTGGTTCTGGGTTTTTTTCTCACCATTCTTGTGATCATTTTGACCCCATGGGGTGAGATCTTGCGGGGAGCCTCAGATGGAGGGAGATTGTCAGTGGTCTTGTATGTCTTCTATTTCCTAATAATTGCTCCCACAGTTGTTTTCTTAACTCCAAGCTGCTTACCTATTGCAGATTCAGTCTTGCCAGCCTGGTGTAGGTCAACAATTTGGTTTCTGGTGTCCTTAGATAGTTCTTTATTTGTGGCAGATAACAGGAGCCATTAATACAGGTAACGAGTGGAGGACAGAGAATCCTCTTACAGAAGACGTTACAGGTCTGTGAGAGCCAGAAATCTTCCTTATTTGTAAGTGATCAAATACTTATTTTCCATCATAATTCACAAATAAATTCTTTAAGAATCAGACAAAGTGATTTTCTGGATTATTTTTCTTATTTTGTCTGTCATAGTTGAGGTACTTTCAACACTTTCAACAGTTTTTAGCAACCATTGAAGCTTTCTGTGGAAAGTCATTGTGACCCACATCTGCTTCACAATTTCAGTCAACGAGGTGAAGATCATCCAACATGAACGTTTAGCCAACAAACCAGTTGATCCCTGGAAATAAGAGCATGTGGTCTGAAGGTAAACCCTTGTTAAATATGACACCTTGAGGAAAAGGAGTTCAGTCCTTTACTAGTTTTTCCATGGTGCCTTCATAGGCTGAACATCATCCACCCTAATCATGGTTTTTGCAAGATGGGCCATTAATGGCTAATGCTGTCCAGTCCTAATGGGTAATGAAACCTCAAGGCACTCATTCTCCTCTGCAGCTACAGCTCAGACATGGCTGCCAGTCCTGGAAGTCAAGACTGTGTGAAACATCAGAGTACCTGTCTAAGCACCATCATGTTGTACTCCACTGGGAAAGGGTCCCGTCGGGGGTTAATTTCAATTTGTCTGAAGCTGTAAAGCCAGCATACTGACAATAACGTCAGAGGGGTCCAATAAAACCTCGCAGAGCTCATAAAGGTAGCAGGGAAGGAGAGCACCAGAATGGAGATTATGTAACCAAAATATGAGTCTCGAATGTCACACCAACCATGTCTGCTGGTTAAAGAGGTCAGCGCTGTTTTGATTATGAAAACAAGCCCAGTATGTGATGATGAAGGCTGTCCGCACACATTCAAAACTGATGTTTGAGATGGTTTGTGCGGTTTGTGTGTACTGAACAATATGCGTTTGCGCAAGATGTCCTGATAAAAGCTTTACAAGAGATTAGTGTGGATACATTGACACCACAACCCATTTATTTGAATTTACAGCCTGTTTCCATGGACTTAAAATTACCAATAAGAAATATGTTGTTCAATAATCGGGCGGCACATTGGTGCAGTGGTTAGTGCTCTTGCCTCACAATGAGAAGACCTTTGTTCAATTTCCTGCTGGGTCCCTTCTGTGTGGAGTTTGCATGTTTTACTTGATCATGCATGAGCTTTGTTCAGGTTCTCCAGTTTCCTCCCACAGTCCAAAAACATGCTTCATGGGTTATTTGATACTTGATTTCATTTCTAAGGAGTGATTTTGAGTATCTATGTGGCTCTACAATGGACCAGAGAGGTAACTGTCCAGGATGAACCCCACCTTTTTGTTGAAGTAGCCGGGACAGACTCCAGCAATAAATGGAATCTGGATGAAAACTTGCTTTGATTTTGATTGAAAATTCATAAACATTTTTCAAAACAGCACATTTTAGAATTTTTATTTCAAAATTTGTGACTTTTGTTCTCATTTTAGTGCTAATTGCACCGATGGGTTCATGTCCCTCAGGGAACAACGCAAACTTAGATAAATGCTGCGTTGATATGGTGTTTGAATAATTGGAAAAAGGACTTGGAAAACACACATGAACGTAAAAAACGACAAAAAATCTTCAAACGCCAAATGAATGCAAAATAATTTTCTGCACCTAAACAAAGGTCAATTTATCTGTAGAGCACCATCTATGGTGAGACACCAGAATTACAGGAAAAATAAAACAATAATAATTAATTATCAATACAATTTATTCAAGTTTAGTGTGTCAAATTGAATTGGGTATCGGGCTGCATATAGTCCCCGTTCTAATGTTTGCCCAGTCCAGATTTGGTGTCACCAATTAACCTGTAGAGCATGTTTTTGGACAAGAAGAGGAAACTGGAGAAAAACTCAAACTTGTGTGAGGAGAACAACTAAACTTCACGCAAACGGGATTCGAACAAGGATCTTCTCACTGTGAGGCAAGAGCGTTAACTATACATGCACCACCGTGCAGTCCTACAGAGCATTGTGTGGAAATTCAATCCAAAACAAGAAAAACTTTCAACTTTCTTGGTTGTCTAAGTTCTGTTCACAGGAGGTTTTAAATCTCTTCTTTCTGCTGTTTAGTGAAAATCATGATGCAACCCCCTTCCCCTCCCACATCTGCTACAGTTTAAACAGATTAAAAGTGTATCTCTAAAAACGCAGCTTCAGTTCAGCGCAGCTCAGCACTCTGACCGGTCAGCCAAGGCGTTAAAGAGGCGAAGCGGATCAGTGTCGGTGTGAGCTACATGAGCTCCAGTACTTAGAGCTGCCGGGGATTTGGAGGTAAGTATGGGGGGTGGGGGGTGACTCCAGGCCGAAGGGTGATGACCACACTGGATTCACTTTTTTCTGTTTGTTAAATTATTCCTCTTTTTGAAGAGCATGAATTTAATTAGTCTTTTACAGTAATTACACAAAACTAAAACTATTTGAAGACGTGTTTGCTGTTTTATTAAGGCTAAAATAGCTAGAAGACAGTCACACCTTATATTTTAATGTACTTTTGTTTGGTAAATTTTCTGTTTGTGTGAAAAAAATCGTTTCTAAAGACCCACTCTGATCAAAATTGTGTTTTATGTGTTTTTAACATGTTCTTGTGGCATTTCTCTCACGACGGAGAACATATAAAGAGAAAATTAAGTTAAAATTGATTATCTGAGTATTTCTTTATCTTTCAAATTGTTGTAAATATGGAGCAGACGGAGAAAAAGCCATAAAAAAGGTTTTTATTTGTGAAATTGAAAATACGCTTCGTGAGCCACAAGGTCCCAGCTCTGCTCCATTCTTTGTATCCACTTATAGACAAATAGATCCATGTACATCTTTGATTTCCTCGTCTGAGCTGTCTCTGGCCCAAAGCTGTACAGCTGGATAGCTCCAGTATGGCTCGCCATTTTCACCGTACCAGTAATGCTTGGTTGGGGTTGTGAGGGGCTGGAAGCTAGCAGGGGAGAGTGTAAACAGAGAGCTCTCAGCAATTGGGAGGGGAAGGAATCCCCAAGCGAACCGAAGCTTGGAAACGAATCGAGACCACCTTGGTGAAGATGCCCAGTTTTGGGTCCTGGAGATCATGTCTTTATGCTTGCCTTCCTTTAAAGCAGAGCTGTCAAACTCCAGGCCTCAGGAGTCAATGTCCTATATGAATTCCAACTAGCCTGCTATTGTGGCTGCTTACTGGCAAGATACACCTGATCCAGGTAATCAACTGCAGATTAGGTGGGGTTTCTGAAAAAACAGCAGGAGGTTGCCTCTCAAGGCCCAGAGTCTGACAAACCCTACTAAAGCTTCATCCAGCTTAACTCCAAGCTATTTAACTCAAATTATAACTTGAGGTCCTGGTTTTTTCCTGGCAGAGACCCTTCCTCTGGTTTAGGAATGAGCAACTCACCAACAGTGATGGGAAAATACTTTTTAAAAGTAGTCAGTCACAAAAAACAGATCAAATGACTCCAAATTATTTTATGCTGCTTTCCCTTAAAATCCGTCAGTGTTGAGTTTTAAGTACTTCTACATTAATAGGGGGCAAGTAAAATGTTTGGATGGACAGATCAACTTCTAATAAACATATATTTAAAAAAAATGTGATTATGCTTTCTAAAAGCAGAAAAAAATTAATATATTTCCTTTTTTATATATTAAGGGTTCAAACAATAAAAATAAACCCTAACCAACGCCATAAAAACTTAGTTTTTCTTCTTTTTATTTCTGCATAATGACATTAAAGGCTGGTATAAGAGTCCCCCACGTCAGCTGGAGCAGATCAGCTGTTGCTTCTGCAGAAGCACCCTCAACAGTTTCATCACTATGCACTGTGCTTTGGCTCGCACCAACCACAGGACAGGTGGTAGGAAATTATTTCAATAATTAGTTGTAATATCATCAGCTCCCACTGCTGCCACCTCCTCGTGGCAGCACATGCCGGTTGGGGGTGTCAGCGTATCCCGGCGTGTAGCTTGTCGAAATGTCTGTCTAAAACTGGCTCATGCGTAGCTGGGGGTGCAGGAATGCGGCAGGAGGGTGTCACCGGTTTACAGATGCACCGTGTGGAAATGGTCTGTGTTCCTGAAGTTTCTTGGCAGTGATTAGGCTGTGTTTGACCCTCTGGGCAAAGAGAAGATAGACTCTTTGGAGTCCCGGCAAGTGTTAAAATGTTACAGGTGCGTCTGCTGTGCTAAGAGACTCCCAAAATACAGTCAAGACACCAGATGTTTGCGGAAAATCGGAAGGATGTTACAGCTTTGTGTTTTTTTTATCACATTTTTATAAAAGTGATCTGTCCACAACAACCATTTGGTGATTACTACTGGACAAAAACACGTCTTTAATCTGTGCACATTTTATGTGAAGCCCACTACAATAAATAGTTTTCTTTAGCAACTAATTACTGTTTTTATATCAATAGTGATTGCACAATAACACTTAAACCAAGACAAGCTTTCTCCCAATGTGGCTTCATGTGGATCGGATTACAAATGTTCCGTTTTAAGGATGTCTTCTCTTATCTTGGGAACCACATCAGCAAAAACTGATTGTGTAACATAATTATTCATAGAAATTTAACCCTCTAGACCAGGGGTGTCAAACTCAAATTCACAGTGGGCCTAAATTAAGCAGTGAAGTGAAGTCACGGGCCAAACTCAATATTTCTTGAAAAATTACCTGCAACTAACATCTAATGTTTTTTCTTTTTCATATAGTGTTTTCTTATGTTTTTTCTTTCATTACAGCCACATTAGCTCAGCACACAAGACAAACAGGTCTGTCTTTATATTTGTGATCGGATAATCTGTCTTCCACCTGTCTTGAAAGTTCCTGTTTGGCCATTTTTGTGGAGGGTGAAATTAATTTGTCTGATGTGACTGGCTGTCAATGACTGTCAACAATAAAACATACTAGCAAAGCAATTGGGGATTTGTAGTATTAGCGGGACAGTACACACTGTGGGCCAACTCTGATGCACATTTGATATGATCTCGCGGGCCAATTATAATTGCACTGGGCCCTGGTTTGACACGTGTGCTCTAGACTAAATAAATCAATGCTCAAGTCTGTAAGTGTAGTCTAGAATAAGTTTATAAAACAGACTTGTTTTTAACGATTTAACCCTTTTAGCTTTAGGTCCAGTGCAGACATTATTTTGGACTACCATCACTCTTTAACCGTTTATGGAATTAACATAATGCCAATGGATTCTGAAGTGGAGAAATTCAGCCTTGCATCGATATGCAAAACTAGATTAATAATGTGTTGCAAATTAGTTTAAAGTCGATTCTTTGAGACAGAACCAGCTGATAAATGCTGATTTACGTTGATTGTGTTAAACGGTTGAAGATTACAGTACGTCAGAGAGTGTGTATATTTTGGGCTGATTGTTAGAAATGAGGAAATTAGATGGTGTAGTTTATGTCAGCGTCCTATGGCCACTTGTGTATCACGTGCAAACCCCTTGTCAGCGGCATTTGCACATGGTCACTACAAATGGAGTGCTGCGTAAAGACTGCTACGACAGCATCACCTGAATGTCAATAGTGCGTGTCACTTACATTATCTTTGCAAATACTTCATAATACACTTACAACATGCACAACAATGGTATGTTCAGTCTCATGACATTTCTTTAGGTGGCTGCGTGAGCCTAAAGGGAAAAACAAAACATACATGGGTTCCCCTTAAGATGAAGACCTATGTAAAACCTTTTTACACGCACCTGTAGGGGTCAACCTCTATATAGATACATGTGACTACAGCTTTGCTTATGCACCAAACCTCCTAATGGTTACCAAGTGAATTGACCAATTATTTTAGTTTTTAAACACATAGGAAATGAAAGTGATTTTGGACTTGGCTCAAGATTTTTCTCTTTATAAACTGGATAAACCATTTTTCAGCAAAGCAGGAACCATATTGGTCGGGACTCTAAGGAAAAATGTCCAACATGTTTTTAAAGCCTGAATCTGAGGTTTAAAATAAGCAGAGATATCTTACCATCAGGACAAGTGTAATGTTTTTACAATCAGCCCGTGAGTGGCAGCTTTGTTTTGATGCAAGCTAGTTTTTTCAGTGGTATGGAAGAATTTTTTATTTTTTTTTTTTAAGTTTTATGAGAAAGCCAAATTTAAAACTGAATTTGTGAGGTTGCCATAGTAGCTTTGCAATAACGTTTTTACAAAACCACTACACATGAAAGTCTATTATTAGAACCCCAAATTCTTATATTAAAAAAAACAACAGAAAGGTGTTTTATAATAAAGAAAACATTTATTTGAATACACAAAATCCATTTATTTAAAAAAAACAGATTTTCTTTTAAACCTTGCACTTATAGACAGTTTAGGAAAAATTGTAATAAAGAAAATCTGTTGCTGGCTTTTGTTTCTGAGCTGAGAGGAAATGTGGGTTCTTTCCCTCTGCTGTCACGTTCTCATTTCCTTGGGAGAATTCCAGCGTTCTCCCTTCACTTAAAGAAAAAAGCTTTTAATCACAGAGCTAAGCAGCCCGTAATCAATTCAGCCCTTGGAGAGAACCATTTTTGACACTTCTCCACCGCAGACGTGGCATATTTTAGCAAAGGGGCTTCAACAAAAACGACGTGTTGTTTGAGTTCAACAAGTTACCGCCGAACAATTAAAATAAATCTTCAGGTGAACTTTCATTAACCCCGTCTTGTTTTGGGTTTCAGCTCTGAGGGCCCTGAGGATGAAGGTCCTTCATTTGATTTATGTCATCCTCCTCCTTCTTTTCATCTCAACTAATCATAGGAGGAAATAGTTTCACAAGACGCAGTGCTGTTAAAAGTTCACTCCCCTGTTTGGACAAGAATTGCTCTTTACATAACTTTTCATGACTTTATTCAGTAAATATGATTTCATTTCATTACAGCTACTAATTTTTGACTTCTTTTAATAATAAAAACTATAAACCTGAGCTAAATTATACATAAACAGTAGTTTTACAACAATTTAACACTTATAAATGCAAAAAATAAATATATAGGAATCTGGTTATTTTGTGGTCAGACTTATTTTAGCCACACTTTTTTTCTTTTAGCTGTTACGAAACCAGGTTTATTATATGAAATTGATAACTTTAATGGGAAGAAATCCAAAACAAATGTCACTTTGGATGAAGAGGTTAAATGTAAAATGCAGTTCACCCTCGTCTGCATCAGCGCCCGAATCAGCCATGTTTACGTTAGGAAGGCCCCGCTCATGCGCTCGCAGAGCTGGCTCCCGTGATTGCCCGGCGCCGATGGAAGCCAGCTCCGGTTTCAGCCCTGAGGGCAGAAGTGGCAGGTCAATGTGGAAATGTTTAAGCCCTCATATGCAAAATGCAGGATGGAACGCAACAAGCTGAGAGGCAATATGGGATGGTTGCTAATTTTAGCACGCAAACTTTGATGGTGAACATCACTGCGTCTCTGGAAACGGCTGCTGGTGAATGCAACTTTATTGCTCTGCCACTTTTTTCTGACCACGCTCAGCATTCAGGCAGGCAGTTTGTGTAAATCTGTTCGGCTCAGTTAAGCAGATAGAATGACAAAAATCAAATGTTTAACAAACGTTATTAGGGGCCACATAATCATTAAAATCCTATGTGTAAATAAATATTTTTAAAAAGTATCAAACTACTTGCTCACATTAAGATAATTTACAAATATTTCGGTTCTATCTAACAGAGCTTTATTTTTTATATTATTATAATATTTATAATGTGATTAATGTTGTTTAATCACTACAAATGTTTAAAGAATAATAAAAATTAAACTATTTATTGATAAATTATCTTACATGTTTATTCAGTCAATCAATGGATGGATAATTTAGAAAAATACAATCACGAGTTTAAAACAGTTTAGTAATCTTTTTTTTTAAATCTTAAGTAATGACAGATCAGTTCAGTTCATTTGGACATTGTTTTGATTTGATTTAATGTTTTGATTTGATTTGAAATGTGGGCGGCCGTGGTGCAGCGGTAGGGCGGTCGACTCATGATCGTAAGATTGCAGGTTCGATTCCCGCCTTGCACGCCCATGTGCCGAAGTGTCCTTGGGCAAGACACTGAACCCCACCTTGCCTCTGGTGGGAGGTTGGCGCCAGTGTTTGGCAGCGGAGCCGCCATCAGTGTGTGAATGTGTGTGTGTATGGGTGAATGGGACTGTGACTGTAAAGCGCTTTGGGCCTTCGTAAGAAGGTAGAAAGCGCTATATAAGTATACGCCATTTACCATTTGAAATGGTTTATTTCAAGCAATCAAATAAGAATAATACACAAAAACAATACAATGATCAGTTATACATTCATACAATGACGAATCAAACTTAGGATAATTAGACATATTGCTTGAAAGGGAGTGGAAAAAAGCGAATTTATATAATCCCAACCCCAGTTCTACTGTAACCATTTTATTAAATGATTAATCCGGTTCATAACTTTTAGAGAATTAAGAATCCTGAAGTATCAAAAAGCACATGACAAAGATGAATTACTTAAATTATTATGTAAAAAATAACTATTTTAGAAATCACTAGGCAAATGCAGATCATTTATCCAAAATATATGCAGATTGTATTAATTATAAAAGTCATTTATATGATTAAAAAATAATACTACATCAGTAAAATAGACATTACAGTGTTTCAAAAATCCTCATAGCAATAATTGTTCAAGTATCAAAAGTTAAAATATGTGCAAAATTATACATTAGGAAAAATCATGAATCAATTTTTGGATGAGGAATGAGGTTTTAAATGAGAATCCAAAGACCCACATTAGAAAGAAAACATTTAAGGGTAAATATTATTATAGTTTTTGTTAGTTATGTTTATAAGTTACTTTTAACAATTTAAATGTTTTTTTGGTATTGATTTTATTAACGTGTTTTGTAATTATTTTTTTGCCATAAAAAAACTCAAAGCAAAAAAACCTAAAAGGTTTTAACATTTTAGAGGTTGTAAAATAATTTTGACAGACTTAGTTTCATACAAGTTAAGTCTTTGAAACTAAAAGTTTTTGTTGGGACTTGGAGAACTCCACAATGGTGCATTGTCTTCCTAAATAAACAGTAAAATAGAAATTATTATGTAACTGTTACAAATGCATCGCTAGGAGATTGAGAAAGTTTTCACTTTAGGTCTTTATTTATTTATATGATACTGTAAGGTAGAGAAGCTGAACTTCTTTTGTCGTTGGGACTACGTTTCTAAGCTCACAGTTCAATCAGATAAGCAACAATTTTTTTTAAACATCTCCACTGCCAAGTATATCATTTTAAAAACGCTTTAGGTGAAAGTGTTTATCTTTGATCCCTTAAGACATGTCTTTGGGAGGAAACTTTGCTAAGATTTTTGTGAGTGGGGCTCCGATGAGTCTCTATTTTAAATCTATGGGGAGTACATATCAAAGCAGAAGAACTTTGTACTCATTATATGTTCACACTATAAGGCACACCGTCAATGAATGGTCTATTTTTGAACTTATGCCATATATAAGACAGTGAATATTAAGCGCAATGAGCAAAACAAGAGGCAGAGATAAGTCGGTTAATAAAGTCAGTCAGACTTTATTTACTGCGTTCACAGTAATTCTAGAACTTGTTTTTAACACGGTTGCAATAGCAGTGTTAGAAATGTTAGCCGTATTAGCGTATTCACAATAACTGTAACTCCCAACCTTGTTTTCAACACGTGAAAAAACAGATGGTATGTGACAGTGACCACATTAACTCCCAACATTGTTACTAACACGCAAAAAAAAAAACACAGACGGACACCATAACATGTTACGCACATTAGAAGTGCTAGCGTATTCGCAAATATCCCAACCTTGTTAGAAAGACCTTAAAAAACAGACTGATACTGCTAAAAAAAACTTGCTGTGACTACGCTAACTCCCAACCTCGTTAGTAACATGTAAAAAAAAGACACACGGTCTAACACCGCTACACGTTTGCCACTTTAGCGTATTCACAACCCTCAACCTTGTTTGCAACACGTAAAAAGACCAGACTGACACAGCTAAAAACATTCCTGTGACTATGCCAACTCACAATCTTGTTAGTAATGTAAGAAGAACACAGTCCGACACGCTAAACATTATGCACATTCGAAGCATTGGTGTATTCACAAAACCTGTAACTCTTAACCTTTGCAACAAGGGAAAAAACAGACTGATACTGCTAATTAAACATCACTGTGACTATGCTAGTTTCCAATTTTATTAGTAACACATAAAAAACACCATCCTGTACTGCCACAAAGTAGCTACATTTGCGTATTTACAATAGACACAGCCATCGAAATATTTCCAAATCGCTTGCTTTTAACTCAACAAGAATTAATCAATATATAAACCGATCCGGATTGGGAGGCGCAACTTGTTTTTCAATAAACATTAAGGCTTTAAAGTGCTCCTTATAGTGCATAAAATATTCCAAAAACATCAGAACTCTACTGAACTCTACCTTTGCTCTCTAAAATAGTCTCAAACTCCATTGAGGGTAAAAAGAGGCTCCATTCAAACTGAAAGCGTTTTTAGCTGATCGGAGCATTCACGTGATTTACAGCTGACGCCTCGCTCTGCCTCTAATGTTTTTGGAAGGAAAGAAGAGAGCAGAGCAGAATTTACTGACTTCACTTTGGATGCTTTAGCACTTATCTGTCGTTAATCACAGTTAGTCTGGCCGCAGCAGTCACAGAAACTGTCTCCGCTCGCATTCAGCAACACAATTTACCTTTGCCTCTTTGCATGCAGAGTATATTAGTCACTTTGCTCTCCGCCGTGTGCATTTGTCTCCCCTCGGTCACTCAAATGCATGCGTGCGACTGCATTACGGCTCTAACGAGAGTAAAAGGGGCATTCTTCACTGAGACGCATGAGCTCGCATTTGCATGAGAAACTTGCATATTGACCACAGAGTTGTGGGCCCATGCAAACATGTTTATAAAGAATGACAGTGAAGTAACTCATCTGCATGAATCTGTCTGCAGATGTCTTCATATGCATAATCCTGAGGCTGCAATCATTGTCTGAAATAAACTGGATCCATCATTTCACCCCGGAACTTATGCCAGAGGGAAATGAAGGAGCTTTCTGCACACAGATGCAGGGAGTTGGATGAAATGCCTGTTTACGTCCTCAAGTAAAATGACGTTAGACTTTCTGAGCGAAATTGTGTTTACATCTGAGCTGAGACCGGCTGTTGACCACGTTCCAGCAGGTTCTGGGTGCTCTGGTTCCAGGTCAGCCTGCTCCGCTGGGATTTCCCGTCTGAGTCGGGGAGGCGCTGATAGGTTTCAGCTGCTTTCTGCTCTTGTAAATCAACAGAATTCAGACAAACCGATGATCGGCCGACAGCTGTTTTCAGGGAATAGCCGAGAGGAAGAGCACGTCAGGGTTAAAGAACCGTGATGTATGTGAATTATCCCAGAAATAGGATCACTATAGAATAATAATGAATAGAAGAAAAGTAGAAAAAATCCTATTTAAAAATAAAAAATACTTATTACTATATTATATTACTACCCATTAATTGTGTTGCATCCCCCCAAAAAAAATATATATATATATATATATATATAAAATCACACAAAAAATACAATATTTGTATAAAAAAGTAAAATAGAATTAGGGTCAAAATAAATATTCATAGGCCTATGTATTAATTTTCACATCATTTTAATTTAAAATAGGCTGCTGAACATTTGTGTTCTTGGGAACACCAAAGTTGCCTCACACATTTCTCCATCCCAAAAAACTTTATAGAGGCTGCTGTTTCCTTCCAAATGAGACGTTTTTGTGTACATCTGCAACAGTGGAAGCAGAGATGACCTGCACTGCAGGTGAAGCTCGTTGCTGATGCAGGTTGTAGGGGAAGTTTGAGCTCAAAGCTCCACTTTTTGTGTTTTTTTTTCTCTGAGGAAACACAGCTGAGCTGCTGTGTGAGGACGCCGGCACAGACAGCGGCGAGAAAGCGTGCGTGAGAGTCAGGTGTGAGGACGTGTTCATGTGGATCGTAAAAGTGCAGAGCGGCAAGGGCGCAGTCAACCTCATCATGATTTTCAGAAGTTATAAATAGAGAAAAAGCTAATAAACATTTATGGAGTGGTTGTAAATCACCGGCAGTATAAATGCTTCACAATAAGTTATGCTATCGCCACAATGTCATTCGGATGCCCTTTGGTGGCAGGGCCATTACTCAGCTCCCATTCCAGGTCCTTGTGCTGGTGGGCTCCGCTCCAGGGTCATCCAATCAGAGGACTCCGCAGGGCCGGGTGTGGCAGGAGTTCTGGGTGTCCTTTTGATGACAGCCGTGACGCTGAGATGTTAATTTAACTCTGGAGGGTGAGATCTAAGCTGCAAAAGTTTATGGTCTCTTAAATGTGTCACTGTTACGAGAGCGGCCGTTTGTTTAAGGGGAAGGAAGTGCTGAACGTCAAAAGCTCAAACTCAAAAATGCTTCTCAGAAAAAGGTACCAGCACCTGTAAATGTCTGAATAAGTCTGCTTCTCTAAATTCTTAATAATTTAAAGGGAAAGATGTTAAAAGCATCCTTCTGCGTTGCCTCTTCTTCAGATCTTAAAGTTATCATCCAATTAGTGATGTCCCATAGTACCTACCTTTTTCTGTTTTTTTATTTTGGTTCCTTCTTTTAACAAATCATTTTGATTTGTGAAAATTACTTTTTCTGATTTTTTTTTTTAAATTTTGTCTGAAATTTTATTTTAATTGCTAAAATATTATGATTTTTTTAAATTAATTTTGCTTTTTTAATTGTCATTGTGACCTTTGATATGTTTTTGTGTTTGGTGATTTATTGATATGTTTTGCACTTCAGGGCCACCGTACATCTGTGCCCTAAAACCGAACCTCCGTTTTATTTGATATGATTTATTTTGTTTCAAGCATTAATTGTAGTCGATACAAAAAAAATCAGACAGATTTATCAAACTCATTACAGAAATGATTAAATGCATAGATACATAAAAAACAGACAAACGAAACAAAGACACAGTTGAGCCACATTTGCTTAATTAAATACAGTGAACATTAACTAAAGTCAAGTAGAGCTTGATTTATTGCTTGAAAAGGAGTGGGAGGAAGAAACCTTATATAATCCCACCCCTACTGAGTTCATTCATTTTATATTTTACATAGTTTTGGTAATCCGGTTCTGATCACATAGATTCTTTCCAATTTACAAAATCAAGAGCTTATCGATGATTGATTATCTTCAGAAAACATTCATTCATAATTACAGTAAACAGTGAACATCACCATTCTTTACAACTTCAGACATGCAGCAATAGTGTTTTGAACATTTGTCCAGATTCCCTTAACAACCATTTTTTACTCGTGCCCTGCCTTACATTATTGTCATATTTATTACTTAGAACTGGATTAATTGTACACAGTGGTTATTTTTCTGTCGTAAAGGTATTTATTTTTGAATGGATGTGACAGAAAAAGGAAGCTATGTCAAAACCTTTTACTGTCATATCTTTACAATAAGATTACAAAACTCAAAAAAGTTTGTTAAACTTCAACAGCAGTAAACGTGAATGTGAGTGTGGTGTTGCACTTTGACTCTACATGGCGCTCTTCATGTAGGTCCAAAAATATCTTGAATTAACAGAAATCCTGCCCATATATTGACTTTGCAGGGGTTGACATAGCCCAGAAATTTGCACTGGCCCACAGGGCCAGTAGTTTTTGAAAGTTACTGGCCTGACACCGCGCACAGCGAGACTCGCCGCTCCGCAGGTGCTTGCAACTTTAGGGGGGTCCGGGGGCATGCCCCCCCGGAAAATTTTAATATGGTGCAATTTGGTGCATTCTGGTGACATCTAGCACTTATTTATACACTTTTCAATGACTAAAAATAGAGCATATCAAACTTAAATCTGCTCTAGTCTGTTTCAGATGTTTTGAAGAGAGCGCTGCAGTGTAGTAGGAAACACTAGTTAAGAAGTTTTCATGCTGCTTCTAATCACTGCTATTTCACATTTGTTCCTAACCAATAGTTAAGAAGTTTTATTGACTTTTTTGCCCTGACTGCCTTAAGGTTCTGCTTTTTGTTACTGTTGCAAAGTTACATTTACTTTTTAGTTACTTTAGTTACCTAATTAAATTAAATAATTGAAAAATTAAATACAATTAAATTACTGAGATCATTCAGCTAACTAGAAATACTTACTGCTTACAGTGTTGTAAAGAAAAACAAAATTAAGTAGTTTGTCCTTCTACTCCATTTGAGTCTGAGATTCAGGTATTTTGAGTTGCCTTTGATTCTTTGACATTCAGCTTAAAGCTTAGTACATACAGTTTCATCTTCAATGCATTCATTAAATATCTTGCTGTCCATACTACTAATTAATAACTACTAACATGTTCCTATCATGTCTTCCACATCTCTGACATGCTTCAGTCTCTCTTCAGTGACGGTGTTGGATTTATGATCATCGCGGTGAAAAACCACCAGGGGGCGCGCGCTGATATGTGTGTCAGTTTAAATATATCTGCCTAAAATGTAATAATAACCCACTGGCTTGTTCCTTCGTTGTTGCTGTTTAACATTGTTTAGTATTGAATTGTTACATTCAATAAAGTTTGAAAAAAAAATTGAGTGAGCGCGTGCCGCGTGGTGCTCGGCAGTGACAGCCGCGCGCGCAGGCGGGAGAGGAGGAGAAGAGTGATAAAAGGTTTCCATAGAAACCCTTGAAGTCTGAACACAGGACTAGCAGAAAAAGTGAATTATAAAGACGAGGTAAATCTACACGTTTTCGCAAAATATACTTTATTGTAAAAGGTGAAAAAAGTATTAATTGTTAGATATTTTAGTGGCCCGAGCGGACAAGTAAAAAATAAAGTCTTGTGGTCCCTACTGCTCGAAAAACAGGACCGGGCCAGCGGACAAATGGCTATGTCGAGCCCTGCTTTGTGATTGCCGGCATCATGATCATCATTCTACTTAAAAGGTGCACAGCTCACAAGGCGACATTTTCGGATGGGTGAAGCAAAAAAATGTTTAATGAAACTTACAGGTTGTGTGTCAGTTAAAAATGCATTATTCTGAGGAATTTGGACCTAATAAAATTTGACAAATTGGATTACAATATTCTGAAGTTACCAGAATTTAAAATAAAACACCCAATTTCTATTAAACACATGACAAAACCTCACAATGTCCCGGGTAGTTTTCCCCCTTCGTGTACTCTACATTTAGATGGAAGCAAAGGATGATGGGATTGTTCTGTGGCGGCTGTGTCGATCCTGAGCAGTGATGGAGTGTGTTATGTTTTAAAAGCTAATTAGCGTCACTGCCGGTATCAAGACCCATCAATCTCAGGCTCAGTAAATAACCAAAATGGACCAAATAACCAGGTTTGGCTGATGATGGTGGATGTAGCCTTTGTTACTAATGGTGCTCATTAACCTCTCAAGGCTTAAATGATAGCATCCTAATTAATTTCTTTCAAAGGGAAAGTTCGTAATAGAATTTAATTATATTAATGGCTGAAAGCCAGAAGGTGGAGAAGAGGAACAGACACACCGATGCAGTCGTGTGGTTCGCGCTAACACTAACCCTTTGTTGTGGATAAAAAACAAATCTTTTACTTCTTTTTTCAAGGTTGAGGCTCCACAGGCCTCTGTTAGCACATGGCTGCTAAATCTTTGTGACAGTTGTTAGGACCGATGGTTGTAGAGGTTGGAAATGCAAAAGACAGTGGCAAAAACTTCAACGAATAAACGTAAACAAACAGAGGGGTGCACAGTAGTGTAGTGGTTAGCATTCTCATGTCACAGCGAGAAGGGCCTTGCTTGACCTTTTTCCGGCTTCCTCCCAAGGTCACAAAACATACCTCATAGGTCATATGGTGTCTCTAGGTATGAATGTGCACTGGACTGGTGACCCATCCAGGGTATTATCCACCTTCATCTCACAGAGGCTGGGATAGGCTCCAGCAACCCCCAAAATGGATTACGCAAGTTTGGAAAGGGGATGAACGTAGGACAAACTCAACAAAAGACATCGCAGGGGAAATTTAAGACTTGGGAAAGTGAAATGGCTGTATAACATGGACGAAATACAATGGACAGATGGTTCTTGATGCTACCAAAGGATCATGAACAATGAAAATGTACCTTAAAGTAGAAAGGGACTGGATTTTGCTCCACCCAGCTGAATGCCCGTCTGTGGATGGGCATTCAGCTGTAAAGTGAAGCCTGAAGACCTGTTGTCCATTCCACTTGCCAATCAAAAGAACTTACTGCTAAAGGGCTATTAATTAATCAAAGCAACTGATTTTGATACAAAATGACCTGTAGAGTTGTCAGGATTTGGAAAATAGAGCAAAAATACCTAAAGGATCTTTGAAAGCAGCTTGTAGATTTGTTTACTTTTGGTGTTAAATCTGACTTTTTAACATGGGAATAAATGGGAAATTGGTCTCTTCTGAAACTAGCCTTAAGTAATCATTTAAGGAATGGTAATGTTTGGTTGGCTTTGAATCCAGGAACAGAAGGTGGGGACTAAAGTAAAAGAGAGTACCTGACAAAGAGGAACCACAGAGAAACATTCATCTGGATTAGGAATAACTGTGGATGACTAAAACTGAGACCTACACCCAACAAAATGTAAACTAGCACATGCTAACTAAAATAAGAAACTACCCAGTCACCAATCCTCACAAAAACAAAATTACAGTTCTCAGAAATGGTTTGGTCCAAAAACAAGAAAACCAAAATATTGATCCATATAGATTCCTTATATCCATTACTAAGCACAGTGGTGAAGGGGATGTTGATGTGGGCTTGTCACAAAAATACTTTACTTCTTTACAACCTTTGTAAATGAGTCTTGTCCTTTTGGATTGAAATCCTGTTCAAAGTTTATCACAAAACATTTTAGGACAGTTTATTCTTAATAAGTAAATAACTTAGTTGCCATGGTTTCCACGGAAATTCAGTTTGATTTAAAGGCATAAATATTTAGACAAATAGTCTTCAGCCCCATACACACCCAACTATTACGAATGAGCAACGCTTTGGATCAAAATGTAACACCACTCATGTTGCTCTTTGTGTTTTTCAAATTCACTTGAAGTTTTGAAACATTGACTACGCTGACATGGATGCCCATTTTTTTCCAATCCGTCAATCCATCACCTCATCCGGAATAATGTTGTGTTCCAGATGCAGCATATGCAGGATAAGACAGGGTGGCAGCAGATTTAAGAGCAGGAAACTTCTGCTGCCGCGTTTCTATTCCTGCTGCTGACCAGATAAAGACGAACTAATGCGGTAAACTCAGCCTTAGTCCACACGTCCTGAGCCCCACACATCCTTATTAACTCCCAGTATCTGCTGCTCCTGTGCTATCCATTGCCTCCCTTCTCCTACGGTCTTCATCTTCTTCCTCTTAATTCTGCTTATGGGCCTTCTCTTCTCATTTTTATCCTCTCTACTTCTTCCTCTCATCTTCTTCCTCCTCCCCTTCTGCGGATATAAGTACAACCAGATCTATTACCAGGCCCTGTGGATATACTGAGACAAAATGAGAGACTTTGATTTTCTAATACCATTAGACTATATATAAGTGAGTGAGATGTCTCTGTGTGTGAGAGAGCGTGTGATTGTGTGTTGGGATGGGGGTGGGAGCGTGGAGATCCGATGGAGACTCAATAAGAGAAGAAGAGCTGAGATTTATTAGTGGGACACAAGTCCAGAATCAATCAGGTGATTGAATCAGGATATTATTGGTCGTAAATTAGAGTTGTTTATGTCAGAGGAGGGAAGGGGAAAGAGGCTGAGTGCAGAACAAACGACTGTAAGGTAAGCCAGTTGGGGTGGGAGGGTTGCAGTTATCTGATTCTATATGTCACAACAAATGTGATGTGATGCTACAGCCTAACCTACAGCCAGCTCTGTCTTTACAAATATGTACCGTATTTTTCGGAGTATACTGTAAGCAGTATAAGATGCTCTGGAGTACAAGTCGCACTTTTGAGAAAAATGGATTTAAAAATATACGAGACCAAGAACGGAGATTTCATCTTGCAAGACAAATCATAATAGCGGAATAGATAACAAAAATAGACTTCAGATAACCACTGCATAAAGAACATGCTAACAAATCAACTAAACTGTTTTTATCACTTCTAATCACTGAATCCAACAATTCTGCCAGGTCCAGTGTAAGACTGAGTGGCGCTTCTTCTTCTTCTGCCTTTCTGTCAGTAGCAAATACTGATGCACACATCTACAGTGCCCTCTAGTCACACCTGAGTGTAATTCACATCCCCCCAGCCAAACTATGTTAAAAACCTGACATATACTCCGAAAAATACGGTAAGTAGAGATAAATGTAGGTTTTGTGTTGAGATAATTTAAGGTGATAGTATGTATAGATAGATATTTGTACACTCTATTTGATTGAAACTGAGTTTCCAAATACCATAAACAAAATAGCTTTATTTTGATTTTCCCCACCCATGATTTCTACCACATAGTTAAAGTTCAATTCACTGGAAGCCACTATTTGGCCTCTGTGTAACAGCAGTTACTTGATAGTGACATTTTTTTTAAACAAAAGCTTTTCCTATCTGAACCTAAAGAAACATGTTTTTTACACTTCCCTAACAATAAATAGTGGCTCCAATGACACTTTGTTGATTTAAGTTATAATTTGTGTCTTCTATTGGTGTAACTCAGCCAGATTGGTGGGAAATATAGTAATACCCTATAATTATTTTTTTTCTGTATGTGTGAAACCCTTTAATTCCTCTTGATTTTCCTTTACAACCTATGTGTTAGAGATTTGTGTACGCTGCATGGCGAGATGGAGTCCTCCGACTACAATACACCAATCCTCCGATTGGTGTATTGTAGTCCACTGGGATTGGGTTCTTCTTTGCATAGTGTGAGTGGGGTGTTTACATTGTTTGTATAGAGCATGGGTGGTGAACAAGTTTGACACCAAGAGCCGAATTTTTTCACTGAGAGTCAAAGAGCCACACCACACACTGACCTACCATGATGTACACAAACAAACACGCAATTAAAGCCATATTATTTTCCATAACACACTCCTCTCCCTACAATACAACTACAAGTATTGTACTTGTGTTTATTTTAAGGAAAGTGTCCTCCCTCATTACACACATCAAATGCAGCTTAGCCAGAGTTAACCCTGGAGGTCAGATCCCCCCTCCACACACACAGGCACCTCTCTCTCATCTCATACACACATACACACTCTCTCTCTCTCTATCTCACTCTTTTCTCTGCCTCTCTCTGACACACACAACCACTCAGTGACTTGCAGTGCGGTTGATGGCTGGTGAGGCACCGACTCCTCTGAAGTCAGATTTACGATGATAAAAACTGAATATTTCACCATTCATCCAACAGTATTTAACTGGTAATTCTTTGTATCTCAACATTCCTCTTTCAATGACACTTACACGAACAAATACACAAACATCTGGAAAGAGCATCCTTCTGGTGTCTGAATAAATCATATTCACAATAAACACATTAAATACATTACATTTCACATGTGTGTAATATACATAAAATTTTGACCTTCTTTAAAACATTTTGCTTTTATAACTTTTCTTTATTTAAAATTTAATGAGTGACTTTTTGCGTGAAAAGCTGATAATTGATGGAATATTATTATATTACGATGACTCAGGTCATTTATTGCTATAGCAGGCAAACAAGCACTGAGCTGCCACATTGCTGGTTGAGTTGAACACTTGTCCGGATTCAGAGTCCATTTCTTTGAACACACACACTAACAGCCAAAGAGCTCACTTCTGCTCACAGCCCCCTGACTCATACAGAGACCAACTACAGGGAAGAGGTGGATCTGCTGACAAAATGGTGCAGAGACAATAACCTCCTGCTAAATGTCGGCAAGACAAAGGAGATTGTTGTCAACTTTCAGAGGGGCCACACTCAACACCTGCCACTGATCATTGATGGTACTGCTGTGGAGAGAGTGAGCAGCACAAAATTCCTGGGGGTTCACATCAGTGAGGACCTCTCCTGGACCGCCCACACCACATCATTGGCAAAGAAAGGACAACAACGTCTCTACTTACTGCGGAAACTAAAAAGATCAGGTGCTTCACCAGCCATCATGACCACATTCTACAGAGGAACCATCGAGAGCATCCTCTCCAGCTGCATCACTGTGTGGGGGGGCAGCTGTACACACAGCAACAGGAAAGCCCTGCAGCGCATAGTCAACACAGCCAGGAGAATCATTGGAACACCACTCCTCTCCCTGCAGGACTTATACATCACCCGCCTCACCCGAAAAACACTAACAATAATCAAGGATGCACACCACCCTGCACACAACCTGTTCAGCCTTCTGCCCTCAGGGAGGAGGTACAGGAGCCTCTGCTCCCGGACCACTAGACTCAGAAACAGTTTCACACACCAGGCCATCAGGATGCTAAACACCCTCTCCCCTCTCCACCTACCCACCACCCATATCCCCCCATGAACAGTGCTCAAACGAACCCCCCCCCCCCCCCCCCCCCCCCGCTGCCTTGAGACACTGCCTTAAGTGCACTCGCACTTTTATGGCAAATTGCCTATGTTGTATATTGTAAATTGTATCTTTTTCTTTCTTTTTACTTATTTATTTTATTCTAAACGTATACTTTGTTTTTATTTTTCTTCTACTGAACAGACACGAAAGAGTAAGAAACGGATTTTCGATTCATTGTATGTGATGCACATGTGAAGAATTGACAATAAAGTTGACTTTGACTTTGACTTTTTACACCCAAGATTCCCCACTTCCCATGAGTCTTAGGGGCTGTAGGGGGGGCTAATCCCCAGGCCAGTTGTAGCATCTCTGATCAGTTCCTTTACGTGAGTGTCGGTCAGAATGGACCGATGCCTTGATTTCATGTGTTTCAAGGTAATAAACAGGGACTGGCAAACATATATTGAGGAAAACATCGACAGCAGCTTGAGAGCTGCTCTTTTACACACGGGTATTTTTCCGTTGGCACAGTTATCCAAAACGTAACAGGGCCTTCTTTCAAAAGAGACTTCAGCTCAATCATCTCCAGTCCCCTCGCTGCCTCATCAGTGATAAGCGGGGATCTCAGGCAGTAAGTATCTGAATTAAAGGGTCGATGAGAAAAGTGATCTGCGGTCGTTTCTGCTGCAGGTCCTCAAACCGCAAAGTAAAGTTTCTGTCCAGCAAGCAGTATCACGTTCTGCGCTTTATTCATTTTGATTGCAGCCTTCTGCTGTGAGCTCCGCAAAGAAGGAAAGTGGGACAGTGGCCTGGGTCGCATTTGAAATTTCGGATCTGTGTCGTTCAGACTGTTATGAAAACATCAGATACAGGTCGCATGGGGCAAAAAAATCGGAATTGTGTCGTTTCAGCCTGCAGTGTGAACGTAGCCTTGGGTATGTGGTCCTGAATCCAATTCGTATCCGATCTTTTGAAATGCGACTTCTGTCTGAACGGCGAGGCCACATGTATCCGACCCGTACGTCATTGATGCGCTACCAACGTCATCATTCTGCGTTGAAGTAGGCGGGAGGGAGAACATAAACATCAACCATGGCGGACGATGCTGCTGAGATCAGTCAGTGAAAGAGAAGCGAGGTCACCGATTTTATTCATATTTGGGGGGACCGCTCTATTCAGGCCAAACTCCAGGGCTCTTATCACAACCGGGCGGTTTTTGAAAAAATTTCCAGCGAAATGGCCGAGCGTGGTGTTGATCCTTTCCCGCAATAACTTTTTTTTCACCTTTCCAACCTTGGTCAGAAGCGCGGGGGAAGGCGGATCCTCGTCGAGGTTCACTTCCCCGTTCGTACACTCAGATTCTCCAGAGCGGGTTAGTAAAGAGTCAATAGCAGTTCCTCTGGGGGAAACCTTCTTTTAATATCATTCTTCTTCCTCAGTAACACACAACACGAATGCTGTTGACAACACTGTTGTTGACATCCATTGTTAACGTTAGCTACTTCCACAAACAACGAGCTACGTCGTTCTTCTGCGCATGTGGGTCACTTCTGGGTCATTTCAGGGTCACACAGGAGATCAAAAAAGTTCGCATTTAATTGGAAATGTGAGCATTGAGCATTAAGCCCTGCAGTGTGCCATAGTGACTTGCCATTCCGTTCAGTAAAAAAGTAATAATATTCCCATTCTTCCAGAAACGTCCTGTGTTCATCTTTATACTCTTTATACTCTGCATGCACCTGAAAATGGGCTGCATGTACCTGAAATGTATATTTATTTTTTTCCAGCATTGGGCGTACCCCGCGCAAATGATTGTCGGTCACTTATGTGTCGGGAGCAGCATCAAAACACACACACTGCCAAATGACTTTTATTATTATTTATTTTTAATACCCTCTGATGGATTTGAGTGTGGTTTAAGAGGAAAAAACTATGAAATGAGGCACAGTATATAGAAAATATGATAAGACGCAAAGAGCCGCATGCTTATTGGCCGAGAGCCGCATGTGGCTCGAGAGCCGCATGTTCGCCACCCATGGTATAGAGGCTTTTCCCTAAATTAAGTCAGCAGACCCTGTCTCAGCCTGTGATGTGATCCCTTTTACTTTCTTCGTGCGAGTGTTAATGTACACAGGGGTTCAATTTAAGATTGTAATGAAATAAACTTTGTGTCAACCTAGAACCATGTCTCCTGCGCTTGTGTGGATGACTATTTCCACCACTTGAACAATTATAACATCACTCCTTTGCGTTGTCAGCTCCAAGCGCTTCGCTTCACTAACATTGTTTCTTGTTTTGTTGACCAAAGTTCTTTGCAGTTGCCAGAGCAACAAAGTTTATGGGGTGGCAGCATATTAGTTTGACCAGAACAAGCTTCAGACAGCTTCAAAAGTACAATCCTCTGTCTTCCTTCCTTTTTTCTGTCAGCCTACAAACAAACCATATTAAAAAGGGGGTATTATTATTAAAAAGAGGACGGCAGTTTATCTCAGGCGGTAGAGCAGGTCGTCCAACAACCGACGGGTTGGCAGATCGATCCCCGCTCTCCCCGGCCAGCTGTCGCCCCCCGAGCGCGGCCAGCCTGCAGCTCACCGCTCCCCCCAGGGGAGGGGTCAAATGCGGAGAAAGAATTTCCCCATTGTGGGATAAAAATAAATAATCTGCTCACTGATCTCCAAAAAGCCTAAAATGTTTGATTTAGTGTGCAGAGATTCCTACTGTCGTCAGCATTTTCAAAAGGTTTAGAAATGATCTTCTAATTCTCATTAGATTATGCCTTAGTCACAAGTGCCATTACGGCAAACCTGTAGAGAACTGCGAAACACACCTGTGCTCCTCTTAATTCAATTGAATTGAATTCAAGTTAATTGAATCACCATTCATTTGAAAATTACAACAACAGTCATCTCAATGTGCATCGTACCGGTAATTGTAATGTAAACATAAAATCATAAGGGTGAAGAATATACATAGAATTCAACAGGAAAATTCTAAACCGAACTAACTATACAGACTAAACTAAACTGGGCATTCCTACCATTAGACCAGGGGTGGGCAAACTACGAAGGCTGGATCCGGTCCCCCTCCATGTTAGGTCCGGTCCACTGAACAATATCAGAGACCCATGTTTTTTCTTATTATCGTACACGATCAAGACCTGCATTGAACGTGACATTTTATTCCACCCTTCTGCAGTCTGTGTTCCAATCTGAAACCCTCTAAAATCCCTGTGAAATAGAACAGAAGACAGTCTTCCCTTTCTATGTCACAGTTCATCTTTCCCCGTTCAGCTCATTCTTTTAGAGTGATTTTGCTACTTTTTTTAAACAGCGCACACTGTTCTGGGTCCTGATTGGCTGGAGACCTTGTCAATCAATCTCCTCCGTGCCGTGTCTGTTTTTTTTATTTAATAAAAGTGTTATTTATTTTATAAAAAGGATCATGAATTAAGAAAACTTTACTATAGGGCTTTAGAATAGACGTTTAAAGAAAAAGAGTTATTTTGATCCTCACAAGAAAAAGTTTGGGGACTCCGCTCTAGCATCCATGTGGTGCTGGAAGATTTGTTGTTTTTCATTCTTCCTATCATTCAAACAGCACATGAACGTAGCGTTTCTCTAAGTTTTACACAACCTACATCAAGTCGGTGGTGCAATTGACTGAAAAATGAGAACAAAAGTAGTAACCTAAAAACTCTAAAATGCTCTGTTTTAAAATATAATTTTCAATCCAAATGTTTTCATCCAGATTCCATGTTATTCCACGCATCTGCTCCTGGTCCGGCCCTTCTATCAAATTTTAGAACCCTATGTGGCCCGTGAGTCAAAATAATAGCCCCCCCTTTCCTTAGACCCTTCTTCGCGGAAAGGAAAAACTCCTAAAAAAACGGATTCTAGAAAAAAAGAAGAAACCTCAGGGGTGTCTACATGAAGGACAGATCCTCCCCCAGGACAGACATGCGATGGACCAGAACTCTTAGAGAAGAATTAGCTTATCTAACTCTACAACTACATGATTAAAGTCCAGCAGATGAGCTTCATCCATGGGGTGGGGTTGGGGGACGCCTGGGGGCGCCACAGGCAGGATCCACAGCCAGCTGTAGGAGCAAAGACGAGCCAGAGACGAGGTACACGGTGAGGTACAGGGGAACAGATGAGCCAGGGGTGAGGACCACAGCCAGTGGCATGAACATTTTCGCTCGACAGGCTCACCAAAGAACTGATGACTTTGATCTTTATTGCAGGCCACCTTTGTGCCTTCATTGCCCGTTTTTCACCTGCAGACGGCCTGCACCACCAAGGGTAGTTATGACTAAGGCATAAGACGCAGCTGCTCCTCTCTACGACTCTCAAGGGGCCCAGACAACCCAATACCCCCCATATGGGTCAACCCCCCATACAGATGCACGTGACTAAGGCTCTAACAGCAAAAAATTGGATGAGTTATATCTCAAGGAGAGTCAAGCTTTACTCTCTACATCCTTTTTTTGTCCTCCAACACCTGAAGTTCGTCATCTTCTTATGTCAGTAAGTTCCCTCTCTTTTTCCCTTCTGTATTTCTTTGCCCCCCCATCTCCATCTATAGGCTGGCTTTAACAGTCACAGCAGAATTATTTGTCTATCTGTTACAAGGACATGCCTTTACCAGAAACGAGATAGCAGAAGGTAAAGCCACTGCTCTCTTTTTTTCTCTTCCACTTTCTTTTGTCTGTTCTCTTTCTGTTTTTATCTCCTCCAATTTTTTTCTAATTTCCTCCATTTTTACTCCTCCTCCACCCCCCCACCCCCTCCCACTCGTCACCCGCTTGCTGTTTGGTTTGTAGCGGGCCATGTGGACACGCACATGCACATCTTGGGCTTTTGTTCATTAATCCAGTCCAGCAGACACGGATCTGGTGCAGAACTGAAAAGAAGAAGACCGGCCTGGCATAAAGCCTGGCATTGATTCTTTGAAGCACACACACAAACACACACACCCCATCATCCATGCAAGCATCACATGCAACACTTTTAACGCACTTGCATAAATAGAGTTTGCAGAAAACTCCCAAAATCATGAATGCAGGTAACAACACCTGCTCATGTGCAGTCATGAAAGCACAAACTCACACATGCACGCATGCACACAAACACATACTGGTTTTAGTGGAAATGAAGGACAGTTTTTTCCACCAAGTTTTTTGCAACACTAAACGGACTCACACATGCACACAAACACATGCACACAAACAGGCCTCTCTTCCATCCATCTCAGCTCCTTGATTAGATTAGGCATTATTAATGGAGGGCCTGTGAGCAGAGCAGACAGTGGGGTCACACCGAGTTTAATTCCATTCTCAGATAACTTCATTTGGCCTGATGCGATTGTTATTGCCCTGGTGCTAGATGTTTATAGGAAACAATAGCCTCCATAACACATCCAGACATCCTATTTAAAGAGGGTCAGCCAGGGGCGCTGCACACAACAGCTCTTCTTCCTGCTGCTTTGGATGATTTAAAGGCTCGGCCATTTCCCATGGCTGGAAGAGGAGGATGAACAGACACCCTGAAATATACTGAGTGGGAATGAGCGCCATAAAAGTCTGCCTCCATGCACAGGTACACAAAAGCAAAAAGAAGCAGTGCTGGAATTCAGTGATAATCCTCAGCGTGGCTTTCAGTGAGCAATAAATCTGATTTTATTGGTTTGTGGCACAGAGTTTTCTCACAGAGAATAAACATGAGCCACAGATAACAGAAATTTATTATAGCTGGTGGTCAGCAAAGCGAATAAAGCTGTCAGGATGAAAGGAAAAGAGGAAACCAATATGGATGTTGGATCAGAAAGGAGAACGGAATGACAGTGTTGGACTTTGGTTCTGAGGAGTGCGGTAAAGGATTTTCCAAAAACTTCTTCAGTGCCTTCATTTCCATCATCCCTGTTCTAAATTGTACTCTCATTTGTGTTGGGAAGTTTGGTCCAAATGAACTTTCAAACCAATCTGGTAGATTTTCTTCCATTTTAGGAAAAAAAATGTTTGATCTATGGATCATTGCTGTTCAAAGCCAGTGGGAGCTTGCTCTAACGCTGAGATCCCACAGCCCACAAATTCCTTCATTTAGTTATTTCGATCTGCACCAAAAGCATTGGAAAAAAAACCCAGGGTGGACTGAAATGCAGGATCCGGTCCAACAAGCATCAAAGAAGACTTCTGCTGTTGCCGTTACGCAGCCTTGTTAGTGTGGCGTGCTGCAGAAAGCCTTCTCTGTGTGATAGGATGGTTAGGGCTAAAGCCCAGAATGGAGGCCCTGGGCAGATCCAGTTTACTCCTGATGGATTCGTCTGGCTGTTGGGAGTGGGTGGGTGGGTGTTGGGGCATTGACTCTGTTAATTGCATGCATGTTTCATGAGATGATGCAGCAAAAAGGAAGCTACAGATTTCACTCAGTGACTTCTTTGTGGCTTCTTTCCTGATATGCTAACAGCTGGTTCACTAGCCAAGCGTTAAAAGAAACATGTGAACTGTGCAAATCGGAGGATGAGCCAACAAAAGAGCAGATCTGCTAAAGTTGAACAAAAAAACTAACCATTAAAACAGTAAGCAAAGCTAACAGAATGACAAAATAATTTAATGGCTGTGTCCTTATTAAACCAATAAACCAAATGAGAATCAAATGATGCCTCTACGTAACACACATCTTTTTCAAACTGCATTTTTTTTGTCTGCTCCTGATTCACAGCAATTTGAGTGAATGAGAAACTGTCCTCAACTGATCCTCCTGGTTAAATAAAGGTTAAATTAAAGAAATAAAAGAAACACAATTTTGAGCTTACGTATATTCTGAAGTATAAGTTACAGGAGCAAAAAAAAGTGTAATAAATGGTGTATACTTGTATAGGACTTTGTACTGTCCTTGAAGGCCCAAAGCGCTTCACAATCACAAACCCATTTACACACTGGTAGCGGCTCCACTGCCAAACACTGGCATCAACCCTCCACCAGGGGCCTGGTGTGGTTAAGTGTCTTGCCCAAGGACGCTTCGACACATGGAGGGGTAAGGTGGGAATCGAACCTGCACTCTTTATATCAGAGGTTGACCGCCCCACCACTGCACTATGGCCACCCCACAATACAAGGAAGTATTAACCATATTTAAGTTGCTCCTGAGTATAAGTCGCACCTCTGGCCAAACTATGGAATAAAACACGACTTGTACACAGAAAAATGCTAGAAAACACGTTATAAATACCAAAAAACACAACTTTCATTTTGCGTTCTCATAGGAAACTGGAGTGCAATGACTGCTAATGTGTTAAAGTTCCCAAATGCTTTTCTTTTGAAAAGTGATTAAAATACTTATTAAAACTGGCCAAATTTAATACTTTTAAGTTCCTAGCATTAGTTAAGATAGTTTTCTTTTATCTTGTTTTTTTATCCACAATAGCGTTAAAGGAAATTCTCTTGATATTATATTTAATTAGTAGAAATAAACGATGAAAACAGAAAAAAACGTTTCAACTTCCTATGGATCATAAAATGTTCTGTTTCACATCAGAGTTTGCATTTATGACTCAAAGCTTCACAGGGTGTAAGATCACACACAAGCTGCTCTGTGTACTTGTTTGGTTGCATGGCAGGTTGCCAGTTTGCTGGGAAGCGAGTTTAATGCTGTCAACTTTTATGCCCAGAGCGCCATAACTGACAGCTCTGCTCCAATCATAGGCCATAAAGCTGTCAGCATCTGTCTGCACAGCCAGAGGTTGCCTTCTCGCTTTAGCCTGGGTCGTACCTGCAGCTTGTGTGCACAGCAAACAGCTGATACCGGCGAAGCTCAGATAAAGGATGGGCTGACACAACAAACAATGATACATTGCAGATGTACACTGTGGGAGTGGAGATTTTCCCAACAGAGCATTGATTGTACAGGAGAAAGGAGAGTTTGCTTTCAGTTTGTGGCAGATAAACATGCAGTTTGATATTCTAACACTTGCATGAATTCATTCACCTGGATGCGACATAATTACACTAAGTGCCTGCATAAAGGTTGGAATTAAAGACCCACTTTAATGAAAATGTTTTGGGTGTTTTTAGCAAATACAAACCATTAAAAAAATAGCTTAAAATTGCATTTCTGTATTCCAGTTGTTGTGAATCAGGAGCAGACAAAAAAAACATGAAAAATATCGTATTTGTGTCATATAAAATATGTTGGGCGGGGCCACAAGCTCCCTGCTCCACTTTAGTCTGCTGCATTCAATTGTAGATGACTGGGTCCATGTACGTCTTTGTTTTCCTTGTCTGAGCTGGAATCTGACCCAAAACTGTACGGCTGGATGGCTCTGAAGCCTCCTCCGGAGGGCACACTGTAAGAAAGCACCCTCCCCTGCTCACAGGCACGACGCTATGGAGTCCGGTTGCTCTGCTTGGCCGGTCCTGTTTCTCCTCTGGAGCACACATCGTCTATGCATGACGTAAAAACCAGCCAAGTAATGACCCAAAATCAAAATAAATTGTTTACATGCACCACGACCGGATCAACAAATAGCATGACCCACCTATCTCAATCTGACAGAATTTTTGATCCAAATAAATCTAATCGGGTCAGAGTATTCAGAGTGGGATGTTGACCTGACACATTTTTATTCTGATTGGACATTTATTTTGATTACTTGTGTCCGTGGGGGGCAAAAGGGGGCGGAGTTGCGCCGCACCAATGGTTCTATCTTCAACTTAGAGGTAAATTTCTAATAATACTGCAACTCAGCAGAAACTATCTCCCAGTAAATGACACCGGTTTCTTTTTCATTTTGGCTAAAAACTGCATCATCATGATTAAAAGACCACTGCTTTTACAAAAGATCAAAAGATGACTGGAGTAGGACTTTAAGTAAACATTTCTTCCCCTTTGCCTTCTGTCACAGCGAATCAGCTCCCTCCATCTAACCGTGTCTTGCATCCTCTCCTCTAACAGCAGCTACCTGTATGTCTTTGTACTCTCCATTCATAAACCTCTTCTTTGGCCGTCCTTTTGACCTCTTGCCTGGCAGCTCTAGACTCAGCCAGTCTCCTTTTACCAATACTTTGTCCCCAAGTGTCCCACATAAGACACTTTTGGAAGAATAAGACTGCTTTAAAAAACAACATTTTATTATGAATGTCTTATTTTGTTCAGATATGAGCTTGCATGAATGAAGATTTTGACATACAGGAAAAGCCTTTTATTTATAAAAGCAAAAATGTTTATAAAATGAATTTAAATATTTTGATCCTAAAAAAAGGGATTCAAGGAAGATTCAGATGCAATTGTAACCAATAATAAAAAATGTACAATAAAGATACATTTTAGGGCAGCTCAGAATTTGGGGACTGTTTGCCGTAACCTTGGAGACCCCAACAGCACTTTCAAAATTAGTTTGACGATTTCTTGTTTGTTTATGTTGGGTAGCACCAATCAAAAGCGGCCAAAATTTTTTAAAAGAAATTGAGATATAAAAAATAAAAATAGAAAACTAGCCAAATTATACCCCACGAGTTCACCAGTGTTAAACTCAAACTAATAATTTAATTCAAATTCAAAAGAGGAATAAAAAAACAAAAAAAACAATTTACCAAAAAAACAAAATATTTTTGGTAAATTTTAGAGGTAAACATCTGGACAGCAAAATTAAGCCTAAAGTGAGACAGGCTTCTCAGTCCACCCCAACAATGTTTCCAAAAGTCAGAATTGGGGGCAAAGTAAAGCTGAAACAAAGCTACACCTCTGAATACGCAGAAATGTGAGCCTTAATAATAACAAATCAATAGATTTTTGCAAGATCTGGACTTGTCAAGAATTTTTTTTTTTAAAGAAACATTAATAAAATTTGAAACATAAGGCTGAACATGTGTTTACTCTGATGTAAACTCTGACTTAGAATTGCTCAGTTCTGCAATCTGCCTCACGTGGTCTGTAGAGGAAGGGCAACATTTGTCCCTTCCTGGTTTGTGTCTAATTCAAGAACAGAATACAAGGCAAAAACATGTCAATGGATCTACAGGAAAAATGTTCACCCAGACTATAAAAGCACAAAAAAAGACAAATTTTCACAAAGTAAAGGTTTATCTATAAGTGTGTTGGGTTGGCGGTGCCACTTCTGTGACTGAACCTGTGTAGCCACATGTGTGTGTGTGTGTGTGTGTGTGTGTGTGTGGGTGTGGGTGTGTGTGTGTGTGTGTGTGTGTGTGTGTGTGTGTGTGTGCAACACCTGCATAAGTGTGAGCGCACTGTGTCTCAGTCCAACCCTGGATTTTGACAAATTTCACATAGAACACCATAGAAAAGTCTGCAGTGTAGTTATTATTAACACTAATGTTACAAAACTTGCCTGAAAATATCAGTTTCTGTTTCCATTACTTTAATCTTTAATAAACAAGTTTAATGTTTATTTGTTTTTCCAAAAGAGTTCTGCTATCCATGATGCATCCTCGTTGAGCCTAACGTGTTCTACAACTATTAGGATGACCACATAAACTTGCTGTTACATGAAATAATGTGGGAGTCATTCTTACACTTGAAACCTGGTGTCAAGTGGAAAGGTTTGTCCCTCATTTCTACAGTTGTTTCCATGTTTCACAAAGGGCATTGCAATTGTGTTCTATTGAAAGAGTGAAGCCCACCAACCCCCCACCTCCAGATATGATTCTTATTGCCTGGCCAGCACTGGTTCATAACAGCTGCCCTACCATTGGTGTACAAATGCTTGTATGAATGGGGCTGAAGTGAATCTATTGCTTATTGCAACAAGTACAACAAAAGTGCTACAGCAGTCAACTAATGCCTCAGTCACATGCACCTGTACGGGCGCTGCTGGTTTTTGGGTTGCCCTGGCCCGTGGAGGATTGCAGACAGGTGCAGCCGCATCTTAAAGGGAGCACAGGTGTGTCTTGCAGTTCCCTTGAGGCCCATTTGGCCACCTCAAGGAATGTCATGAAAATGGAACGTACCATTATCGTTCATTTTGTAAGTGTGGTATTTGTAAGAATATATTTTTTCTTTAACATATCTTTATCTGGATTTTTAAAACTTTAAACAACATCAGTGTGGCATTATAAAAAAGTAACTTACATAGGACGTGTTCACATTCATGCTAACAATAAACAAAAGTAAAGAATTAGATCAAATTAATTATATATGTAAATGAAAATGATTTAATTGATAAATAAATGTGCAAAAATTAGCAGTGTAATCTTATTGCAGAAATGCACTAAACATGGAATGTGTTTTGAAAAATCTTCTATAAGGATTCCACAGAAGTTCAAACATTTTCTCTTTTTTTCTCAAAATATTTGTCTCCATCTCTGCAGAGCTGGAAATGTCATCAGTTCTTTTGTCTACATTTGAATAAAAGGTGCGTTCATGCTTTTCCACAACAATGCAATTATTGTTCTGGCTTGTAAAAATCCAGTCAATAACCAATGATTGTTTATGCGTCACAATAAAATATGGAGGGTATTTACCTAACACACAGTCTTGCACTCAATGGAGCCCTCCCTCCAATTATCAAACCTATAAACCCAGTTACACTGTGTCTTTGAGGATTCCCCTAAGCAATATATTAAAGTTCCCTTTCCCACTTGGCACTTTACACAGATGTTGGCAATATCAGGGAATATTTGACTTCATATTTACTGACAAATTTTGAACGTCTTTATCAAGGTCAGGTATAACACTTTTTACTTGCTACTTTGGTTTGGCAGAGATAAACTGCAAGGCTGTTAATGAGGAGACGACGAAAGGTACGCTAGGTATTTCTGACATATAGATTGTCGGGAAGAACAGTGACAATCAATGTGCATCACATTAAAAGATGTATTAATGAGCCTACATTCATTACATTTCAATGAATTGCTTTGGCTCATTGTTGCTCCACGTTTGTACACGGCTTATGGTTGCTACCTTCTTACTTTGTTTACATCTCGTAATGCCGGGCTACGGTGGCCATTTTATCCAGTTTTTACGCTCTGAGCACAGAGTGTATTCCAACTGAGGAAAACTAAAGCGAACTGGAGCTCATTCCGATTGGAAACTAACCGCAACCACCTCAAAAGATGGGTCCGAGAAGAATTCTTGCTCCCAGACCAGGGTCCGCTTCATTGTAATCAGACAAAAAATTTGTTCCGGATTCATGGGGGAAACATGGTTTGCTTTAAGCAAGCCAAACGTGTCCAGTCTGAATACACCCTTTGCTAGGAATAGCTTGAATGCGCGTTGCAGAGGGAGGTGTGAAGGGGATTTTAAACAAACTTTTGATTAATCCTGTGGACAAAAACAAACGGTATGAAGTCAATTTTCCCTCTGAAACGATGCTTTATATAACTTGACATGATCTTAAGTGCATATACCACTTTCCTCCATTGGTTAGTTCTCATGTACCTGCTGCAGCAGAGTGAATGGCATGTTCTGTCGCAGTTACCGTAACAATGATTCACACTTTGTAACAAATGGTCCGCTTCTTGTGAAAAACAGGGGCATTGAAAAAAGGAACGTCACCGTTACTTACCCTTACGGGTTGTATAGCTGTTCACTGCAGGCAATGTGACAAAAGATTAATGTAGTAGTATTTGATTTGGAAATTATATATTTCATAAGTGACCATAGTATAAGCAAGATAATGCACTTCGATGTGTCCAATATCCGAAATTGATGGATGACGCTGATGGATGAACTATCCCAGTGTTTTTCAGCCAGTGTGCCGCGGCACACTAGTGTGCCGTGGGAGATGGTCAAGTGTGCCGTGGAAAATTGCCCTCATTAACTGATCTAAAAACATTAACCATCTCCAGGAAATCAGCTCTTTGTTCATCCAAACAGGTCCTGATAAAACACTGAGTAGTTAGGAATATAAACGATCATAAAATACTTTTTTCGTTGTGTTTATTTGATTCTATTAAAGACATTTTGATAAGAATGACGGTAACGCGAAATAGCTGCAGCTATAACTGTGTAAGGAAAAGTCCCGCAGCTTTTACTGTCTCCACGACTCCACCAATCATTCTTGAAGGCTTAATCACATGTCATCAGTCTGACCAATCAGAAGTGGTTAAAGTCTCCACTTCCTTGTTTCAATTTAGCTTATAACTCAGTCAGTGCCGACAAAAACACCAGCTAAAGCTCGTCTTTAGCGGTGTAACTTTCCACAGAATCCGGTATCAGACCGTGGAACAAGTGAACAAAACCATGAAGCTCAGAGACGCGAGTCTTTCTGCCGTTTTATCGCAGTTTTCACACTACATCTCCCATGATGCATTTGCTTAAAGGGACAGCGTCTTGAAAACACAACGAACATACAGTTTGTATGTAACTTAACTTTTATTACATCTTTTAGAAAAACATCTGCAACTTCCTGCTTTTTCTGCCACAATTATCACAAAAATGCACGTCAGATTGCCGGGGGGGGGGGGGGGGGGGGCTGTAGATCAAAACAGACTATGAGTTTCTGCTTTTTTTTTTTTTTTTTTGGGATGCTGGTGTGCCGCGGGATTTTTGTCAAGGTTAAAGTGTGCCGTGGCTCAAAAAAGGTTGAAAAACACTGAACTATCCGACACAAAGCGGGAGAAGGTTGCTTGCACTCATCGGGCATTAACCTTTACAGAAACGACTGAAGCTAAAGAGGAATCTTAAAGTGTGTTGGATATCTTTTGTTTTGGAGTTTCTAATCATTTTAGAATGGCTGTTTAGGATGCAATCAACACAGGTGCATAATTTTAACATTCAACAATTGAGGAAGGTGTTAGCTTCAGCTAAGCAACGACCTGTGAGCAATCATCCCCATAATTCCCAGCATTCATCGACTCAAATACCAGCAATAGTTGTTAGTTTAACCTCTACGGTGACCTCTGTCCGTCCCTATGTCTGTCTATTTTTTTCAAACTTTTTCCTTGTGATCAATGTTGGGAAACTAAATCCACCCATTCTGTTTTCACCTGGTCGTCACGGTAACCCAAAAAACACTGGGCAGTCCTGAATGAAATTCCTGCGAATCATCAATCACAGGTCGACAAAGGAAGCATTGTTGCGGTGTTTGAGCGGAATGTGCTGGCTGGAGGATGGGGGGGGGGCCCGAGCTGAGACCTGGATGTTTACACTGCACCACCCCCACCTTCACCCGGACCTTGGAAATGAATCAGTGTGAATAGGACACAAAAAAAAAATTGTAGACAGAAAGAAAAAGGGGTTTGTACAAGGGATGAATCAAGTTAAGTGGTGATTAGCTGTGCATTGAAACTGTAAGTATGCCTGCATGGACTTGTACGTTTGTCTACACAAGGACAAGCAAAAATGGAAGAAAGTCTAATAAAGTAGGTCGATTTTGGGCTGCTGAAGACATTAAAGGTCCTTGAGTAACTTTTGGTATTAGGACATTTAGTTAGTTAAAGTTAGTTAAACTTGAAGACGTAGAAATAGGAGAAGACCTTTCAGAAACAAAACAGACACATTTATGTCCATCGATGCACTCATGCCCTTCAGGGAAACCCGCCCCTACCACAGCATTCCATCCAGAAAACCATACTGCAGGCATAAGATCTAATGTTAACAGAGTTATCACATACCTGTTCCCCTCAAATTGGAACCCACTTTTTTCAAAACAGTTTGTGTTGACATTAACCCCTGATCCAGCGCTTGTAGATTCAAGAAAGGGAATGTTTGGCACAACTCAACTCATGAGGATTTGGTGGTAAATGTTCAAGTAAATGAAAAGAAAGATTTTGAATCATGTTAACTAGATGTGACATGTTTCACAGTTTTCAGGAGTTTTACTTAATTTATCTTGTTTTTTTCAATTTGGCTTGTCAGCTAATATATTATAAATACGAAGAACTGGTTACTGCAGTCAAATAAATTTATAGTCCGGGTTTGATGCAATGAGTGCATCCTTGGATTGTGCTGCAGATTCGGTTTAGGTTGGTGTGGAATGCCAAAAAACGTCCATAATTACTTTAGATTTGCCTTTTCATCCGGGGGACTAAGCTTTTTTGAAAACATCATGCAATCACAAGAGCTGCTCTTTCTGAACAAAAAATGTAATCTATGATTTATATTTCTTTGGATTCGGTAAGATTTTTCGGTTAGTTTTTTTATAGGATTCACTCATTTGATCTGACTATCACTCAAATCAAACAAACTCTGGTGCAGAGTTTGGGGCTTTTTTCATTCTGGATTTGTCATGATTTTTCTCTGTTTTAATTCTTTTGTTCTCATTTTTTCTTTTCCTCTGGTTTCTGTGCAGGCTGACGGTGACTCCGCCCATGCAGCTGTTAATCACTGCCCTTTGATAAGTAGCCACACTGCGTTTAACCCTTGTGCTATCTTAGATGACCCCACCCCTGCATTGACGTGTTATTCCTACCATGACAAAGGGGATAAAGGTGGAAAGAGTTCATGTAATCCATGGACACCAGTGAGGTTCAAAAAGCATTGAAGAAAAAAGTTTCAGCGCCCTGTCTAGAGGGTCTAGAGCAGGGGTCGGGAACCTATGGCTCGCGAACCATATATGGCTCTTTTGATGGTCACATGTGGCTCGCAGACTAATCTTAAATTATGCTTTTTTTTATTTTTTTATTAGACCAGTCCTTCCCGGGCGCGATGCGATGCCAGAGGCGCGCAGTAGTAGCGGTGCTTGGAGAGAAAAATCTGCGCCAGCATTATCAGTTTACTATTATCTATTATTTCACGGAGTTTGGACCAACTGGAAACCTGTGAGTTGCCGTGCCTAAAACTGCGCGCTCCCGTCTCTGAGAAAGAGCGCGCGGATGTGAGGACGGGATGTGTGAGGAAGAAGGCAGAGGGGGCGGGGGGGGGGGGGGGGGGGGTCACGGGCAGCAAGGTGAATCGCGCAGGGATTGTAAAAACGTAAAACCCGCTGCCCGTCACTGCAGCGTGTGAGTGTACGTTCGGCTCCGCGTCTGCATGTGAGCAATCTTTCTCACATCTAAAGAACATTCATACTAACCTAAGATCACGTTTAAAGTCTCAACGCCTGCATGAAGCAGAAACTCACCATGTATCAACCAGACTAGACCATCAGCAAAACTACCACGAGAAATACTCATCATTTATTAGCAACAGCATAACAATGTTATTAATAATAATCCACAGACTTATTGTTCTTTAAAAATGTTGAAATTACATCAAATGCACACATTCATTTGAATATTTAGTGATACACATATTGTCGCGGACTGAGTTGGATGGCTGTTGGGCCGCGTTGTAAGTTCTGGAGTTCATTGAACGCATCATGCAGCGATCTCATTGGCTCTAAGTTCTGTCGCTCAGCCTGTTGTTGGGTAATTTGGACCAATGGGGTTCAGCTATGGGCCGAATAAGGGAAATGGGAGGGCTGGAGCGGGAGCAGGGGAATATAAAGTTGGGAGAAGCGCTCACGTCAATGGGAGATTTTCAGGAGTTGTTGAATTAATTGTACGGCGTTTGTTGCGGTCTGCAGTGACCAGAATAAAGAACCTTAAAAGAGGTTAAGTCTCCGTGCCTCAGTGTGGTAAAGGGACACTACATTATTGTATGGCTCTTTCGAAATCACATTTTAAAATATGTGGCGTTTATGGCTCTCTTGGCCAAAAAGGTTCCCGACCCCTGGTCTAGAGGGTCTTGGGTCTAGAGGACCCAAGTCCCAATGTTAAAGTGCCTAAGATAGCACAAGGGTTAAGGAACTCTCTCTGAGTTATGAGTGTCACTCGTCTTGGATAATGCCTAGTTCTCTGAGTTTATCTGTTGATTATGAATTCTGTTATAAATTCTTGAGATTTGTTTCATCACAATATCGTGGTTGTACTCTACATCTGGGTTGTTTGATGGTTGGGAGACATTCACACCGCCCTCTGCAATGCGCGTTCCAGCGACCACTTTCCAGTTTTTATGACCAGTGTAGGCTCCACGTACAAATTATGCGGTCATCGAACGCACGTTACAAGGAAAACCAGGCACAGGCTTTGAACTTTGACCAACCAGAGACTCTGATTTGGTAGTGATGTATGAATGCCGTCCTTTTTAATCCACAGAATTATCAACTGATGAGAATTGATCATGGAAGTCATACACTGACCACAAATATAAGCGCAACACTTTTGTTATTGCTCCCATTTTTTATGGTATGAGCAATAACAGTGTAAACCAGGATTCATCCGTGAAGAGAACACCTCTCCAATGTGCCAGACGCCATCGCATGTGAGCATTTGCCCACTCAAGTCGGTTACGACGACGAACTGGAGTGAGGTCGAGACCTCGATGAGGACGACGAGCATGCAGATGAGCTTCCCTGAGACGGTTTCTGACAGTTTGTGCAGAAATTCTGTGGTTATGCAAACCGATTGTTTCAGCAGCTGTCCGAGTGGCTGGTCTCAGACGATCTTGGAGGTGAACATGCTGGATGTGGAGGTCTTGGGCTGGTGTGGTTACACGTGGTCTGCGGTTGTGAGACCGGTTGGATGTGCTGCCAAATTCTCTGAAACGCCTTTAGAGACGGCTTATGGTGGAGAAATGGACATTCAATTCCCTAGCAACAGCTCTGGTGGACATTCCTGCTATCAGCATGCCAATTGCATGCTCCCTCAAAACTTGCGACATCTGTGGCATTGTGCTGTGTGATACAACTGAAGATTTCAGAGTGGCCTTTTCTTGTGGCCAGTGTTAGGCACAACTGTGCAATAATCATGCTGTCTAATAAGTTTCTTGATATGGCACACCTGCGAGGTGGGATGGATTGTCTTGGCAAAGGAGAAGTGCTCACTATCACAGATTTAGACAGATTTGTGAACAATATTTCAGAGAACTGGTTATTTTGTGTATGTGGAAAAAGTTTCACATCTTTGAGTTCATACCATAAAAAATGGGAGCAATAACAAAAGTGTTGCGTTTATATTTGTGGTCAGTGTATGTATAATTTTGGTTTGTGCCCAGCTGGAACTCTATGACACCAAGCACCGGCCTTCTCCACAATTCCAACTGTGGGTGAGCCTGGTTGGGCCATGTTTACAACACTCCTTGTGGACCCCCACCACTCTTGGGCGTCCTCCTCGTGGGCAGGGGTGGCCGGCCCCTGCCTTGCTCTCTCCTGGACCAACCGTAGGCTGGGTGGGTGGCTGCCTGGAGCATGGGGCGGGTCTCCCTTGGGGTTGACCTGGCTCATGCCTGGGGTCGGGGGGGGGGGGGATGCTCAGAACTCCTGGGTGGTGGTGAGCTGCTCATCTGGGGCTGGGGGTGCTCTCCCGAGGTGGGGCCACGTGTTGGGCCCTCCCAGTGCGGCGGGGGGCTGCTCTTCTGGTTGTGCTGGAGCATGCACTCTCTGTCCCCCTGTGCCTCCCTGCTCTCTGGCATTGGGGGCCCCTGTGGCGGCCCTGGCCTGGGTGGTGGATGTGATTGCCTGGCAGGTGGTTGCTCTCTATATCCTACCGTGCGGGTGTTGGGGGGTCCTGGCTGATGCTGCTGCTGCTGAAGTGGGGGTCTTGGTGTGGGGATGACTGTAGACTCTCCCTCCCAGCATTCCATCATCCATTTTAGGAGAACATAAACACTCACTCCAGTACAGGTGTTAGCTCACCTTTGCACAAATAGTTTGTGTGACTGAATGAAATGTTTCACGTGTTGGTCTGAAGGCATAAATATGCGTGTTACATGCATACTTATATACAATACATTTGTTGTATTGTGTACATGTTGACATGTTTGTATGTGAACATTATTGAAGCTAACAGGTATGTTTATAACATGACATAACTTGTTGCTTTATGATGCTTTATGATCACCCCCCCCCCCCCCCCCCCCCGCCTTCTATAATCACCCTTCCACCCACCCCCTAACATCCCCCTCTCTGCCCTCCCTTCCTTTTCCGTCTGGTCCAACCAAAAACTGTTGCAAACATAGTTAAGATAATGTTCAGTCAAAATTATAAAAAGGGTTTATTCAAACATACATCTGGTGTGTCAAAAGATTCAAAAGATTCATATCCCCCTGTTGAAAAAATAAAATATGTCCAAAACAAGAGGCCTTCAGCTGTTTGCTTTGCTGTTGGACAAGACAATTAAAAAACATAACAAAAAAAAAAATAAACAAAAGAAATTGTGTATGTCACTTAAAGACATAAAAAATTTAAGTTAATACATGACCTCTGATTGAGGTGGATTCTGGAATTTTAAATTCTGAGGACCAAGCCACCTCAGTTGTTCTCTCTTGATGCTCCTCTCTGTCAGAGGCAAGGTGGGGTTCAGTGTCTTGTCCAAGGACACTTCGACTCATGGGTGTGCAAGGCGGAAATCGAACCTGCAATCTTATGATCATGGGTTGACCGCCCTACCGCTACATCAAGGCCGCTTGTATAATCATAATAAAATAAGTGTATGACTTCCATAAAATAGATCAAAAGATTGTCTATTTTATAGTCACCAAACAATAAGCCCTTAATGTGCAAAAAAGGAGCAGAGCAGTAAAAACATACAACCTGGATAGAAGCTTGTGTGAAGCTTTATTTTGAAATTAGGAAGATTTCTCCTGAAAGTTTTGGCAGATCCGTTTACCCACAAAACTTTGGTGTTATTTCATCTCCTTTTTGGGGTTGAAGTCAAAACAATAAACTTCACAAATTGACATTTGTTCTCTTTCTGGGGGGTTGGAGCCATCTGAGAGATGCCAAAACCCCCTCTTCCTGCTCTGTAATACTTCTAAGAAAAGCACTCAAAGAATGCATTGCATCACCTTTTCCTTCTTGCAGGAACAGTAACCTTTCCACTCACAGTTGGTTGTTCTTTTTTTTTTCATTTTTCCTCAAGTTTGTGGTCAATTTAACAGCTCAATACCCCCCCCCCCCCCCCCCGCTCCTGTGCTTCCTTCACAATGCCTCCACAAAGAATAAGGGTCAGCACCTGCACAGTCTCACTCCAATCCTCAGCTGAACTTTTGACATAGAGGCGCATGCACTGATACAAAAGCTTCAGACACAGTCAGCGGCGGCGGCCAAATCCAGGAGCTCTCTGATTTACAGAATATGTTCCAGCTTCCTTGTTCCTCCAGCGGGACGTCTCGTCTCAACTGTAAATCTCTATCACTAGTGCTCCATATGCTGCATGAAAAACGGCACAGCAGAGCCTGAAGCTGGATGTGAGAGCTGGCGTTTCTGGGACGTCTCCCTGCAACTGTTTGGGACTGTTAAACAAGACAAGATATGTGATTTGTATTGTAACTTAGTATTTTTTTAGGTCAGATTTTATTTTTTTATTGCAGACTGCAAACAATGGGTGCTTTCTGTTATTTTTGTCTGTTATAGAGGTTCTACCTTTTGATTTTTTTGTCAACTTTTTAAGACAAATTCAACAAAAGAAAACTACCACATGTTTTAAAATATGAAAGAAAACAAGCAAAATCTCCTAGTATGCTCTTCAAGAGGAGCAAAATAAACAGGAAACCCCCTTTTGAGTTTTGCAGGGCTACATCAGATGCTGCAGCTGCTGCAGGTTTTCTGCCACCAGTCCAGAAAAGCAAGAGCGTATTAGACAAACAAATGCAGCGGTGTCTCCCAGCGGTCCACTCAGCTGGTCTGCATCTATGCAGCCACACTAGGGGTCACTGTTGGAGTTTGAGACAAGGAGGGAGAGTCTGAACTGATCATTTGATTCCACCGACTGAAGTGTGGAAAATGTATTTGTCAAAATTGTCACCAAACTCACAAAATATGCTTTTTTTTCTTTTTCTTTGCCTTTGACATTTGGAAGCAGCAGTTTCCCTAAATGAGAGTTTTTAATGATTGTGCTGCTTTTTTACATTTTCTAAACAGTGTTTAGATGTTCAAATTGGAAGAAACAAACTGGATGGGTCACTTGAGTTGTTGTCTGATGGACGACAGTCTCAGTTCACATGTGACACTGCTATAAAAAATGCAGCACATGTTTAACTTGGGATTTTAGGTGGCGTTGGTCCTGTTTGTCTTTTCAATCTCAGTTAATCCTCATTTACTTAAATTTTTCACATAAAATCTGTTTTTTAGTGTTCTATAAACCGAGGGGGTTAATTGAAAATGTAGGCTGTTGCAATGAGCAGCCAGCAGGGGGCACAAAAAGCTTTGGTTTCCTGATTTGTGGTTATGCTAACCAGCATTAGCTGCCGTTAGCTATACAGGTTTTATACATCTGTCAAAGTCAATTGAAATTGTGAAAAAAAACTTCACTAGGGTAATTAAAAATGAACTAATTGTAGATCTAAAAAAAACCTACTCTACAACACCATTTGAAAAAATGTTTTTTTTTTATGTTTGATGATTACCGGTATATTATATTTTTTCAATCTGGGCATGCTTACATGTTCATTGTGCAATAACAAAATACTAAAATAATACCAATAATTAAGATAAACACACTTTTGTGTGTTCTTGTTTTAATCTCTGAATTTAACAATTGAATTTAACAAACCGTCTTTCCCCCATTAGGCGCACTAAAAAAGCCTGCATTTTTCTCAAATAAAATGACAGTGTGTTTTTGTTGTTTTTTTGTTAGCTGTGTTTACTATTGTTGAAGTGATTTTAAGAAATACACAGCACAATGTTTGGTTGAGTTACTGTGACCCTGAGACAGACTGGCGACCTGTCCAGAACGTCCCCTGCCTTCGCCCACGACCACGAGTCGCTGGGATAGGCTCCGGCAGCCACACGACCCCGAAAGGGACAAAAGCGGGTTTAGAAGATGAATGAATGAATACGATTAAAATAAACTTGACTTCTGACTTCTTTCCTGTCCACTATCAACAAAAAGGATACTGGATTCTATTAATCAGAGCCCTGAATATGCCTTTTTTTTCACAATAAGATATCCGAAGAAAACGCCTGTTGGTATGATCCTTAAAGATGAGTTCACAAAAGGCAATGTGATTGTTTTGGTGAAATGTCAGGTTTTGATTGGTTGTGGTGCTGTGTCTGGAGGTCAAAGGTCATGGCTTTTACTTTATCATGTCAGAAGTGTTTAATATTTTTAATGGGTGAGAACATATGGCGGTTTACTCTTGGATCCAGTGTTTATGCTCACAAACGAAGGATGAAAAATGGCTGCAGGAGATGATGGAAAAGACCCAAAGAAACCATGTTATTGTTTGCATGTCTGGGACTGATGTATATATTAGTCAATTTAGAAATATTCCTTAGTAACCAATATTTAGAATTTCACTATCCAATAAATAAAATAAAGCGTTAAAGCTCCTCAGTCTGATTTTAGAACATACAAAATTCAAAAAAGCACAATGCAGAAGCAATAATTAGAAAGAAAACATACCAAAGAAAGTTTTATTTAAAGATTTGGATGCGTGTTTTTAAAATTCAGCTAAGTTCTATCATTTAATCCTGCTTGGTCCTTTAAAAAGGTCAAATGTCATGCTTAGTGAATAAAAATGAACAGGAGGATAAAATGGGTGGTTTCTTAAATTTTACATTGAAAGAATTTCACCAAGCGTGACAGAACATGTTGAAGTTAACCCAATAAAAACCCACTGTAATAAAAAAAAAGGTGTTTTTTGGTGTTTTTAACACGTTCTTGTGGTATTTTTCTGATACTGGAGGACCTATGAACAGAAAATGAAGCTTAAAATTGTGTTTCTTTGTATTTCTTTATTGAAATCGTTGAGAATTAGGAGCAAACGAAAAAATGCTATTTGAAAAAGAACTTGTTTAGAATATAGGAAATACACGGGGCGGGCCACAAGCTCCATGTTCTGAGCTCTAGGCACCAGGGAGGAGAAAGGGGGCGGGGCTTGCTTCATCCCATTTAACCTGCCCACAATTCAGAGGTGAATTTCTTATGATCTCCTGCCTCCCTGCAGAAACTGTATCCTAGAAAACTGCACAGATTTTCACTACACAGCATAATCACAATTAAAAGACCACTGGGAACACGAATGAATGACTGTAAACACTGGAACTAAAGCTCTGGTGTTAAAGGGTTATCTGACATTTTGAGTTAAGATTTATATACATATGTATATATATATACTTTTTTTTTTTTTTGAAAAAAAATGAGTCACTTTCAGTTTAAAACGACAATAAATAAGACAAAAAATGAAAGCTGGGCTTTGTGAAAAAATATCAGAGAATTCTTTTCCTGTGAGGCTAAAAGGAAGCAGATCAAACAGTGAGAGCGGTTTTCTGACCATCAGGCGTCCTTTCAAATCCTTGGCACCTGTTGCACATAAAATATGTTCTTTTTCAACATACAACACAAAAGAAACATCATCATAAAGACGTTTTGAAAAATGACAAACAGGAAAAGAGAAGCAGTTTCTGGCACAGCATGAAGTGAACATGCTTTCTGCCGTTGGTGGAAGGCCAAATCCATTTTCCACCAAACAGGAAGAAAGAAACAGATGAAGGAAACATTTGTCTTGAATAAAGGAACGTCTGTTTTCTGCGTCTGTTTTCTTGTTTTTTAGTTTCACTGAAACCTCAAACCATATTTATTCAAAGAGATGATTTTCAGTCAGAGAAAACAGCTTCATTCTGTTTCAGAAAAGTTCTTTGTGGTTGACAGTTTATGGGGGAGAAAACTGGAAAATTTTATAATAAAGTTGAAATTTTTGGAAGAATTTCCTGATTTTAAAGAAAGATTATTAAATTGTGGAAAAAAATGACTCCTCTGAGTTCCAGCTGGGCTAAGACTACATTCAAATCCTCCCTCAGCAACACTGTACAAGCGACTACTTCCAATGAGGAGTCTATGTAAACGCTCGTATTGGGATCCACATTCACAACTCTCACATTCACTTGTTGCTAAGCAAGTTTTACGGCCGTTTCCGAGCTCTACAGACAAAATGTGCGACCATTGAACGTGTGTTCAATGGAAACTGATCATGGAGGAGAAATGAATCATTGCAGTTTGTTCCCAGCTGGAATTCCAGGCCACCAAGTCTTTCATATGTCTGAATAAAGCTGAGAGAGAAAAATCCTGGAGCAAGATTCACCAGATTTTTACCCCTTTGACATTTCACACCAAACCTCTTCTAACTATTGCTGACATGCACTAGTAAACAGTAGAAAGAGAAGAAGAAGCCCCTCCCTGCTTGTCCTGTGTGAACACCGTGGACTAAATGCTCGTTCAAGAACCGGCATTTAGCACGTTATTGAACGTGCGTCACATGGCCAGTGTGAATGCAGCGTTAAACTTCAGAGCAAAAATAAGACTTGAATTGTAATCAAGTGAAAGTGACGGGCAGATAAAACTCAGAGGCTGGGCTCCCCCCCCCCATGTGTGTGCCCCCACAAACACGGAGACAAACACAAAGACTGAGCAGTGAAGGCAAAGAAAAGTGGGGAGATGAGGAGGAGGGGGAGGAGAGAAGGCGAGGCTGACAAGCAATGATTGATGTTAGGCCATCACGCGAACGTGCACGTGCTGCAGCAAAGTCACGGGTCGTGTGTGCGTGAACGTCTCTCTGTGGAACTCACAGGATCAATAAGGCTGCACTGCTGACTCAGCAGATGCAGAGGCGCAGTGGCACACATAAGGCATGGAGATTGAAATTTCGGCGTGGTAACCTTTAGCGTGCGTGGCGCGTGCGGCATGTAAACAAGTCTTTACGTGTCAAAGGGGCATGTGCGGCACAGACAATGCATTTCAGTCACCTCCACCCCTCTAGTCATCATAATAAGTTATACCAGAACCTCTAGTATTTGATTATTTGCTGTTTTTTTACGACCTCCTTCCTTTTTTTTTGACATGTTTAAAACAAAAAAGAAGAGGCCTCACTTGAGCTCATGCTTGTTACTAAATGTCCGTTATTTTTTGTTTTGCTTTGACTTTTGACTGAAAAATGGCGGACGTAATAACAATAAAAAATTCTCTGAGTGGAGCTAAAAAATACATGAAATGATGAATGATAAAAGGCTAATTACTACTAATTAATTTCTTATCAACGTTTTGGGTGTTATGGCTGGGATCTGGCAATATTTTGCTGACTTTGGGCTGGAAAACTACGAATATCTGGCAACACTGCCCTCAGACAATCTCAAAGAGAAAACAGTGTCCCTGAATTCATTTATATTCTACCTCACTCAGGTATGAAATTATAATTCATTAGCTGTTTTTTTCAAATGTGATTTTGAAGACTACGTCTGTGTTGAGTTTCAATGATTTGAACCACATTTTGTATTTCAAAATGTGGTTTTAAACACACCTCTCTTTGAGGGGGACCTGGTTGCAGACAATATGGCGCCTAGACATCATTAGCTGCGAAAGGAAATTCTACAAGATTTCCGAATGGTAGCACCTTTTACCAAAACTTTTTAATGTAAATAAATGATTTAGTCTGCAACATGAGCTTAAAACAGGGTAAAAATGGATATTAACAAAAGTGTTCAGACTTGTAGATCTGTTTAACCGGTGCTTTAGTGACAGACGTGAACTTCCGGTTCCGGCTAATGATGTTAGGGCGCCGTGATGTAAACTCTGTCCTAGAAAATGAGAGGTTTTGTTTTGTAATTTTGGCTAAAGACTGCACAAAATTATAATTGGAAGACCACTGGGAACGCTTTTACAAAAGATCAAAGGGGTCTTTCAAAGGAAGGCACACAGCTTCACCTCAGTTACTTCAAGATTATTTGGGGAATTGCACCATTTCAGCAAATTGGTATTTAAGTAAAATCCAAAAACTTCCACAATAGTTACATTTTTTTCCTTATCTTTCGTATCAATACATCACTTGACAACACATCCCTACATGCTGGGAAAAAAACGTCCAGCTGTCCTAAAGCTATGAATGCAGAAACAAATATTTGTTTGAATTGAAGGGAAAGGTTTTTGTTGGTTTAATTAAGTCCAGTCCATTTTATTCTGGTTGTATTTAACTGTGTTTTAATAATGACCTAAACAAGTGTCAACAGGGAATTTGTTGAGGATCTCTCCACAGGGTAGAGACAATGGAGAGGAAACTGATAAATATCAGGAAAAGAGCACAATCGGACTCCTTTAGGCACTAATCTTTGGATGTTTCCAGAGTGCAAATTTTTTGTTCATCTGCCAAAGAAATACAAGATGATCTCTGCAACTTTCCTCTGAAGGGTTCCTCCTAATTAGCAAAAAACAGTTGAGTGTTCCTCTGTGCAGTAAAAACACACAGTATGATGGAAACGGTTCATTTCTATGCTCCCCAGCAGATGTTCAACACTTACGTCTCCATTTGCACCTTTGGCTGGGCTGTTTAACACATTTTTGCATCTGGGAATAGCTAGCTTAATTTGACTAGGGACTCAAACATCGCACGTCCTCCAATTTTGTTCATAATGTGAAAAAAGTAAGTGGACGTAATGCAAAAAAGAACTTGCGTCCCTTTATATAATCCTTTCAAACCTATTTTTTGCTTGCTTTGTAAATTAAGCAATGATGAAATCATGATGTTGAGGATCTATGTTTTCAGAAGTGCCAAATTTTAATGTTCCAAAAATTTCAATTGGACCATACTGTCACCTTTCAGGCTGACTGACTTGGAATAATCATCCAGCCTGACTGCGTGGTGGGAATCCACAGAACTCTAAAAACGTTCCTGTCTGGATGTGAGGTTCCCCTGGTTTTGTCCTGCGCTTTTCAGAAGTTTTAAAGATCTTCAAATGTATCTTGACTTTAAGCCATGTTTTCCCACGGTGCCCTCACCAAGATGGCGGCTCACTTCACCTTCAGATTACAAAATTTTTAAAAAAATTATGGTTTGTTATTATTTTAAAAACCACGACTGTCCCTTTTTTAGCTACCAGAGTGCCATCTGAGCTGGATGTGACCACGCTGAGCCCTGGACTGTCCTTAAATGGGCAGGACAGATAACAAGACAGCAAATGATTTGATGCACAACTGTCAATCAAGGCACCACACCCCTTTTATGCACAATTCATGATGTATTTTATAACTCAATAGCATGGTAATGGCAAATTGTGTATACTTATATGGCGCTGTTCTACCTTCTTAGAAGGCCCAAAGTGCTTTACAGTGTTGACATTCTTTTGACTACCATAACTCTTCAGCTGTTTACGCAATAAACACAATCCAGTGGATTCTGAAGCTGAGAAAAGCAGCCTTGTAATGACATGCAAAACTTTACAGTGGTGAAGTGTTTACACAATCAACGTAAAACCACTTTTCTTTGTGTCAGAATCAGCTGATTCACGTTGATCAGGTAAATGCTCAAAGATGTTACAGTATGTCAAAGAGCGTGTGTTATTAGGGCATAATGTGGGATATGGGCTGTCTGCAGGCAGAAAATGGCCATCCCTGTGTGGGGCCCGCAGGAAATATAAAAGTCGTAGATAAATCGGTGGATATGTAGAGAGAAAATGTTCATACACATTTTTTCCTATAGGTATGCTCCGAGTGACGGGCCGTAGCAACATGTGAAGTATGGGGGGAGTAGGCAGATTTTTTCTGCAACCCCCTCCGAACCCGTATAACAGCATCACCTGTACATTATGAGTGTATGTAACTTATATTATTACAAATCCTTACCACACGCATGACAATGGTATGTTCCGTTTTTCATGATGACCTATGAGGTGGCCGCACAAGGCCAGACACACCTGTGCTCCCTTTACAAGGGGGCCACACCTGTCTACGACCCTCCACGCGCCTGGCCAACCCAAAAAACCCCAGCACCCACACGGGCTCATGGGACTATGGCACCAGGCGACATCTCCAGTGTTTAAGATCAAAGAAATGTCTTGTTTTTATTCCAAGTTTTGATAAAGTTTTATTCAAACACTATTAGCAATTCCAGCCTGTTCCTCTCTCGTGTATTCACGGTTCTAAATTACACCGAGGGGATAGAGGAAAAACAATTAGCTGCTCACCGTTAAGACCCTGAAGAGGTCACCATAGCTGGTCTAGTCTTTGGAGGGGTCTGGCCTGGGACGGTGGGACTTTTGGTTCTTAGGGGGGTTTAGCTAGCAGGTGCTGGGGCGCTGTGATCTGTTTTTCAAATTGCTGAGGGAACTCCTCTGCACTTTTTCTGCACTTATGCTCCAACAGTGAGTTCCTGCATCATCACTGCAGCGGGAGTTTTGCTCAGAAGCTAGCCTTACACTTGAAAATTTGCAAGAACACCACCAAGGATGCTACCACCTTACAGATGCACACACGAAACGCCTCCAAACCGTCCTCAATTCGAGCTGCGCACAGGAGACCTTTCTGCAGCGACTCCGCAGCTGCCGCTCTTGGGAACCATTTGGCACCTCGCTGTAAAGCTCCGAAACAAAATTACCTCAGCCTAAACCTGTCAGCAGACTATTACAGCCCACGCTGGCAGCGACCACAGCCGCTGGAGCGCAAAGGTGTTGGCAGATGTAGACTCCAGGAATGTGGCAACAGAGCTGTTTGTTGGCGGCGTGCAGGAGGCTCCCGCTTCTGCAGGCCCTTATCAGCACGCTCCATAAAGCATGCTGGGATATCAGTGCGTGATCTGTTTGGATGGAGATGGGGCTGCAAAAAAAAACTGTAATACTGAAAGTTTAAGCAGCGCACGATTAGTGGAATGTGGAAAAAAATAGCGGCTTTCAGTGGGGTGATAAATCCTTCTGAAGATGTGTTTTTTGTATTACTCCCTCCATACCGGAGTGATGATTTAGCTTCTTCCGTGGTTGTATGAATTTTAATCTAAATCCATACCAGAGAAGTGATTTAGACTAAAATAACAAGACTGTTTGGGAGACACCTCTATTCTCCTTATCGCTTTTACATCTGGGTGACTCCGACCTTTAAATGACTTGTTTTCATAGAAACATAAATTAGCAGGATGGGAGTTTCAGATGTACTGATGGGATTTTGCCTTTTTTTTGGGGGGGATTTTGACAATTAGATTCCTCCACACACCCCCAAACCAGACAAAGAATATATTTTTTATTTTAAAAAAAAAGTTGCAATGTGGAAACTCTTGTTTTTTAGCCATTTGTAGACATGTGTTCCAACAAGTGTGCTGTCATGCTCGTGTGCTTTTCAGGGGAATTTTCTTTTGGGCAAATTGACCCCCCCCCCCCCCCCCCCCCCTTTGGGTTGGGGAGGGCGGTCATACCTGGGGGCCCACGAATGGAGCCCTCAGGTAAAGCGCTGTTGAAACAAATCTAAAGCTGCCTAATGACACGCACTGTGAAACTCTTCACAGGTCATTTACGCTGCTGACAGGCCGCCTCCACGCTGCTGAACACCCCCCACCCCCCATTCCAGTGTTTGTGCCCCAGAGACATGACACAAAGTCAGAGGAAACAAGTCCATGTAGGCATGATGGGAAAGCAATCAGAGATGCTATCTCCACCAGAGGTCCTCCACTTTATTTCTAAACCTGTTTAATTTATGATCGTTGTTCTTTATTTAAGAGACTTTTTTATGAACATGCTCTAAATGTAGTCCAGTAGACCGGCGAGCCTGCAGGTCTCATTACTCAACATGTGCGCCTCATGCTGTGATGAATGCACTAACCCGGCAGGGAAGGAAAAACAAAGGGAAATAAGAAAAACGATTTCCTCTTTACTTCCCAAATCAGTGATTTCCACAAGCGGGACTGCTGATTGACGTCCATTCATTCCTAAGCAAACGGATGAGATCTCCTGCAGTTCTCAAAGTCATTCCACACAGGTATGATGAAGGGTTCAGCTTTTTAGTAGATTTTTGAAGAAGAAAAATGAACTATTATAACTGAAAGAGGCACTGATTGACCTGTGTGGGCTTGTGATTGCCCGGAGGCCACGCCTCCACGTCTTCAGTGGAAGTGATGAAACAAAGGTGGTTTCACTTGAACGAGGTCCCAACAGCTGGTAAATCCCCCATAACCCTTGTGCTATCCCAGGCACTTTAACATTGGGAGTTGGGTCATCTAGACCCACTAGACAGTACTCTGAACCTTTTTTCTTCAATGATTTGTGATCTTCACTGGTGTCTATGGATTACATGAAATCTTTCCACCTTTATCCACCTTTGTCATGGTAGGGAGAACACGTCAATGTAAGGGTGGGGTCATAGGATAGCACCAGGGTTAAACAAACTTTTGCAAACACATTTGATGACACATTATTTCTGCTGATGCCTTGGTGACTTTATCTAAGTGCTCATTTGCCATTTTGGATTTTTTTTCTAATTTTTGCAGGACTCTAACCGTGCACTTAATCATCCATCCATGCATCCATCCATCCATCCATCCATCCATCCATCCATCCATCCATCCATCCATCCATCCATCCATCCATGCATCCATCCATCCATCCATCCATCCATCCATCCATCCATCCATCCATCCATCCATCCATCCATCCAAACTATCAGACAACACAACAATTAAACCTACTATTGTCAATCCAATTTACAAACCAACCATAATGTGACTCATTTTTTGAACAGCTTTAGCGCACAGGTTTGATCTGACAGACATATCTGTGCCTCCTTTTTTTCCCTTTTTTGTTTTGAAATTAGTTTATCGGTTTCATTTGGACCAAAAGACAGCAATGACAAAAATGAAGATCTAGCTTCAAATGAATCTAATTCAAACAAATGTTTGACCACAGATCTAAGAGTGCAGTCAGTGACAAGCAGGGCAGCTACTAGCAGCAGCATGATTATCTGTAGATTTAATGGTATTTATTTAAACATAGACGAGACTTTAATCACGTTTCATGGCTCTCATTGGTGCAAATCTCCTATTTCCATTACATTTTCTTTCCAGCACCATTTTCTAAGTTTTTTCTCCACTTTCTTCAATGAGAGCTTTCATCTTTAAGCCTAATGTTCCTGGTTTGTTTTGTTTCTATGTGAGAAGTCAAAATACAAATCTGTCCATCACACCCTTTTTTCCAGGATCTAAAATGTTCCCACACAACTGCAGTGTCTTCACACGCCAGTTTCAGGCTGCAAATTCTCCTCTTTCACAAACATCCACATAAGAACAGACAGTTTTAACAGGTGCAATGGTAGCATAATTGCAACTGCAGCAATTACTGCCTTGAGCCCGACTAACAGCCATAAATCATTCCTCCTCCACAAAGAGGGCGTTGTGGTTCTCCACTCCCGTCCAATATTCAGAAATTACTCCGTGTACGGCGTGACGAGCCGGCGCTCAAACAGCCCATTCTTCCTTCGCCATGGCAACATTAGAGGGATCCTTCAGCGAGCGTGATATTGTACCTGCTCGACACCTGTTAGCTTTAGCCCGAGGTTTCATCAGATAGTTGAAATAAATACGAGTCATCATCATAACCATAATCATAGTCATAAAAACCAGGGGCCTTGATGCTGCTGCCAAATTGCTCTGCCATCTGATTTACAGTCAGGCATGGGAGGGGGCAGGCTTCGTGCTCAGAATAGGAGAAACTCTCAAACACACACCTGCAGACCACCCGTCTCTTCTCCTCACACGTACACACCTGGGAAGTCTAAAAGGAATGTCACGGCAGGGAAGGCGGGAGGGACACAGGAATTCTCTCAGGGTGACAAAGGTGAACATTGTGCTCGTCTATGTCTCTGACACAGCAGGTGAGCAGAACGATAAGACGAGGAGGACAAATTAGCCCTAATATTAAAATAATCCCTCATGTCTGAAACAACAAGATTCTCCACGAGAAGGTTCCTGCGCTCACAGGAGCCATTCTGTTTGGACGTGTTGAAACACTTAGAAGTTACAGGCTGCCGGTAAAATATGTCCAATATGATCCTGGACATAATACTGCCCAAACAGAGTGACCCTGAACATGTGGACAGAAGTGACATCAAACTTTATTTACAGCTGATTTGCGATCCATCCATCCATCTTCTTCCGCTTATCCAGGACCGGGTCACAGGAGTTGAAGTCTCAGCTGAGATTCCTAGACTTCCCTCCCCTCAGGCCACTTCCTCCAGCCCTTTTGGGGGGACCCCAAAGAGATGTAGTCTCTCCAGTATACCCAAGGACCTCCACCCAGTAGGACATGCCTTGAACACTTCCCCAGGGATGCATCCAGGAGGCGTTCGGACTAGATGACCAGGCAGCGAGTCTACCCGGAGTCTCTCCAGGTGTCGAAGCTTCTCACCCCATCTCTAATCCTTGTGCTGTCTTAGATGACCCCACCCTTACATTGACGTGTTCTCTCTACCATAACAAAGGGGGATAAAGGTGGAAAGATTTCATGTAATCCATGGAAACCAGTGAAGATCACAAATCATTGAAGAAAAAAGGTTCAGAGCACTAGTGGGTCTAGATGACCCAACTCCCAATGTTAAAGTGCCTAAGATAGCACAAGGGCTAAGGGAGCGCCCAGCCACCCTATGAAGGAAGCTCATTTGGGCCACTTGTATTTGGGACCTTGTCCTATTGCTCATGAACCGGAGCTCCAAACCATCAGTGAGTATTAAGGCCCGTTCTCACCGGGACGAATTTCGCCGGCGATTTTCGCCGACGTTTAACGCCTCGTGACTAAACAAAGGGCACCAATGAGAGTGTGCACAACGACGCGAAAAAACGCCAGGCGTCAAAGCGTCAAAAAAAAAAACGCCTCGGGTTCGTTTTTTTTTTTCCAACGCGTCGCGTCGAAATCTATTCGACCAATGAGAATGGCGCTATTGCACACGTGTCTGGAGCTTCTGAAGTTACAGTAAAACACAACTTGGGGGCGCTCAAACACAAAACTGCCTTGCTGAGCACACATACCAGCGAAGAAGATAGACGCCAAGTAGCGTCTACACTGCCGCGAAGAAATAATGACGGACATTCTAAAATATCCCCGAACCAAGCACCAGTTGGAGCTACTGGTGCTTGAAATATGCATGTTTTCTTTGTATGATTCTGACAAGCGCGTAAATACTTGCTCTCTTCTTCTGACTGAAAAGCGACTTTAAGAAGCGTAAAGTTGCGCAGCGCCACCTTGTGTACAGGAGTATTTCTGTTTACATTAAGCGCCATCTAATGTCAGGGAATGAAATTGCATGTTCGCTCGGCTCATCGTCAGCGAAAATCGCCTGGGTGTGAACACAAAAAACGTGGCGAATAACGCCTGGCGAATATTCGTCCCGGTGTGTACGGGCCTTTAGATTGCAGCTCCAATCTGCCTGTTGATCTCATGCTCTGATCTTCCCTCACTTCATATTTAAACTCCTATACCTGGGGCAGAAGCACTCCACCCACCCACAGCCTCAGATTTAGCTGAGCTGACCCTCATCCCAGCCGCTTCACACTTGGCCGCAAACCGACTCGATGAAGCCAACAGGACAATATCATCTGCAAAAAGCAGAGACGAAATCCTGTGGTCCCCAAACCAAACCCCTGGCTGCGCCTAGAAATCCTGTCCATAAAAACTATGAACAGAACCAGTGAACAAGTGCAGCCCTGCCGGAGTCCATACTCCCAGTCTGCCAGCAATGCCACAGATCACAAATAAGCACAGAAAATATGGGAATAATTACGATGAAAAAAGCTCAACTTTGCCGAGCACTAAGAAACCTTTTTTGCAACTTCAGTGAACCTGCATGTGTGGTTGAACACAAGAGTAAGCAGAGGACATAATTGTGGTCCCACATAAGCGTGATCTACTGATGAAGCTGACCTAAAGAAAAGGCTGAAACACAGAGAATCACTTAAATATTTTTATTTTGTTTGGAGGAAGAGCGTCGAGAAAGTCAGGTGACACTTGTTAAAGTCAAATCAAAACAGTAACAAAACATCTGGAGCTTTAGGGTACAGCCAACCTCAGCATGTCATCGTGTCCCTCTGTCAAAATAGTAATCATACCCGTTTTTATAAAAAAAGTTGCAGTACCATCTTTTTTTGACCAATACAAATAAAAAACCTGCAAAAATTGTTCTTGAGCACACATGCTGTGAGCTTATGTCACTGTAGTCAGAGGCTTGATTGAACAACATAGGTTTATGATGATGGAAAACAATGGATTTTTATGCCAGTCCTTGTATCGACATGCCGAGCAGAAGTGCCGACTTAAAAGTCAGGATTATGGGTAAGAAACGACCTAAATGTTTTACAGCTTTGGAGTGGAATGGAAAACCCCAAAAATTCCTCTGAGGACTTTCCGGATTGTGTCTGGAGGAAACCTCTGGTATGATGACCATCTTCCTTAAGGCTTGTTTTGGTGTAAAACGGAGCGGCGCCCCCATCAGGAGCGTTTTGAGGTGCTCTGTAATCTCAGGTGCCTCCGGGCTAAAGCCTCCTGCTTCTTCCTCTCAATCTCAGCAGCAGAACACTTCGTCATCTTCGGGCTTGGGACAAAAACTGAAATTTGAGAAGAGACACCTGTGTATAAAGCTTTGATAAAAAAAAAAAAACAACTAATGTTGACTGACCACTTTAGTGCACTATGTGCAGGGTTTGTACACACTAGCAATGGTTTTCCATACCTTTTCCAAAACCTTTCACAGAATTTCCAAAAACAAAAATAAACACATTAGAGTCAGACTATTGTAGTCTGTAAATCAAACTAAGACACATTGATGCAAGTTTTTCTGCCTTGCAGCCGCCGTATCAACGGCCGTTTCTGTTGCTGTGGAGGAAGTAAGGGTTAATGGCCGACGAAGTGTGCATTATCACTTTTTAACGCACGCAGTGGAAGCCTGAACCGTCCGAAGTGCGTTAAAAAGTGATAATGCACACTTCGAAGGCCATTAACCTGGTCACTTATAAAATAAATAAATAGAAACCAGTTTTTAGGCCTTAATTCTTGTTTTTTTCCGATATGGGTAGCTTTTTTCACTAAACCTGTAACTCCCAACCTCGTTTGCAACACGTAAAAAAAACAGACTGATATCGTTAAAACTGAAAAGTGACTAAGCTAACTCCCAACACGTAAAGGTTGTACGTCGCTACATGTTAGCTGCATTAGTATATTCACAATAACACCCAACCTCGTTTGCAACACGTAAAAAAAAACAGACTGATATCGTTAAAACTGAAAAGTGACTAAGCTAACTCCCAACACGTAAAGGTTGTACGTCGCTACATGTTAGCTGCATTAGTATATTCACAATAACACCCAACCTCGTTTGCAACACGTAAAAAAAAAAAAATAAACAGGCTGAAATTTTGACAAAGTGCCGTGTACATCTCAAAATCACTGCAACATCAGTAAACACAAGCAGAATAATTAATTTATAGGTGCTCCAGATAATAAGATGTGATTTTTGAAAGAAATTACAGCTTCTGAGTGAGCCCTATAATGCAGAGAAAACAGTGCTCAGAAATTTAATTTTGACCTTAAATTGTTCAATACGTGTCCTCCATCATCAGGTACATGCCACAAGAACATGATGTTAAAAAGCATTTTCATCTAAGTGGGTCTTTAAAGATTTTTTTAAAATAGAAAATATTACTAAAAAAATAATATTATATGACAGACTCTGGGGCTTTTAATTCTAGCAAACAGCTGGTGAGGCTTCATTGTTCATCTAATATTTTGGTACTTATCTTGGCAGTCTTCTATTTTTTATTGTAGGCCACAATCAGCTTCTTCAGAGTAGAATTGATTTAAAATACCAATAGCGGAATCGCTTCTGACATTAATCTAGAACAGTGTTTTTCAACCAGTGTGCCGCGGCACACTAGTGTGCCGTGGGAGATGGTCAAGTGTGCCGTGGAGAAATTGCCCTCATTAATCATTCACTGATCTAAAAACATTTCCCATCTCCAGGATATCAGCTCTTTGTTCATCCAAACAGGCCCTGATAAAACACTGAGTAGTTAGGAATATAAAAGATCTTAAAATTACTTTTTCTTTGTGTTTATTTAATTCTATTAAAGAAATTTTGATAAGAATGACGCTACCGCGATTTCCCTGCAGCTATGACAGTTTGCGGAAAAGTCCCGTCCCTTTAACTGTCTCCACCAATCATTCTTGAAGGCTTAATCACATGTCATCAGTCTGACCAATCAGAAGTGCTTCACTTCCTTGTTCTTAATTCTGCTGATAAAGTCACTCAGTTCTAACAAAAATACCAGCTAAAGCTCTTCTTTAGCGGTGTAGCTTTCCACAGAGTCCGGTGTCAGACCGTGGAACAAGAGAACAAAACAATGAAGCTCAGAGACGCGAGTCTTTCTGCAAGTTTTCGGCAGTTTTCACACTACATCTCCCATGATGCATTGGCTTAAAGGTGTCCCAGCGCAGTGTCCCAGCGCACAATGAGTTGTCCTTGCGAAACGCCTTGAAACCACAACAAACAAACAGTTTCTAAATTTTCTAATTTAACTTTCATTTCATCTCTTAGAAAAAACAGCCGCAACTTCCTGCTTTTCCGGCCACAATTATCACAAAAATGCACGTGAGATTGCGCGGGGGGGGGCTGTCGATCAATACAGACCATGAATCTCTGTTTTTTTTTTTTTTTTTTTGGATGCTGGTGTGCCGCGGGATTTTTGTCAAGGTTAAAGTGTGCCGTGGCTCAAAAAAGGTTGAAAATCACTGATCTAGAAAATAAAAATGTTTGCAAGATTAAAAACTTTTTGCTTTATTTGAGCTCAGTTAATATCTAACTCTTACCTTTGCGGCTCACGAGCACGGAGTCAGACATGTTCCTCTTAAATGTGGCCTGCTGGGACTTTGAGTTTTGGGGGGGTCTGACCCATCCAGCCTGCAGAGCAGCAGAGGAACTCCCACTCTGGTTGAACTGCCCCAGAGCGTCTGTGGAGCTGTGACATGTCGTCTGTTTGGTGGGGATGTTCCATCCCTGGTAGCCGACCGCCTCACAGCGGCTCTCTTGCAGGGAGTTGGAGCGAACAAATGTTCCCGGTCTCTTGGCTTTGGCGGCGGCTGTGTGGGCTGGGGGAGGCCGTGTGGACCCCTGCTGTCCCTCTGGTGGGACATCCTGCTGCTGATGAGGATTGGAGGTCATTTCGATGGAATCACATGCCTGGCAGAGCAGTGCGTCGTCATCATCGTCCCATAAACTGTCAGAAATCTCCTTAAAGTCTGGTTTCTTAGAGTGATTGGTTTTGTCGGGGTGGGAAAAGGACGTTTGTTTTGGAGTGGAAGGCTGCAGTTTTGGTCGTACAGCAGTGAAAGTGGAACCTGAAACCTCTTGGGTCTCTTTGGGTTGAAAGCAGGGGTTGGGCGCCAGGTGGAAAGTGCTTCTGGTTGTGGGTTTAGGTTTTGGACACGGCTCCTCCAGAGCGCCGCAGGTTCTTCTGCCTGGAGGCCGAGGTGCGGAGTCTGTGAGCGCAGGCTGCAAACCCAGCTGCTCCTTAGGATTCTCGGTCAGTTTCAGCACAAAAGAGTCGTTGAGGAGGTCGTCATTGTCCCAGTCATCCTCAAAGCCACCCCAGTGGACGGCTCCCTCTGTTTCCCCTGCGGGCTGCAGAGCACATTCGTCAGCCGAAGCAGCGGGACGCTCTTTGGCGTCCTGGGAAGAAACCTCGCTCAGCTGCCCGCTGACCGCCTGAGTGGAGCAGTCGAAGAGAGCGTGTAGCTCCTCCTCCACCTGATCCTTCCCCAGATCTCTCTCGGAGGTGTTCGCCATCTGATGGAGGCAATCGCCATCCAAAGTCTCGCCGTCTTGCTGCATGTTTTCATCAAACTGTCTGGCCAGCTTCACAAGGTTCTCCACGCTGCTGCGACTGCAAAAGATCAGGTCAGAACCAAAAGATCCGTTTTTACCAAACCAATTAGCAATAGAGGCCTGCATCTCACAGGCGTGATTACAGACCGAGCAGACTTCTTCCTGACTCGTGTTTTTGGAATATCAGGCGTGTGCAATAGGGCGCCGTCGTCGATCCACTGCAGAAGAGGCGACTCTTTCCCTTTGGACTTCACGTTCTGAGAAAAAAGGACAAGAAAAAACCTCACAAGTCACAGCCAATAAACTGGAAACCATCTTTTCCTCCTTTTGATCAGATGGTTTTTGTGAATTTAAATTTACTGTATTCACCGCGATAGAGCTGCTCCTTAGGGTTCTCGGTCAGTGTCATTCACAAAAGAGTCGATGAGAAGGTCAAACTTTTGTCATTTATAAAGGCGCACCAAACTATAAGACCCATTCAGAGACAAGTCAGTCAGACTTTATTAACTGCGTTCACAGTAACTCTAGACCTTGTTTGCAACACGCTACTTGTTAGAAGTGTTACCATGTTCACAATACCTGTCATTCCCAACCCCGTTTGCAACATGTAAAAGACAGACGGATGCTTCTACAACAAATGTTCTTAACTCCCGACCTTGTTAGTAATGTTAAATCAAAAAGTCGTACGCTGCTACACATTAACGTCTTCACAATAACACCCAATCTTGTTAGTAACATGTCAAAAAAAAAAGTCTGTCACCGCTACATGTTAGGCGGGTAGAGTATTCATAACACTCAACTTTATTAGTAAGACGTCAAAAAAATAAATAAAAAACAGTCTGACAACTCTATACGTTAGCCACGTTGGCGTATTCACAATAACACCTAACCTTGTTAGTTAACACTTCCAGAATAGCACTGTCTGACACAGCTACACATTGGCCGTGTTAGCGTAATCAGGACAATAACCGACAAAACATTTTGACATTTTTAATGCCGTCTACCTCTCAAAATCAATTCCACGTCAGTAAGCACAACCAGAATGAATCCATATATAAGGCGCACTGTCATTGAAAAAAAATACAGTTGTCAGGGTACCATGGCAACATTATTGTCAGCAAATTTCCAAATAACACAGACCTTTGGGGCAATGCGGCTGACGATGTCAGATATTTCCACCACCCTGCCGTTTCTGCGTCTTGACCCTGAAATAAAAAACAAACAAATTGTGGAATTGTTTTCTTTCTGCATTTCAGGTGCTTTTAGAGTAATTAACAGCAGGGGGGGTGGGTGTACCTGCTGGAGTGGGAGACGTGCAGTCCCAGAAGATATCTTGCGACATTTCCACATCGCTGGGAGAGTCTCCGCTGCTGAAGCCGAGGAGGTTCCTGCTGTCTGCGCCTCTGTGCCGAGGACTCTGCAAGTCTGAGAGGCAAACTTTTCACTCGAAATGTTAGGAAGACTATAAAATGTGATGTTTTCTTTTGTTGAAGCAAAAACTAAACTTTTTAGTGAGTTCTTACCTCAAACGTTTATTTTTGATCAGTTCCCATTACTAGTTATAAGAAAACGTTTCTCAAAAGCAAAGTTTAATTTGAATAAAGGTTTAAAAAATGACTTTACAGACTTAAGCGTTCCATCAGGCCCAAACCATGCCACTCACGCCAGCCTTTCTCTATGAGCTGCTGCAGGTCCATCGTGGTTGTTAGCCAGAGCAGAAATGTTCTGGTGAGGCTTGTTGGTGGCATTGGCTGTACATGAGAACTGGATTGTCTGATCTCATCCATAGAAAAGGTTTACTCGCAGTTTCAACCAAAAAAAGTCAATTCAGTCGCCATTTTAAGCTACTGAAAGCAGAAGACAATATCTGCAACGCCTTTTCCAACAATTTTTAAACTTGATGGGAGGATTCAAGCTTCTGCTCAAATGTGACAATAGAATAGAAAAATCACCCACTAAACTTTAAAAATGTTTATAAACTAGCCCTGCTTGCCGGGAAACTAATTTCTAAACATAGTTTTTAATCAATGGCCTGTTTATTTGGAAAAACCAAGATGTTCAGTATAAGAAAAAAAATCCTCCTTTTCCCACAAATGGTATATCATCTAATTAGACAACTTTTATATTCGCATTGGTATTTTTATTAACATATGAAGATTTTTTTTTCAAAATTTGGTATCCCAGTTTCCCCGAAAGAACATGCAACAGCATTTGACGCAATACCAACCAAACCATTCCATCTTTTTTAAAGGAAATAACAACACTGATCCATTAGTCAGATTTACTATCTTTTTGAATGAGGTGGACATTTGGAATGGATCAGTTTCCAACAAACAAACAAATAAGAAATCTTTTACATAGTATAATGTATGGCTATAAATTGGGATCAGATCTTTGAAAACATGTACCATTTAGATTAAACAAAAATTAAAGACGTATCACTTAAAATACTACATTGTTTATATCCTTTCTTTTCTTAAAGGCCTTTTGTGTTGGACAGGTTTTACTATAACAAAATGAGCACCGCATGCCAGGCCACCGCTTCGGCTAACAGGGTCCCCACACGCCAGGCCGCCCCGAGAAGACCAGTTGGGTAGAGACCGGCCGCCCCTTACCGGTCTTACCTTTGTATTGTGGTGTGGGTGTGCGGTGTGTGTGCTGCAGGTGAAATGGGAGGTCTCCAGTGGGGTGGGGGGCCCTACTGCTGTGTGTGTTTGCTGCTTGTGTCTTGTGTGGAGCCAACATGCAGTGTGTGGTGTCTGAAGTGAGAGTTAAAATTGGGGGGCGGACCGGTAAAAGATGAGCCCGGTTGTTTCACCGTGCCCCCCTCCACCAGACCATCCACACAACTCTGGGGGGTATTCCCAAAAGCAGGTTATGCTAGCTCCCACGGTAAGTTTGTGGCTAAGGAAGCGGATAACCTCAGCTTTCGGTTCCAAAAATGGTGGTATGTTTCATGGGATGTCAAGTTGCCATAGCAACTCATGCTCTGAACATAACCTGGTCTGGAGCAGGTTTAGTTGAAGGTTAGTTTGTTTCCAGAGGTGAAGCAGCATGGCGTGTCCATTTAAAGATGATTTAGTGGAAGAAGAAACTCAGATAATACTTTTTCCACCATTAGAGGATGATAAGACCACATTTGGATGTTGGAAAAATAAACTTTTCAACTTTGATCTAACTTAATTATTTGCTTTAGTTAAGATAAATCAATTCTTTTTAGTTAAGTCAGCTTAAAAATAACACGTAGTTTTCAGACATTTATTTCACTTTCATTCAAATTAATTCAATTAAGTAGGTGTACTGTTAGATCGGCACCGCAAGGAATTGTGGGATACCATTCCCTTTGCCTGTCTGGATGGATTTGGGTTAATTGTGGGTTTTTGTCCAAATGTGTTTAGTTGTTTAGCTGTTTTACTGTGTTTGGCCAAGTTATTTGTACTGTTGTATTTAATTCTTTCTGCACCATGAGTGAGAGGGAGGAAGAGGAGGACGATGAGTTTAGTTAGCACCCTTACTGTATGATGGTTTAATGAAAAAGTAATGGAAAAACATTTTAATTGAATTAGAGTAATATTACATTTAGGTAGATAAATATGTAAATTTAAGTTGTAAAAAAAATATTGAGTTGGATAGACGTAAGAAATTAGGCTGAATAAATTTAACTCAATTACTTGTTACCAATTGAAGTAATTCATTTAATTTGGATAAGTTATACATATATGCGTCACAATGAAAATAGAAATGAGATAGAAACTCGTGTTTACTTTGTCCGTTCTTTTTCTCCAAGCAGAAACTCTACACCGTCATTAAAATCTCCGACTCCGTCTCACTGAAGTGTAGCGCTCTCTTTTTTTCTCGTTTCCATGGTGACTCGGGAAATCGGTGTTCTATTGAGAATGTCTTTATGTACTTGCCGTGCACGTGCATTAAACCAGGGTTACCAAGTCGAGCGTAATTACGCTAACTCATATTTTGGAACCGACATACCCAGAGTAAGCAAGTTCAGGCGGATTTCAGCCAGAGGTCAGGGTTAAAGTCAGGGTAGTTTAAACATGCTTCCTGGAATACCCCTTAGGTTGTCTATATAAGGTCTGTATGCATTGATATTTTCTCTCTCTCTCTCTCCTTCCCCTTGGCATTCACACTTTTATTGTACATGCTGTTTGAAAATAACGTTTAACAACATAAATAAAAGATTGGTAGACACCTCTAAAGCAACTGCTGTCAAAGTATTACCTTTCACACAAATATGAAAAACTACAATTGAGTACAAAAAAGTTACGTCAGTAAGTGTAACTAAATTAAAGTATGTCGTACAATTACCATGACCATCAACTTTAGAGATTTTAAATGACCTGATCCAGCGCGCGTGCGCTTGACGTCCCCCCATCAACAAACGGTACTCACGCGATAGCGTGCAGACATCCCTCCACAGCTCCGAGAAGTTAGAGGGCTGCGGTGCGGCGGACGCGTGTGGTCCCGGTTCCGACATGTCTCACGCGGGCGGCATGATTCTGTTCGCAGTATAAGCCGAAGCAGAACCGACAGTCGGAGAACATTTGATGTTTTCGAACTTCTGCTCGGTCAGATAAACACAAGCGCCATGTTTCTCTTGTGACGTCATCTAACTACGGGTGCAGACGAGGGATACTCGCTCACGACAAAAGTCAGAGTAACAAGGTAAGTCTTTTAAAAATAATGATAAACTTAAAATAAAGTAAGATTAGAGGCAACAATTCAAATTAAAATGCAAGCTAAAAAAATAAAGAACACACATCCTGTGCTTTCTCTATGGAAACTCCAAATTGCTTTTTTTTTAAGCACAGGAAAGTTTTTCATTTTTAGGGTTGTTGTTTTTTTTACTTTCTGGAATCATTTTTTTAAAAAGTTTTTTTTTTTTTTTACAATAATTCAAAGTGTTTTAATTGTTTATATATCTATTTTTTTTATAAACAATGATTACATTTTTCCCATTTTTTTGTTTTATAATTTTTACATATTATTGTGAATGCCAATGTCTGCCGTCATTACTGTGTAAAAGTATCTGCACTTATGTAAAGGAAGTGTGGCTTGTAAAGAATTTGAGTCTGTTCAAAAAGGGAAAAGTTCTTGAAGTGCATTTAATTGACAACACACAACACACTCCCTTTTCATTTTGTATTAAAGCAAGACAGGGACCGTCAACAAGAAAACACATCAGACAAACAATAGCAGTTTCTCAGTAACTCACCATAAAGAATCTCAAAAACGTCACAATTACTAATCATCATTGAAACATACGCAGCAGAAATCCCTAATATCATATCATCTTTGACTTAGAGTGAACTAGCGTGTTCGAGTAATGCAAGTCGTAGACGCGTCTTTATCTCCACGCTTTAGAATTACAACTATTAAAGTGAAAGACTGAAAAAGATTACAGCAAAAAACATGACATAAAATAAACGGAAAACATTAAATAAAACATATTAAAATATATCTTGGAAAAATAGTCTGCGTTGACCACACCCACAACGTGAGCGTCACCTTGTCACCCACAGACTTTGCTGCTTTTCGCTCAATATTGTTGTGACAAACAAAAAAAAACAGTTCATACTGATCAGTATTTAATACTTCCCCAACGTTTTGCTCTGTAATGTTTGTGGATAAAGTAATAGGACGAACAAAACAGACTGCTGATATGGTGACGAGCACATGCACAAAACGGATCATGTCTATGACACGGACTCATCGGTGCTTTGCAACTTCTAATTTCAGCTCATCTAATAGTTTTCATGAGCAGATGAGGTAAGTGCCCAGCCGGTTTGGAGTAATTTGCTATTATAGTTGGAATGGAAACAAAAATCTTGTTGTTTTTTTTTTAATGCACAAAAAAATTTTAGAACAAAGATCTTCCATTGTTTTTTTTTTTTCTTTAATTAAAATGTCCTTTCATAGAAAGTACATATGTATAAGTAAGTGTAAAACCTGTACCATTTGCTCTTTTTTTATGTGAATCTACAAAACTTGACTGACAAACTTCTTATATGACCTAAAATTGTAGCAACTGCTGAATTTCTGTGTTTGTTTACACTCACAAACGGATTTTTCTATTTCATTTTATGTTGTGAGTCTGAATCAAACATTTAGAGAAATTGTAAAACAGGATTGGTTAATCAGCTGTGCACGTTTCCTCAAAGGGATCGATGTAGTCTGATCATGTCCTAAACGGGTCTAGTCATCAGGCAGTGTCTGTAATTTGAAGCGTTTTTCAGAGTAATTTCCAGCATAAAGCACTAGATGGTGCTTGTAAACCTTGCTGACATTTTTGTGTTTTCAGGGAGGAATCACAGGGTGAAGTCAGAGCAGATTAGATGCATGTTTTGCAGAAAACGTGTTGTTAAAATGTATTTTATTTTGATATAATAATACAGTAAATCAGCAATGAATTACTCTGCCTGATTAGGATTTGATGAGTTTCATTTGGGAGCAGGTCACACAAGTGTGGAAAGATGGTCTTCCCCATCAGCTGCATTTCTCTCATTGAACGCCAAAACTTGGACTTCCTGACTTCCAGGGTAAACTGCTAATCTTTAAGATGCTGTATTGATGGACTGTCAAGATCAACTTGAGGCATTTAGCATATTAAACACTATATTTATGGTATTTTAAGTGTTCAAACCATTTAAACAAAAACAATATATATATATATATATATATATATATATATATATATATATATATATATATATATATATATATATATATATATATTATTCCTTAATTGAATGTGGCTAAGCTCAGTCGTTAGCTTTAGACAGAATGTTTCTGATATAAAAATAAGGAAGAAAATGTCCAGAACGGCACACTTTAATCGTTAATTAATCGATGGTTTTGTGGCCACAGACAAACTAGCAATTTCTGGGCAGAAATGACTAAGCAATTTGTGGCCAGATAATACTAATTAGTTTGTGTGCACAATTTTGTATTTTGTGCAGATGAACCAGAATCTTCTGGGCACAAAATGCCAATTTTGTGCACACAAATTAGTATTTTGGGCACAATTTTTGTGCCCAAAATACTCATCTGTGACCACAAATTAATAATTTAAGCAAAGAATTTATAAATTTTTTTAAATGTTATGTCCAGGGCTCCTTAGATATTTTTTATGGTATTTCTCAATAAATCTACCATGAACATGAAAAAAAAATCAAAATGATGGGAAAATGTCTTCAAAACCATGAGAAAGTTCAGTAAAATATACAGTGTTCCAAGGACTTAATCAGAGTGAATTTCAATTATGTGTCATAGATGTTTATTTAAAAACAAAAATTTCAAAGCTATAAACTCAAGTTAAATTGATGAGATTGACAAACTGACCGATGACGGTTAAGAATATTAAGAATTACATGTTAGCAAATACAAAAATAAAAGGACAAAATCTGGTAATTTATTAATTCGTTTATGAAGTTCTGTCAACGCATTTTGATTTTTGCAATTTAGCGTTTATTTTTTTGTTTTGATGGTTGACGTGTAATATGACAATTGGCTCTAAAAGTAGGATTAGATCCTTTTCATTTGTGCTTGTTTGAAAAAAAAAAAAAAAGCTTGTTTGTGCCTGCAGGCCAGTGTCATGTTAGCGGCACAGCCCCCGTCACTGTGAAGGAGGTTAACCAGAAGCGCCAGTTTGGATGTAGCTGCAATTTAATCTGCGCTTATCTGCGTATCACCCCCACCACCCCCACCCCTTTCTTAATATATTCAGCTCATCTTGGGGGTATCCCTATTGCTCTGTCAAGCATGCTGTGTCATATCCTGCTGCAGCAAAAACCCACAGCCCCCGGGGTGAGGGGTGCCCCATCTCCTGCCCGTTTAAAAGTCAGCGTAACACCCTCTGTCACAGCCAATGTTCGCGTTTCGTACAACTGATAGTTAGACGGCGGAATAAAGGGCACGCATGTGTCAGCCTGGATTTGAATATAAGCTGTCAGCTGGATCTGGGCATTTCTTTCCACCACCACCCCTCCAAGATGAAAAAAATAAATAAAAGTGAAGCCAAGGTCTAGAGCATGGGGGAGTCTCCAGCTTCTCTCCTCACCTACTACCCTCCTTCTTCCATTTATTGGTTACGCCTGGCTTATTTAGAGGCAATTAAGAAGCTAATTGTGGATTTTGGAGGACTGGGTATTACAGTAAAAAGCAAAGATCTAATGGCTAATTGCCCGAGCAGCTGCTAGTGTTTATGAAGGAGGAGAGAACATGCCAGGGGATCTCGCAGGCGTTCCCGCCGACGAGGGGGAACCTCTCTGAATAAATATTAACCAGCTCCGAGTCGCTGCTGTTTGAATGTAAAGGGTACATCCCAGTGTTTACAGCACCACCCCCTCCGCCACCAAACTGCAACCTCTCTGCCAGACCCCCTTTGGGCTCGGAGGGCCTCACCGATGACAGTTAGCATGTGGCGGAGCGCTCTGAGGTGGAAGCGATCCAGAACGCCGGCTGACTCTGCCAGCCTCGGCGAGCTGGGACTTCATCCGTTTCTCTGGTGTCTGGCGGCGGCGGCTGCAGCTGAAGCGGAGCACGTCACAGCCGCCGCAATAGTTTGACACATCCTGAGGGGGGATGGCATCACTAAAAAACAAATATCCCCGGGTTTTCCTGGTCACAAGTCACAACAGGAATGGCTGAAGAGGGTCTGTCAACATGCTGAAGAACGCAAAGTGATCATCAAAGCTGTTGGCTTTCTCCGGCCTAACAGAAGATTCCATTTAGCAAGGAATTATGATGTTTTTTTAATCCACAAAAAAAAGCTAGCATCATTTTTTTAAGATATATAGATAGTATTGTTTATTGTCCCCTGGTTGATTTAGTACTTTTTTTCCTTACAACAATGTTGATGCAAAAATATTGACAGAGTGTTTAGGACAAAAGCACCTTATTCACCCACCATCTCAAATTTAATCCACACATTTTAACATGATGTAACTGTGTTATAAAGAATTAATTATCAACTAATTTTGTTTTATTTTGATACAGCAAGTAGTCATTTAAAGAAATAATTAACAATAGATGAGTTATTCTCACCATAAAGTTTAGATAAATAGCAAACGTTTTCCCGCCAAAAGTTTTTTTGAGATTTTATGGAGGCAGTCGTTTTGAAATGAGCAGGAAAAGCCCCTCTACTGCCCCTAGTGGAAGATGATGGTGGAAAACATAGACCAAGTTATACAGAATGGGTTTTTATGGAAAGTTTGGGTCATGCTAATAAGCTCTCAGAAATGCATGTATCACATATAATACAAATAGTTATATAGGGTTAATGAGCACATGAGAGTATTTCCTAGCATGTATTCACTTAAAAATAATCCACAAGATCTGTCTCGAGAACATCTGTGTGCTGTGATGAATCTGAAATTAACCTGGACGATTTTTGATGAACATGCAAAAATAAAAAGATCCTTTGGAAATAAACTAATTCAAAGTTCAAACAGTGGAATCCCCAGGTATTTTTTGGGCTTATTTTAGTTTTGAAGATTACAACCACAAACTCTCTATTTTGTGTCTTTTTCTGATGATGGAGGATTTATGTAAAGAAATTTAAGCTTAAAATTGCATTCCTAAGTATTTCTTTATTAATGTCTCAGCCCCATGATAATTGTAATGAATGCCTGGGTATTTATTTATTATTTATAATGACAATAACATGATTGATACATCATCACACAATATATTGATAATATCAATATATTGTGTGGATGTCTGTTGTTGCTGTTTTGTATTTTTGTTGTCATAGTTAAATTAGTATAAGGTAGTGGGGTTAAATAAGCTTCAGCTTCTGCCTTTCTCCATTTCAAACATGTTTATCATTCTTCAAGCAGAGACCCTTGAATGACTATAGTTATCAGCGAGGGTATACATTCATCTATTATTGTTGTTTCTTAAATATGTTTGAAATAAACAAACTAAACTAAAAACAATGCCTTTACAAAAAGATGGTATTTGTGATGTAGAAAATGCATTGGGTGGGCCACAGGCTCCCTGATCTGCTTCATTCTGATGCATCCACTTGTAGACGATTAGATCCATGTACCTCTTTGTTTTGTCTGTTTGTTTGTCTGGATAGCTCCATATTGCTCGCCATTTTTGTTGCACAAGTAATGTGAGGTTGGGGTGGTGAAGCGCTGTAAGCTAGAGTGTAAACATAGAGCTCTCAGCAACGTGGGGGGGAAGTGGGTGGGGTTGCTGAACACAAATGGTCCAGAAACTATGTTCTAGAAAATGACACAGATTTTTATTTTATTTTAGCCAAAAACCATAACTAAAAGACCTCTGGGAACGCTTTAAAATACATCAAAAACACGGATAAATTCAAACGCCACACTAATGTTCATCCACTCCAGAACCACAGGCGATGTTGGAGAGTTGAACTGGTTCTCCGTGGTTCTCAGTCCTCTTTTCAGATGGGTGAACATTTGAAAAGAGTGAAGTTTCCTAGTCTGCTGTGATTTGGTGAGCCTTGTCATGTGTTGGTGTTGCTTCTTTAACCCTTTAACCCCAAAGAAGTCACCGGAAGCCCACTAAATAACTCGCTCTTCTACATACTGTAACTCTTCTACTATTTACGCGATCAGTGTGAATCAGCTGATTCTGACGCGGAGAAAAGCGCCTTTTCCTATCGGCTTTGCAGCGATATGCAGCACATCGCTACTATAAAGTGTTGCTCATTTCTGACAGAACAAGAGATCCCTTGAAAGTAATTTGAGATATTTTTAACCTCCTGAGTGAGAGTCGTACGTCATCTTTAAAGCTACGTACACACCGGGCATGTGTGGCGTGTTCAAGAACACGCTGAACATGGATTTCTGTACACCCTTTTAGCATGTGGTGTTCACACTGGGCGGGTGCTACCCGATACTAGCGCATGTACCTACAGTTGGAAGAGGCGTGGTGTGAAATGTCAAAGTGGTGTAAATCTCATGAATTTTGCTCCAGGCTTTTTCTTTTACAGCTCTATTCCGATATGAAAAACTTGGTATAATAGGATTCCGGCCGCGCACAAACTGCATTTATTAATTTTTAACTTCATGATCAATTTTCAACTTTCTACACACATTCAATGGTTGCGCGTTATATACATAGAGCCTGGAAACGGACTTAAAAACGTGCCTAGAAATGCATAAACACAAGAGTTTTGAACGCAGAAGCCAAAATGCGCGTATGCAGGCATTTACACAGACTTTTCATTGGAGGTGGTCGCTGGAACGCATGTTTTCGAGCCCAGTTTGAACATGGCACAAGACTATTGACTGAGTTCTTCCTGAGCTGGTTTGGTTTTAGGTCAAACTTTCAGCTCCTCTGACTTTCAGGATCCTACGTTCCAACAGGGTTTATGGTCTGAGGAAGAGTTAAACAATTCTTTAATTTACAAAAAAAAAAATTTAACCTTCAAAACTTCATGTCTGTAATGAAATAACATAATTTTAGTCGATCCAATTAACCTCTGTCTCGACCCCCTCAGGGCTTGCTTTAACATAGATTCAGCTGGTGCTCGTCATGATCACGGCGCCGCTTTAGGTGCTACACTTTGGGGTCCGGGACCTCTGCGCTGTGATCCTCATGTGCGAAAAACGTGGCGTTATTGTAAACAATCCACATGTGGCGGGTCACTGACAGGACAAAAGCCGGAGCCGGTTCTTTGCAGGATTTGAGGAGGAAAGCTGTGGCTGGCTGGATGGATGGCTGGGGGTGGAGGTGGGGGGGTTCAGCAGCTCTTGACTGCTCATTTATTCTGTTTATAATAGCAAAGCCGATGATAAATGTCCCACAGAGTGCATGTGTGCTAAAATATTCATCAATTGGAGTCTCCCTAATTTGCAGAGGAGGAAAAGCCATAAATTCCAATGTGACCGGCAGTCGGGTTGCATTTGCATGAATATGCAGGAGCACGTGTGGGACGTTAAGATGGATCTGGGCGCGTGCGCCTTCCATCCCACTCCGCTGCAAGGTGTGAGGGGAAGGTGAGAATGTGGGAGACGACATGCAAATTCCACCAACAAATCCTCTAATGATGCTTCTGGAAATTAATGTCGGCTACAAAAAGTCCTCCCTGATTAAAGGCAGAGTAGGAGGCACTTCATTTTTATTTCCAAACATCTATGATTGGAAACATTACCCATCATGCTTTGGTTTAGGAAAAATGTGAAATTCCTTTTGTCACATCCAAACAGAAACAAAATGGATGAGTCGGTCGGCCTGTTTTCCTCCTTTGTCTTCCTCCTCGTTTCTTGTTTTTTCACACTCTCCTCTCAGGTGTGCAGGAGTCTGCAGGAGGAGGGATAGGAGTGTGTTTGTTGTTGAGAAAAAGGGGAGGAGAGGGCGGGTGCTCTTCACTCATGTATCCTGTGGAGTCCCCTTCTCCTGGGGAAGAGATGACAGGAAGTCAGCCAGATGGCACGGAGCAGGTCTGCAGCATGTGACCCCCTCTCTGGAGAGACAGCGAGGAGGAGGAGGAGGAAGAGGAAGGGAGGCCAAGATGAGGCGAAGGAGATGAGAGAATGCAAGAAGTTTTTTTCAGTTTGGCATCAGATCAGGTGGAAAAATCCAGAGCCTTTTGTTTAGGGTTTAAGTCTTTATCCACTGGAAATAACAGAGTATAAACACTTATATCTATTGTCTTTAAAGACTACGGTGGCCCTGAAGTCCAATTCACAGCAACAAACCACTCAACACAAAAACATATTAAGGATTGCAACTACAATTATAAAAGCAAAGCAAACAATAAAAACAACATAACATTTTAGAAACCAAAATGCAATTTGGTTTCTAAAAAATCAAAACAAAATTAAAAAAAAAACATTTTGGAAAATAAAAGTAATTTCCCAAAATCAAAATGAAATGTTAAAAAATGAAACAAAATAAGAAACCAGAGAAGGTAGATACAATGGGAGATCTCTGATCAGAGGGTGACGTTTATCCATCATTTTAACTGAAAGTTATTTGGCATGAAGTGACACTGGATCTGCTATGTACTAATCTTGAAACTTTATTAGTGTGCGGACATTGAAGACACATTTGAAAAACTCAAACGTCAAAAATCAAACAAGATGTAAACCTGTCAATTGTTCTGCCTTTACCAAACTAGTCAATGGGACTGTCTCTGAGAGTGACCTGAATAATAAAAAGAATCTCTTCGTTTTTAGAACCAGGGTCTCTTTTCACTTGCAGATGAACTCTGGTGCGGTTCACTTCAGTGTGTAAATGCAGACCTGAGGTAATGAAAAAAACACTTCACTAAAAGTACTAAAGAATAATTAGAAAAAACTTGAGGAATGTTCCGACAATAAACGTGGTGAGAGTTTATTCACTGGATAGAAACCAAACCAGGGGAAGAAGTGGGGTACACCTTGAACCGGTCGTCATTCTATTGTAGGGCCACATATTTGGAAATATTTGAAGAAATAGTGTTTCTCTACACCACTTTTATTGGGACATGAACACAACCGTGCACTTAATCATCCATCCATCCATCCATCCATCCATCCATCCATCCATCCATCCATCCATCCATACATCCATCCATCCATCCATCCAGAATTGTATAAAAGACAGATTTGTTTGATTTACTGAAATATTGATATAAGAATTGCATTAAAGGAAAATCCACGTATGGACTTTATGAATTCTTCTTAAAGTGGACATCAATTAGAATTCTTCAAGCCAATACTTTTGTATAGATCAATACCATTGATCAAACTCCTTCTGAGCCGTCTGTTGTCAAAGTTGTTCACGCATACAGTGAAAGCTGTTTTTTTTTTTAAATTAAATCCTAAAGTTTATTTTTCTTGGTTTAACAATCAGCAACTTCTGCTTCATTTAAAGATGTGGCAATGAACACCGTCTTAAACTTTTATAAAAACATTTGCTCTGAAAGCTGTTTTTTGGAGTCCCATCTCGGGCTGGTTTGGGTTGGAAAAGTCTTCAGCTGTAATCAGGCGAGACTCCAACCCCAACCAACCATCAGTGAGACCAACAAATGACCAAACAAGCCAACCGGCCTGCAGAAAACCCCCACACACCCAGACTCATTTTGCATGTTTGGAAATATTCCGTCAGTTAAACATCAAACGCTTACTGGCATCTTCTGTCCGGTCAAATTTAATCCTTGCAGCGAAGTTGCGGGTTTGCTGACCTGAAGGCTGCCTTTCTCCTAGTGGGAAGTCACAGCAGCAGTTAACGGCTCCTACTGACATCCTCCGTGTAAAAGGGGGGAAATAAATTGACAAATTTCACCACTTACTATTATTAACATTCCCATGCAATCAGTGATTTGCTCATCACATCACACAAAGTTCTATTTCATGCAAGTGTGCCCCCCACTCCCTCAGTCCCCCTCCCGCTCGGGGTTGGCTTTGATCTAAATTTGGCTTCAGCAGAAGACGTACACAGTCATTTTCATACGGAGGCTTTGAACACCCCGATGGAGGGCCCGTCGCCGCGCCGCTCTCTTTTATCCTCGGAGCCTTCCTCCCTTCGGAGTCCTGTGAGCATATGGCGAACACCCCTCACTGGGACTGCTTACAACAGGAGGGGCCGCCCACTCCTAACATCTATTCCCCAACTCCTTCCATCACTTTGGATTTAGAGATGTTGGAAATTGGTTACACTGGTAGAGTTATGACAGGGATGTTTACAAGTTTGTTTTTATTAGACTCGAGAGGAAAGATCCTAAAAATGTGGAAAAAAGGGAAATAAAAGCTTCCATTTCTACTGCTGCAGCTGTTTTAGGTGATCATCAAATAGTGAATTCAGTGGTAATACCTTTGTGGATTTGCAGAAGTTGATCTTTTCGTTCATTTACATGTTTCAGCACGTTTTTTTTTTTTTTTAAATCACTTTCTTCTCTTTGTGATTTTTTTATTTTTATTTTTGCAAACCCCAATTCTGGTTTTATGTCATTACTTCTTTTTTACTGTAGATCATTAGTTTCTATTTCACATCTGTGATTCGTAAACTTTCTCTTTTATACTTAAAATGAGGCAAAAAACGGTATATGTTTGTAACACTTTAAAAGATTTTTTAAAAAGATCTTTACCCTTCATCATGGAAATTAAGTATTCTGTCCCTCACAGACCTCCTTAAGAAGCTTTTCTATCCTCCATGTTACCTGCATCAATGTCACTTGTTTGAACTGGTTATCTGGATAAAAGACACCTGTCCACACTCTTAAACAGTCAGACTTCAACCTTCATACCACAACCAAGACCAAAGAGCTGTCGAAGGAAACCAGGAACAAGATTGTAAACCTGAACAAGACCAGAATAAACTGATTTACAATATAAACAAAGTACTTGATGAGAAGAGATCAACTGTTTAAAGGCCTGTTGCACTACAACACTGCAGGGGTCCAAAGGCGTCCTACTTAAGCCAGGGCATGTCCAGAACTGTCTTAAGTTCTTTAGAGACCATCTGAATGATTCCGAGAAGGTTTGGTAGAATGTTGTGGTCAGATTAAATCAAAATAGAACTCTTTGGTATAAATGTCCATTCCACTGTTTGGAGGAGGATGAGTGTTAAATTGTGTCCTAAGAACATTGTACCCACCGTGAGGCATGGGGATGGAAACATCATGATATGGGGCTGCTGTTCTGCAAAGAGGACAGAATGACTGATTTGTATTAAAGAAAGGATGAATGAGTCTGTGTAAGGTGAGATTTTGGACAAAATCCTCCTATTGTTGAGTACATTAAGGAGGAAACATGGCTGGATCTTCCAGCATGACGATGGACCTCAATCCAATGGAGAATCTATTGGGGGGGGGGGGGGTTGCCTAGCAACAGCCCCAAAATATCACAGCTCTTGAGCAGATCTATGGATGAATGGACAAAATAAGAGCTACAGTGAAAGCCTCCTGAACACCAACAGGAAATGTTTGACCAGGTGAATTTTTCTTATTGACCAAATACTAAGTTTCTGCTTCATTACATAAATAAATTATTTAATAAATGATACAATGTAATTTTTCCGGATTCTTTTGTGGAAACATTCTTTTTTAATCACAGTTTATGTGCCTGCTTCCAACCATCACCATCACAGTAGAAGAGCACACCAAAACCATCCATTGTTGTTGTTTTCACATACGAAAGTTGTTCAAACTTGACTTCAAGAAGCTTGTGTCCTAAATTAGACGTTTTCATGAACATGCACTTGTTTAATCTTCTGATCGCAAACAGATTGAGGGGAATGCTGGGAAACATGAGCGCAAGGCAACAGATCCCAGTGCCTCCCAACCAAAACGGCAACAGCCACAGAGCTAAAAAAGCCAAACCATCAGGCTAAACTAAGCATAGGAAAAAACCCTGGATGTCTGCTGCTGCTCTGATGTTTGTTTCTCTTTAGTTACAGGGTTGTGCAAAAGACTTAAACTCCAGGCTTAAACAAGCAAACAGAAGACTAGTTTAACTCAAAGACAGATCATCTTTGGGTGCTTTGTTTTCCTTTACAGTGTTGTGCACTTAAAGGCACATTTGACATGAAATAAACAAATCTAGTTGCATTAAAACAGGAAATGAGATTTTACAGACACTAAAAGCTGCCTAGACAGTTATTTTTTTTAACTGGGTGTTCGATGTCCTCTTCTGTCCATTGTTGATGCTTTCCTTTCTTCAGTGGACATGCTAAAGTACACGTTTTCTGGCAAGGATCCACCTCTAATATCATTCCCATTCCTTAAAGACCCCCTTCTGATCATCTTTTGATCCATTTTCAAAGCATTCCCAGTGGTCTTTAAATTATAACAATGCTGTAAAAAATCAGTCATTTTCTAGGACATAGATTCTGCAGAGCGGCAGTAGTTCATTTGAATTTTTTCTCTGAATTGTGGGCGGGGCTGTTGGTATGGAGCAGATACTAGCTCAGACGAGGAAAACAGAGATGTGTCAGATTTGAATAAAGAAATACTCTGAAATGCAATTGTTTAATTTATGCCACAAGAACATGTTAAAAACACCATTTTCATTGGAGTTGGTCCTTAAGTGTGTACAGCCTTTGCGTCCAGATTGTTCAGTCCTAGAAACTGGCAAATATATTATCACTTCCACCAGCTTCACTACAAGTGCTGCCCTGTTTGAGGTAATTATATCACCCCTGAGTGTTCTGTGTAAACACTTAACACAAGAGTCAGCCTTGCAGTGATGAGGGCTTGCATGCAGGCCCACACAGAGGCCACTTTTAAGAGTTTATGGGAATATTTGATAGGAATGGGATCATCGCAGTGCCAGGTTTTCTCTGAGAGGCCTGAGGATGTTTGTGGCATTAAGACACAGCACAGAAACATGCTTCAGTATTCGAAGGACTCAGGTGGAGCAAACAAACCGTAGTTTAAAGGTTGGGTATGTCTGTCATGTACACACTTGCTTTTGATTTTTACAATAGAAAATATTCCTTGCATTACTTTCCCTGGAAGGACACCAGGCAGTCACCAAGCCTTAAAAACACAGAATTATTTCTGGATTAATTCTGACTCATTCCTAATCTGTGTGCAGACCTTCTCAATTTGCCAAACAAGGGGAGGTGGGCCGGGACAGATGAGCACATGTCCCAGTGCCTGCCAACCGAAATGGTAACGGCCACAGAGCTAAAAAGAAAAAGCAAAAATGGCGAGGGGCTTTTATTCTGGTAGGTTTGCCTCTGGTTTGACTCCTGAGCTGGTTTCCTCTGAATTCCTTTTGATAGTTATGAAATCTCAACTGAACCTTTTTTGCTCTTTACTTGTTGATCTAGATTGACTTTGTAACGAATGAAAGAAGAAGGCTTCATTGGCTTTGGAAACACTGAAAAGTTGCAGCCTAAAGACCTACAGCAGGGAAGCTTTTCACTTTGATTACCTTCAGCTGCACATTTAGGATTTCTGAGACATTTGACTCCAGGCAGCAGCAAAATATTGGAAGCTGTTTGAAACGAACCAGTTGACTTGGTGAGTCTGTGGCCCAAACATCCCAAGATGGAGTCGATTCTGTTTGGGAAGGATGGAACCTTAAGGCCCGTACACACCGGGACGAATATTCGCCAGGCGTTATTCGCCAGCGTTTTTCGCCACGTCTTTTGTGTTCACACCCAGGCGATTTTCGCTGACGATGAGCCGAGCGAACATGCAATTTCCTTCCCTGACATTAGATGGCGCTTAATGTAAACAGAAATACTCCTGTACACAAGGTGGCGCTGCGCAACTTTACGATTCTTAAAGTCGCTTTTCACTCAGAAGAAGAGAGCAGGTATTTACGCGCTTGTCAGAATCATACAAAGAAAACATGCATATTTCAAGCATCAGTAGCTCCAACTGGTGCTTGGTTCGGGGATATTTAAGAATGTCCGTCATTATTTCTTCGCGGCAGTGTAGACGCTACTTGGCGTCTAACTTCTTCGCTGGTATGTGTGCTCAGCAAGGCAGTTTTGTGTTTGAGCGCCCCCAAGTTGTGTTTTACTGTAACTTCAGAAGCTCCAGACACGTGTGCAAAAGCGCCATTCTCATTGGTCGAATAGATTTCGACGCGACGCGTCGAAAAAAAAAAACGAACCCGAGGCGTTTTTTTTTTTTGACGCTTTGGCGCTTGTCGTTTTTTCGCCTCGGTGTGCACACTCACATTGGTGCCCTTTGTTTAGTCACGAGGCGTTAAACGTCGGCGAAAATCGCCGGCGAAATTCGTCCCGGTGTGAACAGGCCTTTAGGTTGACTTACGACAGTAACACAGACTTTTCAGCTGTCTGTTGGGGTCGAGGCGGCATTAATTTGAAAGACAAAGCTCTTTGTCATGTGCGGGGGTGGCTTGAGAGCCGGTAGGACCCAGAATGCAGAGGCGGAGGCACACGGTTCTAGGGCAAGGGGTTTAATGCGAACAAACAAAAGGCGCTGCAGAGCAGGATGACAAAAACAAACCAAAACTCACTTTGGCGTGGCGAGGGACAAGAAACGAGGAACATGGCATGACATGAACACCAGACAAGGATAATGGACCAACACACGAGGAAGGCAGAGACAAGACTTATATACAGACAGGGCAGACAAGACACAGGTGAACACGATCAGGACAGATGGGGACCAAAGGAAGTAAAACTCAAGACATGACAAGACAGGAAACCTTTCAAAATAAAACAGGAAACAGAACCAAACAAGACAGGACAAGAACTAAAGCGAAAAACAAGACACAACAAACTGAAACCATGACACTCTTAACCTTTTAACACCAGCGCTTTAGCTCTAGTATTTTCATTTTTTTGACTTGTGTAACTTACTTTACGTCTGTAAATGGTTGCATATCGGCACAAATCTGCTTTTTTCTCAGCTTCAGCATCTGCTGGAATTTAAATGGGTAAATGTTATGGTCAAGTCTAAGAGCTGGTATTATTTAAAGTCCTTTCCAATCATCTTTTAATGTATCTTAAAGGTGTTCCCAATGGTCTTTTAATGAAGATTGTGTTGTTTTTAGCCAAAATCTAATAACCTTTGTCGTTTTGTAGGACATAGTTTCTGCAGAGCTGCAGGAGTTCTTTAGGAATTCCCCTATGAGTTGTGGGCGTGACCGTTGGTGCAGAGCAAACCCACACCCCTTCCTGTTACTGAGAGCTCTCTGTTTCATGTTCATATATGATCTTTTTCAAACTTTTTCTTGTGTATGACCTCCATCATAAGAAAAACGCCACAAAAACATGTTTAAAAGCACAATTTTCATTGGAGTGGGTCTTTAGGAGGGTTGATGTCCACCCTCAACCTACACCCATGATCTGCAGGTTGTGTACGGACAGATGAAGTCAGCTTTCAGAATGGTTTTCTCACTTAGGGGGACAGGGGGGTCGAGGGGCTCTAAAGCTCAGCCATCCAGAAGAAACTGGAAGTAGAACAGCTACTCCTCCACATGGAGAGGAGTCAGTCGAGTTGGTGTCTGGTGAATAATGCTACCCGAAGTCTTCCTGGTGAGGCGAAGACATCCAACCAGGGGGAGGCATTGTGGTAGTTTCCAGACGTGAGATTCAATCTGTTGGTTTATGTCTGTTCTGACCCGGGATACCTCAGTGTGTTCCTGAAAGAAGGTCAAGGTAACCTTGCTTAGCCTCTACGATCTGGGTAAATGACTGATGATGTGTGGGTTTTTACTACAACCATTGTTGTTATCACTGATGGAAACCACCTAATGCAGGTGAGCAAAAGTTTAAGAGGAAGACTTTAACTCCAACTCCAACGTTGATCCTGGAGCTTTGGTTCCTAGAAATAAATCAACGTGATCAGACAGAAGATGTTTTTCTTTGTTTCCAGACAATTCCTAATAGACTTGATGTTCGTGCAGGAATTGTTTTCAAAGTGAACACAGACTTTTGGATGTGTCCTCCGTTTTTGCTGCCTAACCACATCCACATTTGGGGGCTGCTGGAGGTTTCAGCCTGTAAACAACTCATCCATGTTGAGACGCATCAGACTTTTTAGCACACTGCGAACAGCGCTTTCATTCCGGCGCTTTTTCAACCGACTGTGACATCGTTTTGTTCTACTGTCTGTTGCGCCAGCTGTTGAGTTATTTATAACTACAACCTGCGGTAATTAGCGATGTTTCTGAGGAGGCATGCGCCGTTCGTTCCCCCCGCCGTTCGTCCATCCCTCTGTGCTGTCCCTCAGCACGCCAGGAGACAAGTGGGGGATAAAGGGGAGGCTTGACTCCATTGAATAATTGAGGGGCTTTTTACAAATGAAACGGCTCGCTATCTGACGGCATAAAGGCGGTGTGTGGAGTGTTATCGGAGCGGCACAGGAATGTACACAAATGCAGAAGAGCAGCAGCAGGTCAGAGGCAGATCCTAAAAAGCAGCGTCTAAGTGGCTGCAGTGAGCAGCATCCCTCTGAGAAGGAAACCACTCTGTACTGTCGCAGGCCAGAAGGAGTTTACTGATTTTTTTTCTCACCATCACAACAAAAGGCAGCAAATTCATGCCCCAAAGCTGCCTCCACAGCCCACCTTTCCCCCCGTGAACAGCCCCTTCATGCTAATTTCCGACTTTCAAAGCCTGTAAACTTGATCTAATTATTCGCACGTCGCCGCAGACCCTCACCCAGGTTTCTGACAGGGTTAATTTATGAAAAAACAAATCTGAGATATGCAGATGTCTCTTGTTTGAAGCAGCTGTTTGGCGCTGTTGTCAGGTTTCAATCAGACAACCTCAGGGGACTCCCCACGTGTGCGATCTGTGGCCAAGGCCCCCCATTTGATGTCTGTCTGGGTCGGATGGACGCGGCTTGGGAGCGGCTGCTCCGCCACAGCCTGGCCATCAGAAGACTCGGGCCTTGCACCAAAAAGACAAAAAATAGCTGGTCTTTAGCTTTGGAAAACCCAGAAAGCTTTCATTTCATTCCACTTGGAGCCGATTTTTCTTGTGTCACCAATAAATTTGATGAATAGTATCATGGTTGGACTGAAGCCTCCTGAACATCAAGTCAGTTTCATGTTTGTGGAGTAAATGTGTTTAAAAAGGCAATCAAACCTTCAAACAATGCTGTAGAAATGGTAGAGGACAATTGGACCATCCTTTGGAGCAGCTTTGAAAAACCAGAAATCTGCAAACAAAAGTCAGATTTCCTTCATAACAGTCCAAAAATATTGAAAGAATTTGCATATTTATGCAGAGAAAACAGGTTCTGGACTTCAGTTACAGAAAAAAAAACGTCTCTGGTTTGCGAATCCTCATGGGATTCTGTTTTCACTGCTGGAACCATAGAGGTTACGAGTTTTTACGTCTTAGTGTAAAGATGTGTGTCGAAGCAGCAGAAAACAAAAAGGTGAAGGCGCGTTCTCATTGACCGTGTTTCGACAAACGCTGTCAGCCGTGTTCGCCGCTAATTTATGGCGCTCATTAACTGATGCGGAACACCAAAAAAAAAAGCGGAGCAATTATCATTCATCTTGATATATTATTTACTAGGGATCATTTTCTTGCTCGGTTGGGGACTAAGGGAGGAAAGATGGAGGGGAGGCGGAGGAAGAAGAAGAGGGTGGTGGAGGAGGATGGGGGGGGGTACCACAGGGGTTTGGAGACAGCTGGCACGAGAGAAACCGAGATGCAGAAGACAAGACAAACAATGCCATGAAGGTGTTTGATGTGCTCAGGGCTTTTTCCTGACGTTTCTGCTGAAACCTTTCAGACGGAATCGGATGTGTGATGGAAGTCAAAGGAAAACACCGCAGCACTTCTGACAGCGCCGCACCAGACAAGAATTACGGCGGAGACATCAACACGTGCTTCAAAAGAAGCTGAATCTCAAGGCCACTTTAAAGAAAAACAATCGGAAATTCAAATATAAGCATTTCCCTTTGAGGTAGTTAGGTAACCATGGAGAATTTGTAAGAACAACTGAGAAAAAATTAAATTTCAGTAATGTAGCACACTCCAGCTTTTTGTGCCAGTTCTTACAACCACAAAATATACAATCACAAAAAAATTATTTTAGCTGAAGTAAAACCATCTACCTTTTTACTTTTGGTTCCTCAAGAGATTTTCCCCTTGTTCTTTCTTCAACAAGGGGAGATCTTAGGATTACGAAGAATTATTTAGTTGTGATACAGAAAAAAATGCGGAAAAAAATGAGCATAAATCTTCTGTGTTTGGCTCTGACCCGATGAAGTCTTACATGCAATAGACATGTACTTACATGTAAATCCAATGGATTCTGACACGGAGAAAAGCAGCTTTACACTGATATGCAACGCTTATCAGTGCAAGGTTGCAGGTGAGCTACTTTTGAGTCGACAATGTCTTGAAGATCTACGTGTGCGTGTGTGTGTGTATATATATATATATATTGTGCTTTTAGTAAACATTTGTTAGTTATGTTAATTAGTTACATGTTTATTTGTACATTGTTGTTTATGTACTGATGACTAAAAACTGCACAGTAAGAGTACACAAAGATACTTTTGTATTAACAATGACGCGTTTTTTTACAAAGACAGAAAGCAGCGACTATCGTATGTCATGCTCTGCTGTAAACCGTGCAATGCGGGGAGCATGGCATTTCCAAACCGCTGCTGGCTCCGTACGAAGCGTGTGTCACGGGAAAAAAAAGCTTCCTTAATGATCTCGTATTTATCGGGCGAGAACTGCAGAGGCGATCGCAGGAGGACACACTCGGGGAAGCTTCAATAAACACTCCAGTTGTCCGGAGTGGTCTTCTGCCAGGGACTTCTGCATGACAATCAAGTTCCATACTTCTCGGTGAGGATTTTGATTGGCTGGTGGATTTTTTAGAAGTACATTTTTTTTTTGTTATTTACCTTTGCTGGCCTGCGATCTACCCTCATGTCCTTGAAAATCGACCAGTCGATCGCGACCGACGTAATGAGCACCCCTGCTTTACAGTATTGAACGGCTTACAACGTAAGTGTTGGGCATGTCGTAGCTTCTCGTATCTGCAACAAAATCTCTTGGAATTACATTTATTGTGTTCTTTGTTGTCCAAAGAATGTTTGTTATTTCAGCATCTCCTCTGTTAAAGGGTTAAGGACCTGATCATGCCAAAGCGTTGTTCCAGGTGGAGAACAGGGGGAAGGAGGGCGTAGAAACGCGACAAAACAATCATCCTTTAACTTAAAGGCAAAAATGTGATGGCGATTGACTGAGAAAAAATGCGGGCGAGTCAGCTACTGGTTCAGAATGAAGGGATGAAGATGATTGACACGTAGGAATAACAGCAGCCCAAAGTGACAGGAAGTGAGGTAGATCTTCTTTACTGAAATTGCACCACTAAATTTCAGGTTTGTTCTTTGACTTTTTTCTATTCTAGTTTTGTAATAACCACATTTTTAAATCGCACACTCTGAATTTTGGCCCAATAGTTGCCAAAGTTAACGGCATTCCAGTGGATTCTGAAGTGGAGAAAAGCAGCCTAACACTGATGTGCAGCACTTTACAGAGGTGTTTGTGCAATCAAAGTATATCAGCTGATTCTGATGCCTCAGAATCAGCTGATATACTTTGATCGCGTAAAAGAGTTACAGTATGTCAAAAAGGCATGTTTTATTTATGTGTCACCAGCGACATCTCCAGTGTTAAATGGGTCAAATCTGGGTTATTAAATTGGTGATGAACATCCACTGTCAGAGGGACCATTCAATAAGCAGCTGCCATAACTGACATTTTTCCATCATTGAGTCCAAACATTCTGGATCGATGCACAAAGCCAGGTTTCAGTCATTTCAAAGTGGGAGATTTCAGGAACAAACGTCAAATAAATATTCCAAATGAAGGCACTGCATGTCATTCAGTGTGACTATGACTGCAACTGATGCAGCATCATGGTTATGAAAGAGAAAAAGTATGTGGGTGTAAAGGACCGCATAGGCTACACTATGTCTGATTCTGAGCTGTTTGCTCATTTCCTGCCGTCCACTCCTCTTTTCTGGTTTCTGTTCCATCCTTTCTTTTCTTCTCTGCAGCTCCCAATCCCCCCGTCTCTTTTGTGTCTCAGTGACAGATGCCTAATTGAATGATGAATGTTCCTTCATTACGCCCTAATTGAACTGCTGTTCGGTCTTATTGGCTGGCGCTCCAGCAGCTGAGCTCATCCCATTGGTTGGGGAGGACTGTTGAGGGTTCGGGGTGGGGCGCTGGTGGATGCCAGTGAGGGCGGCGGGCAGGAGGGGCAGCGCTTTGCTCCATCTGTCTCCTCACACTTGCCTGCACAGCCCACCCCAATGCCATCATCACCTCCGCCTGCATTCGCACCTCTCGCACGGGGGAAGATGTGAGAGTGCACACGCTCAGCAAATCTCAATAAATGATGCAAATGTCTCATTTTTTGGTTTTCGCTCCATTTTGATTTCTCAGAAAACTACACAAAATGCAGCGTACAAAAAAAAACTGTCAAGCTTTGAAGATCCACTGTGAAGAAAATCATGTTTTGGTGGTTTTTAACATGTTCTTGTCGCATTGTTCTGATATTGGAGGAAATATATAAAGAAAATCAAGATTAAAATTGTTTTTCTAAGTAGTTCTTTATTCATATGGCTGTGAATCAGGAGCAGACCAAAAAATGCAATTTGAAAAAGTTTTGTAACAGAAAATATGCCGGGCGGGTCACAAGCTCCTTGCTCCAAATTCACAGCAATGGGGAGGGTTGGGGTTGCCCCACGGCAACAGTCCCGCCCACAACTCAGAGGTGAATTTATAATGAACTCCTGCCGCTCTGCAGAAACTATGTCAGGGTGGGACTTTAAATTTGAATTTACAGTAAGACAAAAGCAAAGATGATAAAAAGGATGTTGTGACCTCCAAGCCTCATGGACCTGCTGGACACTTTGTTGTTGACACAAAATGACCAAAAGCTCAAGTTTGACATTTTTTACTGCTTTAAGACATTCTGCAACTTTCATCAATGAACCGAACCAATAAATACTTCTGTTATATCGTGTTTTTTAGACGATGAATGGGTGTGGGAGTCACATTAGCTATTGCCCCATCATCAGCCACAGACAGTGGGGGAATAAAGAAGTTTGCTGCTATGGACTACCACCTTCTAATGAGATTGTCATTTTCTGTCAAACTGCCATCAATTTGTGAATAAAGCGCAGTGGTTGATTCTAGAGTTTTCTTAACCTGTAATGAAACTGAATCACATATTTCTAGTTTTTGCTTGTTTTAGTCAGAAAGTCTGCAGAATTTTTATTTCTATTTCCTGATGTAAGACATTGATGTTGAATCGATACAAAGCTGCAGAGTTAGATGGAGACTCTGGATGAAGACGTCCAGATTTAACAATCCTTTTTAATGGAAGCTTCACACCTCTTAAGCAGTCAGAGTACAGAGAAGCTGAATCTAGATCAACCTTTAAAGATCCACTCCAATCATCTTTTGATCTATTGTAAAATCCCTCCCATACGATTATGCTGTTTTTAGGCAAGTATTGTAGCTTCTACGTTGCTGCTACAAGATTTTTAAGAAAGCAATTTTTGTCTTGATTCACTTTGATTCAAATTGAGGAAAACTCAGAAAAATGCTACAAGAACATGTCAAAGACACAATTTTCCTGACAGGGAGTCTTAAAAATCCAACCGCCCAAAGGAACAGATTCTTGTGATACCACGACCTTGATGGGTGAGAATCTTCCCAGACCGCATGAAGCTCCGTTAACCAGACCGTGGATGCTAGTTAGTCAGTTGGTGCGGAGATGATTTCTCATCCTCCATGATGGTTATAAACTCCGCCCACTGATCAACAAGTCATGGGCCAAAGCTAAATTTCTGATTGGTTGATGCAAATGCTTTGCCAATGATTAAATATTTGAACTCTTAAATCGCAGCAAAAACCTGGTCCGCAACGCAACACACCAGAACCCTGATGGCCGTACGCCGCGCCATGTCCAATGCTCAAATCCCGCCGTACATTGATTTAACATTGAAACTGGATGCCCCTGACACACGGATCCTGACAGATGTAAACAGTTTTCTTAAGCAATATGTTGTTCTTAGAAAGTAAAACTGAAAATATTAAAAAAGATCCTAACATGGAAGCACCTCAAACTGTGAGTACAAAAAAACTTCTCCGTAAGGGAAGTCAAAGAAACTAAAGTGATATCAGAACAGGTGAAAAGGGGCGGGGTTAAAGATTGCCAATAGTGTTCCAGTGGATTTGATCTTAATGGAAAGTAGACAGGACTGATTTCAACACTACTTGCAGCTTTACCTTCATGTCCCAGTCTTGTCCTTGTACTTCAGTCTGACCCGATGTTACTCGACTAAATCCACTGCAGCACCTCCCACAGCCACTTCACCTCCTCCACCTCTGCAATGTCACCCACGCACTGGAACATGCATTTCATCTCACACACGTACAAGGACACATACATGCATTTACCTGCTCTGAAACACGCGGGTCTGGCCTCCAAACACGCACCAACATGCTGTAAGGCACAAATGTATAGACACACTTACGTGGGAGTCTTGAGCCGGCCCTGACCTGACAAGAAGGGCGATGAAGATTAATGTGTCCTCCATGAGTGACAGGCCGGGGAATTGAAGGGCAGAGGGCCTCGTTAATCAAGAGGCTGACAGATGCCATTCAGGACCTCTGAACAACGAGGAGACAAAGCAAACCCTCTCCCACAGACCTCCCCCGTCCGGCCGTCCCACCACCAGCGCAGGGAGAACTTCATTATGCAGTGGTAGGATCAAAACTCATTCCTCAGAGTCACACTCTGACTCCAAATAAGAAAATCCATCACATGCTCGGCAGGCCGGACTCCGGGCTCTTCTCATCTGTGCATGCCTCAAAGCTGATGGAACCTGAGCGGGGAGGGCTTCATGAGCCCTCATTATAACTTTGTAATACGTTCTAGGACCATTACCGGTCAGACGTTAAGCATTCATGTTTAATTCCACTGAATTTCCTTTAGAATTTCAGGCCAGACCAGAGGGAACCCATAAATGCTTTCTAATTCTTCAATAAGATGACCTAAAGAAAAAGACGTTGTCATGCATCGTCAGAGAAATATAACAGTTTGGGATTTAAAATTATGTTTATACACAAACTGTATGAAGAGGCTTCGATAATCTAGCCATCACATGTGATTATAAACTAATAGAGAATTCAAAAGCATCGTGGTAATCACGAGCCTTGTGATGTTGGTAGATACTTTAGGAGATGAGACACGCAGACTCCGCCCACCTCAACTATGTTACAAGAGTGGGCGAGACAAAGTTAAGTGAGAGTTTTGTTGAGTTCACTTGTTGGTCTAGTTTCCTGCCAATCAAAAAGGAAAAAATAAAAACACCCCCAAAAATATACTAATTTGATATTTAATAAAGTTGTCATGGTTAGAAAATAAAGCCATAAATGTGGTGTAGTCAGACTGTAAACCCCTTTAATTTTAGAGTAAGCTTGATTGTGTTTTTTTATTTTTTGAGGGAGTCTAAAAGTAATTGCTCACTTGTGTCACCAGCCACTAGTGGTCATTTCAGAAACTACAACTAAAATAATATCTCAGAACTAGCAGTGGGAGCTTTGTATGGAAATGACAGGGAATGCCACTTAACTGAAGATGAAGAAAACCTTGGAAAATGGGTTTGATAAATATAGTTATTGCAGGGATAAACTTAAAATTCAGTTAAAAGTAGGTAATTACTAGTTGAACACTTAAAAAATGTCTAAAGTAATTTCCACCTCTTTTATCTTTTAACTCTGTCAGAAAAACCCAAAATCACAAAAGTCTGCACATGTGAAAGTGTTTCTTCCTTCCCCGTCCGGTGTAGCAACGGAATAATCCATCAGCAGCAAGCTAAATATTTATACAATTAATTTCTTTAAAATGTAAATTTTATTTCAGTTTTTTAATGCTTATTAAAACATTTGGATTCTTGACAAGTGGACCAGTAAAGAAGTTATTTGATTACTTTTTTTTTTTTAAATGATAACTACAACCACTCCACAGGACCCCCATGTTATTGTTCGCCACAGATTCTAAGCAAATGTAAAAAAATGCTTTAATTTTTTCTTGAGTTCTCTTGTTTTTCACCTAAAAATGCCATTTCAACAAAAAGGAAATGCACAATTTTTATTTCATAATGATCCAAGAAGCTGTTTTGCTTTAATGTTTTTTTCAGTCGTAATAACACAGAAACATTTCGTCATTTCTGCCTTCAGCAGTAAATTGCAGACCTTGTGTCGTTTCTCTTCACCTGCCTCCAATCCCTCAGCGAGTCTGCATTCCTTTCCCTCCAGTCTGCTTTTATTAGCTAATGGAACTTAATATTTCATGAGCTATTAATGGAAACTGTGCCCGCAATTAGCAATGTGTCAGAGAAATACGGGCATGCATCTTCATTATGCGGCGCAGCCAGTCCCTCCATCTTCATTACGACCTCTCTGCATCGTTTTTCACGCTCCCGTTATGGCTTTGTGTTTGTTACTCGCCGGTTGCACTTTCCACGGTGAGATTCTGCTCCTGAGAGGGAAAAAAAAAATCCAAATAAAAGCAGCTTTGATTGGAGGAGAGGAAAACCTGATGGTCCAGCAAAGAACACGGCATCCATCTGAGGAGTTTCATTTGAAGGAGGTGTTAAGCAAATTGTGATCCTATCCGTCAGCACCGTCACACCGTTAATGACAGACAAGACCGTTGACCTCCGCTCTCTCTGCTCGCAGTCATATTATCTGAAATGTCAAGCCCCCGCCTTGTAATAAAGCGCCTCTCCCCGTAGAAGATGTCTGACAGGACTTTTATGGCGCCCCAATATCTTTGACAATGGACGTTTTAAAAGCCAAGTTCTGCTTGTTTAATAAACGACCTGCCATATTTGCAAAATGTCCTCTTTTTCTTCTTCATGTGTCATTGCAAGGACTTTATTGCTGCACGAACACGATGACGGTTTCCCTCCCGAAGGCCTCAAGGGCGCGCATCATTGTAACACAGCCATTGCTCTTTACCGGCGCAATTCACGGGGGCTCTATTTCCACTTGTATTATCTTAATTGTCCTGGCAAGTATGTTCAGTGGTTATATTATCAATTTATGGCCCCTCTTGCCACCCCATTAATCCAGCCGTTAAAACACTGTAACCAGTGGTTCAAACCTTGCAAGAGGAACATAAACCTGTCCCGGGACCGCCTGTGGCGCTGCAGGCAGGGACGGGGGGCGCCACACTTTGGAAAGCCTTTTCTGCAGGTTTGCGTTCACTGCCGATGAAACCAGATGAGTTATTGGAGGCTGAACGGAGGCACACGGAAAATCCTTTTTCTTTTTCTTTCTTTTTTGTCGTGGGGCTTTAGAGCCTATTATTCCTCACTGATAATGAAGAGGTGAGGACGTATATCTCTGAGAGGAGGGCGCAAACTCGCTTCTTTGGGAGGTAGATGGTACGTTTTTCTGTGGTTTTGTGTCCAGATGTGTTGGGTGGGACAACAGACACAAGCCTAGACTACATTAAGAATTCTTCTTTTAGATTCTTATATGAGTTTTCAGTTTAACCCTTTAACAGCATGAGTTTTCGCTCCGGTGTTTACATTCTTTAGACTAGTTGTAACTCTTTACGCAATTAACGGAATTCCAGCGGGTCTGATCTGACAGATCAATTTGTTAAAATTCACCACCTAAATGTTAAAAAAATACACTTTAGTGGGCACCAAAATCAACATGAGTACACACTCCATTACCACAATGTTACCATGGTAACCAAACAAAGTTTGGACCAGTGGATCTACCAAAGGTAAGCATACTAAAATTACCATCTTTATACCAAATTGAAAAAAACGGTGCTAAGTAAAGTAAAGACATAGACCAAAAAAAAAAACAACCCAAAAAAAACCGTTTAAACATCCTTCTGTGCCGTTCTCACAAAGACCGAACTATTCCATGAAAGAATAAATATTCATCCTAATCATCTTTAGAAAGGCAAATTTTATTCATCCTCTTTGGGAAATTTAAGAAAACCATAACAGTGTCCCCCACATGGGACACTCCAGCTATTATTTTATTGTTTAAACTTAAAGCTTTGTAAGACTTTATTGAAATTCTGGCTGTTGAAGCTGTTTCTTCTCATGACAAATGTTGCAGAATCTCCAAATTTGGTGTAAAACCAATAACTTTAAAAGAGAACTGGACTGAGTGAGAGTGACATGTCCCCTAAAAAGTGGTTTACTTCCAGCTCCAACCAAATGACGCCAATTCAGTCGCCATTTTTTTGCCATATGGGTGACGCCACATTGGAGCCACACAATAACAGTAGGCAGTAATTGGTCCCAGTTGATCTGGCAACCTCTCTGGCCAATCAAGAGTGAGCCTTTTGGAAGTTCACGCCCCTACCACTTAAAAGTGAGCTACGTGAAATCTGTCAACATTTGACGGGAGACCACAGAATTTTCTTGAGTCATCTGATTGGTCCGTTTATAACTTAATCAAACTTGCACTACAGAAATCATTTAAAAAAGAGGATTATCAAGGACATCTTTTCAAAAAAGATAGGAATAGTTATTCTGAAAAATAGATTGACAGAGTAACAGCTGTTTTTTTCTCTATAGGAGTCTGTGGGATTTTGGCTTCATGGCTCCACGTTCCAAACAGGAAGTACCTACTTCCTCTTTGAAACATAAGAGGGGAGAGGTCCCTCAGTCCAGTTCTCAAATACAGTCAATGGTGGAAACCAGCAACTAAAGACTGATCTTATTAATATCTTATCTTATTATCAAACTTTTCTTATCTTATGATTATTAACATCTGGATTTAACCATACCAACAAATCAATTTTGTTGTGCTTGTTTCCATATTTTTCTATCATACAGTATGTGGAGGAATTTTATGATATAATTATATATGACCCTTTTTAAGTTTTTTACATTTTAGAGAAACCTATAAATATTTTGATGTTTTATGCATTTTGATTTTTGATATTCGTGTGATAGAAATGCTCTAGTGCACAAAGGGGAAAAAAAAGGAGAAATGAAATGCTATTTTTTTAGTTTTGTTCACACAAGCTGACATAAACTACTCATGCTACAAAATCTGATGTGTGCATTTTATTTTTTTCCGATTTTTTAACATAGTTCTGTGAGCAAGTGCTTTAAACTCAAAAGATACATTTCTAGAATGTGAAATTCTACCTTCTTTGCCACGAGCGATGGAAGTGAAGTGAAATTGGACTAAATTCTTTTTTTTTCTATAAAAACGGCATCAAATTTAAAGGAAAATATGTCTCTATGTTCTTTTTTGGTGGTGTCTATTTACCAAAAGATCAAATATATTGCATTGACACTTCAACCAGCAAGTTTTGACAACCGCTTTTGGGCTCCACGAACAAAGCACTGGGCTGTTGAACATGTGCTAAACCAGGTCAACTTTCCCCAATCAGAGACTCTGATTTGTTTAGGATGTATGGATTGCGTTCCTTTAAGTCACTAAAGTTCCAACCATTTGAGAATTGATCATAACAGAGACATTAATAATTGTGGTTTGCGTCCGTCTTGAATTTTATGACACCACGTCCTTCACATATCGGAATAGAGCTGCGAAAGAAAGACATTTGCACCACTTCAACATTCACACCGAACCTCTTCCAACTGCAGATGATGGACATGCACTAGTAAACAGTGGTAGAAGAAGAAGCCCCTCCCTATTCATCCAGTGGGCTAAACACATTGTTCATAAATGTGCGTATAGTGAAGTGATTGGTGGGGTAAAGATTAAAACTACACTTCTTTTTGTTTGGATGTTTTCCTAACTTTTATCACCGCATAAATGGAACCAAAAACTACAGAAAAATGTCTCCTGTTTTTTTTTTTAGGCCTTGTTTGATTCATTTTTCTGAATAAATCCTCAGGAAGATGGATTTAAAGAGGTTTTCTGCTTTTGTTTTGGCTGCAAAAGCACAGACCTGCTGCTGGAAGTGGAGGTGAAGCCACAAGTCAGGGGTTCAGCGCCTGATCCAATTATAGGCCTGTCATATAGTGCACATGATCCAGATGACTGGGGAGTCAGTTGTTTCTGAGAGGCGCAGGAGCTGCAGCTGCACCGCGGCAAACTGTTGTCCAGCTTCACCTCAGCAAGCAGATGGATCCTCATTCCCCAAATGTTCTCCCATCCTTCCCAAACTTGGCGATGGAGCGTCAGACAATAGTGATGCATGAACATCGGGCCGGCGTGCTGTGTGTGCTGCATGTTTTTATCCCCTCTCTGCGCGTCTGCAGGCTGGGAAACTGCAGCAGCAGTAATTGCCTGACCTTTACAGCATTGAGATAGTCTCATTAAGCCTGATGGATAATGATGGCGCCTCTCCATGCTACGTGAACCTCTGCCATAATGAAACAACACAACAGCCCTGCTGCTCCACCGGGGTGGGGAGGTAACCCAGAGAGGGCAGCCTGCACCTGGCTTCATGACGAGACCCGGCGCCCTTCTCCTGTACGCAAAACCCGAGGTGTCACGGGGATCCTGTGGCACTCCCAAACGCAGGATGCTGTCTCTCCTCCGACCCCCCTGGCGATCTAGCCGGAAATGTCTGAAAGGAGGAACGCAGACCAAAGCAGCTTTTTTCAGTGACGTCAGTCCAGAAAAGATGGCTTTGTGACCTCATTTTTGGAGGTTGTCATAAAGCATGTTGATGCAGCCCAACCGTTCGCCACTCATCCACGTCTTCACAGCTCTGTGAGGTAGCAGTTGCCTTTAAGAGGGGCTTGGCAGCTCTCTAAAAAGGAATTGTTTAAAACTTAAGATCAGACTTTTAAATAAAAATGAAGGAACTCATGAAATTGCGTAAAAAAGCTCAGGTTTGTGTGTTTGTAACTGCTGGGATTGTTCCCCATCCAACCAGGAAATCTTGTGTTTTTATCATTTGCAATCTGAATAGATGTGTTGATTAATTCCTTTGAATTTCTATAAATGTGGCAAACCTACAAGCATATTTTCAACTTCTCAAATGTTTGATCTGCCTCATTTTTACAGGAAAAAAACGAAAAAGAAGCAGTAAATTCAGATTTATAATGAGATTTGGAAATGGTTTTATTCATGAATTCCCAGTGAAAGTTCACAGCAAAAGACAAAATAACTTATTTTTTTTTAACAATTTAAAAATGACGTAAGAGTTTTCAAACATTCTGTCCTTAGAGATTGATTCAAAATGTTTCAAAAAGAGTTTTTTTTTCCCAATTTCTCTCCAAACAAAATCAGACTAATTCCAGTCTGATCTAAATGTAATGTTTTTATCGCTAAAAGGCTTTAGAGAATTAAATCATTTGGACCCTCACTAACATCAGAAGCATTTGCACTCTGTCATTACTCTCCAGTTTGGAGATACAGGTATGGACGCTTTGAAGACTTAGGTGTCTACATTTATAGTTTGTGTTTTATTTATATTTCATTTCTTCTGTATGTCTTTATTTTTTATTTATGGTGTTGACATTTGGGACATGAGCTGTATTCTCTTCTCTTCTATGTGAAAGTTGGACTCCTGCAAGACTTACTTTTTATATTTTTAGGACTTGATAGATTTCTGTTGAGTGATTCAAATGTAGCATTTTTCCCCTAATTTCTTTAAAACATATGCTGATTTAGAGGCTTTCATTTCAGTTTAGAGGCATTCAGTTCAATTTTACTTTGTAGCCCAATATTACAACAATGGTCGTCTCAATGGGCTTCATACCGGTAATTGTACAAGAACATGAAATCGGTCATAAAATAGAATAGGTAATGGCTAAACTAAATTAGACAGACTAAACTAAACTGGGCATCACTGGCCTTAGACTCTCCTTCTTGTTAAAGAAAAACTCCTAAAAAAAAACGGATTCAGGGAAAACAAAAAGAAGAAACCTCCGGGAAGTCCGATCCTTCAATTTCCGTTCAGTTGACGTGTTTCCTTATAATTTTAGATCTACTGATCCGTAAAAGCAAAAGTAATACAACAGAAAAAAAGGAAAATTAATATTTTTAATTTTACAAAATATTTAGAAATCAGTTTGATGGTAAAATGAAAGTCAAAACTATTTCACATCTGAGGGGAGATAACTACAACTAACAGGATTTTTCACTTTAGCTGAGAGTCTGGTCGTTGTGTTGGTGGTGAAAATAGAAATCATACATGGAATTACAATGATTAAAAGAGAACACTCGTATGATGTTAGTTTTGGGACACTAAAGGAATGATCTGCAGGGGAGGAGGCTCCAGCAGCCAAAACCAGCAGGGGGTGCTGACACCCTGAAAACCAGCCGAACTCCCCCTAATCTAATGAGGAGGTTCAGCTCCTCAAAGTGCTCCTCAGCTCCAGGAATGTGAGCAACAGAAGAGCATGAACCGATAAGAACAAAAAAATAGCTTGTGATTCTAAAAATGACCTCCTCGTTTCACCTCCTGTCAACCGTCTTAAATCAGAAAAAACTAAGAAATAAGAAACGCGGGAACATTCCTGCAGAAAAACTGGACTTCCTGCTTTTATCATTTCAGAAATGTCATATCTCCCATTATCTTATGTAAAAATGCTCTCTCTTAAACTAAAAAGGTAAAAAAAACAACTTTAATCAATTCTGAAACAACAATCATTTATCTAATTATTCAACAGTCTGTCTTTTTGCTAATTAATGTGATGATTCTTGAAGGCGTGATGGAAGAAAAAGTCATTAAATGCAGCCCATTATTAAATGGAAAATGGAGACTTTAGACAATTTAATTTGCTAAAAATAATTGAAGATTGTCATTTAATTCATCTTTAAACTAAAATAATATTTGTGCAGCATAAATGTAGACTGAAAAAATATTTTCTGCTATTACCATAAAAATTCAGTTTATCCTCAATGTCAGCTTCATGTTTTATATATTTATATACATAAATCATTTCAAGGCTTTTTAAAACTAAGGGGATGAATGTTGTTTCGGAAAGGCTTTTAATATTTACAGAATTTTACTAATTAAAAAACTAAATATTTTTTGAATTCTTCAAAACTTTTATTTTTAAAAATCGTCTAAAAATATGACTTGTTCGTTTTCTATTTGTATTCTCCAAAGAGTCGATGGCGATGTTATGATCCTAAATATTATAACAGCCTTCTGGTTTTAACCAGTCACAGCAACAATGCCTCAAAATGAAACAACAAATTTTAAAAAATGTTTTTAATTGGAGAAAAATTACATTTTAAAAAATAATTTCAAAATAAAATATTTTATAATCAGTTATTAGAAGTGATCATAATAGATTAGTAAAAAAGATTCCTATAAACGTTTCACATTTTACCAGAGGTTCATAAATGTTTACATGAAAACTTCCCTTGGATGAATTTTTTTTACTTGGTGTATTTTTTCATTATTTTATTTTATTATCCAGACCTTTTTGTGTTGCAGACTCACTGGTGTTTAAATGTTAATTTAAATCCCAAACAGGACATTTTTCCTACCAAGACAAATTGGGATGTGAAAATGTTCTCTTTACAGAATCACCGCGTTCATGTCAGAAGCACTCATTTCCAGGAGGGGGCGGGGCCTGTTCCTGTTACTCGTCTGCTTTGGTTTCACATTTTCTCTCGTGAAGTCTTCAGCTTGTGCCTCACCAGCTGACGGGGGTCGGCTGGCTGGCTGGCTGGAGTGGATCAGCCTAGCGATCATACAGCCCTGAGGCCTCATGCCCGAGGGAGGGGTCACAAGTTCACCTCCCCACCATCTTCTTTCTGTAAAGCACAGCCACCCCTCCCTATGATTTCTGAATCCTTTCTTTTATCTTTTATTGTGCCACACGCACTTCGTTCCTCCTCATCCCATCACCTGTGGTCTGCACATCAGCACCAAATATTTCACCCCCCCTTTTCAGGTGGGGGTTTTCTGCCGCTCTACCTGGCATCCCTCTGCCTCAGGATGCTCCTCAGTCTGCATCACCCAAGCAGACGGACCCCACCTCCAGTTATGTTGAAGCTCAGACTGTAGATACGGAACCTGCATTTGGTCTGAAGTTTCCCGTTTTCATTCCCTTAGTTTCTGGAGAAAATGTTTGTTTCATTTGCTGTCTGTGCGTCTCAGCGGAGCACAAACAACGGCTTCTATTTGACCCACTTTCTGATTTGGAGAACATCCGTGACCCCCCCACACAACCCTCCGCCCCCCCTCGGGGAAGGAGCGTGCTCAGGCAGAGGCACCTCTGCTGTGATAGATGTCCACAATCCTCCTGCAGCCCGACCTCTGCAAACACAAAACCCTGCTGTGCTAAAGAAAACAATGTGCTCCCGAGCTGCAAAACGCAATCCATCAGCGGGTCGGCGAGGACGGCGAGCACGGTGCAGTGCGGGGTTGTGGGGGCTACCTGGTTTTCACCTCAGAGAGGAAAGGGAGGGGGGGGGGTGAAACCTTAGCCTGGTTCTGCCTCTCCAGCTTTAATCAATCAGTGGGGGGGTGTCAGGAGGCATTCTCGGAGATTAATTGTTGTCTTTAATTTGAGGCCTGATGTAAACACGGAGGGGGGGGTTTAGACTCACAGGGTCAGAACCAGAAAAGGAACGGCGTCATCGGAAACCGCACGCATGAACTCCATTATAAAGGAGTTGTTAAAAATTATTACTTCTTTGATATTTTCTCTAGTTTTCAAAGGCTGTGTAGGCTCAACCGACCGCGACTGATGGACTTTCCAAAACGTACAGCGTTTATCGCGCGTCTCAGGGCTTCTTCCACCTCATGAGTCTGGAGAAGCTCGAGGAATGAGGAGATCCTCCACAACTCATCAGACAGATGTCTCTGACTGGAAAATCACGTGAACATCTGGATCATTTTCATCCCAGACTTTAAAAGTCATTCATGCCACATGTAAAAAAAGGTGCATCTGAGCGTAAACAGTAATAAAGTCTAAAGTCTAGAGTTCATTTGTAGCTTCCAGCCACAATGAGACTTTAAAATAGCTCACTTGTTTTAAAGTTAAAAATTGAGATATTACACAATCACATTTTCATCATGACTTCTCTGCATTTGTACGATAAACAGGGATCTAAATGAACTGAAGAGCAGGAACTGGAGACAAATCACTTCAGTGGTTTCACTGGAGGGCCGGTTACACAGGCAACAAGTCCCTGTTCACTTATCTAATGTGATCCAAGTTCATAATAGAAAAAACAAACTTTTTTTTACGCCTGCATTTACCACATCACATACACTGGTGGGTTTATTCCTGGTATGATTCTGTTTTTAGTCCAGGTCTGATCCAGGCCTGGTCCTGGTTTGCTCTAGGTCTGGTCCTTGTCTGATCCAGATTTAGTCCTGGTCGAATTCTGGTTTAGTCCCGGTCTGTTCCTGGTATAATCCTGGTTTTATTCCAGGTCTATTTCAGGTCTGGTCCTGTTTTGGATCTTTGTCCCTTCTAGGTTTATTCTGTTTCTAGTCTTGCTCTGATCTAGGTCTGGTCTCTATCAAATTTTGGTACTGGTGCTGTTCTGATCCTGGTTTTGATCCTGGTCTGATCCTAGTTTAGCTTTGGTCTGATCTAGGTTTGATACTGGTCTGATTTCAATTTTGGCCCTGGTCTGATCTTGGTTTCGGTCTTCACCTGGTCTGATTCTTGTTTGGTCCTGGTCTGATCATGCTTTGATCCTTGTCTAATCTCGTTTAGTCCTGAACTGATCCTGGTCTGATCTTGGTTTCGGTCTCTACCTAAGATAGTTTTTTTCCTGGTCTGATACTAGTTTAGTCCTGGTCTGATTCTTGTTTGGTCCTGGTCTGATCCAGCTTCGGTTGTGGTCCAGGTCCTATTTCTCAATAAGATTCTCCTGGTTTGGCAGGTCTGAAAGCTCACCTGAACTGTGGTTTAGAACAAACAAGAAAACTCCAGTCCTCACGAGAACAGGTGTCTCTGTGTTCACTTGCAGAAGAACTCTGGCACGGTTCACTTAAGTATGAAAGCAAGCAGACTGTCCACAGACCAAACAGGAAATGAGTCCATGATGAAATATTTGTGTATTATGAGGAGAGCTGTATGTAAAAGCAAACGAAACCAGATGAAAGTGGAGCATTGATCATCATTCCCACCCGTTTCAACAGAGTCTGCTTACTATCTAATGTAAAAACAACCTTAGTTTGCTGCACTAAGATCACTTTTAATAAAACAAAGCATTCTGTGGCAGATCTAGTCTCTAGGTGTTTGTGGTTCCTCTCAGTGGATTCTTCCAGAAGACCGTTTCTGTTTGTTTTCATCCGGGTGTAGTATTCTTTTAGCACCATATTTCCATCACTGTGTGCAGAAATGAAATGAATCAAGCCCCTCCCCCCAGCTAAAAATATTATGCAAATCTTTTTTTATGCTAACCTGTTGGGACGGGCAAAGACACCTCAGTCATTACCCGTGATAACTAATCTATTAATGCTGACTGATGGCCTCATTAAAAGGTTCACATATAAGTCTGAGCTTATGTGTTAATGACATGTTAATGCTTCTGTCAATTACAAGCTGGGGTAATGACACCTGCAGAGAGATGATGGCACGGGTTCAAGTCCAACTCCTGATGCTGTACCTTCAAGAGGTTAAGTGGAGCTATGATCTCAAGGTGGCGAAAGCGGGACAAACGTTTTTGAGAGCTTCACCCTCCAACATCGGAGGCCAATGAGCAGCGCTTTGAGAGCAAATGGATTTGTGAGGAACCTTGTTTGAACTGGTTGAGTTGCTAAAAGGCCTCAGTTCCTGGCGACCCTGGAGGATTGATGGAACTGCATCATTGGAAATGAGGATCTGCAGGTTCTGAAGATGCTGAACAACCTTTGAAAGAAGTTTGCTCATTTTAATGCCGGTTTTCTGATGGAAGACATCTTCACTGGGATTACCAACACTTGAAGAATGACAAATAGTAGGACTGACCAGTCGCTACACAACTGTGTCTGAAACAGGAAGTAGTTTTAAGTTTTGAAATAATTCTGCATCATCAGCCATGAGTGGATGACAAAATGATAAAATTCACTGTTTTTTTTGTTTAGCACAACTTCATCTGAAACCACTGAACAACAGCAGGATCACTTCTTTGCAGGTTATTTTTAACCCAGATGTTCTCTGTACTATGAAGGTCCATTGAACTGTTAGGGGTGCACATGTAGATCCATATGATTCAAACCCCATCCACCCTCACCTAAACACCAGCACCTGAACGATCCGACTCTGAAAGTTTATGGATGGGCTGGTCCTGATTTTCAGAGGATGACATCCTTCTTATTTCCTGCTTTACAAGTTTCTCATGTGTGGAACTTGATTCAGGTAATCCGCCTGTGATGTCAGCCTGATAGGATTTCTCAAATAAGTGATCTGGAATTTAGCTTTAGCGCTTTTGAGCAGGTAGCTGCTTCACAAACTTGTGCTGGTTTTTTTTGTTGTTGTTGTTGCCCTGTTCTTCTTAAAGTCCTACTCCAATCATCTTTTGATTTATTGTAAAATTGTTTCCAGTGGTCTTTTAATTCTGATTATGCTGTTTTTAGGGAAAAATAAAAACAGTTTTTTTTCTAGGACATAGTTTCTGCAGAGGGGCCATTTGCCTCTGAGTTTTGGGCAGGAATGTTGGTGTGAAAGTAAGCCTCTGCTCATATCCCATCATGCCTTTGTTTACACTCTCTCCCACTAGCTAACAACCCCTTCACACCCCCAACCCTACATTAGCCCCCATCCTTGCTTACTACAAATTTAAGCTTCTATCATATCAATATTTCTGCATATTTTAGCTTGCAGCCTGTTTGGAAAAATGATAACTTTTATTTGACGAAACGAAAAACATTTCAGAGACGCAGCGACAGAAATGTTTGAAAGTAAAGGAGAAACTGGTTAAAGGTGTGTGGGAACATGGGATTGTGGTTTGCTGAACACAGTTGTTGTGCCTTGACTCACAATTGTGTGGTTTCTCATAGACTTTCTCCCATTTTTGGGAAACTGGGGAACCTCCATTTATTTATAAATAGAAACTAAGACGTACATGTAATACATACCAACATTTACTAAAGGAAACGGAAACATTTTTGTGCATAAAATGTGCAGATTGCTCTAAGTTGGTGCGAATCCTTGACAGTGTTCCATCTGTGGAACATGAGGACTCGTTTTGGAGCCAGCCCAGAAGGACTCTGGATTAAGTTTCAGAGCGATCAGCAGATTGAATCCTAATTGATGAGAGCTGATTGGATTTGGACTCAGACGAGCGCAGGCTGTTAAATCTGGTGTGTGAAGGTATGGCCCCCTCCCGATGCCGGCCGCGTCACACGGCGTTCACATCACGCGCCCGTGCCAGCTGTGCGATCAGTGGGATTGATCTGCTGGCAGCAGGCTCATATCCATCAGCTCCCCCCATCCCTCTCTGCATATCCATCTCTTCTGTCTCTATCTCTCTGCGTCCGTCTGTGTCTCGTCATTTTTTTTTTTTTCCTGGTCAGGCGAAGCGTTTCAATGTGAAATCATGGTTAATGCGCCATGACAATCTGACACGGCGCGCAGTCCAGGCCCCACTCCATCTGCTTTCAATTTAATTTAAAGTGGGTGGTGTGGGATGGGGGAGTTTGGGTACCAGTTGAGAAAAGGGGGGTCAAGATGAAAGCCGGTCATGTTATTCTCTGCCGAATCCATCCCTCATTCTCTCCAAATTGCCCCAGAACCTCAACTCCTCGGCTGAAATGATCGCAGCTCGATCAAAGGTCCCCCAAAAATGTTAAAGATCTGCAGTTTGCTTCATTAGGGCCATTAAATGGAGGCGTGTTTGTCTGTCTTTGTTTGGCCTGGCTGCGCTCAGCTAACGGGACATCTTCTTGCAGTTTGCTCTCGTCAGAGCAAGATGGAAGAAATGAGAACATTACTAAACACTGGAGCTGTTAGGAGCAATTTTCCCAATTATGGGGACGGAGCGATGTCTGCTGCAGACGTGTCGGCTCGTCGGGTCACGGAGATGGAAAGTGTTAACTCTTTAGCAGGGGCCGAGCCTTAATGACTTAATGGAAGTAATGATCTAAGGAAAGCCATGTGTGTCAGAGCGGCAGGACGCGGTTTGATCGCTCCGCTGGCCGCATTACAGAGTCGATTCACCTTTGTTAACATTTGTTTAAATGGCGCTAAAGTCCCGTGAAATTCTTTAATGTAACCTCGTTCCTGTTCGAGCGGCGTTTTTTCTTTTTTCAGAGTTAAATTAACGGTGAAAGATAAATGTTACGTTTATGCAGAAATGGGCAGAGAGGCGGTTTAAACACACGCGCTGTTAATGTTGCATGAGGTCAAAATGTGGTTTTCCAGGAAGTTCACATGAAACGGGATCATTGGAAGCTGTCAGCTGCTGTTTAGGTGATTCAGTGGTTGGATTGGGCTGCAAACGAGCCTTTGTGATGTGGATATTTATCATACAACATCCAAGATTTAGGTTTTGCACAAACATCATCAGAAGGTATGGCGTATGCTGAAGGTCATAAATCTGCTTTGGTGGCAAACAAATGATTCAGACCAAAAATATGATTGTTCAGCTTTACTGATCTGTGCCTTTCCTTTCAGAGTGACTTTCTGGAGGAAACCTAACGCCAAAATTACTTCAGTTTTGTACATAGATTTTTTTTCCAAACTGCGTTTTTTTCAGGCAGGAATTGAATGCAGGAACTTCGATGAAACGGGCTGGACCGCTGATAAATGCCTCCTGTTCTTCATCTGGTTCGGTTTGTGGACTAGAACAGTCGCATGGAAACAATGTTCCAAATGCCTCTCACTTGGGGGCGCTGTTGTTCGAAATAAACTTACCAGCAGGGAACATTTTTTTTCAAAAGAGGGAAGACATTTATAAAGAAATTTTAGCTTAAAATTGCATTTCTGAGAATTTCTTTATTCAAACTTTTGTGAATCAGAAGCAGATGAAAAAACGTTTGAAAAAAGATCGTGTTTATGACGTAGAAAATACACTGGGTGGGCCACAAGCTCCCCGCTCCACTCTATTCTGATCGATCCACTTGTCGAAGAGTAGATCCATTTACGTCTTTAATTTCTCATCGTTTACACAATTAACATCATTCCAATATAAGAATTAGCTGATTTACATTGTGTAAACGCTTCACAATTGTAAAGTGTTGCATATCAGCACAAAGATGCTTTCCTCCGCTTTTGAACAGTCACGGTAGATAAAAGACTGTAGAAAAAAAGAAAAAAGACTGTAGACATTGGAGCTAAAGCTATAGTTAACCCTATACAAGTATTTGTATCACATTTACATTTCTGAAGCCTTTATCTCAAGAACATGACCCTAACTTTCCACTACATGTAACATGGGTTATCTCCGAATTCCTTCACTACTCACTACTTAGTGCACCATATAGTACGTTCACCATTTTGTAGTGCTGTCGGAATCTAAAATTCCAAATTCCAGTGACCTAGAAATTTTCCCAGAACTCTCTGCGGTAAACCAGTGTGCATCCATGCTCACTAGATTGACGAACATAGACCACAATGCATTACGTTGGAACAATTTTTGCAAAAAATTTTAATTATAATTGCATTTAATTAATTAATTAAAAATTAAATGTATTTTTTTTAATAAACCATCAACAATTTCATCTTCAGAACTCAGTGGATTCATAAATAGTTAAATTCGCAATTTGAAAAAGAAATAGTGATCATGGTCTCTGAATTGTTTTTAAAATCCAGGGCACTGCATAGTCCCACACTGTATAGTTTTTTTAGTATTTAGGGAGTAGGGTTGGAATTCAGACACAGACTCGGTCCATGTTTTCTGCTCTGTAGTTCAACATTATTCTACTAAGGGCTAGAAGGGCTTTTTTCTGCTTATCTCAAAATGTCTGCGTCTGTGAAATCTAAAAAACACTTTTGGTGGCAGAAGTTTTGCTAATTTTTCAAACATTGTACGGTAAGAATAACTCATCAATTGTTATTCTTTTTGAGAGAAAAAACTACTTGCTGTGTTGAAAGAATGACTTTTAAAAAAAAAATACAGATCAAATTTGAGACAAGCAGAGTACAAGGTTATTATATAAGTTTGCTTCCTTCCACTCCCTTTCAAGCGATACTTAATTTTATGTCTAATTATACTAAGTTTGATTAGTTATTGTATGAATGTATAACTGATGAGTAGTAAAAACCTTTTTTTTTTTTAAAAATGAATTTTCTTCCAATTTCTAAGTAGTGGGCTTTTAAAGAGTTAAATCTCGACTTCCTATCAATAGATAAAATCCATGTCTCTGTGTTTATCTGTTAAACTTTCCATGAACCTCTTTTTATTGATGTCATTCTATATTCATACATGTGATGTAGGCCCCCCCCCCCATGCTGACCAAGTCAGAACCTCCTCCATCCTGCAGCAGAATGGTGGCTGCTCCCTGTGGATGCAGGTCTGCTCAGCAAGCAGCTGAGGCAACATCCCCTTGTTTCCTCACCGAGGTCAATAATGCACGCGGGTCTTTGCATTTCCCGGTGGAATGAGATGGAATAGACCGCTGAGATCCACGGCGCGGACTCCCACTTCATCCATCACCCCTAGTGCAGAGTCACCGGAATTACACGCTAAAACGGGACGGACTGCTCACCGTCAGGCAACAGTTGTGAGGGGGAAAGAAAAATTAGTCCACGTCAGCCCTCGTTTGCAATGCGCTTAACTAGGGGGCGCTACAATGAGGGGATGCAGTTGTGCAGATTTGCTATTTTTCTCTCCCTGTGGTCAAACTGCTGCTCTCATATGAGGTTAGCAGGTCAATAAAACCTGCCGACTTCGGCCAATCGTAAAGCAGTCAGTGCGGGACGGCACGGATTGATTAAGTTCATAACTCGATTTGAGCGGCGTGGAGCGCCCGGCCTATAAAAATCTGAATGAGTGTAAATCTAATGCGAGGACATAATCGGAAGAAAATCAAAATGTAAAGTGGATGTTTTTAATGACATCTTTCTTTTTCATCAAGAGCACATGGCCTTTTCGCTTTACGACTATCGATGTCTTTGACCCAGACCTGAGCCGGGCGGGTTTACAGGCACAACCTCAGGTTGGTTCCTCTCTAGATTCATCTTCTTCAGGGAGTACAGCGGTGAGGCCAGGCTGTTTATGCTTTCGGGGGGGGGTCAGCCAAACATCCAGACCATATGTTGGAGGGGCAGTTTAGAGTCCATGGCTCTAACTCTCTAACTCTCTCTAAAGTAATGAAATGTCCTTTAGGGGTTTAAACTCCAGCAAAGGCCCTGCAGAAGGAGCCTCCATGGTTCCAACAAATCTCCTTGTTCATGAACAGAAACGTCACATAGGCTCAACCCAGTTCCAAAGTGCCCACCACAACAAACTTTCTCACTTTCTTCCATCATGGTGGCTCATTATTCTGAATCTTGACCTTATGATGGAACATTTGACCGAACATTTTGAAGCGCCAGTCTTGGCAGGGCGGCAGCCTCGTACCCTCACACCCATGCTGGTTATGCCCATCATCCAGCCTGGCAGATGGCTGGTGGCTTGAACAGCTTTCTGGTGTTTAATTATGATCATAATCAAGGGAAATAAAGCTCAATTAAAGCACAAGTGCAACTAATGAAAGCCGAGCGCCATAAGCAGCCAGACTGTTGCCAACTCGCTCGTTTCGTGTCTGGAAATGTGCTTATGTTTAAGAAAAATGTAGAAGTGGATTTGCAACAATTAAAATTCACAAATGTCAAATCAAAGCGATTTCACACCAGGCAGTCTGTACCCTCATGCCGATATGCAACACATTACTGATGTAAAGTGTTGCATGTCGACTCAAAGCTGCTTTTATTTTGCTCCAGAATCCACAGGAATTACCATAACTGCATAAATGGTGAAGGTAGTCAAAAAAAATGTCAACACTGGAGGTAAAGTTCCAGTGTTAAAGGGTTAATGTTCAGAGTTGTTTGAACGAAATGATGTTATGTGACACAACAGCCTTGGTAGATTCATAGGTCGCATGTATAATTCAGAACTAGGCCATGAAGCGTCTCTGCAAACCAGCCTTCAGCTTACCCTTTAACAGCGGACCCTTAGCTCAAATGTTTACATTCGACCACCGTAACTATTTTAACCTTTTACGTAATCGATTTAATTCCGGCAGATTCTGGAGCGGAGAAAAGCGGCTTTATGCTGATGTGCAACACTTTCTATGTTAGTCAAATACAACATGTCTTTATTTTGACATCGCCAATAGACTGGATGTATTTTATTTTGAAAGTGAGTTATTTTTTTGTGAAAAACAAGAGCTTTACCACAAAGAAAACATGTATTGCAAGGTGCAGAGTTATTGATTAAAGGACCGTTATGGACTTTAGTTCTAATTGAAAGTGGTATTGAGGTAAACAAAAAAGTTGATTTGACATATTGCAGATTTACTGTAATTTTCAGTTAGCAGTGTTTTTCTCTTCTGTCTAATCTGTTATGCTCTTATATTATAACCATGACTGTATGGTATATAACCAGATGGATCACGAGTGACGTCACTCATAGAAAATCTTTCCGTGATTTGTCCATCGCCATGTTGGAATCAGATGACCTCAGTAAGTCATGATTGGTTCGTCCACAATTCTATGGCAACCACTCTCTCCAATCAGGAGTGAGCATGTTAGACGGCCACACCCCTCGTCCTGAAAGCGGGCTCTGGAGAATCTGTCAATCAAACGCTGGGAATGTTTGTTGCGAGTTCACGTATTTTTATTGAGGCATCTGGTTGGTTTATAACTTGAAGAACTTGCAACATAAGAATTAGGATTAGCAAGAACATGTTAATGAAAGGTAGTTCATAAAGAATTAATCTGACGGAGATAATGACTTGGTAATAGCTGTTTAGTCTATGGGATTTTTGCCTCCATGAACCAGCGGGTACTTCCTGTTTGGAACAAGAGGGGGGAGTGGTCACTTAGTTCAGTTCTCATTTACTGTCAATAGTTATAAACCACTAAACACCACCAGTAAAAACTCATCTTCATTCAACTGTTTGCTACAAATGTAAACCAGCTGATACAGATGCAGGCCTTTCTTCATGTCAGAATTATGTTGATTGTGTAAACGGCCGTTCAAAGAGCGTAAGTTATTCAAACGTTGCCAGCGACATCTCTGGTGTTTAAGTGTTAACCGTTACCAAGCATGAAAAAGAGCGATCGCAACAGACCTGTACTGAACTTTGGAGCCCCTGCAAGCTGTCCTTCCATGCTTGAGCGGGCAACATTTAGGATCATTACAGATGACCTGATAAAAAAAATGCCAGAAATTGTTTCATTTGTACTGATGATTATTCAATTTTACTTCAAAGAAACCAGAAGATCATTTTTCCACACAAAGAAAGCTGTAAAACAATGGATTGTGTTGATTTGTGACAGCAGGCCATGTTTCCTCTTCCTGTTTAACAATTTGGAAAAAGTTTCCTGCTTCCATGGAGTCTTTAAAGAAAGTTGGCAGGTGTTGTGCAGCATCTGCTCGGCGCGTCCAGCAGAGATGGACGGTCAGGGTGGTGCACGTCTCCTGGCAGCAGCTCAGCTCCTTTTCAGCAAGATGAGCATCCAATGCAACAAAAGGTGCACAGTTCTCCCGAGCGCAATGGGCACGACGGCAGGAGGAGGCGGGAGGGCAGGAAAGCACAGATGCCACCACCGCGGCCGTGGCATCGCAGGATATTAATAGACCAGAGCCGCATCGTGCCAGCCTCATTGGAAATGTGAGCAGTGTCACGCCGCGTGCTGCCGTCACACGCTAGCATCAAAATGAAATGAGCAGAGGTGTGAAGACATGCATGTTGTCAGCCACAGAGAATGCTGCTGCAGGAAAGTTGGGCCAAGCATTTATCAAATATTTGCTCTATCCAAACCTGAAGATTTCATACTTAGTGATGCGTACAATAATATGATCACTGTGAGTTCAAATTTCCTTTTTGGGGAATTTTCCTTGTAACACATTTTCCTAAACAGATGAGTGCAGTTTGAAGAAAAAGCAAATCTTGTTTTCTGTGCTATAGGGCGCACTGGATTATAACGCGCACCGTCAGTAAATGGGCTATATTTGAAATTCTGTCAGAACAAAAAACAAAGGTCGACACTGCTGCACTTAAGCCATGTTGGCGTGTTCACAACAGTAACACATTCATTCCCAACCTTGTTTGCAAGACACAAAAAAACTGACTTATACCACAAAATAACGTTACTGTCACGAATGCAAACCTGACCCTTGAAAAACACTGTCCAGCACTGCTACACATCAGCAGCATTAACGTATCTGTAATAACACCCAACTCGTAACATTCCTGACATTGTGACAGAGCGCTGTGTACATCTCAAAATCTTTGACATCAACAGCACAACTAGAATTAATCCATACATCCAGTTTATATGGCAGACTTGTTTAGAAAAAAACGAAGGCTTTTCGGTGCTCTCATCGTGCTGAAAATTCTGTAGTTTGTCTTTTTTTGCAGGGACGTCAGACTCTGCAGCTGATTGAATCACGCTGGAACCTCTGTGAAGCTGGATGAGGAGGTACAGTGTGTTTGGTGGTTCTGCACGATGCTCTACAGCTGTGCAGACCTGTGGGTTTGTGTTTGTACTGAAGACATGCTGGCGGCCGTGCTCATCTATGCAAGGACAAACCAAGAGCAGCGCTCCCATCACCCCAGAGACGGTCATTTATTAACTCCTGATGAGGAGCTTTACGCTGTAAATAAGGGGATCTTAGCCACACGCGATGTGAGCCGGAAACTACCAACTAAATACTGAATCCATCCGAATTCTATTCACAAGTTTACAATTAGATTTAATTTATAATTCAATATGATTTAATAAAATATGTCTTCAGTTTTGATATTTTTATTCACTTTTCCCAAACCAATAATGTAACTAAACTTAGGAGCCTTTGTAGTACCAGCATTTGACAATCCTACAGCAAAACAAGAATTTTTTTTGCAATAAAATCCGACAAATTACTTTTTTGGAAATGTAATTTCCAGGATTTGATTAATAAAAATAAAGATTATTCAACAGTGTGTAATACAGTTTTTCAAACTCTGCCCTGTTTAAAGTGCAGCGTTAGGCCTATGTTTAAATGTCCTTGGAATCGTTAAAAAAATAGTTGTACATGTGCGGGTTAATTATTGTTTTTGTCTGTAATTCATTATCTATTCTCTTTTATATGTGATTTAAAGGTTTAACAGACTTTTTTTCTGTTAGGCTACATAGAAAGTCTTAAAGGTGTTCCTGATGAAGTATTTCCTTTTTAATTCTGTAGTAGATTTTGTGTTTTTCATTTTCTCATTTTTTCCATCAGCTATTGTTGACTTTCAATAGATTTATATATATATATATTTTAAATTTTATTTACATGATCATAATTCAGTATAACTGATGTACATGTTTATTTTCATATGTTCTATTCCAATAACAGGTTAGTTTACGTCTGCAAACTGTCCTTTCAAAACTAGAAATTTTAAAACAACACAAACTAAAAATTGACGTTTTTGCCTAGAAAACATATCTTGCTTTTATTTCAAATAAAATAGAATGAGTTTCATGAGTCATTAATGTGATTTATGAGTTATTCATTGCAAGCAATTCCCGAAGTTTGCTGAACTTATTCTTAACGTTCAAAAAATCTAAATGTGATCTGTTACGGCAGCCCTCTTGCCTTGAAGGGATTTGACGGTTCAAATCCTGGCTGGGTTCTTTCTTACATGAGTGGGTTTTCTCCGGGCTTCGTGTGACCCCTGAAAGTGGCTTTAATGTCAGTAACTGTGGATATGAGTAACTCAAACAGTGGTTGCTAATAAAAAAAATTAAAAAGTTATGTTTTTAGATAAAATAACTTTGATGCACATATTTATCACTTATAGCGAAGCAAATTGGTATATCGTCGCTCTGATCTCAGCCATTGACACTATATGAGAACTGGACCGTGTGACGTCACCATTAGAAAATGACTTACTTCCATCTCCAATAAAATAAAGTCAATTCTGTTGTCATTTGATACGGACGCCTCCATAGTGGAACCAGAAATTGTCAGTAAGCAGTAATTGGTCCAGTTCTCTCTAACTCTATCCATTCTATATTTGGCTTCTTGGAACAAGTAGGTACTTCCTGTTCCTGCGAGGGGGGAGGGGCCACTTAGTTCAGTTCTAATATACAGTCAGTGATCTGAGCCCTGTTGGGGAAGCAGCTCCACACCTGAATCCTGCTCGGTGTGGGCTGCAGTAAAGCTGAGGGCCAGTGGTTTCTCCCCACAGCTTTGATTTCATGTTTCTGTGTTTTCAGTTGATTACTAACTTTCAAATAAATAATTTACTTTAACATTTTCTTGTGTGAGCACTTTAACAATTCCTCCGCCTCTTCCATCGGCTTTTACCTGTCTCAGAACTCATTAAAGCTAACGGTTCATGATCTATAGAGCTGATAAAGACACATTACGCAAAGGCACTACTTTGTAATAAAGACTCACATCTATAAAGAGCGGGACTGGAACAAATTACAGACAGGAGTTTATTTTCTGTTTTAATAACCTTTTATCTGCAGCTCTTTTCTGTTGGATTTTTTTCTGCTTTATAAAAGCCAGTTTACATTCTGACACGGCGGTCCTCTGATGTCCCCCCGAGGACCTCTTTACAGCTGTGCAGTATAAGACATCGGCCTGGCCCGCCTGAATTATTCAGCCATGCGCTGCTGCCACTCGCACACTGTTTGGAAAATGCTGTAAAGAGAAAAGCTGTAAAAGGCTTCACTGTTTTGGTGCTGCGAGAAGAAAAGGCTGGAGCGGCTTCTTACGCCGATCCCCCCCCCCCACACACACACACATTTACTGCGAGCAGGCGGGGCTGCTAGGTGTTGTGAAATCAAAGAAACCACCTGCATTTTTATTTCGTTTTTTTCAGTCCATTTCTACAGTTACTTACAAGGCGGGATGCTTCATCCCTCTGGAGCTTCCAGATATTTTCAAGGTGCAAACGTGAAACTGCTTCAGGAGGAAAACGTTTGGGCAGAAGTTCAGAGGAAGATCTGTAAAGAAAACCAGATTGGTTTGGGTCCGTTTATTTTCCCAGCAGCCCCTCTTGACGCGGGGCCTTCTAGTAATTGTCTTCATGTTTCAGCTAATTTCACATTTCCACAGAGAGCATGGGATGGATAATAAGAAGGGAAAGGGAGAGATTTTAGCAACCCCCCCCAAAGCCGAACTTTCATGTTTTTGTTGATGTTATTTTCAGCAGATCGGGTGTGATTACAGACAGTTCTGCCACAGAACCTCTTGGGTTTCTTTCACTTTCTTCTGAAATGTGACACCAAAAAAAAAATACAGCCTTCAAAGGGGTTTACCCTAAAACACACATTAGGTTTTAAAAACTCCTCCAGCGTGTGAACGCTCACAGAGAGCAGAACTCCTGTTGGCTGGAGAGAAGTACTAAACTAAAAATAAAGCTGCAAGTGCAGTTCAAAGGCCAATGAGCAGTTACTACAGAACCTTCACCCACTCTGCCTTTAGCACCATGGCCAGAGCTGCACACAATGAAAAACCCATGTAAAAACACTTGTTAAAAAAAGAAAATAAAAACTTTTTTTTGTTGGTTTTTATTAAGCCTGCAAATTGCAAAGTTGTTGTTATTGCAGTATCAAGCTGTGCAATACGCATATCGCAAAAGTCTGCAAAAATTGTAATAAATGGTTACCTTAAACGTGCTAAAACTATCATATGGTAGCCAGAAGTATTTAATGAATCAAATAAATCCATTTACTTCATTGACCAATCAGATGGAGCCCTTTTATGTTAGATGCTCACCTCCTGGACTTGTGTCATTTGGAGTGTAATTTAATTTTTGTTGACTCTCATTTAAATTAAAGTGTTGCAGTAAAATGGAAATTATGTTTTGCTATTTGTTTATTATCTGAACTTATATCGTCATCGCAATATTGATCACTAATTTCGTAAATTGCAAGTTTTCTTCATATCGTGCAGTCCTAGTTTTTATCTTCATAGCAACTATTTTCTATTTTTTTCACCTGGGGGGGGAAAACATGTCTGTCTTTTTCAGAAGAATCTCCAAAAGTACATTTTTAAATTTCCTTAGCAACAGGAGTTTTTTTGTTAACCACGTCCACATTCCTAATATGCTCATATTGTGTGTTTTATTGTTTTGTTCAGCTTGAGCCAGCGATCCACATATTCAATTTCATAACATTTTAATAACATTTGTACAAACAACTGGGGACAGCCACTGCTGCAAGCCAGTCCTTTTCAACACCTACAAACTTGTTTTTCCCCAAGTAGCTTCCCAATGATGCTAGATTTATGAGGCGATAGATTAAAATCCCTATTTCCCTATATTATCCCTATAATCCCTATCTAACCCCTTTACCTAAATTTTTTAAATTCAAGATGGCAGCCTCTTCCTGAAGTCACAGGTCAGCAAAACTTTTGTGAAGATCGTTTGGAGGAAAAATTTCTCTTCCTATGTTGTGGAAATCACCAAATTTCACACTTTGCCACAAAATGTCTACAAGCCTTGGGTCCTGTGGCCATCCCATAATACATAATACACATAAAACATCCATTACTTAATGGTTTCTCCCGCTGTGATGTCATCCTTTTATGAGAGGGATGTTGTTCACTATTCCCAAAACTTATCTTTTTCTGGGGTTACTAGGTGCTTAGAAATTTTAGTGAGTTTTTAAATATGTGGCTGGGGTGACATTTTCATTCAAAGGCGCAGTAAAGGCCCGTACACACCGGGACGAATATCCGCCAGGCGTTATTCGCCAGCGTTTTTCGCCACGTTTTTTGTGTTCACACCCAGGCGATTTTCGCTGACGATGAGTGGAGTGAACATGCAATTTCATTCCCTGACATTAGATGGCGCTTAATGTAAAACAGAAATACTCCTGTACACAAGGTGGCGCTGCGCAACTTTACGCTTCTTAAAGTCGCTTTTCACTCAGAAGAAGAGAGCAAGTATTTACGCGCTTGTCAGAATAATACAAAGAAAACATGAATATTTCAAGCACCATTAGCTCCAACTGGTGCTTGGTTCGGGGATGTTTTAGAATGTCCGTCATTATTGCTTCGCGGCAGTGTAGACGCTACTTGGCGTCTATCTTCTTCGCTGGTATGTGTGCTCAGCAAGGCAGTTTTGTGTTTGAGCGCCCCCAAGTTGTGTTTTACTGTAACTTCAGAAGCTCCAGACACGTGAGCAAAAGCGCCATTCTCATTGGTCGAGTAGATTTCGACGCGACGCGTCGAAAAAAAAAAACGAACCCGAGGCGTTTTTTTTTTTTGACGCTTTAACGCCTGGCGTTTTTTCGCGTCGGTGTGCACACTCTCGTTGGTGCCCTTTGTTTAGTCACGAGGCGTTAAACGTCGGCGAAAATCGCCGGCGAAATTCGTCCCGGTGTGAACAGGCCTTTAGAAAGAAGAATTGCGAAAACAATGGGGTCTTTGCCGTGCAGGAATGCTGCAGGACATAAGTCCATCTTTGAGATGTACTTATGCACCATAGTTCTAGACTCAATAGGATGTTATACCTGTGAGGACGTCAGGAGAGACACCTTTCTCAACGTGAAGAGATCTCGTGTTGTCATAGCAACCCTTGACGACTAACCTCCTGTTTACCGGCAGGTTCCGTGGGTCCAGGACAAAGAACGGCAGGCTGTCCCATCCAGCTGTGGATGTCGTACTCTTACAGGCTGTTTCACTGATAAAACCCTCAAGACATTTGTGGTTTGAGCCCTGAATTCAAATTGAAACTCTTCATTATTTCTGCTTAAATTGTTTTTTTTTTCTGAAGTGAGGTTTTAATTTGGTGACATGTAAGGTTCCTGATGTTCCTGTCCCTTGATCATTTTCAGGAAGTAATGGAGGTAGCCTTAATCCGTGTCCAGATCCATTCTCCCTGCAGGTGAGGAAAGCGTGGATACACTTCCTCCTTCCTCTGCATTCGCATGGACTGTTGGAACTGGGAATAGTTGCCGTTGGGCTGTGCGGAGGAAAGAATGCCAACACACTTCAGCGTAGACTAAATCCGTCAAGCAAACACTCGTCCCTCTGGGATCACGGCTCGCACGCCGAGGGTGGCGTGGGGGGAGGCGGGGGCCCTTTCAACCTGTGAGGAGCTTCTCTCAACCATTACCCATCAGCCCCTCCGTTCTCAGGGGGCTAATCCCACGGGGAAAGCCGGTGTCCGTGGAGAATACGTTGTCTGGTTGGCGTTAATGGGGGATTACACGTGTTAACATGTATCTCACTGCGCTCCTGGCCAAAGGGGCTCTACTATGGGGTTTAGCATATGAATACGGAATAAGGGGATGATTGAATAGAGGCTGCCGTGAGTGAGTGAGAGCTGCCACCAGTGACGGCGAGGGGGGTGGGGAGTGATTAGGTTGAACCAAAGCTGTAAATCTCTTGTAAGGTTAAAAAGATCTGAGGGATTTCTGTGATTTCAGTCAAGAGATTAGATCATGTGGGACTAAAGAAGCTCTTAACCTTTTAGGATTTTCTCTAATCCTCTGAGTCGTTTTTAGTCTTCAAAGATCCATAAAGTGCCTGTGTCCTAATGAAAATGTTATGGCTAAGATCTTTAAAAATGTTCTTAAACAACATTTTAAAGTTTATTTTCTCCTTTAACAGTAAAAAAGGCTACAAGTTGGTGTATTGGCTAGCTCTCACCTCACAGGGAGAAGGTTTGAATCCCACCTACATAAATGTTTTTATGTGGAATTTCAGTCAAAAACAAAACAAAACTAAAAAGGAAAAGTCAGTATGATATTTTTGTATCTCATATTTTTGGCAACATTTGTTTGATTTTTAGCTTAATCTACACAGCCCTAAATGTGGCGTTCATGTACTATTATATTTTATTATCAAAGGGCCTACAACATGTAAAATCAACTTTTTGATCTTTTAACTTCAGAGCTTTTTATTTGAGGATCATTCTCCAAAAGTTTCAAAGGGATCTTTTCAGGAAATTTACAGTAACAGTTATGTAATCCCCCAAAACAGTCAGCAAAGCTAGGCATGGAAAAGGACTGTGTAAAGAGTGAGTCGGGGTGGACTTGAGTGTTCTTGAGATGTGCTTGGTGGGTTTTTGTTTATCTCTTCAGAGAGACACCTGTGTTAGCTGTGCCTTATGACATAGTCACAACTGTCCTTTCGGGTGGACACGGCCTGTTTTGGAAATCTGAACAGGGCACGTAAGTAGACCGTAAAAATTGGCACGGTTGTAGACCGTAGAGTGAAAATGTTCATGTCCACGTTTTCCTACAAGCCCACTGTGAGCTACAGGTTATAGTAAACATTAAAGCAATAAGTAAGGGTAAAGTAGGTCAAACGCAGGCGCATGCACTGTGAAAGTGGCCCAAATGAATGTTGTTCAAAGGGATAAGTGTGCAGCCAGACTGCTAGGATTTAGGAAATCAAACAATCAGAGCGTGGGTTGTGTGGACATCTTATGTATCATCTGCAAACCTCATGTGTGCAGCACTTTCATGCAGTCGGTGAGGAGCCAGTTCACGTACCTTACTAACAACTAGAGTGTCGTGTAAGGGCATCGTACCACGTCACCACTTGTACGGCTTTAGTGCTAATGTTAGCGTTCCCAGTGGTCTATGATTATGATTATTTCGTTTTTAGCCAAAATAATAATAAAACTTTGTTGTTTTCTTTGAGACATTTTTTGCATAGCTGCAGGAGTTCATTAGAAATTTGCCTTTGAGTTGTGGGTAGGACCCTTGGCATGGAGCAACCCCCCTCCTTCCTCTCCCCATGGATGACAGCTTGGAGCTGGGAGCTTGTGGCCTGCCCAGTGTACTTTCTACATAATAAATATAATGGCTTTTCAAATGCATTTTTTATCTGCTCCTGATTCACAACAATTTGAATAAAGAAATACTCAGAAACACAATTTTAAAAAAATTCTACAAGAACATCCAAGATCTTTACTCATTATATCCCTTTCTGGGTCACAGGGGTACCGAAGTCTATCCCGGCTACTGCTGGGCGAAGGCAGGGTACACCCTGGTCGCTAGTTTATTGCAGGGCAACAATGGCCCCACAGACACACTCATCACCCTTTAGATCACTCACAAATCAACCTATGAAGCATGTTTTTGGACTATGGGAGGAAGCCAGAGTGCCTGGAGAAAACCCACGCATGCAAACTCCACACAGAAATGTCCTGGCCGGGATTTGAACCAGTGCCTTCTTGCTGTAAGGCAGGAGCGCCAACCACTCCACCACCGTGCATTCCTTTAATGCCACAAGAACATGTTAAAACCAATTATATCAGATTTGGTCTCTAATGTTCCACTGACGAAGGCACCTGGCTGATAGATAAACTGAAGCTTGTGTGCTGCTGCAGCCTTGAGCAGAATGTTGGTGACCTGAAGTCTCCAGGCAGTACAAAATGAAAATGTTCTTTCTCCTTGAACTCTCCCATGGATCCATTTTGGTCTAGATGTCTCTTTCTGACTGACTGTTGAATCCTGGACTGTGACTTTAAATGGGTCAAGTGCACTTCTCTAATCTTCTTCTTTGATGTTCTCCTGGATGAGTCCTTGTGTTCTCAGACTGCTCTGGTTCATTTGCTCCTTAAAAGGTTCTCTTCATAGTTTTCTTCTTGTGTGGAAGATGAATTTCTCTGTTCTTCTCTGGTTTAATGTCTCTGTGACTGAAACCTGTTGGAGACTATAGTCTCCATCGCTCGCAGGATGTCTTTAGCTGCAGCATGAGTTTCTCTTTCAGATCTTTCATCTGCTTCACTTGTTGGACAACAGACTTTAGGATTCTGGCCAATCAGGAACAGGTTTTCTGCTACAAAAGTTCCAGGGTCTACAACGTTGAAGTTTTATGATCTCTTGGAAAACCTTTGTTTTCCTGATTTGTGGGAAAAGACTCAACTTACCAACGTTCTAGAAAGCACTAATCGTGGGTCCCAAAACATGCATTTAGCCCATGCTAATAGCCTACCAGATACTAGCGCTTGTCCACCACCTACAGTTGGAGGAGGTTTGGTACGTAAATGTCAAATCTCGCAAATCTTGCTCCAGGCTTTCTCTTCCAAAACTCTATTTCAAAATATAAAAGACTTGGTGTCGTAGGATTCCGGTCACTCACAAACCGCAATTATTAACTTCTCCCCCAATGACGAATTTTAAAAAGTTGGTACTTCAGTGAATGAAAAGGGACGCCATCCATACGTCACTCACACATTTGATTGGTCAAAGTGCGTTCAAAGCCATGCGTTTTGCTCATAGAACCCAAAAACAGCCCTAAAAACCTGCGTAGTGACGTAAACACAGAAGTCAGAGACGTGCATATACGCACGTTTACATAGACTTTTCATTGGAAGTGGTCACTTGAATGTGCGTTGTTGAAGGCGGTGTGAGTGTAGATTCAGAGCTGTGGTTGTCCTGAAGCGAGGCTCTGCTTTGGTGTCTGCTCAGGCCTGCAGATGACATTGAAATGCAGTGCAGACATCAGCTGAGCTCTGGGAGAACGGGGCGTTTATTTCCTGAAGGTCAGGCCTTTTGTCAGGAGAAACTTTGCGGCAGATGAGATAGGAGAGCAAATTGGCTCCCGCCGTTTGTCATTCCCACCTCCGTCTCTCAAGTGTCCGGCTCCTTCTTTACGGCCGTGCTTCCATCCCGGTCTGCGGCTCTCTGCAGTCCATTTTCCAAAGCACCTTCTCCGGCTCTTTGTTCTGCACCCCTCTGCCTGCTTTCTGTCTCTCTTTCTGTGAAACCGTTGTAGGAGCCGTCGGCATGCCGGTGATTTATGACCCACTCTGAGCGGACTCTTATCAGGTGCAGGCACGGCTCTCGGAGCTGCTGCCTGCGCCTGAATGACAATGGAAAACCAGTCGCATTATGCTCTGCAGCCTCGCCCCTCGTTTTCTGGACACTGCAGATTACATCTAGCTCCTTGATTTATGGACGCCATTTTGGCTCCTGAGAGGGACATGAAGGGGAGCTTGGAGGTGTAGAGGAAGGCTGCGGCGGTAATCGTGGAGGGAACCTGGCGGAGGTGTAATGTGCATATGTGTGGATTTGAAACCTGATTGCATTGCATGAACGCTGCACGTGCGAGCAGTTGGTGGGGGGCGCCGTTTGTCATTTTGTCACGAGGTTTCCTGCTCAAATATTCGCCATGTCTGTCATCAGAAGCAGAGTCGAAGCGTAATGACATTAAAAGAACATTTTGCAGAGACCTGCGATAACACATCGGTGCTAAAACAAAGGTTTGTCCCCAGAATGATCCTGCAGGGATCTTTATTTCTCCTGGCTGCTGTGTAATTGAATCATTGCCATGTGCATCTCCAGAGATAAGAAATGTTATTTGAGAGAATTATTTAAATGTTTAAAAAAAATTGTGAGCTAATGTAATTAACAGAGAATTATCACAGCTGCAGTTCCTGGTAGGAATAAGTAATTATTTAATCTAACACATTAAATGAGGGAAATGAGCATCACGTTCCGCACTCGAACACAGCAGGCGCTTCATTCCGCTTTTTATTGCTCCGATGTTGCAGAGAGAAGCAAATGAGAAGTCACCGCCGCCTCACGGCTCTCCTTTTTTTGAAGAAAAGAAAATAAAAACATGTCAGGCATTGTTCTTTCAGCTGCACAACTTTGCTTTCATGAGGGTCAAAGGTCATATGTGTGCTCAGTCTTACCTGAATATAGGCCAGGATATTTTCCAAAACTGGTCAAATGACGACACACGGATCAATAAGTCGACACAGATGGCTCCACCCATTGTGAACACACACAGAGTTAACCTAAAGTTGACTCAGCGTGGTTATTTTACAGCAAATCATTAAATTTAACTCAAATTAATTCAGTTTCTTAAAAAATAAATAACATCAAACTGAGCAATTCAGGTCAGATCTAATTTTGGATCTTATACACTGGAAGATCTGTTTTAACTTTTGACTGTATCTAAGAACTGGACTGAGTGACCTTTCCCCCCTTGGCGGTCCAAACAGGAAATACCCTCTGGCTCCAAGAAGCCAAAATCCCATAGACGTCTATAGAGTAATAAACATTTATTACTCAGTCATCCTATTTGTCAAAAAAGCTGCAGCTTCATGCAGCCTCACAAAGCTTCACAAACTAGAAGCACTTCCAGCAGCTGCAGACAGCATCCTTCAGATGAGTAATGATACTGTGGTTATTTGGAGATGAGTTGCTGCAGGCACAGGCCTGAAAAAAGAGCTCATACTTAAACTACTTCTTCACAAAGGTGCATCAAAAATGCAAGAAAAATAGCTGAATTATTATTAGCTTTTGTTTGTGGGTAAACACCAAAAACATCTGCTTCAATTCATTTTTGTCCTTTACCAACACCACAATTTGGTTTTGAGCTTTGTGTTCATTCTTTAAAATAAGCAGTTTTTAGAATATTAGTGTTCTCAGAAGGGCTTCTTTGAAGACAGACGGTGTAAAGGTGAGGTCCAAAGCGTGCCTGACGGTGCTGATATGCAAAACCAAACGAAGCCGTGATGTGCGCTCCAGCCGGTGACCTTTCAGGGCCTCCGCTCTGCCACCTGGGGGGGCCTCCATTCTGCAACAGCTGAGTATAAATGTAAATATACATGTAAATGTCATTCTGCTGCAGTGACCAGGCATGTAAAGTGGCCACAGTGGGGGTCTGGTGGGGGCAGGGTGTTTCTATTAGAGTTCAGCTGCATTTGTGTTGGGGCTGCAGCTGAAAGCAGGTCCTTTGTTTTTCCTGTTACCAAATGGAAAAGGGCTTAAAAAAGAACCAGTGGCTCATCAGAGTGTGTAGGGAGGGGCTACCTGGGCCCACAGATGGTCACAACCATCGACTGTATCAGAAAACTGGACAGAGCTAGCGTGACATCATCAATGGAAAACAGCTAACTTTCGGCTCCATCCAAATTAAGTCCATTCCACTTTGTGGCGATACAGACGGCGCCATGTTTGAGCCAGACGTCGTCAGTAAGCAGTGATTGGTCCGAGTGGGCCTGAGTCCTTGTTTCTATGGCAACCACTCGCCAATCAGGAGTGAACTTGTTGGAAGTCCACACCTCTACCACTTAAAGTGGCCTCAGGAGATCTGTCTATCAAACGTTCGACATGAGACCACACATGTTTATGGGAGCATCTGATTGGTCAGTCTATACAGACTTCTGTCTTCAGGTCGGATGATGTGAGATGACAAGCCTGTGGATGAACCTGAGGGAAAACAGGTAGAGAGGTTCGGCGGAGGTCCGTTTTAGAATCTGTGATCAAACCCCTCAACCTACATGGGGAAAGCACAGCATGGCTGCAGATTAAGGAGGTGCAGAGCAGGGATTACCCACCAGCAAGGAAACGGCGGCTGCTGGGATGCTGCTGTGTGCACACTGTGGACCAATCCAAGCCAAACGGCTTTAAATCCACATTCTGATACAGTCAGGACAAAAAATTCAGAAAGGAAAGTCTTCCTTTTGCTGAAAATGTTGTTCAGGCAGCTCCAGGCATCAAGCTGGTGTGTCTGCATGATTTCCAGATATCCAAGCCCTACTAATGACTGATGACCTCATTCAGGTGTGCCCAGCCAATCAGAACATGCCAGAGCAGGGTATGTTAAAAAGAAAACATGAGGGAATGCAGCCCTTAAATGTTAACATCAGAGGTATTTCAGATTCAGGTAAACATGTTCATGTTTCCTCAAAATATTATATATTACTTTGAATTTACAGTTAATTTAAAATCATCTAAAAATATTCAACAAAATAAAACTGATAAGGCAGAAATATAATATTTAATTCATTTTCATATTTATTTTTATTTAAGAATACATATTTACATTTATAATATTTTCATTACAAATTAAATCAATAAATGACATTCGCTTTGTTTATTTCTGTTTTTTTTCTCCAGATCTAAAAAACAAAAATCTCTTCTTTGTTTCCATTCCGAGTCAAAAGGACGTACTAAACATAATATGGACATCAGCCTGACACCCCCAGTCTGCTGTTGAGTGGAACCCGAGTAGAACCTCAGAGAACATTTGGATTAAATTTCAAACTACAGTCCGTCCAGACCAGATGACTCCTACAGAACCAAAAGCTTGTTAGCTCCACCCACTTGTTAAGATTTTTACAACCTCAGTGTTCTTGAAATTTAAATGTATCTGATAAACCTGACTTTTTAAAGTTTTCTTTTAAAATCTGTGACTCTATGCAACTGATAGTTTCTCTTCATTTAATAGAAAAATAAAACAGAAAAATTAATGAGGAGATGAGAACAGGCTGAAGGTTGGACTAAGCAGTCTGTGGTCGTTCATCTACTCTATGGAGTCACTACTTCTAATGTCTACATAAACATGACATCTTTCATGAACAGCAGGAAGAATTTGCAATATTTTCTAAATAAAATGCCACAGAGTTCAGGCTGTGAAAAACATTTAAAGGAGAAGCTGTGAGGCAGTGAACGTTTTTCAGATTCCTTAGACTTTCACTTTTTATTTTTTATTTTTATTTGTATGGAAAGTTTTTTTTTTTAAATTTGAAATACATTTGTCTTTACTTTGGATAAATTAATGTTATTTAAGACCCACTCTGTTGTTCTTGTGGCATTCTTCTGATGACGGATGTCATTTATTAAGAAAATGTAGCTTAAAATTGTATTTCTGAGGACGGTATTTCCTCACTCAAATCATTGTGAATCAGGAGCAGATGAAAAAATGTTTTTTGAAAAAGAGTTCATTTCAGGCCACAAGCTTCCTGCTCAGCTCCATTCTGATGCATCCACTTGTGACTAGATCCATGCACCTCTTTGCTAATGTTCACTAATATTTGGATGGGGGTGTGAGGGGCTGTAAGCTAGTGGGAGAGAGTAAATGGCGTGCTCTCAGCAACAGGAAGGGGAATGGGGGTGGGATTGCTCCACGCCAACGGTCCAGTCAACAACTGAGAGGTACATTTCCAATGAACTCCTACCGCTCTGCAGAAACTATGTTCTAAAAAACAATTTCATATTTGGGCTAAAAACGTTATATTCATAATTGAACAGCCACTGGGAACCCCTGATTATTATCCAATCATGGAGAGCTGTGTAGGTGAAGGTCCCAGGACACCAACACTCTGGATATGACTTTACATTTACTAAAATCCAAAATATGTCATCCAGTTTTTTGGTTGACTGGTAATCTAAATATGCAGCAAACTAAAAAATGCATTTCCTGGCATTTCTACCCCTTCCGTCTCACAGCATCAACATGAAGGACCCACAGAACGGTGGCAGACGAGAAAGTTGACAGGATTTTTTATTTGTTTATCACCAATCTTCCAGTACAAATGAGCATTTCTCCAAAACAATTCAGACGACACATGAGCATATTGAGGTAGGAGCGTGTGGCGCGCACACAGAGCCGCAGTGTTCCCACCGAAACGTGCCAAAACACTAGTATGCAGCGCACACTCAGGCCCTTATTCCGCCTGAAAGAGCCGCTTGTAACACGATCGCTTTCAAGTCAATTTTTGCACTTTTGCTCTTCTAATCCCAATTACAGAGCTCATTCACAATGATGGATAAGGCCTCTGGTCATGCCTCGCGAACACAATTTGGCCGCTGTGCTGAGGGGGAAGGTTAACGGGCAAGCTGAGCCGCACACATCATTTTTCAGCTCACAGGAGCACGGGCTGCAGAGTGACTTCTGGATGAGTTGTTTTTGGCCAAAACGGCCAGTATGGTCAACCCTACAAATATGTACTCTCCCGGCGTCCGAAGTGAGCAGCGGAAGCAAAACATATGAGATACGGCGAGAGACGCTTGGAATAACAGCGGCTGAAAGCGGGGAAACCAGACGATGAAACCAGCGAGCAGGTGGTACCACAAAGGCAGCTCGCAGGCGTTGAAGTCAGACGGGAGCTTTCAGCAGGAGGCCGGTGCGGTGTGCACGACACTGCAGACTTTCTCCACCAGGTTGCTGATGACATGCCTGCTGAGAGCGCGGGTTTGGGGTTTGGCAGGCGTTCACGTTTTCACAGCAGAGGGACGTTTTCACGTGATAGACTGCACTTCTGTTCACTCTGCCTCTCTGTACATGTGCCTTGTCTCACTAAATACTGCTTCCTTTTCAATAAAAACTCCAATTTATAAACAGTTGTTGCCAGGAATGTGATGCAGGAAATAAGAAAAAACAAATGTAGAAAAAAAATCTTTAAAAAAAGTCAGTTGAAGTATTATATTTTTCTTTTGCTTGAAGCAACATCATACTATGGAGAGAAAAAATCAAATTAACCTTGTGGACAGACATTGTGAAAAGTACACTAATTAGTGACATATTTTGCCGATCGCACTGGATGTGTGCTAAAGTTTTCATAAATGTTTTTCAATTGTTGCGCCTGACAGATTCTCACTTTAGTCTCAAAAATGTCTCAACGTTGTCTCAGGTTTGTCACATTTATGACCCGTAAAAATGCTTAAAAACACTGAGGTGCCTCTAAAATATTTGAAGAAGAGAAGGTTTTGTACGTTTTGAAATTCCAGAGAGATAAAAGCGAGCAACCTGCATGAAGTCGATACTAATAATTTATTTGTACAATAACAATGTCACGATTTCACTTCCATTTTTGTCATTCTGAAAAACATTTTAAAAAAATGTGTCAAGTACAAAAAAAGTTTGTGAAAGCTTAAAATAGATTTTAATTTAATTTAAAAAATGTCTAAATTTGTAGACTTTTTTAAAATAAATGCATAGTTTGATGTTTATATAGCATATTTATATCGATATTTATATGTATATATATTTATATAGCAGCAACAGAGGAATACAAAGAAGTGTTGCAATTCCTACAAAAATGAACTGCATCCACTGCTGCCCGATTTGTTTTTGTTTTTTTTGTTTTTTTGTATTTTCTGTGAACATCTTCTTCAACAATTGGCATCAAAAAGAAACGAGGAAAGAAGAGAACAAAAACCGAAAACAAAACAAAAAACATGCAAATAAAGATAATAAATAAATTAAGGTATCATTTATCTTGTAAAAATGTTAAGAATGGATGTCAAATCTTACTAAACAGTGGAGGGATTATGTTTCTGATTTCTCAGGTCTTATTTGCTCTATTTTATAATAGTAATAATAATAATACATTTTATTTATAAGGCGCCTTTCTGGGCACTCAAGGTCGCCACACAACATGTATACAGTATAAGAAATACAATAAAAAGTTAAAACAACAACAATATAAATACATACACAATTAAATAAATGTATGTAAAAACATGAAAAAGTTACTGTTACAGTGAATAGGCCATTTGTGAAAGGCTTTGAATGTGTAGAACAAGATTTTGTATTGAATGTGGTATGAAATGGGGTAATATGGTTGGTGTGATATGGTTGATGGAGGGATGATGATATGAGCAGCTGAATTCTGAACCAGTTGAAGTTTATGGAGGTTTTTTTGTGGGAGACCAAACAGAAGTGACTTCAGTCTAAGTTTAGAAAAATGTAATCTATGAGTAACTTTGAATTGAATGAATTTGTATCTGGCATTTATAGAGCATGTCTGTATACTGGCCGGGCTATTTGACCATTGAGCCTCATATAAGGTGACACCAAGGTCCACGGCCCAGACATTGCTGTTTCCATCAGTGTCTGCTGGAATCATGAAGCATTTAGCAAACTAGGAGAGCAAACCTTTGAGATTTGTTTTCAAAAGTGTGTCAAAATAAATGTGGTTGAGTGTTTCAGAAGAAAATCAGAGGAATTTTTCTGAGTAAAGTGTCTAATTTGTAGGGAATTAGGTAGGTGATACTTTTGTTGGAGGCAAAGCTATTATCTATGTGCAAGTCTTCGATTAGTCTTAACCCCTTTTCCCTCCAGTCTAAGAGCACCGTGTCCATCCTTCCTGGTTTAAATGAATGATCTTTATTGGTGACCTTTGCTGACAAATCTGGTCATTTAAGTGGATTTCTAATTTGTCCCATTATTTTGATGGAATTTTTAATAACAAAGTTGTAGCCTGTCACTTTGTTGGAGGATTTTGTGTCAGTAAATAATTAGGCCTGGAGAGAATTTTCAGAAATTAATTCTGATTCTACTTGTATCCAGAGTGGGACATCCTCTAAGTGTCAGTTTCCCGGGTAACCCCACTGCCACAGTGAAAGGGCTCTAGAGTTATCTGCCCAGTAGTAGTGTCTGAGCACAGGAACCACCAATGGAAGTGTGTTCATCAAGATGAGCTTTGGATATCGGAAGGGGTTTTCCTGCCCAAATGAATGAGTGGATGACTGAGTCAACCTGTTTAAAAATTTGAAGAGGGAAGTGAACAGGAAGGTGTCACCAATTCTGGCAATGACCCCATTTTCATTGCATTTATATGACTTTTCTATCTCATCTTCCACTTTTTAAACACCTTGGAAGTCCAAAAGGTTTCAAGGGTTTTAATTGCTAAGCAGCACACCACATACACTTCAGAATTGCACAGTATGTAAAACGTAATGTAGAAAGTAAAATAGGTTTGAATGTAAATTCGATCATATTGTCAACAGAAACAAACTGGGAAATAGTTGATTGTTCTCACCCAAATAACATTTAAGCTTATTTGTTCTTTTTCCATCTTGTAGACATTGCTTTGTCCAAAAAATATCATTATTTTCATATTATTGCTTCAGCATTAATTGGTACAGGATTGTGTGTCAGATCTCAATGCTTCCATTTATAAACTCTTGGTGTACAGTTTTTTTTTTTTTCTCAAAGTTAGAGTTTACCTTTCCTTTAGAAGTTTGGTGGCAATTCCATGTCCCAAGAATCTTGGTTACATTTTAAATGTCTATGCCCCACCCACTGCTGATTACCTGGATCAGGTGTATCCAACCGATTAAAGGGTGGAAGGGAAATTTTTTTTTCAAAATGGGCTGCAATATCTTTTTGCCCACCACCACCCCCACTCTAAGGGGGTGGTGTCTGAATACTTTGATCTCAGAGTTGGGCAGATTTCTCTGCAGGGGTTGCTCACTTTGCATGTGATGAAGTGAACGGTGCCGTGGCCGGTTTACAAGGCATGTGTCCAATATTCAGCTCACTGAAGTAGTCTCGGTGTGATAGCCACAGCGTTAACCAAACCGCAAGCAACTCTGCGCTTTAAAGAATTCCAAAAACCTTCTTCTTTCATTTATTGGTGGACGATAAACCAACGCAAAGAGAGTATACTGCCCCCTACTGTACGGAGTCTGGATGGTTGTTTAAAATGTGTGAGGTCGGCACAGCAAAACAATCTAGCATCAGGTGCTTTAAACGTTTTTTTTGTGTTGTGTTGTTGCATTGGACATGGCTTTCCACCTTGGTTTCCACATTCTGGGACAAGTTTTCCCTCCTTTTAAGCTGATGAAGATTCAGGAAGGCAAAAATGATGAAGACCTTAATGAAGGTGGGATGTAAAATAGGACTTTCACAGAAGTGAAGCAACCAATCCAGAAAATGTAGCGTTCCTTGTGGTGTTTCAGTCACGCAACTCTGTTCTGGTTGTTCCTTCTTCTCTATTTTCCTTCACTCAGACTTCATCCCCCTCTCCTCATGTCCCAGTGGCTGATCCCCAGGCAGTTGGGTGCGGAGGGCGCAGGCTGGCGGGGGTGATGGATGACCATTAAGGCAGCTTATTGGAAACAGTCTGATTTATGTGCGAGCGCTGCCTCGGCCTAATGGCTTCATTTCTTTCTGCCGCCACATGATGTCACAGCCAAGGTCACCGCGGCAACGGCCCCCCTTTGTTGTGGCTTCGCTTGCTGATGACCTGAGAGGGAAGGATGGATGGAGAGAGGGAGCTGAAGGAGGGGACAGAAGGGGGTTTGGAGGTTTGTTTGCAGAATGAAAAGGTGATGTACGAGCGCATGGAGGCGGAGCAGGAAGGCTTCACAACGGATTCTGCTCCAAATGAGTTTTTACTGCTCAGCTTTCTCTGCTGAAGTCCCCCCATTTCTCGCCTCCGCCGCACTTTGCTCCTTTTTATTCCTGCCTTCTCTCCTTCTCAGTAAATTAAGAAACTCTTGTCCTTCTCCTCTTCCTCCCATCCGTACCTCCATGACTGAGGACAATAAAACACGCACACAGCTTTACAGCCTTCCTCAGACAGCTATTACTCACTCCTACTTTAAATGAGTGCCGTCAAATATATGAGCCCGCCATTAAGAGGCCGATCGATAAAAGTGCCATTAGAGGTGGAGTAAAAATGCTGATATTAGTGAAGCTCCAAACAAAATGTTTGATTTTTCCCTTCCACGGTTCCCCTGGATCCGCTCTGCCCTCGGCTCTCATCGTGGTTCCCGTCGCACTTTCACGGATGTATTTTTGTCGTCATGAAAGTTTTACCAGTTCATGTTTTTTAATTCCCCCAGAACAGAACTGAGAGCATTTTGTTTAGACTCGCTTAAGCCCCACGCCTCATGAATTTTGATGTCTCTATAAATTTGAGAGTCTGACTTTATCCTGATTCGTTTATTGACAAAATTCATAAAGAGGAGGCCCAGTCTTTCTGCTTCTCCAACACTCAAAGTGTGTGCACACATGTGTTTGTTTGTGTGAATTAGATATCTACTGGGGCCTAGTTGACCCACCTAAAGCTCTGCACAACTCAAGTCTGGGTCAAAAATATGACAAAAAAGATCAGTGTTTATTAGTGATGAAAACAGCCGATATAAACACAGAACCAGCTAAGCTACACAAGCTAAGCCTTTCTGACATCTGACAGCTTATAGACGTCAATAAAGTCAGGGGTTTCAAATTGGTGCAATAATTGTGATTAATTAATAAACAACAATTCAACATCTTTGTTTTTTTAAATCTCATTTTGGTGTGGGATGGTTGCTTCTGCAAAGTCCATTATTTCTGATCACGCACACTTTAAAGGGCATAATTCTGCTTATACCATGGCCAGTTAGAAAAAAAGAAATATTAAATGAATTATTAGTCATTTATTCTTAAGTTTAAGTCGTTTTTCCCCAAAAAGTCGACTATTTAAAATGCGATGAGACGGGTTGTCATGGTAACAGCTACAGAGGGTGCACCGACCTCACTCTGCCACTCTTCAAAATATCCTGAGAAATGAAACAAAGCATCACTTCAGAGGGAAAGTTCACCTTTTAGTGGTTGTTTTAGTCCAGATGATGAAACAAAAGTTTGTTTTCAAAGAAACAAAGTCTGAATTCCTCCTGTGTTTACCACCCTGTGACTCTTTTCCTTCTTCTGATATTCTTTTGTCTCTTTCTGTGCTGCTGCATCTCAGTCTTCAACATGATCAAACTCCCCAAACAGCTTAAAGGAATACATAAAATCACTTGTGTCCTTTCATGCTATCTTGCTGTTTTGATAAACTGTGGAATAATGTCTATCAACAAATGGATTTGTTGGTGCAAAAGTAAAGTTTGGAAGTCTTCCATGATTAAAATCTTCATAAAGCCATTTGTTGTATTTTGATCTTTTACTTTTTGATCTTTTACTTTAAATTGGTGACACCAAAATGTCACCAATTTAACTAAAATACCTCTAAATGAGGATTTTCCCAGCAATTATTAAGTTAGATTAAAACAGATGAATTATGTTTGATAATTCCAGTCATAATTAAGTAATCCCATAAATAAATGAATCCCATGACACTCCTGGTAATTTCTCTTGAACAGTTTCTCCTCAGCGTCAAAGGGTTGCATATGCAGTGTCTTTCTGAAATAAGCAGGATACCACACAGCAACGGAGGCTTTAGCGGTGACGTTTTTGTGTCGCACGAACAGGAAAAAAAACTTTGGATGGAAGAAACAAGGTCGTGATTCTGCCTGCTGCTCCGTTGAAAATAACATCTAAATCTCTGCTGCTGCCCATCGAGCAGTTCTCCTGCTACGCAGCATTCCTGTGATTTATGGTGAGTCCTTCCCTCCATTCATCAATGACGCCACAAATGTATAATTCAAAACATTTCTGTGTTGTTGTGTGTTCGTTTCCTGCCTCCCTCCCCTCTTTGACACACACACTACTCCTGTGATTAGTTTTTCTGCATGTACACAAAAGTGCTTAAAGGGAAATCTGATGGATGTCTGCTCGGAATAAAGACAGAGCACTAGGTTCAGTTTGTTTCAAATCCTATGAACAACCAGGGTCTTTTTTAGTAAGGCTCTATACAAATAGGTGGAGAATCAGTAAATCAAACCAAAAGTAAAATCACACATTTTTATCCTGTCCAGTCATGATTTTTCCAAAAACTCACCCAAAATAAGAAGGTCAAGGAGCAAAAAAAAAAAAAAAAGGGACATGTTAGCAATTTCTGTAGAACTTTCTGCTGTGAGGAAAATGCACAGTTCATCCAAAACAACCTCAGTCATGTTTATCTCCAGCAGTACAACTAAAGGCATGGCTCAGGGTTGTCCTTCTATCACCAAAAGGAGCTTGATAGATAGATCATGGATCTGCTTCTCGTTTAGAATATTTTAGTCAGAACTGGGAATGCTGTCGATGAGGAGAAAACACTGCTGTTTGGGAAAAAATGGACAACTAAATGTGCCCAACACAAGTGATTGTTAACATTCAGACACACAAACATCATGCACTAATACACAATTGGTTGTGTAATCTTGGACAAACAGTTGTGCACAAATACACCAATTGTAATGTACAAATGGAAACGCTTGTGAACATTTGGACACATCAACAGTCGTGCACAACTGGACACACCAATAGTCGTGCATAATTGAAAGCACCTATAGTCCAGCCCACTTGAACACATCAATAGTCGAGTAGACTTGGATAAACTAACAGTCGTGCACATTTGGACACACCAATATATGGAAGCATTTCTGTTGCATAATTAAAATGTCAAAACCAGAAATGATTTTTAATTTTCAAAATGAAGCTGCATTCGTTGAATTCGAAATATACCTAATTTGACAAATAAAATGGATTTTTCATTTTCACAACGTAGCTGCATCAATTGACTCAAAAATAAAATAAAAAATCAATCCTCCAAAATGCGTCATCATTTCTACTTCAACACCGCTCATTCTGTGACATACTTAAAGCGAAAATGCAAAGAGGGGGATTGTATTTTCGTTTTCACATCCACCGGGCGAAAAGTGTCTCTTTAATTAATTCCAGTTACCATTTGCAGGGGGGATACCAATAGTCGAGCACACTTAGACTCACCAACAGTAGTGCACACTTGGACTGCAGTCAGTCATGCACACTTGGAAATGCCAATGGTAGTGCACACTAAGACATACACATAGTCAAGCACACTTGCATTAACTGCACTTGGACAAGCTAACAGTCATCCTCACACCAACAGTTAAGCACATGTAGACCAGCAAACAGTCACTTACACTTAGCCACACAAACAGTCAAACAAACAGTCTGTGCCGTTATTTAGCTTCCTGGTAGCGCCTTAGATTCTGCATTAGAAGCTGCAGAATTTTCTTTTAACACGAATGAGGTTTTACATGTTCACAAATCACAATTTTTGTTTTTTCATTCATATTCAAGGTAGAACTCATATATATTTTAATGTGTGTGTATGTGTGCTCATATAGTGCCCTCACAGTTCCTCAGAGGAGTGGTGCAAACACCATTTCTGCTCTGTCATCAATCACTCTGCCACTCTAATTTATGTGCCACTTCTGCGAGCGTTGTCGTTTATTTTCAGGGGGAAGAATATCGCCGTTGCACAGCTGTAGGGAGAAGTGGCTTCTCTTTCCAGAACACATATCTCTGTTGAACATTCTGTGAGCTGAATGAGGTCTTTGGGTTGGTCTGAAGCAGAAGAAAAATTCTCTGGATTATTTTTGAAAGCTGAGAAGTGATGGTTATTTTTGTTTGCTTTGTTTTTATATTTGTTTTTATCTAGAGAGTGTCCCCTTTCTCAAGGCAAAAAGAAAATGGGCAACATTTCAAATTCCTTCCTTTGAGTTTGTAAGGAAAACCCCACTCATGTAGATTCTCTAGGAAAAAGTACTGACGTGTTTACGCAATCAACAGATCAACAGGTAAATCAACAGATTCTCTTGCTGTCTTGCTGTCGCTGAAAAAAGCGGTTTTGCACCATTATGCAACACTTTACATTAGTAATGTGTTGCATATCGGTGCAAAGCCAACATGAAAAGCTGCTTTTCTCTATGTCATTATCGGCTGATTGATGTTGATCTCATGAACTGTTGAGGAGTTACAGTATGTGTGATATTTAGGTGTTGCAGACGACCTCCTTAGTGTTAGCGGGTTAACAGTACATCTTCATATTTTCCTCATTTGCTTAATTTTTTTTTTGCTTTAGCATGCAACAAATATCACGATTTTCCATTGAATGGAAAAAGAAATTGTGTTTTGCTACAATCGCACCACTGGAACAAATTGTATCCATTATGTGAGGTTCTACTGTAACAATAAACTGACATGAATGTCTCCAGCTGAAGAGAGAACAGAGAAACTGCAGATAATGAAGCAGGTAACAGTTTAATGAGTACAGATGTTGAAACTTGACCCCCGTGTCTTTGTGTTTTTGTGCAGGGGAATATAGAAAACACGTCTGCGGGGTTCAGGCTGTTGGACCATGCAGGTCGTGTCTAGATGAGGTCAATGTGAGGTCACTCCTGTTTGGGAATTCCAGTCCTGTCTGTGACTGAAGGCAATCCAGAAGCCTTTGCTGCCCTCGTTCTCTGCAGCCCCTCCTGTCAGGGTTACGTACAGCAGAAGCTGCAGATGCTGAGGCTGCAGGAGGGAGCAAACGTGCACGCATGAAAGCTGTGATAGTGCCTACTAAGGCCTTAGATACATGCACCCGTACAGTGTGTGTGTGGGGAGGTTTGTCCACTGTGGATGCTGTGGGTTTTTGGGTTGTCCTGCCCCGTGGAGGGTTGCAGATACATCTTAGGAGGAGCACAGGTGTGTCTTGCTGTTCCCTTGAGGCTCGTACTACCACCTTAATGGATGTCATGGAAAGCGAACATACCATTGTCATGCATGTGATAAGTGTATCATGAAACGTTTGTAAAGATAATGTAAGTTACACCCGCTAATGGTGAATGTGTGATGTTGTACAGTGTACACACTGGCCCTTTATTCAACGCTCGTGAACGCTGGACGCACGTGGTGTGCTCGTGATAATTACCCATAGGGCGGCTGTAGGTTACCCACAGAAACTACCCTTGCGTTGCGTTGCGTTGCGTTGCGGAGGAACAGATGTCAGACGCAGACGTTTTTTTGCAACAAAGAGGCACTGCAGACGGACTAGTGTAAATCAGCCTTAAAGCATGACTGGAAATATTTTCTTCCCACTCCTTAATATTTAAGAAAATGACTAACTGGTAGCAGAAAACTTGTTCTGGTGTCCTCTTTCCTTTTCTGTCGCAGTGAATCCCTCAGATTTCGTCACTCCAACAGTTCTGGATCTCTCCAGGAGAGCTCCTACTTGGCTGTGACAGTTTTCGGCGGGTGATGCAATAAGACTCACAGTTTTATTGGGCGGATGAATCACAGGGAGCCATGATTCAGTGTCGCTATGAGCTAAATGCTCCGCGCCGATCTTCAGAGCATAACCTGATCCAGGCGGAGCAGATCCCGCCACCCTGCTCAGGGAATCTTCATTTCTGGAGCCAGATTGAATTATTTCTTCTTGCTGAGCTTGAGGAATTAAGTTACTGTGAACATAAACGACAATAACAGACTGCTTGTGTCGTGGACTCGTGTTAAAGGAGGCGCACAGCAGGATGCTAATTCGAGTGAGAAGTAAGTTAGAGCAATGCGGAAAACTCAAGCCTAGAAGAGAAACGCTCCTTATTTTGTTTTGACATCTTCACAATGCCTGCTGAAGTTAAAAGGATTGAGTGCAGCTTTATTGATTCCTTTTTTTTCTTCTTCAGTTGCGTCCGAGAGATGGCGCCGAGAAAATGAGGTCTGGCTTGAAGGTTTATGTCCTCGCCGGGTTGGGAGGAAACGTGAGCTGAGGATTCAGCTGGCCTTTTATTGTAAATGCGCTCCCTCTAGATGGACTTAAAGTGTCTGTTTTCCTGTCTATGGCAGGAGAATTAAATATGAAGGGTATCAGTAAATGGGCAGGAAGATTCTAAATGAGTGCTTAGGGACAGTTTCCTATTATTGTCATCTATTATCCCGGACAGATAGTGGTATCGGGTCCCCGAGCCGTCGATTGCAATCCGCCGCGTGTTGCTATGGAAGCCGCACTCAGGCGCCGTGAAAACTCGTTGAATGGAAGGGAGCTGGCTTTACTAGCAAGAGTCATAACTAACCCAAGAAGCTGTCGATTCATTGATGCATTTGACTGTTTTCTTGTTTCTTTGACTAAGGGCAAAAGGCAAGAGAACTTCAAACCGTTTTGGGCTAAATTACCTCTGAATGATACATTTTTGATGCTCTTAAGGCAGCAAAACGCTCCGAATATGGCAGTCGCAGCGACCAGAGAGACTCTTTTGGCTTTTTTGAAGCATATAATGAATATCCAATCAGTGTTTTTGATTTAAACGTACATTTTGGATCAAAGCTTTAAAGAATGCAGGACTAAAAATGTTTTTAAGTCAAAAAATGAAAAGGTAATTTTGACAAATAGACTCACTCAGAAGAAAATAGTGTTTTTTACGTGCTCTTGTGGCATTTGTCTCATGATGGAGAATCAAGAGAATCAAGATTAAAATTGCATTTCTGAGTACTTCTGTATTCAAATCACTGTAAATCAGGAACAGACAAAAGGATACGGTTGGAAAAAGAGTGTAAGAGGCAGATGTGTCCTGCTAACTGCCTAACCCAAGACTGGATAAATCAACCATAGTCCTCAGGAGGCGTAGTGGTTGGAATTTATGCCCTCTAAGCCTGATGGTCTGGAAAACAACCAGGTAAGCCAGCCTCACACCACGGAACTGCTTCTGAGCCGATATAAGGGAAGGGAAGAAGGAAGCTCTGCCCACCACACCCCTATGCTAAACACAACAGCACCCACAGTGAGCCCCAAAAGGGAAACGCCACTACGCCTAGCAAGGAACACCTCCAAAAAGCATTTATACAATGACTAGAGGCACTCATGCCACAAGTCCAGCAGGCGCCAACCAAAAAAAAAAAGAACAAAGACACAAAAAGCCAAACCACTCCCAAATGCCAGTACACAACCCCAACACACAAAAGGACCAAGACCTCATCTTAATGTGCAACAAACAAAAACAGAAATACACAAAGCTAAAGCACACCCAAACAAAAGCCACCACACACACAAAACTGCACTACAGGACATCAATGAAATGACACGGAAACTACAAAATCCACCAAACCAAACCGCTCACTTAGACAAGCCCCAAGTATGTTATGTGTAACAACAAGAAGGGAGACAATTTATCATCCACAAAATATTTCATAAGTTTAGAGAATAATAATCAACAAAAGTACAGGTAACATGAAGGTGTGGTGTTAAATGAGTGTCTGGGTGTGTGAGTGTATGTTTGTGGATGGGTTACAAACCAATGGAACCATACCGGGGGGAAAGGTATGACAGGCTTGATAACTTGGAGAAGCATTGCAGCAAAGACTTGGACACACCAGGAAGACCAGTGGGAGAGCCGCCTCAGCAGGACCCCTATGGCGGACCTTTTATTGCCGTCATCTGATTCTCAAGGAGAGAATAGGCACCAGGAACACAACCACACGGCCCAGGGCTGTAGCAGTGACATAGAAAATACACTGGGCGGGTCACAAGCTCCGTTCTGATGCATCCACTTGTAGACAAATAGATCCATGAACGTCTTTGTTTTCCTCGTCTGAGCTGGAGTCTGGATCTAAACTGCACGGATGGATAGCTCCAATACTCTGCGCCAATGTTCGGAGGCGAATTTCTAATTACCTCCTGTGAAACTATCTCCTAGAAAATGACAGAGGTTTTTTATTTTGGCTAAAAACGGCATAGCCTTGTGCATAAAAAAATCATTTTATTTTTCTTTATGACTTGTTTTTATCAGGGCAGGAAACATTTTTGTAAAGTGTGGGAATCAGATGCATTTTTCTAAATAATTTGGACAATTCTGTTGCAAAAGCTAAATTCCCCAAGTGCATCTTCTTGTAAGGCGTCAAGCACTTTGGCTCCAGGAGATGCCTCGCTGGAGGAATCCTCTCGGCGTGTTTGGATAGTGTCAGATGGTGGTGGGCTTCGGGGCTCAGCCCTGCACAGACCGCTGTAAAACCTGGGTCTGTACACAGACAGTCACTCTGAATAATAGTCCTGCTTCTCATAAATGTCAGCCCCTTAAATCACACTCGGGCCGGCACCCCGTCTCACAGAGAGAATGCTTCATCACCGCTCAAACTACAGCCGCCCGTTTATTATGTGAATGTTTATGAATCACTAAGGAGACCTCGCATTCCTGAAGCCTGTAAAATGGAGAGAGGACAGAGACGAACACGGACAGCTCGAACGGCGGAAGAAAAGCAGGAGAGACGTGTGAAGTGTGGTCAAAAATCAATACCGTCACTCATACTCTCAGCCAGAGTTGATAGGAAGTGGAGCATTTTTGTGAAGGGCAGGAAGACGTCAGTTGGTTTCATTTGGTAACGAATCCCCAGCTGACGAGTGAAGCTTTACAACTTTCTGGTCCGACGAAGATCAGCTTCTGTTGTTGATCATCACGAGCCAGAAAAACGTGATTTTTTTTTTTACTTTTCCCAACTCTGAAATCAAAATCAGAGTTTTAGGTTTACGTTGTCGGATTTTTGCCGAAATCTGATCTGTGACACGTTGACGGCATTAAAACTCTGCCATCAATAGACGACTGTGAGACATGGAACTAAAACTCCCTGAAAACAGTCGCATACTCAAACAGGAAGCAGACGTCTGAATGGTCTGTGACTCTTTGAGGAAGGTATTTTTCTGGATGACTCTGCCCAGATAACATTTCTGTCAGTCAGGAGCTAAATCTTAAGCAAATAGTTCATTCGCGGTTATTCTGCAGCAGAATGAGACATTTTGGTCTACTGTTAATGCCTTAGTCACATGCACCTGTATGGCTCAACCCCCATCCAGGTGCTGCTGGTGTTTGGGTTGCCTGAGCCCATAGAGGGTTGTAGGGAGGAGTGATAGCATCTTAAAGGGGAGCACAGGTGTGTCTTGACTACTTTGAGGAACATCATGTACATGGAAAGTATTATTGTCAAGCGTGTGACAAATGCATGTTAAAATCTTCATAAGGATAATGTATGTGACGCGCACTTCGAACGTACAACTGATGATGTTCGGTGCTGTTGTGCCACACACCATCAATTTACGAGGTGCAAGTACTGACTCCTCACTGACCACGATCAAAGGCTTTACACACGGGGTGTACAAGTGATAAGGAAGCGCACATAGAATGTCGACACAAACTACGCTCTAAATGTCTGATTTCCTAACATTCAAGCTTTGTGCAAGGAGCACGCATCTATCACTCACACAGGACTGCAGGGTGCACAGTGCACTGGGGGGTGAAAAAATGGAAAATCTACATGACATGCTTGCGTCTTATCTGCATGCCCTGAACGGGTCTGCCCATTTTTTAGCCTGCATCCACCCGTAAGGACAGTTGTGACAAAGGCATTTGCTACGTTTACACCTAATTCGCGTGGCAAGGGGCATCCAGTTTTAATGTTAAGTCAGTGTAAAGACACAGTGGGAGGTCCTGTGGCATCAGGCAGGACGGTCTGGCGGCAGCCTATTCCGGGAATTGAGTCACAGTGTGGCATCTTGCAAACAGTGCAATGTTTCCAGAGGTCAGATATCTGAGCTCAGGCAAAGACTTTGTGTCACGTCAACCAATCAGGAACTCAGCTTTGGATTGATGATGTGATCAGCGGGTGGAGTCCACAACCAACATGGAGGAGAATCTAATCGTTCTCCTCCTGAACTTTTTTACATTTTCCTTATTAGTATCAAGACAACAATAAAAAGGTTCACCTTACAGGAGTTGGGTTCTAAAAACAACTCATGATTGGTGAAATCTGAAAATTAGTCATCTTTATTTTTACTCGTCATGGATGTTTTGAGGCTTCAAAACCCCTCATTACACACTTTCTACACTTTTCCCAGACAGACATGAACATTTTATACTTTTCTCTCTTGTTTAAACTCTCAAAGTTCAAACCTTTGAGATAGAAGATTCTGAATGCATTCTGTAAAATGCACGGACGAGATTGATTGACAAGGTCTACAGCCGATCAGGATGTAGAACACAATCCCCTAAAAAAAAAATTATGCAAAGGTGCTCTGAAAAAATCTGTGAAACAGCAAGGTGAACTGTGATATAATGATGGGCGTTCATGTCAGTGTAGAACTGTTGTCATGTATGAATGTGGCTTGAAAGTTTCTCTTAAAAGTTTTTAAGTCTCCATGGCAGTCGTTGAGACTCTCACACTGTTTATTTTAAAGGTGCAGTCAGGGAAACTCGCCGTTTTCAAGTTCATACAAGGACCATCAGCCAGAACTCCGCTCAGACTGTTTACGACTGCAGATGAACAGAACCACCTGCCCAAGAACATCTGACAGGTTCTGAAACGCAGCCTGTGACTCTGGACAGTTCTTTGAGCTTCGCAGGTATCTGCAACTCATCAAGCTGCACCGCCTCTCCCGTCTTTGGGACAGTTAACACAAACGATAAACTCCCAAATGTCTGCCAAAAAACCTTTATGCCGAAAATGCTGGAACGCACGTTTTTTTTATCGTGACCCGTCTGCAGTTCAACCAGAGATTTATGAGGTACACCAGACAGATGTCCAACTGTATACGTACTGTTCGCCTTCATGGAGCAGAGGGCCTTTGCTCACTCCATTCCCCTTCATAAGAAAGTGCCACATTCTCGATTTTACTCACCCTTTGTTCCCCATCATGTTGTTCTCTGTGGTTCTGGAGAGCACTACTGTGTCCAAAAATCCTAACCTTATTTGGTTCAGAGGTTGTCTCCGAACATTTAAGCCTGACCTTTCACCAAAAAAAGAAAAAAAAGAGAACAAAAGCAGATAGAGAGGTGCAGACATGAAACAAACATTTCTCATTTTTATGAAGAGAACAAACCAAATACACGGTGTAACTGATTTAAGCGCATGTTCCCTCCAAAAACATAAAATTATAAAGCTATGCTAAGCAAATCGTGGTACATTCAAGATGTTCAGCTGGGATTTTCTTTTTTTTTTACCAGCTTCACTCTGCACTGCACAACCACTCAACACACACGTCAATAGAAACCCCGGCCTGCTTTTAATTGAGACACATCTGTATCGAGCAGCCAAATCTGCTAGTCACTCACTGAATATGAAAAATGGAATATGGGAAGGAGAGAAGAGGGTGGGAGAGAGATCAATGATATGGATCTGCATGTGGAGACGGAGCCTGCACCGTGTGCGTGCACATGCGCGGCCCCTCACATGTGTGTGTTGCGGGCGCCGCAGCATTATTGGACACCAAAATGAGTAATGACGCCGTCCCAGACAGGGCAATTACCACCAGCGCTCGTTTATTAAAGAGCGGATTGAGAGATGGTAGGAAGGAGAGAGGTGGCTCTGGAGCTGAGGGAATAGAGGATGAATAGATGGAGGAAATGACAGAGGGGCAAATGCAGGAAACTGTGTTTATTCCATGTAATTCAGTGAAAGTGTGCCGCTTCAGACATGCATAGAAGCTCAAGCGCACAAAGATCTAATTCTATCTTTGTTTTGGGTGAGCAGCAGATCAGTGCCCCTCACTGGACTTTATTGACTTTAAATTTGGACTACTTTATCTTGTTATTTAGCAGCTATCCATCACCGACTGTCCTGTCATAAATACTTCTGATCAACGTATACTACTTTGATTATACTATATTACTCAAAGTAGAAGCCCATTATGAGCATGAACACTGCATAAGCGCTGAGGACAAAGATCTCAACCCTCAACCTCTGCTTCCAAACATCAGGGCTAATGAAGGAGCCTTAGGCCGAACCTGATTTCTTCCCCTACTCCTCCGGCTTCTCACTATCCCTGCAATTGTGGGGGCATTTGGAAGGATAGGGGTGTCTGAAATAGTTTTTTGAATGTTAAGTTTTTTGAATCCGTGTCGTGTTGTGCACCGGAGGAAAAAACGCTTTACATGTGAATGTGATTAATGACTTTTTTGTTTTAACATGACTTTTTAAACTTATAAAACTAATATGGTTATCTAATTTCTGAGCGCTGGCAACTACGTGCTAACGTCTGTCGCCAATCAGGAGCGAGCTTGTTCAAAGTCCACGCTCCTTCCAACAGAAGTGACTCGGGAGAATCTGTGGCTGTGTCTGCATTCCCACCCTAACCCCTAACTACTAAAAAACTACATAGTCCACGAATATCTAGTGCCCTCGATTTTGAAAGCAATTCGGACACCATGCTCACTACTTTTTTTTGTTTTAAGCAGCAAATATGAGGTCATCGATTTCACGAAGTTAAAATCTATTTGATATGTGCGTTTTGCGACAACCATTTATGAATCCACTGAGTTCTGAAGATGAAAACATTAATCTTTTATCTCAAAAATACATTTAAATACATTTTCTTTGCAAAAATTGTTCACACGCAATGTTTTGTGGTCTATATTCGCCAATCTAGTGAACATGGATGCATACTGGTTTTTTGCAGAGACTTCTGGGAAATTTCTAGGGCAGACTTTGGAAATGGAGATTCGGACAGCACTACAATATGGTGAACGCACTATATATAGTAAGTAGTGAAGGAATTCGGACATAGCCTATGAGACTTTGGCTTCTTAAAGCCAGTGGATACTTCCCGTTTGGAAGGGGAAGTAGGAGGTCAAGGAACTGAACATTAGCAACTTAGCATTAGCATCTGCGCATTTGTAACTTCTGTTTTATTTCTAGATCCAATTCTTCTGTATCTGCAAAGACTTTCTGAGGATCAGTTGTTCTCTCTTTTCTGTCTTATTGTCTGTTTGGCCAAAAACTGTGAGAAAAAATAATCTGATTATTAATAAAGATAAGTGGAGTCAAATATATTGTTATAAGTAGTTAATGTGCTAAATTAAATGACATACCAGATAATGTTGACTTTATGATGCCATAAAATATCAATTGTTTTAAGTAATTCTGTTCTGCATTGTTTGAATGTTTTTGGCCTTTTTTCTTTGTGTCTTTTTCTAAGTTTCTTTAACTCACGCATGATAATTGCCACTAATGGTAAAAAAATAAATAAATGTTAGTTTGTTAAATTAAAGACAGTTAACAAGTCTATATTTGACCATTTTCTGTTCAAACATTCGAACAAGGTTCGCTTTAGATTTATGTTTTTCTTTGATGAATAACCAGAGACTTCTTTTGAAATCGTAGAAGGCATTATGACTTCCATTTCAAAGAAAGTTGAGTTACAAGTTGTGGTTTCAGTTCCATTTTTTTCCAAACCACTTTCCTCAATTTACTTTTGGATTTATTTGGGAAAAACTAAAAAAGAAAAAAAAACATAGAGTTGGGACGGTATAAGAAAGCCAGAGAGGTCATCCATGACAGCTTCTTGGAGACTTCCCCTCCAGGGATCAGATATTTGACCTTCTTGTCTCAAACTCCAGCTCTTTCCATATTTCTGGATTGCAAACTGAAGAAAGTCAGTCTCCCACTCCCACAGACTCTTTCCCTGGACATTTTTTTTTTCCATTTTGCCTTTCCTTTTCCCATTTCTCACCTCCTTTCTTTTCTCACCCTGTCTGTCTACATGTCTGAAATGCTAAGAAAACATTGTGGTTATGTTGGCCACGCTAAGAATCAGTCAGCAGCTGCTTGGTGATCAATGGGAAAGAAAACAAATCCTGGCCAAAGGAATTTGGGTTTTGAACTTTACCCACTCTGTTCATAACTCAAACACCATGCCAGGGAAGGGAACCATTTGAGAAATGATTGACAAAATAGATGTTTGGCTGCAAGTGTTTGTCCTTGGTTTTTTTCTTTTTGTTGTTTTTGTATCCTGGTACAATCGGCGTCCTTGTCAGGACCATGAGTCATTATGTCTGCAACATTTCACCAAATTTTGGAGGAATGGTATGGACATACAGTACAGACCAAAGGTTTGGACACACCTTCTAATTCAAAGAGTTTTCTTTATTTTCATGACTATGCAAATTGTAGAGTAACACTGAAGGCAACAAAAAGTGTGAAACAACTGAAAATATGTCACATTGTAGGTTCTTCACAGTAGCCACCTTTTGCTTTCATTACTGCTTTGCACACATTCTCTTGATGAGCTTCTAGAGGTAGTCACCTGAAATGGTATTCCAACAGTCTTGAAGGAGTTCCCAGAGATGCTTAGCACTTGTTGGCCCTTTTGCCTTCACTCTGCGGTCCAGCTCAACCCAAACCATCTCCATTGGGTTCAGGTCCGTGACTGTGGAGGCCAGGTCATCTGGTGCAGCACCCCATCATTTTCCTTCTTGGTCAAATAGCCCTTACAAAGCCTGGAGGTGTTTAGGGTCATTGTCCTGTTGAAAAATAAATGATGGTCCAACTAAACACAAAACGGATGGAATAGCATGCCGCTGCAAGATGCTGTTATGTATGCTGGTTCAGTATGCCTTCAATTTTGAATAAATCCCCAACAGTGTCACCAGCAAAGCACCCCCACACCATCACACCTCCTCCTCCATGCTTTATGGTGGGAACCAGGCATGTAGAGTCCATCCATTCACCTTTTCTGCGTCACACTAAGACACGGTGGTTGGAACCAAAAATCTCAAATTTGGACTCATCAGACCAAAGCACAGATTTCCACTGGTCTAAGGTCCATTCCTTGTGTTCTTTAGCCCAAACAAGTCTCTTCTGCTTGTTGCCTTTCTTTAGCAGTGGTTTCCTAGCAGATATTCTACCATGAAGGCCTGATTCACACAGTCTCCTTTTAACAGTTGTTGTAGAGATGTGTCTGCTGCTAGAACTCTGTGTGCCATTCACCTGCTGTCTAGTCTGAGCTGCTGCTAACATGGCATTTCTGAGGCTGGTGACTCGGATGAACTTATCCAGCAGCAGAGGTGACTCTTGGTCTTCCTTTCGTGGGGCGGACCGCATGTGAGCCAGTTTCTTTGTAGCGCTTGATGGTTTTTGTGACTGCACTTGACTTTTAAAGTTTTCCCAATTTTCGGACCGACTGACCTTCATTTCTTAAAGTAATGATGGCCACTCGCTTTTCTGTACTTAGCTGCTTTTAACAGTCTATTCAGTAGGACTATCAGCTGTGTGTCAACCTGACTTCTGTACAACACTACTGATGGTCCCAACCCCATTTATAAGGCAAGAAATCACACCTATTAAACCAGACAGGGCACACCTGTGAAGTGAAAAACATTTCAGGTGACTAACTCTAGAAGCTCACCAAGAGTGTGCAAAGCAGTAATCAAAGCAAAAGGTGACTACTATGACGAACCTACAATATGACATATTTTCAGTTGTTTCACACTTTTTTGTTATGTATAATTCCACATGTGTTGATTCATAGTTTTGATGCCTTCAGTGTGAATCTACAATTTTCATAGTCATGAAAATAAAGAAAACTCTTTGAATGAGAAGGTGTGACCAAACTTTTGGTCAGTACTGTTAGGCTAACAGAGTTATGGTTAAGTTTCTGCTGTCTGTGCTCTCATAAACGTTATTTTGTAGAGTTCATTTTTGATATATTATCACCAGTTTTCATGACAACCTTTCAATGGGCACTGTAGAGAAACATGATTTGTATATGTAAGATTTGAGCAGACCTGGAAGGACTTTTTCCCCAGGACCGACTGGGATAGGCTCCAGCAGCCATGTTAATTCCTAGGTTTGGAAAATAGGTGAATAGTTTGTGTATATGGATCGATATATAGATTAATCTGTTTATTAGTAGGATTGTTTGGAGATTTGATTACTGTTACTGTTGATTATGTCATAAAATGAAAAGTTCTAAAATTCGACTGGACGAAATTTTCAATGAGGGATTTTTTTTTATTTTTAACAAGATGGCTTCCTTGACTCCTCTCTCAAACCAGCGAAGTTCCCTGGATAGGATCTGGACCTCACTGTCCTTGAAGGAATGTCCTTTGTCAACTAGGGAACTAGGGAACACTTTGAGGCAAGGACTGATCCACCCGAAAGACAAAACACCCAGGCACAAACCCAGCGACGTGGTGTTTGGTGTTAAATGTAGTCAGGACTGCAATGACTTGTACATTGGTGAAACTAAGCAGCTATTAAACAAACCCATGAGCCAGCACTGAAGACCCAATTCCAGCATTCCACCTTCATTTAAAAGACAAAGGAAATTCATTCGAGTAGTATAAAGATCCATTCTGCATTCAGTGTTTTGAATGATAAATCTAGGACGTGCCTATGAAATCTCTAGACAACGACAGTCTTTAACCTCAACACACTACACAAAGGATGATTTGGGATTATGAGAATATTTTAAGGTATTTCTGTTCATATATACAAACAAAATAGAGAACATGTAAAAGGGGTCCAAAACATCCTGCCTCAAAATAACCCTTTAACCCTTTTGAGGAGCTCCGTAGTATAAACCCCTCAGTTAAACACACACACAGAGCTCGGCAGACATGCCCGACTCATGACTCAAGCCCAGACGCTCGCCACTGTCACTGTGTTGGTCCAGCGGTGCCAAAGCAGCCGGCTCGTCCTCCCTGTGGCCCCGCTGTGTCACGAACATGCACAATGGGGAACTGTTCGCCAAGCTTGGGAAAGACCAGAGTTCAGCGACATTAAAAGCTGAAATGAATAACTCTCTCCTCCTCCGTATCCCACTCATTCATCTTTTGGGAGATTTGGGTTTGGAAAACAAGGATATTTTTTCTGGGAAAGTACCAGTGACTGGTAGCTTGGCTGGTTTTCTTAAGGTTTAACTGGTAATAAAAAATAAGCTGGGACAGTTCGTTTTGTAAAACTTTTGCAAGTAGTTTTTTCTCCCAACTTTATTATTTAACAATACTTTGAGATGTTGATAAAAAGGAATTTTTGTTACATTACAGTCACTCATCCCTATTTTTGGGTCCTTGAAAAAGGAGGATGTAGGCTTGGTTACAATTAATTTTCTTAACTCCAGTGTATCTGCAAATGACTGAGTCACTACTGCCATTACAGCTGGATACAGGCTGTCTGTGGGCAAAGTATGTATGTAGCTGAAAGGGGAGTTGTGATTAATGCTTTACCAACAACAACGAGTGTGGCGTAAGGGCACTGTATTGTAGTGCTCCCCGCACATCATAATTGCATCCAACTCATCCTCAAAAATACTTTACAATCCTACGTTCCATTTTCAACGAGCCTCAAGGAAACTATGAGACACAACTACGCTCCCCTTGAGTTGTGCTTTGAACCAGCTTCTCTTCTCTACATCCCTCCCCAATCAATTACAATCTGTGGTAATTATATTATAATATCAATGCGAAATAAAGAACAGTTGCTTACAGACCACATGAAAATGAATCAGGAAATACAATATGTGATTAAAGTTACACTCTGATCATCTTTTATTTATTGTAAAAGTGTTCCTGGTGGTCTTTAACTATGATTTTGCCGTTTTAGCCAAAAATTAAAAAAAAAAACCTGTGTTGTTTTCTAGGACATAGTTTCTGCAGGGCAGCAGGAGTGAATCAGAAATTCACTCCTGAGTTGTGGGCGGGACTATTAGTGCAAAGTAAGCCCGCCCCCACCACCCATCATGCATCTGCTTAAAAATTACACAGTATATATCACTTGACATACTGACACCCCCCCCCCCCCCCCATTCCAAACATGAAGTACTTGCTGGCTCCAAGAAGCCAATATCCTATAGACATCGATAGAGAAATAAACAACTGTTACTCAGTCACTCTCAAGATAAAACTTATTGCTTTTATACCTTTTTCTTAACACGTTCTTGCTAATCCTAATTTTCTTTCATTAAATTTTTTTTATCGCATGTTATTCATGTTATACTGACCAATCAGATGCCTCAGTAAAAGTTTGTGGTGCCCGCTGGCCCCCTCCTTGAACATTTGATTGACAGATTCTCCCGAGCCGCTTTCAGTAGAAGGGATGTGGACTTTGAAAAAGCTTACTCGTGACTGGCAACCATAGTTGCCCTAGAAATGTGATTCGGACCAATCACTGTGGTCTGGTTCTGAATTTGTTGATATAGACATACATCAGTGGACATCAGAGACAGCAGCATCTAAATCTGCAGCGTCACTCAGACATCACGCTATTCCATCTCCCGCCCCTCTGATCCTCCCCTCAGACTTCCTCTGGAGGAGCAGAAACAGAACTGGCTGCTGCTGTTGATTTGTGGGATCACCTCCCTAATATGAAGTTCCAAAAACTAAAAGTTCCTCTCTTCCGGCCCCATGATCACAAAATCCACGTTTTGTGCTTTGTGTCTTTCAGTCCCCCTCCCTCCTTTGGTGTTTCCTGCTTTGCATGGCTCTGAAAAGCCTCTGATGATTCGCCCGAGTTTGACTCTTTTTGTGCTAATTACCAAACTCAGCATCCCCTTCGCTGAAGCTTAATTAGTCGCAACACAAAATGTTCCTCTTAAACTGATCCAATTAGTGCGTTAATAATGGAGGTCAGGAGCTAACTTTTTGAAGTATCACTGAGCCATGAATCTTGGGGAAACGAAACTAAAAATCGGTTAAAAAAAGAGCGTCTCATTTCATGGAGACTTCATGAATGTCTTTGTTTTTCTTAAGGTTTTAGAGAATCTTACTTAATATTAAAAACCTGTCATGTCCAACACGCAAACATGTCTCCAAGCCCTGAACTCCAGGGAAGGGCGGACATTGTTTTATAGGAGATGAATAAGAAATCAGCCTCTCCTTTCAGCTGGGGGACACCCCTCCCCCCTCCTCGTCTTTTTTATTTTTATGTAAAATATATTGTGAAAGGTCAGGGAAGAGATAGGGTGTTCATGCATGTATGTATATGTGTTCCTGTGTGTCTGTGGTCACTAGTGTAATTCCTCTGTGTGTTTGGAGTTGGGGGGGGGGTGTCTCCTGTGCATGCTGTGCTCATTCAGAAGTAGTGTCATGTGCCTGCGGGTCTGCTGGCGAGAGGGCGGGCGGGCGGCCAGGCGCCAAAGAAAGAGGTCACATCCATATTCATCGCATTGGACATGCACATGTAAAGCCCTTTTAATGTGCCGTGACAGGGCAAAAGTGGTGCTGAGGCGGGGAAGAGCGCAGCCACGGAAACAAACGCCGTGCACCAGGGCTTGTGAGAAGCGTCCACATGCGCGTCTCCATCGGCAGCTGGCATCTCGGTGACCTGCGAAATTCAGCGGCTAGACTAAAAAACATCAATTATTGCTGCTGGAGTACAAGAAAACCCACAATGATCTAAATATAACCAATAGGTGAAACCTGCGAATGATGATTACAGATGTTTTAAATCCCCTCACTACACAATTTAGACACTTTTCTCTGACGAAAATGAATATTTTTAAACGTTTCTGTCGTGTTTTAAACTCTCAAGGTTAGCAGAAAAATAAGTCCACTATTATAGAATGGAAATCTGATTGCAATTGAAAATGTATCTAGATTTTGCGATCTGTATACTTTCTGTACAGGAGACAAGGAGGAGATTGACTGACAAGGTCTGCAGCCAATCAGAAGGCAGAAAACAGTGTGCCGTTAAAAATATATACATGTGCAAAATTAGACAGAAATAAATCCGTAAAATAGCAAGTTCATGAAGGGTGAACTGAAATATGGCGAAGGAAGACTCTTACAAACTAAAGAGTACAAACCAACATGCCTCCATTTTGCTTTAGCCTCTTATTCATACCTTAATCATGTCTTCGTAAATCAAAGTTTGGCATCACAGAAAAACATGTTTTGTGCTCCCGAAGGTTTAAACTTTGGTTAACCCTCCTGTTGTCTTCACATTCTGATACACCCCGTGTCCTCCAGGTCAAAATGACCCGTCTTCATCAAACCGCTAATGTTATTAGCTTGATTCAATTTTAAATCTTATTTTTCTTGAAGAAACAACTTGTCATTCACCTTAAATTGTGGGAACACCTAAGTTTTTCCTCTTTACCTGGAATAGACAGCATTTATTCAAGACACCACTCCTTGTCAATTGTAGTAATGTTTACAGCAACATTTGTATAGTCTTTCTATAGCTATAACTATCTAGAGTCAATGATAGAAAAATCTCTACATCACGTAAAAATCTTTGTTTGGACAGTGAACTTGCATGCATACTGACCTATTACGTAACAATCCTTTCGCGTCTGTTCTCACCAAACGTGGTTCCTGCGGCGAGGCTGGCCGGTTCCAATGATAAGTCAATGTAAAAACTGGCACATGTTTTGCGGCGCAATTTGAGCAGCCTCTGAGATTTGGAAACAATGCCGAGTCTTTGTTGAAGTGCCGAACACTATGTGGGGCTATGTTTACCAGAGTTCAAATATTGAAACCTTGGCAAACTTTTGTCACATCAACCAATCATTTTTGGTAGTGATGAGTTGATGATGTGATCAGTGGTGGGAGTCAGAAACCAACATAGACAAGCAACTTGTCATTGGTGTTGTGTAATCCACAGACCAGAAACGGACGCACCGCTAAAGGTGGTCGGTATTCAGATGCAGTAGATGGTGAACCTCACCGTACTGAGAGAATCTCTGAATGATCTCATGAACCCAGACATGGAGACGCGATTATGTGATTACACTCTGGTTGTCAAATTTTCTCAATTCTAACATTCGGGCTGAATGGAGCCAGCATACACTTACATGTATCACTTGAACAGCACTAAAAGGCTACCTGCGCAGAGCGCAGGATTTAAGAGGGTTGAACAAAATCTGTACGACACACGTAGACCTACGACCACCATTACAGCGTGTTTAAGTGCTCACTATGACCTGTCGCCCCCAGCATGGCTGTATAAAAATTATGCACAAACATTTTTGCTCTACAGGCTTAGCAAGTGGTCTTTGATTTTGATATTTCATGCGGCCCACCTACCTACCCCTATCTAGTCCCTTTCCACCTGTAAGCACAGCTGTGACCAAGGCCTAAAAAGGTGCCTGGCTGAAGTTTACCAACTGTTTAGGAAGACTTGGCTTCTGCACTGAGGCAGAGATGAGGCAGCCTCAAACTGAGTCTGAATCCAAATGCGCTTCGATTTCCAGCTATTGTTAGCTCTTGTAGATCCATGACCTTCTCCCTCAGCCTCAGGACCAAATGAAAAACTCCCTTTTGTCCTGTACGGGCTGCAGAAACTTCTCTGCTTTGAGGGTTCCAGAAATAAAAACACGCTAACCCTAAAATAAATGCTTTAAATATCAGAAATATTGAAAACATTTCCATGCTCTGAATCCTGTGAATGACGTAATTTGTCTGCCTGAATCAGACGATTCAAATGATTCGTGTGAATCCAGCAGAAACTCTGCTGATGATGATGCTGTGATGCATCATCTTCACATTATAACAGGGACCCAGGTTGCGGGTTATGACTATGGATCATTCTGCTGCAGCTTTTGAAGCCAGCCAACCAATCAGAGGGGTTGGGCTTGTAATGGGACCACTGGGTGGAAAAAGTACGGACCTGTCAAACGAGGGTCAGAGATGCATCTTTGGGGAGGCCGTTAGAGTGGAGCATCAGCGACGCGGTTGTTCGTGTTGTGTCCACTGACGGAGGCAGATCTAGCCGGAATAACAGAAGCTCTTCGTGGGACACTTGACCCAATGTCCTGAAGCTCTGTGCTCATTCTTCACCTGGACGGACCAACACCGGATCATCCCTGGGGCCATAAGGGGTCGCAGCGAGGGGTCGGAGTCAAAAGATGGGATTTTTCAAGTAACTCTACTCTCAACTTTTCAGACAGCGCCGGGATCCCCTGGGCTCCGCTGCTCTTTGTGGCCCAGAGTTCAACAAAAGGCCTGAGTGGCCACGGGAGCTTCCCTCAGCGGACAAATTAAGCGATCGGTTTTCCGCGCCGCTGTTGAAGCATGAAAACGCTCCCCTTGAACAAAAAAGAGAGCCCCCACATATGTAAATGTGTTTGGAGTCATCCTGATTGGGTTTGTCCTCAGTTTCAGAGCCGGGCGTTCCCTCTAGGATCAGGGAACGCTTTGATCCTTTGTGCCCGTCGCTGCACCTCAGTGGAGGCGAATCAAAGAGCCGTCTTCATGCCGTCCAACGGAGACGGAGCAGAGAAAGCCTCTGGACTCTAACCTGTGGCCGGCTTCAAACGGCGGGGGGATCCTCCTCAATCATCATAAGGACGTCCTCTCAGCCTCACGCCACGGGGGCACGATGTAACAGCCCGTCAGCGGCTGTAACCCAAGCACCAAAATTGCCTTTAGACGATTTTCCTGCTGCTGTTTTAAGAGCCCCACTCTGTCCTGAGCGGCCCCCACCTTCACAAAATATGAGATAATCGTTTTTCCCACTTACTTTTCTCAGCATGGGAGCGTAGGGAGAAAGAAATCGGTTGAAACTGAGAGGAGTTAGGGGGAGGCAGGGAGCATTCCAGAGCAGAGTAACTGCTGTGATTTCCTCTGCATGCAGGAGAACTTCCAGGAGGATCAGATGCTGCAGCCTAGCTGCTCCTCACATGCATGACTGCAGCTTTTGTTGGTGGCACCACTGCTGCCCCCCTGGCTTCAACCCCACAGGGCTGTGGAGGCCGCTCTTCCTGTCATCTTCCTAACGGCCGCGTCACACAGCCACTACGAAGGTTTTGCGCTTATTTCACAGATGAAAATTAGTCAAAAGTGAACATACGTGGAAAAAGTGAGAAAAGTTGTGTTCTTTCACAGATGAATGAACTACATTAAAACCACGGAAGAAGTATGAATAAATCCTGAACAGAACACGTAAACCGATGTAGAACACGGACCGTGCGTGTTTATTGTGCTGTTTATATGCAATTCATTAGTGATTCGTGTCAGTTGAGTAAATTCAAAGTTATATGTGCGCCATAGATGTGATATAAAATGGGTACATCAAAAGTCTGTTATACATACATGGATTGGTCGTGGAAAGCCATAAATGTGCGTATGCATCTCGCAAAAATCACGTACAATTGCCCAATACAAATAAAATGCGTAATTCTCAATCGGCCGAAAGTTTTGAACAGATCAAAATCGAATTCACGTAAAAACCCTTTGGCCGAAACCCTCGACAGACATCTGTGCACAATGACAAATGACAAATGCAAGAAACACTTCTGAATTATGTGTATATATATATGCACGAACAACCAAAATTTCCTAGCTGGAAGATGTACATAGTGGCTGTGTGACACGGCCTTTACCTTCCTATAGATGATGGATGTTCTGATCCATACATCTGTGCTTCCTGCAGCTCTAAACATCTTTAGAGTTTAAATTGTAGTGCCCTCCACCTCATGCTAGACATCTTCATCCTCATTTCTGAAGAAGATTCTTTCATTTGAAGGTTATTTCCGTTCAAGGTGCAGATTTTGTGACTCTCAAGCTTCAGGACTGGTGCCAATTTAACACCAACCTATAGAGCTTTTTTTCAAAACCGATTTGGTTGAGTTGCTCGTTTTCTACTCACTATCAACTTTAATTTTCTTACTTATTAGGGCTTAATCCTTGTGACACCAACAAAAGGATTCCTTCAAGGCATTTCTGCTATGCTAATTGTGGGAGGGCCAGAGTCACTGGCTGTGGCATGAAAAAAAAGTTTTAAAAAAATGCTCCACAATAGAGTGGACATTATTCAATGAGGTTTTTCCTTTCTTTCGTTTTTTATGATTGCTGCCCACTTTATAAATAATGGATAAATCTAAAAAATCTTCAAATGCAACAAAAAAGAAGCTATTTTTAAGGACATTTTTACTGATGTGTGTGGTAGAAGACATGGACATGATGGCCTTAATGTTCATAATGTTTCATGGTGCTTGGACATGAATCAAGAACGAGGAGCAACACTTGAGTGGCAGTTGTTCAGGGGCCCGAGCAGGTCGGCAAATGATGGAAGGATCGATCCCAGTCAGCTGTCGTTGTGTCCTTGGGCGTTACGGCCGTTGCCGTATTTGGTTTTGTTTTTTCTGTTTTTTGTGTATTTGATTTCTACTGCATCAGAGTGGGACATCCAGAGTGGATCTTTGTGTGTCTGTGTCTGATTATTTTCAGGTGTTGTGCTGGAAAGGCCTCCATTTAGACCCAAGCTGAAGGAGGCGGCCTTCAAAAGCACCATTTGAACCTCCGGCCTGCGAGAAGGTCTGCACTGCAACTTGGCACTCTTTTCCATTTGTTTTGTAGTTTTCCATTTGTTTTGTAGTTTTCCACCTGCTTTAGTTTGTGTTCCACTTTGTAATTCTTTGTGTTTTTTGTGTTCAGGCCCACTCTGTAGTTTTGTTTGATCTAGTTTTGTTTAACCCTTGTGCGATCTTAGCTGACCCCACCCTTACATTGATGTGTTCTTCCTGCCATGACAAAGGTGGATAAAGGTGGAAAGATTTCATGTAATCCATGGACACCAGTGAAGATCACAAATCATTGAAGAAAAAAGGTTCGGAGCACTGTCTAGTGGGTCTAGATCAGTGTTTTTCAACCTTTTTTGAGCCACGGCACACTTTAACCTTGACAAAAATCCCGCGGCACACCAGCATCCAAAAAATTAGATAAATAAAAAAAAAGAAAAAGCTAGAGTCTGTATTGATCTACAGCCGCTCTGCAATCTCACATGCATTTTTGTGATAATTGTTGCAGAAAACGCTGGAAGCTGCAGCTGTTTCTTCTAAAAGATGTATTAAAAATTCAGTCAAAAGATTCAAAAACTGTTTGATGTGTGTTCATTGTTTTAAGACGTTAAGAGGAGAGACTCATTGTGCGCTAAGACAGTCACTTTACTGCATCATGGGAGATGTAGTGCCCGTAATCCGCCGACCGCAGAAAGACCAGCGTCTTTGAGCTTCATGGTTTTGTTCACTTGTTCCAGTCCGATACCAGATTCTGTGGAAAGCTACACCGCTAAAGATGAGCTTTAGCTGGTATTTTTGTTAGAACAGAGAGACTTTTTTGCGCTAAATCGAAACAAGGAAGTGAAGACTTTAACCACTTCTGATTGGTCAGACTGATGACATGTGATTAAGCCGTCCAGAATGATTGGTGGAGACAGTTAAAGGGGCGGGACTTTTCCTTACACAGTTATAGCTGCAGCTAAGTCGCGGTATCCCGTTATTCTTATCAAAATGTCTTTAATAGAATCATATAAACACAAAAAAAATTTTTTTTTATGATATTTCATATTCTTAACTTCTCAGTGTTTTGTCAGGGCCTGTTTGGATGAACAAAGAGCTGATTTCCTGGAGATGGTAATTGCTTTTAGATCAGTTAATGAAGGCAATTTCTCACGGCACACTTGACCATCTCCCACGGCACACTAGTGTGCCGCGGCACACTGGTTG